>NC_064855.1:96864207-97574207 GCF_024139225.1 Suncus etruscus | reverse complement strand
CACTATTAAGCCCCCCCCCTCCCCCCAGCAACCCTTGCCCCCAGCCTCTCTTCAAGCCTGCTCTCTCTCCCTTCCTTTTGGCAACCCTCACACCTATTCTGGGCTCTGGAGATTTGAGCTGTCTCTTACTTTTGCTGAAAATGGAGTTTGCATTTTTTTATTTCCCATTCTCCTTGTTGCTTTTGGATGATCTCCAATAGGAGAAGGGGGGTGGGGTGGGGCTATGCTAACTGCGTGGACCACATTCAGACCACAAGTGCTCTCTTTCCATTTTTATACTTCCACTTTTTCCATTGTCAAATTCCCTGAAATTAAAGTTACTAGACCTCTGACAAGGACGGCTAATAAAATGATTATAAAGTTTTTCATGAATGAAAGGTTATTACTGAGAGAACGGGAAAGAGTATTAACACTGCTGGCCTCATTTGATTAGACTCACGCAGCCAGACTCTATTGAAATCACTTTTTACCCTATTCTCATTGATGAATGTTACTAGTATGCTGTTTACTTCCTCTACCGGATTACAAATGAATGCAATTAAAATTCTAAAGCAAAAACTCCAATGCTCTGCCCAGTCCTCTGGCATATCAAGATTCACATACAGTCTATGTATTCAGCATAAGCAATGGTATAAAATAAAAAGTCTGTTCAGTTGACAGATTGGGGGGGGGTTTGATTTTTTACTTAATTATTAAAGAAAAACGATAGGTTTCCATGTGATTTTAGGGAAATAGACAACAAAGTAGAAAGTTGAAAAAAATAAAATAAAGCTATACTCGCAACCCACAAATTGCAAAACAGGATGAAAAACGAAATGTGTACATTGACTATGCTGTTCACCATCTCAGACTTAAAAGTTTCTCTTTCAATTTTCAGGCTAAAAATATTATCTGTTTGTGTATAAACACTTTTATAATTTTATGTAAGTTCTTTCCCATGTTTAGCCACAGTTAATTTATATATGGAGACACTCAGATTCCATTTCTTTTTCCATTAAATAGGGACTTTAGAAACGAAAAGAATTTGGAGCAGGAAAGAGCTAATTTTAAAGATGCTAAGTGAAATTGATATTTAAGTTGAAACATGGCCTTCTTCACCTCTCAATCCCCCATAACTCCTCTCATGCTTTAATTATGGTTTGTCAGGCCTATAATTTGACTATAATTTGCTTCTCTGAAAAAAGTTGAAGAAATGAATCATTTGTTTTTAATCCTTATTAGTGAGATTTCCCCCTCCCCTCTAAATTTTCTCACCTTCTAATTTTCAATACAAATGATGAATCATGAAGTCACTGGGATTTTCCTCAGCACGTTTGGCAACCTCTTCAAATTTCTTGCCTATAAAGAAGTCTAATTTAGGATTTTTATTACAGGAAGACATCATTTATTGCCAGAATAAAATATGGTCATGAAACAGATTAAGTGAATAACTTTTACGTGAAGTAAGTAGAAAAAAAAAAGTTTACATCATTTTATTTTCCTTTGAGTAATGTGCTATTATCTTATTTTATGTTTTTATTTATAGCAGTAAGTATATTTTAAAATGTCTAATTTAAAAAAATACTAAGCCCAAATAATTGCTTTTTAAAAAATAATTAGCTCCAAAGTCCATGTTTTATATTATTAGAGCATGCAGAGCATAGTTAATGCTCATTTTAAAATTCAAAACTTCGGAGTGTTGACTTAATATAGGGAAGGAATATTATAAGTGAATGAATAAACGAGGAATGTTAACATTTTATTTTAGCAAATTATATCTAGTAAATGCAGGCTGACTCAATTATTTTAGTTTACTTGCTGTCCTGCTTTCACATGAACATCCTTTATCTCAGGACACCTTAGACAGTGGCCTCTTGAGAAACATTTGGTTACCTCAAAATTTGTTTCTTTTTAAAATCCTCTTTAAAAATAACTACTTTTCATGATTTTTTTTCTTTGTTTAGCACTTGGACCTCAAGCTTTGACTTTCAGGTCAATTGCAAAGCTGCAGCCTCATTTTGTAATATCAAGTTCTTTTGGAACACAGCAAAATAGCTACTCATTTTACTAGGACTAATGTGGTTTTTCATATATTGACAGAGGTGATTAGCTGCCACAGAGGTTACGGCCTGAAAAGGTAAAATTGTAACTGCGTTGTTTGCTATAAAAATTCCTTTTTGTATTTTTGCATTGTATGTTTTGATGTTTACCTTTTTCTATTAAATGTGCAATTTTAGATTACCTTTGAAGATGTCAACCTAGAAGTGATCAAAATATTATTTAATGATTTTTATTGTGATTGAGGTGACATGTTTATGAAAGTGCTAATTTTTATCTTTGAGGGAAAATAAATGAAACTCTTTATTTTAATGGAAACTCTTGCCATTAGGTGCCAGGCACTGTTTTTAAAATAAATGTAAAAATAAAAAAGCCTTTCTTTGTCATCTTGGGAACTCCTGCAGTCAAAATAGTAAGCAGGTAATGTTGTCAAAATTAAATAAAATGTAAATATATTCAAATTTATTCAGGTGAATATTTTAGAATAGGTGCAATATTTTATGATCGTGATTTTTAAAAAAAAAGTTTAATTTGTGCTTTCTTTTTTACAAAAGGCCTGGGGGGGGGGGGGAATGATAGAAATGTTGATGGGAGCAAATACTTTGTTTCTTTCTCAAATGTTTATTTGTATATTGAGATTTATACCTTTTATACCTATCAACTAACACTGCTAATATTGTCACTGTCAACTAGTATTGTCAGAGAAATTTTTTCACCTACATTCTCATATGCTTTATACTTAGTGCTAATATAATAAACTTGGAACATGCAGCCAAGGATCACCTATAGGAAAGTTTAGATAGAAACAAATCTAAAAAGATAACACTTGGGTCTCAGTGTTGTTAAGGTCCTAAAGGATGTCCTTCGTGAAATCAGAAAGGAAAAATAATTATTATAAGGATTTTGTTATTATGAGAGGGACAGAGCACCACGTATAAAGTAATAGAGAGTGAAAAAAAATAAATCCAGGAGAAGCATTAAGAATAATAGTTTATTAAAATATTGCTATATTATTGGTCTGAATCCTCAATTGAGCTGTACATTTTAGCTTTGTGAACTATTAGATGCCATTTTTCATTTATGCCCATTACACTGGTTGTTTCTATGGCTTCCAAAGGAGAAATTACTGCCCTAAAATAATATTTCTCAAAAGAAAAATCCCCTGAAATAGCAAAGGAAAAGAAAATCAAGTGTGTGGCAACGTTAGCCCAAAGTGGTCCAAAGCAAAATAAAACTTCTTTCAAATCTCCCATTTTAGTGGGAATTTTGGTTATTCTTTATATTGTGGCTCTATTAAAAAAATGTTTTCTTCAAAAAGAAAATAACACATATGCGACTAGCGTTGATGGAAGCAATTTGCATAACTTAGTACATAAAACATCACCAAAAATCATTTTGCAACTTACACGATTATTTGTTCCATATTTATATAAGAAGAAACTGAAGCTCTATAAGATGAACTTACTCAAGGTCACCAGCTGTAAACAGAAAAAAGCAGCTTTCAGATATAGTTCAACTTACATGACAAATCTTAATTCTGATCTCTAGACTCTATATTATTATGGACCAAAGTGAATACAGAACCAGAAAACAAAAGAATCAAGATGAACTGGTAGATGTGTCAAGTTCATGTCAAGGAAGTAGAGTAAAGGGTTAAGTATAAGAATGCAAAACAGCAAAGGCAACTTACACAATATGAGTATCTAATATGCATGATGCATTATAAACTTATGAAGTCAAGAAAAAACCGGAAGGCCTGGGAAGAAAATATCAAGCACACCAAGTAACATGACTTATGCTGGAAATTAACTTCAGCTGTATATAACTTATACCCCTAGGGACCTTGACATTCCATTAAGTTTTGCTGAGCTGAATTGGTATGTTGAACTACAGAGACCAATATGGCAGAATGGATAATACAAGAGAACAGCGGAAAATAGGGTATGAAATAATTTGGGGAGACAAATCACCCATTTCCTTTCACTCTCTAGTACATGTACTCTCAATGGAAAGTTAGTGTTGGAGAACAAGACTAGGAGAAGTTTTTGTTCCATTTTATTGCTATTCCAACCCTGATTATTATTCTATCCTATGACTGGCTGATGACAAGCAATAGAAACTATTATGTATATTTCTAACATATTTTTAGGTTACCTCAAAAATAAATTTATTGCATAAAGAAGGTAAAATGTTCTTGAGATATTCATCCAAGATAACTTAATAAAATATGTATTATGATGTACATATTCACAAATAAAAACTTTATTGTTTATATTTTCTTTTCCTTTTTGAGACATACTTGGCAATACTTAGGAATTATTTCAGTCTTTGTGCTCTTTGATAATTTTGAGAGTGCTTGGGATGGGGTGGGTGGGAATAGTGGTTTTGGGCATTTAAACAGGATTGGTTTGGTGCAAGGAAAGAGGCATGACCTTTGTACTATCTTTCTGTCCCTTACTGCAATTTAATAACAATAAAATTTTATTTTTTTTGGTTTTTGGGCCACACCCAGCGTTGCTCAGGGGTTACTCCTGGCTATCTGCTCAGAAATAGCTCCTGGCAGGCACAGGGGACCATATGGGACACCGGGATTCGAACCAACCTTAAGTCCTGAATCGGCTGCTTGCAAGGCAAACACCGCTGTGCTATCTCTCTGGGCCCACAATAAAATATTTTATATCTACATGGCAAGGAGTGATATGGTAAATCAGTTACTACCCAGTTATAGCAAAATAACTGGATACTATAACATAATAAAATAATGGATGCTAAGAAAAATAAAATCTAGAGTGAAGTTCTTTTCTTTTCTGGGGGGGGGGGGAGGAGTGTGGATATACCCAGCTGTGTCAGGCTTGGGGCTCAGCAATTGATCTTGGTGTTTCTTAGGGAATGATGCAATGTTGGGGTTCAAACTCAGGCCTCAGGCATATAAAATATATGTTCTATTACCTTGAGCTCACTTTCCAGTTCATTGACCATTTTAAAAAAAATCACGTTATTTGCTTGCTTTGTTTATGTTTTTCTTTTTTTTTTTTTCTTCATGAACTCTAGTAGTTCCTTATTTGGGCTATGAGTCATTGGCTCAATATACATTTGCATTTTCATGTATATTATTTGGACTGAATATTCATAAAATAATATATGCAAATAGGTATATGGTTTAATGTATGAATACACACAAATATGAATGGGTAAAGAAAACATAGTACATATTTATGCAATCAAATATTATCCAGCCATAAAAAAAGGAAAGAAATCCTGTCATATGCTGCAGTATGGTTGAACCTGGAAGACATTAGCGAAATAAACAAGTTGCAGAAGGATAAACACTGTCTGCTTCCACTTATAAGAGGTATCTAAGTTGTTAGACTCGCTGAAGCAGAAAGCAGAATGGTGGTTGCCAGGGGCTTTGGGGGAGGAGGAATCGGGAGTTACTATTTAATGATATAAAGTTTCTAGTCATGCATGATGAAAATGTTCTAGAGCTCAGCTGTACTACATTATGTGTTCATAGTTAAAAATAGCGTACCCTTCCCAATTTAAGAGGGTAGATCTCTTGGTATGAGCTCTGGGATATTTTGGGCGAGCGTTTTTAACTTGATAATGAAAACAGCAGATGAAGGAAAGGATGGGAACATAATATCAATTCAACACATTAGCTGACTGTTTCTGAGTGCAATCCAAGCCACGGGACCATTCAGTCCTTCACTCAGGGCCCGTCCTTTGTTCCGAGTTGGGGCAGTGACTCTGAGAAAGTGCCTGCTGAGAACAGGGCCTAGAAGTGACCAGAGGTGTGATCCATGTAATTAACCTTTAACCCTGTCCTGTTCCCAATCATGGGGAGCCACTCTCTTCACGGTCATGTCAGCCTAGTGTGGCTGTCCTAAATTTACCTCCTTTAGTGTGGGTTGGGCATGCTTGAATGTTCATAGTCTGACCTCCTTAAGAGGAGTGACAAGGTAAACTCTTTTAAACTCTTCTTCTATTTCTCTTTTGGGTTGACAGTCAAGGAGATCTCTGGTTTCTAGAGTAAATTCGGTTATATTTTTGTCTACAAATGACTGGCTCTCTTAGGAAATACAGTACTTGGAGTCTAGAGAAGGGTGGAAAATGTGATGAAGGAGGTGTGGACCTGGCCAATGGAAAGCATTTCGGTGGGTCTAATGATTTTGGGAAAATCTCTGCAAGGCTGGAACATTTTGCCACACATAAGTGGTTATTTCCTTAGCCTCTTCAACATTCAGTGAACGCTCTGTGCAGCACATCGTTGAGCGAGGCAGCTGAAAAACAGTCTCTATATGGGTTTGTCAAGGAGAGATATTTCAATTTAGGGGTTTTAAATGTATTGCGTGTAACAAAGCCTGCGTTTCTTTCTTTCTTTTTTTTTTTTTATTTCCAGTGAAATCTGCCTCATTCGGGTTCATTGAACTCACGGTAACATAGTTTAATATGTTCAGAAAGCCCTTTGAGCCCTTTGAGGGAGTACTGTAAAGGCTTTCACCACTGCCCCCCCACCCCCACCCTCTGTAGAAGCAGGAAATCAAGTTCTGCCAAATGCAAATGAGCTCAGTCTCCAAAAGGCAAAGTTTCAAATGCACAATGCTACAGGATTCAAGACTGCCTGTCCAGTGTAGATTATAAGTGCGTGTGTTTGTGCGTGTGTATGTATGTGTGTGAAAGGGAGGGGTGGGAGGAGAGGAGGATAAACTGTGGCCAGTCACTGTGCCATCTTAAAATATGTGATTTTTTTTTTTCTTTCAAAAGCATAGCTTTGCAGAATACCTCCAATTTCTAGTTGAAGTTATGATGGCTTTTTTTTTCTTTGGAAACTCCAGGGCTTCCTGGGAGTTTGAGAGTCTGTCTTCCGTTTGGGACTCAAATGGTCTCTCATTGATGAGCATAATCTAGTGGATCTAAAAAATCAAGCTGAGTGACTGAAAGACGGCATTGACTTTGCTGCATGAAAAAAAGAAGAAGAAAAGAAAACAGAAGAGAACACAGGAGCAGGCCTCTGCAAAGTTCCTCCACCCTCCAAGGGTTAATGCAGTCAGTTCCAAAGGAGTTAGGCAACCCTGAAATAGAATGACAAATGTGACACTCTCAGACTATCAGTAGCAAATATTTGAGCTTATCAAATAACAGAGGAAGTAGTTTAGTTACAAATAAACCAATCCTCATAAAACAAGTTTTCACACAGGGTCATTTCATAGAGCTGGAGACAGCTAGAGGCCACTCATAGGCAGAACCCCCACTCTGTGTATACTGGGTAACAGCCCCTCATGATTAATGGACAGCCAGTGGGGAGGCTGCGTCCCGCGGCTCTGCTGAGCCACGGAGCTGGGCCCCTATCAGCAGTTTGGCCATAAACAGCATCTCAGGATTATGGTGAGGAAGTGACTCATCTTTTGGGAACATAGCTGGATTTGTGCTCATTCTCCCTCCCTCGCCACCCGCCTTTTTTGCCCTCACTCGCTCTGCTCTCTCTTCCCCCCAACCCCCCCTGTCTAGCAGAGACCATCGTGTCCTAGAAACTATAGTAGATGTCACTGCTTGGCACTTGCTGTGCAAAGAGAGGACAAGTATGTGGGTGTGAGGGGGAGGTGGAAGGCTACTCTTAAAGGGACAGCACAGCGCCTGGGGTGGCCAGGCCACGGTGGGCTCCTATCACCTTTGGAAATGTGGTTGTTGAAGGCATCTCCGTTGGGAGTCCAGAAAAAATAAACAATAAATAAATAGAAACAGCAACCCTGGGAGGGGAATAAACCAAAAGGAAAAAAAGGAGTGTTCAACTAGCAAACCTAGTGGGAGAAAGTAAAATTCTATTGAGATGAAGAGCAGGGGAAAAAAAAAAGGCCTGTCCTGATTTGATTCACTGAGAAAGGAAAAAGAAAGCCATTCAAAAAAAAAGAGAAACAAAAAAGCCAGATCTTCGGTATATGAATGTCATCTCACTCAGAACAGAACTCTGAGTGTACATTTTTATACTGTGTCATAGGAAGGTTGTTTTATGCCCACCCCGTAGCAAGAAAACGTACAAAATCGGAAAATAGAAATAGAAAGCTGAAATTTTTAACCATTTTACCACTATTCCAAGACAATCCTTATGAGCACTTAAGTGTAGTTTCTTCCAGACTTTTTTCAGCCACGTTAAAAATAGATGGTTGGGACCTTAACCATATGTAGAATTTTGCTTCTTACAAATTTCAGCCAACATTTTGGCATAATTATGGCCCCATCAAGCGATTCAATCTTTTTATGCATCATTTTAAAGCTGCAAAGTATACATTTTGCCATTTTGATTAACGTAGGGCAGTCTGGGAAACGTTCTATGTTGCTGTGAAAAGCATTTCTTCTTCTACATTCGAGATGCATTATTTACTGTTTCATGGGCCTTATTTAATTTAATCTGGCTTTAATAAAAATGGAAGGGGATGTTCTATGCTCTATATTCTCAGAGCTAACTCATTAACATTTGTATTTAAAATAAATATTCTGCTGTTGAATTTTCCCCTGAGTTATGAGAGAATCAGTCCTAACCTCTTGACTACTTCATTCTACTAATGCTCCTTTTTGACAATCTACCTTCAGATGTCAGGGTGAATTTAAAAACAAAAGCATGGCATTCACATTAGCTCTCTTCCTTACGGCATCTTTGTCTCCTATCTCTTGAGTAGATGCACTTAGTTAGGAGAGACATCCATAACTGCTTTTGATGACCATTCTCATTTTCAGGCTCAGGAACTGGACCCATTTCCCCCCAATTAGCTGTGAGCCACTCTAAATTGTGAATAACCACACCACCATGTTTCACCCACATTACCTCTGCTTTCTTTTATCTAATCCACTTTGCAAGTGCTAGCCTAAAACTATAGCACTGAGTTCATTTCAAATATTCCACATACCTTGGCACCTAAGAAAGGTTCTCTTCATGGTTTCAGAACAATGGCCACTAAGGGTTAAAGCCCAGTGGTAGCTCAGTGCTGTCCTTTGGGTTGGGAGTCCGTGGAGACTGAGGAGGCTGAGGAGGCTGCCTGCTTGCAAAGTGTGGAATTTAGCTGGCTCCCAAATAGACTTCCTCTAAATGGAATTTAGTTTTGATTCCTATGAGACGTAGGTTAAAGGACAGAATAGAGTTTCTTTTTAGAATAAACCCCAGATTTTTCCCTAGCCTTTTTTTTTCTTGCCTGAAAATAAATATAATTTAGAGATTTTCATAGTTTTTCAAGCCTTTTATTTTTACACAATCCAAACCAAACGTTAATAGCTTCCGTACATTTACTCTTGTCAGATGTTATTGAGAACATACCGGTGCATTCCAAACACTGAGGAATATAGAGCCTTAAGTACTAAATCTCAACTCTGTGTCTCTCGATAAGGCTTTCTTTTAAGTTAACAGCAATTCTAGATTATAATAAAATTCTACAAGATAAGTCAATGATTTATAGCCTGATTTTTAAAGTGCATAAATATTTCTGTAATGTTTATTTCTTCAAATCATTTCTGATAGTTAATACAAAAGCAAAAGCAAAATCTAATCTGGCTAGAGCGATAGTACAGTTCATAGGACATGGCCTTGCATGCAGCCTACAGAATTAGATTCCTCAGCACACTATCCGGTCTTCTGAGCACCAACAAAAATAATCTCTGAGCACAGAGCCAGGAGTAAATCCTGATCATTGCTCAAAGAAAACAAAACCTGATGAGAAATCATTTATAAAGATATAAACAAATGAACATTTAGTTAGTGCATACTATATCCCAAGGCTTGCCTATGTATCTTTTCCTAATGACTAGCACATCTGTCAGTTCTAGGGTAACCGTTTCTGTGCTAGGGATCAAACCCCAGTTTTTGACATGTAAAGCACATACTACAGTCCTTTGAGTCATCTTCCTGGCCCATGTCCTTAATTTACTTAATTTTAAATTTAAATCTTATAACAACATTTTTTACGGGTAAGTATGGTTATTTAAATTTTGTCAGTTTACATATAAATGCATGATTAGTAAAGTTTAGAAAGTTACTCATTTAAAATATGACAGATTCCAAGAATAAGGAGTTTACTTGCTAAGGGATCCATGCCTCTTTTCTAGCTGTATCAAATAATTGTGAAATAGTTTTACTTCTTGTGAAAATTTCACTTCCTGTGAAATTCCATCAGATGGAGAATTCTTAAAGCCATTCTTAAAAAACTTATTTACTGATTTATTACTTTATGGTTTTTAGAAATTAAAAATGATTTTAATAGATACCAAGACATAAGCAAATATTATCCTATAGATTAAACAAAAAATTGTCAAGGACCAAATCAGCATATAGCTTGGTACTAAAAATGTGTCCCATCAACTGTCTGATTATGTGCCTCTTAGAGGGAACATTTTGTGCCCAGGTTTCCTGATGATTGTTCTTGCTCACTCTTTCTGGATCATTTGCTAGGTTAAGACTCTATTTCTGGGACTGAAGCAATAGTGAAAGCTGGTCAAGCATTGGCCTTCCAAACTGGGTTCCATGGTCCTCCACATGACCCATGAGAGTAGAAACAGGAATAAATTCTGAATTTACCAGATTTACACTGACCCTCCTCTCCCCCAATTTTGAATAAGAAAAAAGCTATAGAAAGAAAAAAAAAAGTAGACATCAATAAAAAGAAAATCCTCCTAGTACCAGTAGCCTTGAAGCTTTTCAAAGGATGTAAAATCGGAAAACATGCAATATGAATCACAACAGAAACTATTTTCTTTTTTCCTCTTTTGTTTGGGGATCATATCTAGCTGTGCTCAGGAATTACTCCTAGATCTGCACTCAGAGATTACTTCTGGGAGTTCCAGAGACCATATGGGGTGCCAGAATCAAGTTTGTCTCAGTCTTATGCAAGGCAAACACTCTACCGACTGTACTATTGCTCTGGCCCCTTTTTAAAGGCTTCTCTGTGCCCAAGTTCATGCTGCCTGCCTTGACTGTGATTTTTATAGCAATGCAGGGTGGAGACTCTCTAATAGTAGAGATTTAAGATGCTATAAATCATCCTCCCATCTAAAATAGCTAGTAAGGAATCTTTTGCTTCCTTTAACTATTGGTATTGAGGGATGGAGAAATAGAACAAGTTTCGTCTTGCACAAACAACCGAAGTTCCATACAAGGCACTGAATATAGTCTCTTGTGCCCCCCTACCCCAGGAATAATCTCTGAGAGCAGAGCCTTGAGCAACTAAGAAAAAAAATTGAACAATTTGCCTATAGCTTGAGAGTTTGATAACCTACTCAAAATATGTGTTTATGTTTATAACTGGGAAAATGTTTTAGTAAACATTAAGCTAATTCATTAATATTGTTTTACTTAATGCATGTACTTTTGCATGGATTCAAGACAATACTGGGAAGACCTCCATCATGAGATTCCCTCAAATTTATGCAAAAAATACCCTACACATACTGTTAATACATATTCTAGAGATTGGCACTCAGTAGGAGAAAAATATGTAAAAGCAAAATTCATCCTTTTCATTCCAAGGGTCCTGAGAAGGAACAGTATATTTGAAAATACATTTGTAGTTTCTGATAATTTGGTTTTAAATAGTACACATCCTATTGTTGAAGTATATTTGGGGGATAGCAGTCAATCAATAAACAATAGCTTTGCATGTTCTACTGTATTGGAATGTCACATAAGGTGCTGATTAGCATTCATAGTCTGGGTCATTTGTAAACTTGAAGAGTTTAGATCTCTCTGGAAGCCTTCTTGGGGAAAGTTCTAGACTTGCAGGAGTCTCAAACTCGCGGCCCGCGGGCCGCAAATATCTGTACAACATTCTGTGGCCCGAGGCCGGCCTTCAAATATCGCAGTATTCGCGATTATTCGCTTACCGAATAATCGCAATAAAAATTGCATTAGTAAGAAAAAAATCGCATTAAACATTTGCATACCCCGAGCAGTTCCGTTCGGGGTATGCAAATGTTTTTTTTTTAAATAAATTATCTTTATTTAAACACCGTGATTACAAATATAATTGTAGTTGTATGATTACAGTCATGTAAAGAACACCCCCCTTCACCAGTGCAGGATTCCCACCACCAATTTCCCAGATCTACCTACTCCCCACTCCACCCACACCTGTACTCGAGACAGGCTTTCTTTTTCCCTCATTCATTCACATTGTTATGATAGTTTTCAGTGTAGTTATTTCTCTAACTGCACTTATCACTCTATGTGGTAAGCTTCATGTCATGAGCCACACTGGATGTGGTTCCTGGAGAGATTATGGTCTTTGGTGTGTCTAGGCTGGCTCAGCAGGAAAAGGGAGTATGCAAATGTCTAATGAGATTTTTTTGCGATTTTTTTTCTTACTAATGCGATTTTTATTGCGAATATTTGGTATGCGGCCCTGCCTCACCCCAACTTTGCCTCCTGCGGCCCCCAGGTAAATTGAGTTTGAGACCCCTGTTCTAGAGGCTACTCTTTATACCAGAGCCATTCAGAAATAATTGCTAATATTCAAACTTAGAAGTGAATCCCAGTCCAGATGCACCAATGAGTTTCTAATTCTGCTAGCAAGGTAATGGTGGCAAATGGTTAGTGTCAATGTTTTTTAGACCTGACTGTAAGTGCCAACAACCTGCTAAACTCGGCAAACTACTTAAACCCAGCCCCACAAAGATGACCAATTATGTCATCATTGCGAGGGCTGGAATCTGTGCTCAGTACTCTGTAAAATCTTCCCAGACAATTATGGTGTATAGCCAGGGCTGAGAAGGACTTGGTTGCAAATCACTACTATCTACCAATATCAAACAATATTCATTCGTAGACCTCATGCCTAAGCTGGTCACATTCAGTAAGATAATATTTGAAGCAAAGAGGGATATTTCCTTTACAGAAGAATATATTGTTCAGTCATTTTCTCTTAAAGAAACTAAATTTTGACAAGCAGAGAAATAGAGTAATTATCCTGAACACATATACCTATATTTGTAAGGTAGGGCTAAAACAGGACTTTGAAATCTTGGCTTTGTTCAGATGCAAGGTTATTCTTTTATGAGGGTGTTGGGAGATTGTCTACTTCATTGTTAAATGTTTAGCGTCATTCCTGACTTTCACTCACCAGGTCCTAATAGCAAACCCCCCTCCCAGGAGAGATAAACACAAATGTCTCCAGACAATAGAGCAACATCATACAGACCTAGACATTTGCTTTAAAGAGGAAGAAGTAGGAAAAGGCGAAAGTAGGCAAACACTAATCCTGGGGGTTAATCCATTACAGTCAAAACCGCTGTCAAGATAAGTAAAATTTCCAGTCTAGCCATCCTTGACAGCTACTGTCGCTCCTGAGTAACCTTTTCGCTTTCATTGTGACAGTCACTGGTTTTAGAGGAATTGCACTGTGCTGGTATTCAAGAAAAGTGAGGTGTCATATTGGGGGTTGCTTAGAAGTCCAAGGTATGGTCTGCAAACAAGACTTGAAAGGCAATGAAGTTACCCTGCTTTGGGTTTTCAGAATTTCATAGGCTTTCCTCCCGCCTCCCCCCCCTTCTTTCTCTTTTTTTAAGAGAGTGAATATAGTCTATTCGTAATCAAAACCAATATGAGTCTAGTCAATTCTCTGAAAATAAAAAATGTATTTAATTATTAGTGATTTATTCTATTTAAAAATTTAACTGGCTAATTTAGTGAGATAAATCAGAAAAATGATAGGAATCTTGTGATAAAATTGAAAGTAGCTATGTTGTGCCAGTAGAGACAAATATTCATGTCATTGCAGTTAGTACAGATAGATTTCTTTCACTCTTAGTGTTTGCCTTTTTGCTTGGTTGTTTGTTTCAGGGTCACCCATGGGGCCATATGCGTATGCTGTGGGATTAAACCCTGGTTGCTGCATTTAAAGCAAGCATCTTAGCTGCTAAAGTTATCATTGGGCCCTTTTTTATTCTCTCTTAGAATAGTAAAATACCAAATTGAAAACAGAAAGGGGGTAAGCTTTTCAAAATTTTTTTCTGTAAACTAATTTGAAATGTTACTGAACAGAAAGATTTAATAGATTTTAGGAGATTGTAAGAAGTCAGCTGTCATAATTCCACTTTAAGTATTGTTGCAAATACATAAACAGTTGTTATGAGCCACAATCCCCATAATTACTTCTCAAAATTAGGTCTCTGCTTTGTGGTGTATGGATTGCTCTGCAATTCCCACTCCCACTGACTGTAAGTTGGGGGGACCCTCAAACTTTATAGCTATATGAAATTTGGTTCTGCATATGAGCCAGTAAACCACAAAACTACTTTTTCTTATTTCTAAACCACAGTCAGGAGAAATCTCCGGTCTTCATGGAATATTCTCTGCTGTAAAGCCCAATAGAGAATTGTCTTTCCGTAACAAAGAATTTCTGTTTCCTACAGTGGTTTTTGAGTTTACCTTTCCTTTTTCTCAAAGTTATGTCAGAAAACTTTACTTTTCTATTTATGATTACCTCCTTTCAACTTAAGAGAGTGATCATGTACTCAAGTTCCTAATTAGTTATGAGACTGATCCATATTATTTTTTTAAATTTAGTTTATTATAGTCTCTGCTAGGAAAAGGATGCCTCCTGTTTTTATTTTCTTTCTTTCTTTCTTTCTTTCTTTCTTTCTTTCTTTCTTTCTTTCTTTCTTTCTTTCTTTCTTTCTTTTCTTTCTTTCTTTTCTTTCTTTTTTTCTTTCTTTCTTTCTTTCTTTCTTTTTCTTTCTTTCTTTCTTTTCTTTCTTTTTCTTTTCTTTCTTTCTTTCTTTCTTTCTTTCTTTCTTTCTTTCTTTCTTTCTTTCTTTCTTTCTTTCTTTCTTTCTTTCTTTCTTTCTTTTTCTTTCTTTCTTTTTCTTTCTTTTTTTTTTCTTTCTTTCTTTCTTTCTTTCTTTCTTTCTTCTTCCTTCCTTCCTTCTCTTCTTCCTTCCTTCTTCCTTTCTTTCTTTCTTTCTTTCTTTCTTTCTTTCTTTCTTTCTTTCTTTCTTTCTTTCTTTCTTTCTTTCTTTCTTTCTTTCTTTCTTTCTTTCTTTCTTTCTTTCTTTCTTTCTTTCTTTCTTTCTTTCTTTCTTTCTTTCTTTCTTTCTTTCTTTCTTTCTTTCTTTCTTTCTTTCTTTCTTTCTTTCTTTCTTTCTTTCTTTCTTTCGTAGCATGCCTCATATTATTTATCCTGATTCAGAGGGACTCTTAGTTTAAGCAAATGTGTCCTGTAAAAATATTTAAGTTTTTTTTTTTTTTTTTTGTCACACCTGGCAGTGTTCTGGGTTTACTTCTTGCTCTGCTCTCAGAAATTGCTCCTGTCAGGCTCCAGGGAATATGGCATGACAGGTATTAAACCTAGATTTGTCCTGTGTAAGGCAAACACCTACCACCATGCTATCTCTCTGGCCCCCAAATATTTAGTTTTTTACTTCTAAATTCCATTTTGACATTTGTACATGTTTGAGAGTCACTATTTTTCAAGATAAAAGTCGCATAGTTATCCATTAAGCTATTTTCTTTTCTTTTCTTTTCTTTTTTTTTTTTTTTTTTTTTTTGGTTTTTGGGCCATACCCGGCGGTGCTCAGGGGTTACTCCTGGCTGTCTGCTCAGAAATAGCTCCTGGCAGGCATGGGGACCATATGGGACACCGGGATTCAAACCAACCACCTTTGGTCCTGGATCAGCTGCTTGCACGGCAAACACCGCTGTGCTATCTCTCCGGGCCCGTAAGCTATTTTTTGTTATTAAACAAGCATTGCATAAGTGTTCTTTTCTCTACTGTTTTTATAGGGCTCACATCCATAGTATTTGGGGACCATGAAGGTTGGGGATTGAGCTTAGGACCTTGCACCTGATAGCCATAAATCCTACCACTTGCGCTATGTTCCTGACCAGGCTCAGTGCCTGTAACATCAGTCTGTCAGGAAGTCATAAACTTAATCAGTATAAGAAAATTGGAAAAAAAAACGAACAATCAGTGCTGATGGGGATGTGGAGAGAAAGGAACTCTTATCCACGGCTGGTGAGAATGCCGTCTAGACAAATCTCTATGAAAAGCGATATGGAGATTCCTCCAAAATCTGGAAATTGAGCTCCCATTCGACCCAGCTATTCCACTCCTAGGGATATACCCTAAGAAACACAAGAACACAATACAAAAATCCCTTTCTCACACCTATATTTATTGCAGCACTATTCACAATAGCCAGGCTCTGGAAACAACCAAGATGCTCTTAACAGATGAATGGCTAAAGAAACTATGGTACATATACACAATGAAATATTATGCAGCTGTCAGGAGAGATGAACTCATGAAATTTTCCTATACATGGATGTATGTGGAATCTATCTGCTGAGTGAAATAAGTCAGCGCGCTGTGCCGCGCGCGAGAGAGATGCGAATAGTCTCACTCATCTATGGGTTTTAAGAAAACTAAAAGTCATTTTTGCAACAATCCTCACAGACAATGAGAGGAGGGCTGGAAACTTCCAGCTCACTTCATGAAGCTCACCACAAAGAGTGGTGAGCGCAGTTATAGAAATAACTACACAGAGAACTACCATAATCATGTGAATGAATAGGGAACTGAAAAGCCTATCTAGAGTACAGGGGGGTTAGGGTGAGGAGGAAGGAGATTTGGGACATTGGTGGTAGAAATGTTGCACTGGTGAAGGGGGGTGTTCTTTACATGACTGAAACCTAATCACAATCATATTTGTAATCAAGATGTTTAAATAAAGAAAAAAAGTTTCAAAAAAAAAATCTATCATAGAATTTCATCTCAACTTCAAAATTAAAATTTGACAAATTTAATACTAGGAAAATACTTTATTTTGATTTTTCAATCATTTAGTTTTTAAAAAATGAGCAAAAGTTGAGCCTCTCTGTATTTTGAATTTTCTACATATAATATTTGTCAATCTTAGTTAAAAGCACAATTTTCCATTTGGAAGGAAGAAATTCCAAGCAATAACCATTCTCAAAACTAATTGATTCATCAGATAAACCTTAATTAAGTACCTGGATATTTCAGGAATAAGTTTGGAAGTGATCTCAAAGACCAAATTCCCATCCTAAAATGTTTGGGCATACTTTTTTCCTGGACTTTTGCTGATTCATACTTACTTTTTGATTCCAGAGTAGTTGCCTGTCTTGAAACTCACTCTACTACACATTCCAGCTAGCTGATAGGCAAATTACTTAACTTCTCTGTGACTGAGTTTGCTCATTTGTAAAATCTGTTTCTCAAAATGTTGTAATAGGGATTAATCAATATCAAACACCTCAGAAGTGCTCATTTACTAATAAAGGGCAGGGTAGTCCCTATGTACCAGAACTATGATGCATTGAGGACATGGATGATATGTGTGGGGAAGTTTGGGTATATTATGAACCCTCTATATCGTCCTATTCAATTCCTATTTTATTTTACAAATCCCTACCCCATTGGAGATGCATGCGCACTTCTGACTTCCAGTCTCAGATTTCCAGGAGAGGAAATACAATTGTCCTCAACTTGTGCTGGAATTCCCCACAATTCTGAGTCCATTTTGAGTGCATATGTCATTTTAGGGACCCACTCTCTTTGAGCAGAGATCTTAGCATAAGGGAGTCCTTTGTTAAACAGACCCTTCAGAAAATACCAGTTACATTATTGTATCCATCTGCTAGGGCTGCCATAAAAAAATACCATATGTTAGTGGCTTAAACAACAGAAATTTAATTCTCACAGTTCTGAATCCTGTGAGTCATAGATGAAGGTGTCATCTGAGTTAGTTTTTCCGGCACCTTCTCTGTTTGACTTTGATGTGACCTCTTCTCGTTGTGTCCTCCTAAAACCTTTCATCTATTTTTGTACTTTGGTTGAGTTTCTTCCTTCTCCTACTGGAATAAAGCTATGCTTTTAAGATTTTTTTTTAACCTGGATTAACTCCTAGAAGGCCAATATCCACAGAGTCACATCAAGAGTTTAGGATTCCCAGGAGATGGGATCCATAGCATAGGGATAAGGTAAGTTTGCCTTGCACCTGGCCAACCTGGGTTCAATCCCTGGCATCCCATATGGGCCCCATGCCTACCAGGAGTGATTTCTAAATACAGAGCCAGAAATAACTCCTAAGCACAACTGGGTGTGACCAACGAACAAAAGAGTTTAGGATTTCCACCTAGGAACTTTGTGCCAAACACAATTCAGACCATAACAGTTATCTAGAAATATTAGTGCTTCATACATGAGGTTCATGATTTAGAAACTAGTAAGGAATTGAGTCTGTATCACTTGGAATTATCCTTAAATTTAAATAGTTAGATGACTATAATAATAGGAAGTGGGGAGAAAGTGGAGAAAAAAATTCTTCATAAATTCTCTTATAACTTCTCTACATAATACATATTGTTTTCATTTTTCTCTTAATTAATCACTTATGAAGTGTGACTAGGAATCCGGATAACTTGGGAAGCTTTTAAGAACAATGTCATAATGTTGCTGAAATCATAGTTGTTCAGCATAAGACATCAGTTTCATATTGTTCAAATATATACTTGCATGATAGTAATTATAGGTCTATAAATTTCATCTGTCTAATTTTTTATTGAGGTAACGCTAGTTTATAACTATCTGTAGGTTTCAGGTATATTAGTTTAATACCCTAGCAACCATACATATCACACTCTCAACATCAAATGCCTAGTCACCAAGAATTACAAGCTAGTATTTTCTCTCTTTTCCAGCACCTCCTTCCCCTTTAATAATCACCATTCTATTATCAAAGTCCAAGGGTTTGCTTTCATTTTATTTACCAGTTTCCTTTGCCTTTTTTCCTTTCTTTTTTGTAAGTAAATAAAAATTATACAATAATTGTCTTTTTTTCTTCTTTTCCAACTTAGCATGATTCTCTCAGGTACATTCATGTTGTCTCAAATAACAAGAGTTGTTTTTAATATATTTTTAATGTCAAGCAGTTTTCTATTGAAACTATATGCTATGTATTATCTATTCAATCATCTTTTTTGTACTTGGGTTGTTTCAATATGTTAATTATTATAAATAGGGCTTGAATAAACATAGGGGTATATATATATATATATATATATTTGGATTAGTGTATTAAATTTACTTTTTAAAATAAATACCAGAGTGGAATGACTAAATCATTTGGTAGCTTCATTCTCAGATTTTTTCAAGAACCATATTTTTTTTCCAGTAAAGACTACATCAACTTAAATCCCCACCAACAGTTCCTTTTATCATATGTGAGCTCTCTTGACTTTTGAATGATAGTTCATATTGTTTGTATGACATGAAATCTCATAGTTGTTTTGCTTTGCATTTCTTTAATGAGAAATGATGTGGAGTTTCAAATTGTCTATTGGTCATCAATATGTCTTCTTTAGTGAATGCCTATTTAGATACTTTGTCCATTTTTAAAGATTATTATAAGTATGGTATATTGAAAATTCCTTTATCTAAGGTTGGACATTGTTTGGGAAGATACTTTTGTTTTGAATTCTAGAACCAATGTGTTAGCTCAGACATAGGCCTGGTGCTTTGCTCTACTTTTCCATTAGATATCCTATGCTTCCTTCCTTCAATGCAGAGGCTTTAGGAATTTATTTTCTTTTAGTTTCTTCTATGCTGGATCGAAGGTCTAGATTACTTGGCATTGTTACATGTCCATCTCACCCTAGGGAGAAGTTTCATATCTTAGAAAGTTCTTCTCATCATTTCCTCATTGCCCTATGCACTCATCTTTCTTCCTTGAGCGGAGAATCTCTCTCCACTAACTCCCCTCTCTCTTTCTTTCTCACTACCTTTCTCCTTCTCCCAGTTCCTCTCACTTTCTTTCTCTCTCTGTTTTTTCCTCTGTCTCAGGGTCTGTCTGTCTGTCTCTCTCTTTATCACATCTGTCTCACATCTGCCATTTAAAAATCTCTTTTAAAAATCTCTTATTGGGGAAGCTTTAGTTTTGCAGGTTTCAGACCTGCTTTGAAGAGATTATTATATTCCTAGATTCTGTATAGATTTGTTGTTAGTGTGCGTAGTAAGCACAAATCCTTCCTATTCTGCCAATCTGGCTACTTGCTCACTTATATTTTTAATAGTTAATTTGTCAAGCTTTACATATGTTTTTGTGGCTTTAGCCACTGATATTAAATACTTTATGATCTAAGCTGCAGAAAACACATCGTAACAGAAATGCATTTCACACAGTAAAAGCCTCACCTAGGATCTGATGTTGCTACTTAGAACTCTGTCTACAATATCTCACTTTTTTTTTTTTTGGCCTACACCCGTTTGACGCTCAGTGGGTTACTCCTGGCAATGTGCTCAGAAATCGCCCCTGGCGTTGGGGGGACCATATGGACGCCGGGGGATCGAACCGCGGTCCGTTCCTTGGCTAGCGCTTGTAAGGCAGACACCTTACCTCTAGCGCCACCTTCCCGGCCCCACAATATCTCACTTTTACAAGTAAAAGTCCTATCCTGCTGGGAGTGAGTGGCATCTCTTCCAGTCATTACAATAGGATTAAGAGATTTTCATACAAATAGAATGAAGACTGAGTTAGGCAACAAATAAAAAAAGACACATGTCATTGAGGTAGCAAGTTATACTAAATGAGACCAAAATGAGTAAATTCTAAATTCCTATAAAAGTTATTTCTTCTCTGGAAATAGTTTTTTTTTTTTCTTCCTTCAAACCATAATTGATACTGTCTCCTTGGAAACGCTCCTAGGAGACTTGTTGGGTTACTGGAAACTCTAGAGTTTAAACTGAAATTATAGTAATGGGCTGCCTCTTCCTATTAATGACAGTCTTTCTCGTAGAGATCATGTGAGTCCCTTTAGATCATGCTGTGGGCTAAATCTGATGGAAAGATGCTCCAAGTCAGAAATGTGAGCAGGGGAAGAAGTAGCGTGGACATGTCTCAGTGTAACATAATATACTGACATGTTGGTTTACTACTCCCTCCGTTTCCTTGAGTGAGGTACATGCAAGCTCTGTGCCCAGGAGACAAAGTTGGCTTCCTGAGCCTGCAAGGGTATGTGAGTAATTTGGTAAGTTGACATTGTGAGGTTGGGGGGGGGGGAGCTTAGGGGGAAGCTTTTCTTCCCCACATGACATTCCAACACTACTGACTACTGCCGCCACTGTTTTTAAACAGAATAAAAAGCAATTTAGTTTAATATAACAATCCTCTCATTCCCAATATTTCTTATTATTTGTAGTACTTTAGGCACTGCTCTAGGAATTCTGGGCATGAGAAAATAAAAATAGACCTCAAAGGGAGTCACAATTAGCAAGCAGAATCCAAACTATCTTCCACTATCCCGTGCAATGTGGTAGATGATATTTGTACCTTAACAGCCATCTTGAGCACAGAAGGAGATACACTGGTAGATCAGAGAGATGTGACAGTCTAAAGCCCTCAACTGCTGGTTGTATTGCAGTAAAGTAGGCTTTTTAGGCAGTAAGGCAGGTGATGGTCACCCAACCTTAGGAAAAAATTTGGGAGGCTCAAACTCTAACTTGAAGGGGAAAATAAAAACAACCAACCAACATTTACATACAATCTTCTCTAGAAGTCAGTATACATTTTGTGCTATCTACTGAAAGCTTTACTCTACTTTTGATTGTTTTTGCTCCTGAGAAAACCTACATTTCTGGGAAGCAAAGAGCCTCAGAGTTCCACTAATGTTTTAGAAATGGGATTGTAACCCTATAAATGAACCAATGCTCTGGTCAAGAGCCAGAACGGAGCAAAGGAGTCACTGATATTTTCTAATGCATGTCACTGATGTTTTTTTCATAAAAGTAAATTTATTAAAAGTGAGCTCCCCTATTTCTCAGATAATTAAAAGATCACTTATGCAAACAAGCTTACTTACAGTCGCATGTTTATTTTATGATAATGTGTTTTGCATATATTCTAATTGAATATGCATGGCTGAAATGTTTCTTTGGCAAGAGCCACTAGAAATTTGAAGTTTCAATTCTCCGTTTCTACTAACAAAGCAGATGCTAGAAGTTAATGTTTTCTCTGGAGCATGCTTTATTTAATGTTGAAATTTGGATATAAAGACTTCATTGATGCCATACTAATTCTACTTTCAGGGGGAGTGCTTCTGACTCAGCTAATTCACTACTTACGGAGAGTTTTTTGCATTGGGGAGCCCCAGAAAACAGAGGTGATAACTTTACAAAGCCGTGGCAAGAGAGGAGCAGCTTATTCGTCTGGTTGAAATGCTTGGTGAAA
This sequence comes from Suncus etruscus, assembly GCF_024139225.1. Classification (NCBI taxonomy): domain Eukaryota; kingdom Metazoa; phylum Chordata; class Mammalia; order Eulipotyphla; family Soricidae; genus Suncus; species Suncus etruscus. Next base: position 97,551,950 of record NC_064855.1, on the reverse strand, counting down.
ATTGTTTCTTAGATTACAAACTAAAGAGTTTGAAACAAAAAATGGCAATGGGTGCTGGGAAATAGATATTCCATAAATATTGGTGGCAGGACTTACCTAGCGCATGTTTTATTTAGAAGATGAAATCAAGATCGATTCAAACGTGCAGCTTTTCCTAGTTTCCAAGTAACATGATGCAGAAAGCCGGGGAAGAAAGTCTAGGCCGGTATTTTCCAGACCTGTCTTTTCAATCTTTCCACCAAATGAGACTGACTGCTTGACTTACTGTCCTCAGGCTTTGATCTGCTCTTGTTTATTTTGTTTATTTTGTCATCCAGTATCACAGCCCATTTCTCTTGCTATTATCTTTCTTCTTCTTTTTTTTTTTCTTATTCAGCATTGCTTTGGAAATATCTTATTTTCTCCATACAAAGAAGCAAACAAAAAGCATGGTTTTTATTATTTCTAAATCATATTAATGTAAGAGCTAGGCAGCTCATGACATACTAGATTTTATATATATATATATATATATATATATATATATATATATATACTTAACTCTCATTCCCTTTCCTTATTATTGTTGTCAAGACCAGGGATTGTACCAGGTCTGCTAGCTGAAATTCATATTTAACTCTGGTGCTTGAATTGGTGGAAAGTGCTGCAGGGAGGTTCCACATCAGATTATAGTGCTGGCACACTTGTCTTCAGTGTCATTGAAGATTATACTCCTTTTGGTTCTAAGCACTTGTACGTGTCCTCTCAGCATGAGATGTGCTTTATTGAGCTGAACATATCCTTAGTCATGGTGCTGAGGGTCACTGTGGCACTTGTTAGTAGAAAAACAAAGAATTGAAACTCCAAATTTCTAGTGGCTCTGTCAAAACTTCTAATTTCTTCTAAGCTCTTCCAGTGCTTCTAATTTCTCACTACAGTGTGTACATAACACAAGCACACACACACAAATGTATATTTTTAGTTGCAGTGTTTACTGGGTGAGTGGGTTGTACCAATTTTATTTTTTATGCATCTGTCTGTGACATAACTGGATATTTCTGTGATCACATAAAGGAGAGTTGCCAAGCTTAAATAGCCAAGCTGCCACGATCATGTTTGACTCTTGTGGAACACGAGGGATTGAAACTCATGACCGCATGGCTTGCAAGACAGATATTGCTAGTATAGTATCTTACATGATTCCTCCAAGGCCATCCCAGATTTGGATTTTTCCAGTTTCTGATATAATTTAGAACAACAACAACGACAAAAAAAAGTAAATAAAATAAATGTACTTAATAAAAGCCAAATACACTATCCCTCTAAAGTTGAGATCAGGTTTTGGAGAAACAGTACAGTGAACAGGTTGCTAGCTTTAGCATGTGGCTGACCCGAGTTTAATCCCCAGCATTTCATATGTTTCCTGAAGTTCCCACCAGACTGATGCTAAGCCACAGAGCCATACAAGTAAGCCCTCAGCACCACAGCTATGGCACTGAAATCATAGATAAATAAAAATCAATATTAAAATCAATAAAAAAATAGTTTTTGGAGCCAGAGTGTGACACAAGTGGCATGATTTTATTCTGCGATGTCATGGTCATGGACTGGGCCCCTGTCACATATGTAATTCAGCCTTGTAGGCCAAAGTGAAGTTCTTACAAACAACAACAAAGACAAATAACAAAGACAAAAGTGGTTATTGGAAATTCAACTACTTTAAGATAGAATTATAAGGGTTAGGATTTATACTATAGCAGGTATGGGAGTTTGCCTTGCAAGCAACCAACTGGGGTTTGATCCCTGACACCCCATAGAGTCCCTGAGTCCATCAGAAGTGATCCCTAAGCACAAAACCAAAAGTATGCCCTGAGTTTCCACCAGGAACAGCCCCAAACAAACTAGAACCTATATGTAGGAAGTTTCATTTTAAAAAAGTAAAGTACAACTTTTAATCACTTTATAGTTATAAAAGAAAAAAAGTTTGAGAATAAATGGAAATGATGACTATTTAACATTATACTTAAAAATCTCTGGCAAATTGCTTTTATCTGCTAAGCTGATTTTAACTTGACATTTCAACTGTCAGGAATTTTTTTTTTTAAATTCTGAGAAGAAAAAATCACAAAATGTCTATGAACATTAAATGTCTACAACCAATCTCTACTTATCTGAACTTCTCCATTTGTGCCCTTTTTGTGATCATTATCACTTTGTTTCTTATTTACAGCAATTGTGTATCTTAGTTTTGCCTCTAAAGTCTGGTGTAATTTAAGTTTTAAGTATTCCCTTAGCTCCTATTCTAAAAGTCAATAAAATGTCTATAAATATTAAAATATTAAAACAAGAATAAAATGTTATTTTTCTATCACCATTCTCCAGTTAATATTAACAATTTCCACATTGGCATGTAATAGACTTTGCAGGTAAAGCTGTATGCATATTGGGGGTCAAGAAGAGGTCATGTATATTCTTGAATGGGTAAAGGAGAGCTGAGGACTTCAAAGCCAACGCAGTTCATTAACTTTAATCGGGGATCAAGGACTCTGCATGGATAAAAGGCAAAGGAAATCAACCTCCTTGGAAAAAATAACATTTTTCTAAAACTAGAGGTTTGCTATATAAAAGCTTGTTTAATTCCTTGGGTTCAGTCCTATGAAATCACTTTCTCTTGAAGTTTAATCACCCCCAAATCCTATAATAATAATTTGGGGGAGAGATAAAGTGCCATAGAAAACACAAAGTGTGATAGAGTTTTCAGTCTAGCATTTGGAATATTTGACCCCGGTTATAAAAATTCATTCATGGAAGCATGTGGTTGGACTGCTGCAAAGCTATCCTGTTCTATGTCTAAAGGTTACAACTGAATGTAGAGGTATTGTCAATACAGAGAAATGAACAGCCACAAAAATATACTTATATCAAAAAAGACTTTCTCAAGTGTAACAAGTTTCACTTTGTTTGTATGTATATATACCAAAGAAAAAAAGGACTTTGAAGAGGAATCAACTGTTTTAAATTGTTCCATACATATTTTACTTAGAAAAAATGTAATGCAAAATAAAGGGAAGAGTAGAATTAATTATTAACCAATAAAAATTTCCTAGACTTTATTGTCATTTCCTCTCTCTCTCTGTGTATCTCTCTCTTTTTTTCTGTCTCTTTGTCTCTCCCCACCCCCCAACACCCAAATGCTCCCAACCTCCTTGCATTGAATGCCTACCTCAGATTTGTAGGGAATATTGTGACTTTCAAGAAAAAGTAGATTTATTTTAATAATTTTATCTTCTTAAATGTCCATGTATTTACAGCTTAAAATTTCAAAAATGATAGTTTCTGTTGTTTTATAGGCTTTAATTGAATATATTTTAGATTCTTCACCATTCTTTTGATAGTAGCTGACAGATTCAACTCCTGTTCCCATATGCTTTCTGCTATTTTAAAAGAAACAGTACACCAATTGCCTCAGAGAAGCACAATGTTGGTTTCCAAAGTGTGAATCTGAAAACCGTCCCATCTGGTCTTTGCTGGCATCTTTTTTGAATTGGTATGTAATTATAAAGAATGTAGTCAATACTTTATAACTCTTGGCTAGGTAAGAAAGACCATAAGGTTAATACATTTTTAATTTCTATTTATCAAAAAACAGATCTGTTCCTAAAATTCAAATATCTTGCTGTCCTTTCCACTTAGCTGATCTCAGTCATCCATGTAGATTCAGGTTATATACAGTTTCCTTAGTGAGTTATTCTAGAAACATAATTATGTGTCAATTGTACAACTCAGTCATACTGGTACAGAATTACTTGTTTATACTATGATTAAAATTATTTTCTTGAATGGTACTTCTTCTGAAAATGTAAGGCAGATGGTTCTCAATATAATTTAATTCAATAAAATATTATAACAACATTCCAACCAATAGTTTGTAAAATTAGTCTTTAACAAGAAGATGTCATTTTTGCTCAAAAGAAATTATAATATTACTTGCAAGAAAAAAATTGCAAGATTACAACTTAACAATGATGCTGAGTGTGGCAATAACTATATCTAAAATCCTATAGACGAGTATAAATTTACAATACCAAAGTCCGTGTATTCTTTTTTCTATATAATTTAGTCTTATATGACAAGACTATTCAGATTGCCTAGACAGATGAACTCATTAGAAAGAGCATTACTTTACTATTCATGTGATGCTAATAACTAATCACTGAATTATGGGCTAAGCACAGTGTTAGCTTTTATGTAAATATTATTTTATGAATAATGTGTTTTACATACTGGGTAGCATTACTTTGAAAACGTAGCTTAATTCTTTGATTCTTTTAGAAGCAGAATTCTGTTAAATTATTGTAATTTTAAATGTATGATGTTAAAATATGTCCACATATTAATTAAACGGTGTTAATAACAATGGCAAATTAAGATATTTGGACATCTTGCTAAAATATTAATGGCAAGTGATTGACATTATATATATATTTTTTCCAAATGTGTAACATTTTTATTTTTTGTGTGTGTCTGATATTTTTTTTGTTTGTTTGTTTTTGGGTCACACCTGGTGATGCTCGGGGTTACTCCTGGCTATTAGCTAGAAATCGCTGGCTTGGGGGACCATCTGGGATGCCGGAGGATCAAAACCCAGGTCCTCTGTTCTAGGTTAGTGCATGCAAGGCAAATGCCCTACTGCTGGCACCACCGCTCTGGCCCCGCATCTGATTTCTTTTTAATTTTTATTTATTTATTTATTTTAATAATATCTCTATTTAAAACCCTTGATTACAGACATGATTGTAGTTGGGTTTTAGTCATATAAAGTCATATAATGAACATCCCCCCCTTCACCAATGTAACATTCCTCTTACCAAGGCCCCAATCTCCCTCCTCGCCCCTTCTTCATCTGTATTAGAGACAGGCATTCTACTTCTCTCACTCATTGAAATTGTCACCATAGTTGTCAGTGTAGTTAGTTCTTTAACTGTACTCACCACTCTTTGTGGTGAGCTTCATATCATGATCGAGTTCTTCCAGCCCTTATCTCTATTGACTGATATTATATTGTAATCAAACTGAAATATCTACCTAAGCCCATAGTAAAATTTCAGGGAAAAAAAAAGCATATAAAAATAATCAGAAAAAAAAAGCAGTTTACCAGATTTAATTTACAATGGTTGTCACAGAATATGTTTCAACATTGAAGAAAGAAATTTGCTTCTGCCCTAAATAGAATACCTAGATTATGACTCTTACCTGAAAATTAAACTCCTCAAAGAATTGCAATATTTGGATTAGAATTCTGGTTCAAATGAAGCTTAGGTTGAATAAAATCAACTTTGGTCTTATTTTTATGCTTTTAAAAATGGAATAAATTTAGCACACCCATCTTGTCAGAACTCTCTTATATAGGAATTCTTTTACAATGCAAACAGAAACTGTTGAAGTACTATACTTCAAAGTAGCTGAAGAATATGAATTTCAGCATTCTTTGAGGCCTAATGAGAATAAAAAGGGGTGTGACTACAACCCCCAAAGTCTATGACCAGTTTAGAAAATAGCTAGCTCCAGATTTCTGGAATGGAAAGGAAAATAGAATTTGATGGTCCAAATAGAAAACAATACTACCCAAAAATTCAAATTTTTAATTGGTCAAAAAGAAAATATTTTTTTCAAATGCTCCTAAATGGCATGTTTGAATCATATATGAAATACAAGTTATTCCTAACCAGTATTGAGTAAAATTTGTGATGGTCCTCGTTTTAAGATAACATGGCTCATAGCTCAGATAATCTCCAAATTGGTGTAATTGAAGAAGAAAACAAACTTAAAAAATCTTTCACTTTGTCATAACTGGGCTCAGGGCATATGACTCACTATGTGAATTCAAGTTAAATCATTTAAACCTTTTTTTTCTCTTATTCAGTCCATCTGGAAGCTGAATACAAGCCCTTCACTATGAAACAGATGGTATGCCAAAGCTAAATTTTCACCAGAACTTAAAAAAAGAAGAAAAATGTGTTATGAGCACTAAAAGGAATTAAATGTGGAAAAAGACCACAAATTCAAAGAAAAAGAGCTATAACTGCCTTAAACCTCTATTCTCTGTTAAAAAATACAATAAAATGATTGAAGAATAAGTCCAACCAAGATAATTTGGGAACACAAGCCCAATAAAATGTTTTCTAATCTAAAGTCAAAGGTGATCATCATTAATGGTATAAGGATTAAACAAACTATTCTTTGTTGAACAGAAGAACTTGTATTTGTCATCTCAGAAAATGGTTTCATTAGATACTTTTAGTTTATTTGATATTTCTGTAAATACAATAAATTTTTTTTTTACTCTTTTTTGGGGGGCATACTACTGGAGGTGCTCAGGGATTACTTCTGGATCTGCACTCAGAAATTGCTCCTGGCACCGCTCAGAGATTATTTGGGATGCCACGAATACCCTGGTTCAGTCCTAGGTTGGCCACATACCAAGGACAAGCTCCTTAACTATTATGCTATTGCTCCAGCCCTGAAATACCATGAACATATTTCTTGAGAAAATTATGAAACCTATCTGACTATCATTTTGATAAATTTCAACAGTAGTTTAAAATAAAATTACCAACATGTAGAAGTGTATTTCTAATCTGATCTCAAAAAAAGTATAATGTTTGCTTATACATAAACAATTTACATGTAGTTATTTGCCTATATATTCCTTATATAATAAATATATTATTTATATGCATATATGATATATGCATAGATTAAATAAGAAAGTAAGACAACATGTAATCTTTTACTTTGGTAAATTTTAATTTTACTGTATATTTAAAAGTATATTTTAAATATATTTTTGTATGTCAATATTTGCATCTGTCAATATTTTATGAAAGAAGAAATGTCCCATTTCAGCTGATGTAATATTATGATAAAGTCAAACATAATGAAAAATATCTGTACCTCTCTATTTTTTTTTTACTGGTTATGATAATCTTGGGGGGAAGTTAGAGTTATATTAAAAAGACATAGTTTATAGATGAAGCAGAGTATGAAACTCGAGAAATTCTGTTGTGACTTCCAGATGCCACAGTATAAAAACCCAGATTGGACTTTGGGTCTGGGACTGTCTCCAAGGGGAGGTTCCAATGTGGTTCAGGCAAATGGGTGCCTCACTAACCCAATGCAAACCTTTCTTTGATTAATTCTGAAAAATCCTGTTTATCGAAGCAAAAGAAAAACATGGTACATATTTTTTCCTTCAAAGAATTACTTTTTTATTGAATTTGGGGTTAACTCTTATTGCTGAGAAATACAGATGAGGCATGGCTAAATGGCTAAGAAGCAGTGAAAAATTGAAAGGCAAACAGTGCCTGTTTTAAGAAAGGAAGAGTTTCATATGTCTCTTATCAGTTTCCTATTTGAGTGAAGATTAAAACAATTTGATGATCATTATGACTTTAAATGCCCACAATAATAAATGGATGTCCAGAGAAAAGAAATTCTCTACTTCAACATCAGGTGTGATAATGGCAGCGATGCATCTTTGAGAATGTTTGCATAAATAATTTTGTATGAGCCATTCAATCTCTTGAGATTTCCAAACCAATCTGTGGATCCCTTCATTATACATATATTGTAACATATTCAACTGCTTTTATAAAATATCTATTAAAAATGTATATGAATCTATTTGTACATATTTCAGATATACAGAATCAGACTATATTGGCATATTGCTTCTCTTAATAGTAAAAGTAGTGAGAGGGAAACTTAAAAATTAAATACAGGAGGGACTTCCAGAGCATAAAAAACCGGCTAACCTTTGCAAAAAGCTGGCTCCCCTGTGTGTGACACCAGGCGGGGAAAATCCTCGAAAAGTACACCGGCCCAGTGGGGCTCAGCTGTGAAAGACTGTGAGTGTGACCTGTCTATGTCTGTATACTGTCCCTCTTGCGTGAACAATCTGGAGTGGGGTAAAAAGAGGCTCAGAGGAGCACGCCGCTCCCGCTTCGCTACGCCGGCCGTGCACCTCTTTCTAAGGAAAGAACTCCATTGCAACAAGAAGGAAAAATCACACTAAGAACGGCGCTATATCACAGAACCAAACATTTCTCTCTGGACTGTCTTCTCTGTTGCATGCTCGGGCCTAAGATTTGCCCCCAGTGTGAGGCTTCATCCACGGAGGACTCCCCTCCCTTAAGGCAAGTCAGCCCATCCAGAAAGGGAGGAGCCAAGGGAGTGTGCTGCCTACATCATATAGACAATGAATACCACTACAACACGTAGAAAAACCCACAATACAAGTGTGACAATGGGGAAACAACGGCAGGCCTGCATCAGACATAGAGAATGAAGATGACAATTCTGAGGACCAGATAATGACTTAACAACTTATCAACCTCTCAGATAAGGACTTTAGACTAGCAATATGGAAGGTGCTCAACAGACTCCAAGAAACCCATGGATCGAGTTGAACAGAACACTAATAAGAACCAAGAAAATATGAAGGCAGAAATGACAAAACTCCAACTGAAATAACATGTCAACTAACAGGAACTGAAAAAGTCAGTAAACGAAGTGAATGAACAAAATGGATAAGCTCTGGGACAGGGTATCAGAAGCTGAGAATTAGACTTGGTGCTGTGGAAGATGAGATACATAACAATTCCATACAGCAGGAGAGATTGGACAAAAAAACTTAAAGCAAATGAGCAGACAATGGAAAAATTAGTCAAAGAATGGGAACAGACGAAAATAGAAATCTATGATAAGATCAACAGAAACAACTTAAGAATCATTGGAGTCCCAGAGACCAGGAAGAAAATTTCCAGGAAGAATCAATGGTCAAGAACATCATTAAAGAGAAACTTCCAGAGCTAAAGAATATATGTGATCAAATCCTGCATGCCCGAAGAGTACCAACCAAAAGAGACCCCAGAAAAACCACCCCAAGACACATCCTAGTCAAAATGACAAATCCCACAGATAGAGACAGAATTCTGAAAACAGCAAGATCAAAAGGGGAAATCATGTTCAAGCAAGCTTCCCTGAGATTTACAGCAGACCTGTCACCAGAAACGCTCAATGCCAGAAAGCAGTGGTGGGATATTGTGACAAGACTGAATGAAATGAATGCTTCACCCAGAATACTATACCCAGCAAAACTCACTTTCCGGTTTGATGGAAGAATACATGGTTTCACAGAAAAAAACAGCTCAGAAACTTCACAGACACAAAACCAGCCTTAAGAGAAAAACTGAAAGACCTAATCTAAGACAAGACTACCCAAAAGACACACCAAATTTTGAAATAAAGATGGCATTAAATCCCAGGACAATTCTTTCTCTCAACGTCAATGGACTAAATGCACCAGTTAAGAGACACAGAGTGGCTAAATGGATCAAAAAACTCAATCCAACCTTCTGCTGCCTACAAGAAACGCACCTGAATAGTCAGAACAAACATAGACTCAAAATAAAAGGCTGGAGAAAAGTTATCCAAGCAAACAATACCATAAAAAAGCTGGAGTGGCCATACTAATATCAGATAATGCAAACTTTATACTCAGGAAGGTTGTAAGGGACAAAGACGGACATTTTATATTAATCAAGGGGTACGTAGAGCAGGAAGAATTCACTCTCCTAAACATATATGCACCGAATGAGGGGCCAGCAAAATATTTAATACAACTGTTGACAAATCTGAAAAATAATATCAACAACAACACAATAATTGTGGGGGACCTTAACACGGCTTTGTCAACACTGGACAGGTCAACCAGACTGAAACCCAACAAGAATATACTAGACCTGAGGAGAGAAATGGAAGAAAGAGGCCTAGTGGATATATATAGGACACTCCATCCCCAGAAACCTGGATACACATTCTTCTCCAATGTACATGGGACATTCTCCAGGATAGACTACATGCTGGCACATAAAACATACCTCCATAAGATCAAGAGGATAGAAATTTTGCAGACTACCTTCGCTGACCACAAGGCTCTGAAATTATTTGTGAACTCCAAAGGGACTCAGAAGAAACACTTTAACACCTGGAAGTTAAACAGCCTCATGCTCAATAACCAGTGGGTCCGAGATGAAATCAAGGAGGAAATAAAAAGGTTCCTGGAAACAAATGACAATAAAGACACAAACTATCAGAACTTATGGGACACAGCAAAAGCAGTACTGAGAGGAAAATTTATAGCTTTGCAAGCACACATCAGGAAGGAAGAAGGAGCTTACCTGAGTAGCTTAATGACACAGCTAATAGAATTAGAAAATGCTCAACAAAAGGACCCAAGAATAGGAAGACAGAAGGAAATAACAAAGCTAAGAGCAGAAATCAACGAAGTGGAAACTCAAAAAACAATCCGAAAGATCAACGAAAGCAGAAGTTGGTTCTTTGAAAAAATAAACAAGATTGATAGACCACTGGCAAACCTAACAAAGAAAGAGAGAGAGAGAAACTTGATAACTCGTATCAGGAATGAAAAAGGAGAGATCACTACTGATATGACAGAGATTCAAAGGGTAATCAGAAACTACTTTGAAAAACTCTCCGCCACTAAAAATGAGAACCTGGAAGAAATGGATAAATTCTTGGACTCATAATCTTCCACGGTTGAAGGAAGAGGATGTAGCATATCTAAACACCCCCATCACCATTGATGAAATTAAAACAGTAATCAAATGTCTGCCAAAAAACAAAAGCCCAGGTCCAGATGGATTCACTAATGAATTCTATCAAACTTTCCAAGAGGAACTACTGCCAATCTTGGCAAGACTCTTTCATGAAATTGAACAAACAGAAACACTTCCAAATAGCTTTTATGAAGCCAACATCACCTTGATACCTAAACCAGACAGAGACGCTACCAAAAAAGAAAATTACAGACCAATATCACTGATGAATGCAGATGCAAAGATCCTCAACAAAATCCTGGCAAATAGGATTCAATGCCTCGTTAAGAAGATCATCCACTACGATCAAGTAGGTTTCATCCCAGGAATGCAAGGCTGGTTTAACATCCGTAAATCTATCAACATAATACACAACATCAATAACAAGAAAAATAAAAACCACATGATCATATCAATAGATGCAGAGAAAGCATTTGATAAGGTCCAACACCCATTCTTGATCAAAACTCTCAGCAAGATGGGAATGGAGGGAACCTTTCTCAATATAGTGAAGGCCATCTACCACAAGCCAGTGGCAAATATTATCCTCAATGGAGAAAAACTGAAAGCCTTCCCTCTAAATTCTGGCACAAGACAAGGCTGTCCTCTCTCACCACTCCTATTCAACATAGCACTGGAAGTACTTGCTATAGCGATTAGGCAAGAAAAGGATATCAAGGGAATCCAGATAGGAAAGGAAGAAGTCAAGCTCTCACTGTTTGCAGATGACATGATACTCTACTTAGAAAACCCTAAAGACTCTATCAAAAAGCTTCTAGAAACAATAGACTCATATAGCAAGGTGGCAGGCTACAAAATTAACACACAAAAATCAATGGCCTTTCTATATACCAATAGTAATAAGGATGAAATGGACATTAAGAAAACAACCCCATTCACAATAGTACCACACAAACTCAAATATCTTGGAATCAACTTGACTAAATATGTGAAGGACCTATACAAAGAAAACTATAAAACTCTGCTCCAAGAAATAAGAGAGGACACACGGAAATGGAAACACATACCCTGCTCATGGATTGGCAGGATTAACATCATCAAAATGTCAATACTCCCCAAGGCATTATACAGATTTAATGCCATCCCTCTAAAGATACCCATGACATTCTTCAAAGAAGTGGATCAGACACTTTTGAAATTCATTTGGAACAATAAACACCCTCGAATAGCTAAAGCAATCATTGGGAAAAAGGATATGGGAGGAATTACTTTTCCCAACTTTAAACTGTACTACAAAGCAACAGTTATCAAAACAGCATGGTATTGGAATAAGGATAGGTCCTCAGATCAGTGGAATAGGCTTGAATACTCAGAAAATGTTCCCCAGAGATACAACCATCTAATTTTTGATAAAGGAGCAGGAAATCCTAAATGGAGCAGGGAAAGCCTCTTCAACAAGTGGTGTTGGCACAATTGGATAGCCACTTGCAAAAAATTAAACTTAGACCCCCAGCTAACATCATGTACAAAGGTAAAATCCAAATGGATTAAAGACCTCGATATCAGCCCCCAAACCATAAGATATATAGAACACAGCACATAGGCAAAACACTCCAGGACATTACAGGCATCTTCAAGGAGGAAACTGCACTCTCCAAGCAAGTGAAAGCAGAGATTAACAGATGGGAATATATTAAGCTGAGAAGCTTCTGCACCTCAAAGGAAATAGTGCCCAGGATACAAGAGCCACCCACTGAGTGGGAGAAACTATTCACCCAATACCCATCAGATAAGGGCTAATCTCCAAAATATACAAGGCACTGACAGAACTTTACAAGAAAAAAACATCTAACCCCATCAAAAAATGGGGAGAAGAAATGAACAGACACTTTGACAAAGAAGAAATACGCATGGCCAAAAGACACATGAAAAAATGTTCCACATCACTAATCATCAGGGAGATGCAAATCAAAACAACGATGAGATACCACCTCACACCACAGAGAATGGCACACATCACAAAGAATGAGAATAAACAGTGTTGGCGGGGATGTGGAGAGAAAGGAACTCTTATCCACTGCTGGTGGGAATGCTGTCTAGTTCAACCTTTATGGAAAGCGATATGGAGATTCCTCCAAAAACTGGAAATCGAGCTCCCATACGATCCAGCTATACCACTCCTAGGAATATACCCTAGGAACACAAAAATACAATACAAAAACCCGTTTCTTACATCTATATTCATTGCAGCACTATTTACCATAGCAAGACTATGGAAACAACCAAGATGCCCTTCAACAGACGAATGGCTAAAGAAACTGTGGTACATATACACAATGGAATATTATGCAGCTGTCAGGAGAGATGAAGTCATGAAATTTTCCTATACATGGATGTACATGGAATCTATTATGCTGAGTGAAATAAGTCAGAGAGAGAGAGAAAAACGCAGAATGGTCTCACTCATCTATGGGTTTTAAGAAAAATGAAAGACACCCTTGTAATAATAATTTTCAGACACAAAAGAGAAAAGAGCTGGAAGTTCCAGCTCACCTCAGGAAGCTCACCACAAAGAGTGATGAGTTTAGTTAGAGAAATAACTACATTTTGAACTGTCCTAATATTGAGAATGTATGAGGGAAATGTAGAGCCTGTTTAGGGTACAGGCGGGGTTGGGTGGGGAGGAGGGAGATTTGGGACTTGGGTGATGGGAATGTTGCACTGGTGATGGGTGGTGTTCCTTTTATGACTGAAACCCAAACACAATCATGTATGTAATCAAGGTGTTTAAATAAAAAAAAATTAAAAAAAAATTAAAAAAAAAAAAAAAGACAATTACTAGAAAGTATGAATGAACTCTCATGGGTCTGCCCTTTTCCTCTCCTCTGGCTACTGATCCGATGGCAACTAAATAAAATCACCATCCCCAGAGAAAAGGAGGTCAAGGGAAGTAAAGTCATTGACCAAAGAAACAGTACACAACAGAATAAATATTTTAACCCATGCCTTCATCAGCTCCAATTCTCTTTGATCCACATCTACCACTGTAGAAGTTTCTAGAATGATTCCTCATACTTTCTCACCAGAGTCTACACTGGTCAGGCTTCGGAGTGATAAGCCTCAACCCTTTGATATCTCACACTGGCCTGGCCTAGAACCTCTAAAGACGTGATCAGAGATCTGGAACCTGGAAAACTTACACACACACACACACACACACACACACACACACACACACACACACGATAAACAAGAACATAAAAAAAAAATTAAATACAGGATGGAAGAGTTATCTTAAGAGGTTAAGAGGATGCTCTGAATAAGAGTGGCCAAGGTTCAATCCCTGGCAAAATACACTTCCCTGGGCACCATAGGAAGTAAACCTCAGTACAGAGCCAGGAATAGCCCGTGAGCATCCTCAGGTAAAAGTCAAAGTTAAAAAATAAACATAGGCAATCAATAATTATTTACATAATCAACACTTTACATAATATTAAATTTGCAGTTCAGATTTAATTGAAAGAAGGGGGCCTTGCATTTCAATTTCAATTGATTGCAAAGATACATCTATTATTGTTCACAAACCTCACAAAATGGGTCTTGTGAATAAAATATAATTCTGGTAGACATCATCTGAAGTATTCCCCAATGAAGGACAGTCAGGTAAGCTTAGAAAACACATTGATATAGTTGTACATTCAGATAACATAAAGGGGTGAGAGAGGTAGTACAGCAGAGAGGTAGACTTTCATGTGGTTTTCATGTGCCTGCCCAGCACCCTTTTTGCTCTCCTTAACCCCACCATAAGAAATACTGAGTTCACAATCAAGAATATGCCCTAAGCACTGCTGTATGTGGGCCCACTAAAACAAAACCAAAACTTATAACTTATAAAGAGAAAGAGAAGTTTAAGAATGCCCAGAATTAATGTTTGCAAGTTTTGAGTCCTCATTTAAGAGAACAGAGAAAGGAATAGTACAGGATTCCTTGACTTAAAAACAAATAAAACAAAACCTAAGAACCCCAACTTCCTTAAATGAGATCAAGTGTTTATTTTGCAGGTTAATATTTTTAAGGTACTGCTAATTAATTTAAATCCCATCTTTTCATCAGGCTGCTTTCACATCTCCTGAAACTCTGCTTGCTCCACCAATCTTCTTGGCTAGTTTCAACTCCCAACTGACATCCTGGTGACTTTTTAAACTGCAAGTGAATTCTCTTCTCTCTCCCTTCCAGCTGGGTCCTGGTTGCCTTCATGTTCACTCCCCCGAGATTCTCCACCTCCACCCCTGCCATCATAACAAGACACCTTCACATCTACTCATCAAGCAGTTCTACTCACTTACCCTTCCTGTCTCTGTGTGAAGACAGGCAGATTAAGAAAAGAGCAGCACAGAGACTAATCTCTCAGAGATGGGGGCGGGGGGGGGGTGAGAGGGTGCAAGTACAAAGACTCATGATCAGCACAAAAGGAACACCAGCAAACACAATGGGGAAGACACAGAATAGTACTAAGCTCAGTGAGTTAAAAATAATTAACAAGGAAGACTCTACCTTACCAACCAGTTTTATAAACCCTCAGGGAGCGACTTCAACGACACCATGTTGAGGATGTTTAATGAGCTAAAAGAAATGATGGGACAGTCAGCAAAGCACAAGAAAATAGAAGAGGATAAAAAGAGAAAACTATATTTGAAAGTGACAGAAATAAGACAATCGTAGGAGGCATAAAAAAAAACACACAAAAAGAAAAATAAAACACAAAAGAGGCCAGAGAGATAATACAGCAGATTGCATTGCATATGGTTGACTTCAGTTTGATTGCTGGCACCTCACATGGTTTTCTGAGCACAGAGCGAGGAGTAAACTCTGAGCACAAGTGGATGTAGTCCCAAAATGAAGGGGAAAATTAACAGAAGGTAAAATGAGCAAAATAACAATAGCTGAGGAAACGATCAAGGAATTTCAAGATGAGACTCAGTAAAACTTTGGAAAAGAACAGAAGATGAAAAAAGGTTTGAAAGAAAATGAATAGTACATTGGGCCAGAGTGGTGGCACAAGTGGTAGGGCATCTATCTGCCTTGCCCGCACTAGCCTAGGACATGTTTAATGTTAGGAGGACAGAGCGATGGAGCAAGTGGTAGGGCAGCTGTCTTGCATGTGCTAAACTAGGATACATAATAGTTGCTAAACTATCATACAACTTAATTTTTTGTTATGGATTTTTGTTATGGATTTTATCTGTATAATTCCCATTCTTCTCTCTTCCTTGTCATTTCTTTCTTTTTTCTTTCTTTCTTTCTTCTTTCTTTCTTCTTTTTTCTTTCTTTCTTTCTTTCTTTCTTTCTTTCTTTCTTTCTTTCTTTCTTTCTTTCTTTCTTTCTTTCTTTCTTCTTTCTTTCTTTCTTTCTTTCTTTCTTTCTTTCTTTCTTTCTCTTACTTAAATGGTTTTTGGGCCATACTCAGCAGTGCTCAAGCACTGGCAGGCATGGGGACCATATAGCATGCCAAGAATCAAATTTGGGTTGGTTGCATGCAAGGCAAACATCCTACTCACTGAACTATCCCTCTGGCCCCTCTCACTTGTTTTTTTCTTTGTCAATCCTTGCTAGGCTCAGAGCTTACTCATAGCTCTGTGCCTAAGATGACTCCTGCTGGTGCTTAGGGAAAAATATGAGGTGAATATTTTACTCTTATAGTCTTTCTACAATCTGATAGGTGATATTTTTGGGTATATTGGGTAGGTGACCATCCTACCCAATCATGAACTATATACTTAAAATAAATGTAATTGAACTAGAGTTATTTAGGAGTTGATCATACCTAACCAATACATATAATATCTATTCTTCTTTTTATATAAGAGTATCTCTGATGGCTCCTTCTCTCAAACTTTTAAGTGATACATAACCATTTTATGTACTAAATGTATTATCAATGAATAATAACCAGAATTTTCAAATTAAGGCTTTGCTCTAGTCAGTATGTACAAGAAGCTTAGTTCTTCTCTAACTTGTTAATAATCTACAGAACAACAGCTTTTCAGAACAGACATTGGGAAATTTTGGTGTTATTATTTTTTAAGAATAAAATACTTTTGCAAGTGTGAAGATTTCTATTTCTATATGTTCTATATACTGTTTTAATTAGCTGAAATATGACATGAATGTTATTCTTTGAGCAAAGGATAAAGATACTCTGAAAATTTAAACCAGGAATACTAGTCAGCAATAAGAAGCACAAATTATTACTTTTATAATTTTTTACTTTATTTAAAGAAAATGCATAACATAATTGACATAGTTGACCATAATAGACTTGTTTCCACATAAATGAGACTGAAGTTATTCAATAGAAAAGAGAAGAGGGGCCAAAGTGGTGGTATAAGTGGTAAGGCATTTGCTTTGCTTGAGCTAGCCTAGGACAGACCAGGGTTCAATCCCCTGGCATCCCATATGGTCCCCCAAGCCAAGAGCAATTTCTGAGCTAATAGCCAGTAACCGGGTGTGACCCCAAAAACCAAAGAGAGAGAGAGAGAAGAGAAAAAAATAAAATAGATAAAGGAAGAGAAGAAAAATTTAAAGGTACATTGACATAAAAGTACATTAACATTTTATAAAAATTTAGGTTTATTAAGTTCATGTTGCTAGTTGACCATTCTGTTATTTCATTTGTTTCTGAACAATGTTTACACATTGGCATCTAAATTAGTGGATTTCTATAGAGATGACAGCAGCAAACAAACAAAATTGCTTAGGAATTCAAAACACTATTCCTGATACTGCAGCTTTTGTGGGATGTGTTCTCAGCTGCCAGGTCTTCCAGAATTAAGAGAATGTGGTAGGATGATGAGAGGGGTGCCAGTGCTCACTTCAGAAACAAAAAGCCATTGTGATATCAGCCCAAATAATTCCAATTCAATTCTGGAGTTGGTTCAGGTTGTTGTCTCTGCAGAGAATCATAGAGGAATTTTGAGGCAGGACCAGAGGCAAAGTCCTGAATATGAGTGATCGCTGCAGAAGATGACTTTGGCCAGACAAGGGGTTGACCCACCCTTTTCTCTTGAGATTGCTAGCTTTCAGCTCTATGGTCAGTGTACCTACCCACTATTATATAAATATATTTTGGTGTTGGATGAAACCCAGTGGCATTCATATCTTATCTCCTGGCTCTGCACTCTGAAATCAACCTGGGTAGGCTCAGGGGAATATATGGAATGCCATAAATCGAACCCTGGTAAGTTGTGTGCAAGGCAAATGCCCTATCTGCTGTGCTATTGCTCTAATCCTCTACCCATGATTTTTTACTGCTTGGATTACATCTCTTTCGAGAAAAGAGTGAGTCTATGGTCTGGTACAATCTGGCTCAGTCCCAGGTTGGCCACATACAAGACAAACTCCTTAACTACTGTGCTATGGTCTGGTACAAACTTGGTCACTGCATTGTGGGTGTGGTCTCAACTGCCAGGCCTCCTGGAAGAAGGAGCATGTGAGGGGACATTGCCTACAATCGTCCCATATGGTCTCCCCAACCCAGGGGCAATTTCTGAGTGCTTAGCCAGGATTAACCCCTGAGCATCAAACAGGTGTGGCCCGAAAAAAAAAAAAAGATAAAAAAAAATCTAAACATATTAATTGCAAATAGAATTTTTTTTTTTTTTTTTTTTTGGTTTTTGGGCCACACCCGGCGGTGCTCAGGGGTTACTCCTGGCTGTCTGCTCAGAAATAGCTCCTGGCAGGCACGGGGGACCATATGGGACACTGGGATTCGAACCAACCACCTTTGGTCCTGGATCGGCTGCTTGCGAGGCAACCATCGCTGTGCTATCTCTCCGGGCCCTGCAAATAGAATTTGACATGGGAGAGAGAGAAGGATAAAACTTTAATTTTGTGGCCAATAACCCCTTAACTACAAAGGGATTACTAATATTTCTGTTATAAATGCATAATGGAAAAATGGAAATAAGATTATCAAGTAATGTGGAAAACGATCTGATTCAGCTCTTAAGCACTTCAAAACACTGCCAACAGTATGATTCTGGGATCTTAGTGGGCTAGAGCAATGCAAATGATTACAGTTTCGTTGGTCAGGAGTTTGACATGGGTCTCACTGGCTAGAATCAAAATAAAAACTGAGACTAGATTTCTTCCTGAAGACTCCAGGGAAGGATCAATTTTCTGTTCATTTGGATTGTTGTCAGAATTCAGGTTCCCATGCATGTAGGACCTATTGTCTTTTCTGGCTATGAAGAGCTAAGTGGGAAGATTATCTCAGTCCATCTCCCTTGGTTTGTAGCTCCCTTCCACCATCTTTAAAACCAGCAATGGTGGGTTGAGTTTTCATGCTGCATCTCTTTGGCCAATCTTTTTTTATCCTTGCATCTCTCTCTAGACAGCTTAAATACATTATGCTTTAATAAACTCCAGGATTAGTCAGGATGATCTGGAATAATCTCTCTGCCTCAAGGTCCTTCAACTTAATCCTAGCTACAGAATACAGTTACATGTTTGATTCAGGATGTTAGTATGGGGACATTGTTGATTACAATTATCTGCCTTGTTCAGGTGTGTGAGAGTTTTTGGAAAGCCACAAGTCAATTTTATGTTCTTTTCAATTGGAAACCAAAAAAGAAAGACTGTAGGGCCCACTAGTTTCAAATATCTTAATGACAAACACTGATAGAGAGATGTGATTGAGTTCCTTGAAAACTCAAATGTCTAAATACTTTATTTCTTGTTTCTTTTCTTTATTTCTTCCCTTTCCTTCCCTTCCCTTGCCTCCTTTCCTTTTCCTTCCCTTTTCTTTTTCCTTCCCTTCACTTTCCTTTTTCCTTCCCTTCCCTTCCCTTTCCCTTTCCTTTTTCTTTTCCTTTTTCTTTTTTCCCTGTCCTCCTCTCCCCTCCTCTCCCCTCCCCTCCTCTCCTCTCCTCTCCTCTTTTTGCTTTTTGGGCCACACCCTGTGATGCTCAGGGGTTACTTCTGGCTATGCACTCAGAAATCGCTCCTGGCTCAGGGGACCATATGGGAAGCCAGGGATTGAATCAAAGTCTGTCCTGTGTCAGCCACGTGCAAGGCAAACACCCTACCACTGTGCTATCGTTCTGGCCCCTAAATACTTCATTTCTGAATAAATAAATCTTTTATATCTGGTCACTTTCCAGGAGGACCAGATAGTAGAGCATGTCCCATGAATTTACTGGGAAGGAACTGTGTGTTTGAATTGTATGTATTTCATTGCTGACAAAATTCATCTTCCTATGAGTTTTGTTACTGCTTAGAGAAGAATTTGAGAAAGGATGAGGGGGCTGTGGAAGTTCTCCATGGAAACAGGATTCCATGGAAACATTAAAGATTAAAAGTATCTTCCATCACAGTTTATTGGCTGAACCCCCACTTTAAATACAAATATTTCGAAGTCTAGTCTCACCCACTCTTCTGATTAACTCCTGCTTCTGCTGCTCTTCTACCAGTGTCCCAGCAATCAGCTTTCCCCATTATCCTAGCAATGACAATTCTCTTATTTTCTACTTGCTCTCTTCTACCTAGGAGAGTTTTCCTGTCTGTAGAAAACTTTGTCTTTAAAAGCAATAATATATGTCTGTTTGAAGACAGCTTCCCAGTGCTCATCACACTTCCTTCCCTTCAAGTTATTCCTTTTTATATAATTTCAACGTTTCACATAGGGGCCAGATTTGGGAGTTAATGAAACTTCATAAAATTTTCTGAATGAGGGGTTGGAGCAGTGGTGCAAGTCGTAAGGCATCTGTCTTGCATGCGTGGACCTAGGACAGACCTTGGTTCGATCCCCCAGCCTCCCATATGGTCCTTTGAGCCAGGAGCGATTTCTGAGTGCATAGTCAGGAGTAAGCCCTGAGCATCACCGGGTGTGGTCCAAAAAGCAAAAAAAAATTTTTTTCTGAACGAATTTCATAATTAATTGATAATTTTCTCATTTTACCTGTGCTCAGGGTCACTCAGGTAGTTCTTGGAGGACCATATTGATGCAGGGAATTCTGTCTTGGTAAACTATATACAAAGCAAATACCTTCACACCTGTATTATCTCTCTGGCCTCTGAGGATTTTATCTTTCTAATCTTTTTTAGTCCCATAACTTTCCCATGCCTGACATATACAATATTCTCTTTAATCTCATCTTGCCAGAGTAATTTTCTCAAAATCAGACTACATTATGGAGGGGGACTATATAACTCTTTCTGGTTTCTATGTTCTATTAGTTCCAATTATTTATAGAGGGATTATCTTTTGTTTGTTTTTGGTTTCTGGATCACCCCAGGCAACTCTCAGGACTTAATTCTGGCTCAGCAGTTAAGGGCCACCCTTGGTCAGTTTTGGGGGCTGCATGGAGTGCCAGGAATACAACCTGGGCCAGCCACTTGTAAGGCAAAAACACCACCCACAGTACTATCTTTCTAGCCCTGATTTACGGAGAACTTGTGATACATAAATTCAAAGTCTTTTTCTTTGGTGGGACTATAAAGTCCTAAACTTTATTTTGTTTTAAGACTTTTTCTGGTTTTCAACATTTCTGATCTATTAGATTGTTTTATTTTCCAGTAAGTGCAACTACTAATACGTGAACTATGTTACATACTGGTTTATTTCATTTTTGTACAACTATACCATACACCAAAATAATCGTAACTTTATTTTATTCAATATTTCACAAACCAGTGTCTGCTACAGACTGATACAATTTGTACTCAATAAACAGAAGTTGAAATGATAGAGTATGCATAATAAAAATGTCAACTCTTTGAGATCAGACAAGACTAGGTTAAAATAAAAGTTCTTCAATTTTTTCTATCAGTTAGACCTCAATAATGTGTCATCAATAATATTTATATTGTATGGCTGTAAAACATTATCAAAGAGTGCACATAAAATATTTAGAATATGCTAGCCATCAAAGGTTTTATACTTTTTTAGTTAAAGTTATTATGCGAAAAGAATTAGTGTAGATGATATTTTTTCTTTTAGTCATGCCTGGGCTATACTCTTTTGTAACTCTTCACAAGGAATAAAAACTAAATTCTATTTTGTACTAACCATTGCTCTCACTTGTGTTTAAGTACTTTTAATAAAGTATTATATTATCCATCAAACTTATTAAAATTATGTGAAATATTTTAAACATCCCTAAGCAAGAAATATTTTAAAGTCATCCAGAAAAACTACTCAAGGTTAGCAACTGGGCTCATATGACTGTTCTAAGAGATTCAGAACCTTTGCCAGGTTAAAATGTTCTGGGGTGGGGGTGCAGAAAAATAGCACAAGCAGTAGGGCATTTAGCCTTGCACGTACTAACCTAGGGTGGAGCGAGGTTCTATCCCCCCCAGCATCCCATGTGGTCCCCAAGACAGGAGCAATTTCGGAGTGCATAGCCAGGAGTAACCCCTGAGCACCACAGGGTGTGACCACACACACACACACACACACACACACACACACACACACACACACACACGCCTTGTCTTGTCTAGAACCAAGGAGACAATACAAGAATTAAGGCACATGTTTTGCAAGCAGCAGACCCCAGGGATGCTCAGCACATCATGCACCATCAAGCACCACCAAATGTAGCCTAGGACGGCACCCCCCCACAACACCACAGGGTGCCCTGGGTAATCCCTATCAGACAGGGGCCAAGCTGCTCTACATTTTGGGGCTGCTTTAGTGGAATCAATGTCCTAACTGACTTACAGTCACCATGAGGGGCAGGCTCGGAGGGACGTATGGAATGCTGTGACTCGAACCATGGTCCATCCTGGATTTGCTGTGGCAAGGCAAATGACCTACCACAGTGCTATCTCTCTGGCCTCAGACAAGGTTATTTTAAAAATTAATTTTTATTCATCAAAAAGCCATGATTTTATTTCCTATAGTAATAAGAAATCACAAATCTGATTGACTTATGATATAAAATAATGACTTTTAGAAAAGTTTGATTTTGAATTCTGAATTCTGCAATAGTATTATGTATCTTTAGCAAACATTTTCTTAGTCTTAGCTTTCTTATCATGACATGGGTATATGTAAATTTTCAGGCAAGAAAGTAATAAATTCAGTGGTCATAGGATTAGAACATAAATCCCCGACAGTACACCTTTTATGTTTTCATGTAATAAAACAAAGAAAACATGCTCTACTGCTATTTTTTCAGCTTTCATTTCTACTCTTTTTGTTGTTGTTTGTTTGTTTTTGTTTGTGCCACATCTGGTAGCACCTCAGAGGGCTACACTGAACTCTGAGCTCAGAAATTACTCCTGGTAGGCTTAGGGGACCACATGGGGATGCAGGGGATTTAACCTGAGTCCGCTGTGTACAAGGCCATACTAATTTTGCTATCACTAAGGCTTTCAAGCACTTACTCTTATGGTTGAGTCTAGAGTGCTCCTGAACTACTTCTAAATGATAGACTCCACCTGCTTTACTCAATCATGTCCCATTCACTCAGCCAATGCATATTTACTTAATAGACCATTCATTTATTAAGGATATATTAAATTCTCATTAAATATTAGATACTATACTTTAGCAATGAACTTTCAGTGTTGAATGAAATTAAAATAAGTTATATTATTTATATTTTTATGAAAGATCAACTATAAACTTAATGAAACAAAACAAAACATTGGGTATTTAAATTAAACTCTGAATCATGTTAAAGACTATATATTGGGGCATATATAGACCAGTGTCTTAAAGATTTTAGTCCTGAGAAAGATTTAGAGAAAACACCCTCGAGGGCCTGATGTTATCATTTACAACTGAGCAGAAACGTTTCCTGTCACCATGAAAAGACTTCGAGATATGAAAATGAATGTTTATGAAGCCTTAGTAGTTCCATGGCAGTATGCTTTCAAGGGTGGAGAAACCTGTATCTTCTTAGGCTAAGAGAATTTCCTCTCCAATTCCCCCAATACTTTACTGTGCCCCATGCAAAAAATGAAGAAGAAGAAAAAGAAACACATACCTTGTGAAGTAGTTGCTGGTTTGGTTTTTGTTTGTTTGTTTTGTATTTTGTTGTTGTTTTATCCTTTTCTTTTTATTCCTCTTTTTTTTTTTTTTTGTATGTGTGGGTGTTATTTTGTTGTTGTTCTTTTGTCTTTTTATTGCTTGTCTTTCGTAGTTGCTGGTTTTGGATTTGTTTGTTCTTCCTTTGCTATTGTTTTTTTTTTTTTTGTATTTTTGTTGTTATGGTGGCTTCCCCATTGGTTTTGTTTTGTTTTGTTTTGTTTTCTTTATGTTGTTTTGTTACCTTTTTCTTCCTTTCCTCCCTTTATTCTTCTAAATTATATTTATAACACCTGCGTCGATTCCTTCTTAGGGTTCTTTTTCTTTTTTTCCTTCTGCCCCTTTTCATTTCTTATACCTTCCAGCAAGAACACATTACTGAAATCATCTTGCTCGAGTCCTCATAATTTGAGGACTAGAAAAGTTCTTATGAACAGTTTAGTGGAAATAAAAAATGATCAGACTTGAACACCAAACCCAAACAAACACCAAACAAAGTCAAAGACAACAGAATCGATACCCAATCTACAACAGCTGTACAATTGGGGACCAAATCCTGGGGAGTAAAGGAGGGAGAAGTGAGATCCATACTTGGGAAAAGGGATGGAGGGAGGACAACACTGGTGGTGGGAATTTCCTTGTAATATTACTGTGAAAGATTTTTAACTTACTTTTGGCCCACAATAACAATAAAAAAAGCAACAATTAAGAAAGAAAACACATTAAGAAAATTAAAATAAAAAGAAAACACCTCTGAGAAGCTGATAAAATAGAACCTTGAGCAGTTAGTTCAACACCAGACATAGGTAAAATCTTAGATATTTATTTTACTTATTTGAAGATCGCTCTGAATCCTCAACATGGTCTTTTGAAAAGAACTAAAACTGTAAAGGAATAAAGCATCATCCCCTGCTCCCACACCGTGACCCATACTGGGAATTGAATGCAAGTCCTGTGCTCTTAATGCCTACCCATATTCCCAGCCCACTATCAAGTGAATTAGAGATCCTGTTTATCATCAAGAAATGCAACAAATGGGGCCGGAGAGATAGCAAAAGTGCATTTGCCTTGCACACAGCTGATCCAGGACAGATGGTGGTTCAAATCCCGGCCTCCCATATGATCCCCTGTGCCTTCCTGGAATGACTTTTGAGCGCAGAGCCAGGAGTAACTCCTGAGCACAGCTTGGTGTGAACCCCCCCCCCCCCAACAGAACCAAGGGAATAGAACAAGAGAAAAAGATGAAAGGTGAGTTTTCTACACAAAGGGTGATCAGGGAATGGCATTTTTTTTTTTTTTTTTTTTTGGTTTTTGGGTCCACACCTGGCAGTGCTCAGGGGATTACTCCTGGCTCTGCACTCAGAAATTGCCCCTGCCAGGCACAGGAGATCATATGGGATACTGGGAATTCAAACCACTGACCTTCTGCATGAAAAGGCAAACGCCTTACCTTCATGCTATATCTCTGGCTCCCTGGGAATGCATTTTTTTTGGGGGGGTGTCACACCCGGCGGTGCTCAGGGGTTACTCCTGGGCTGTTTTGCTCAGAAATAGCTCCTGGCAGGCACGGGGGACCATATGGGACACCAGGATTCGAACCAACCACCTTAGGTCCTGGATTGGCTGCTTGCAAGGCAAACGCCGCTGTGCTATCTCTCCGGGCCCGGATGCATTTTTTTGTGTCTACCTTTGAGAAGGAACTTGAGGAAAGTGAAAGAGAAGTATTTAAATTATTGGATTAGACAATAATAGTGCAAATAATAGACATCAGTTGCAAAGATCTTAGCATCTGCAGTTAGGTTTGAGGTGGAATACTAGGGGGATACTAGGCTTAAGTAGTTTCACTGACCCAGATGCAAAAATATAGAAAAGGAGAGTAGAAAAGAGTAAATAAAATCAAGAATTTGATTTGTGTATAACTGATCATTTTAATGATCCATTCAAAAGAAAAGCAGAAAACTTTGGAATAGAAAAAAACAAATGCAGAGTATTTATTTGTCATGACTCCATTTTCCAGAGACAGTCAAACTTTGCCTAATTCCCATGGTCCTTTGTCAATTTAAGGTGGGATAGCAAGTTCCTTTGTACAGGATTCTACCTAGAGTAGAGACACCTTCCCCAGACAGTGTTACATGTTTAGACCAGTGCAAATCTTTATTTTCCTCCTTAAGAACTAACGTCACTAAAATTCTAAGGAGAAAATAGCATGGTAGCATTTTTATAGAAATACCAACACAGGAGACTAATGATTGTAAAGGGAAATGGATTTTAAAGATAAAATAAACAGAAAGGCTACCATCTAAAACTCATCCTTGTGTGTCAAACTCTTTAGAAAGACAACTTACACGTAAATCAAGGAAAATATTTCATAGTTTTAAAATGTAGCAAATGAGAATTATTAAACCTAAAATTGTGTTCCATAAAATAATGAAAAAAATAGAGAAAAATTTAAAATTATAAACAAGAGAGAACTTGTAAGACTAACTATGAGTTTGCTGTATCCTCAGAACTCAGGAGGAAATATACTTTTCCATCACAGTTTTTATACGCACAATTACCTGTTTAGTTTACCTCACTTTGCTTTCTCTTACTTATCTTTATAATCATAATTCTTAGATCAATTTATTCTATTTCTACAGTCTGGCAAACAACCTACTAATTAATTAACCAACCTGCTAATTTTATGGGTAAAAAAGTAATCTAGACATTTATTCGGCTTTGTTTACAAATGAAGTTGATCACTTTTAATTGTTAAGTTTTGTTTAACTTGATGATCTGCAACTATGATATGAAGATATTTGGGGGCCTGGCTTTAATCTAGTAAATTCTCTGGGCAAATGTCCCAGCCCTGTTCCTAGGTCTGATTCTATTATGCCTGGCTTCCCAGTAGAGTTTAGGTAATCTGTTATTCAGATATATCTGCAGTGCCAAGTTTCTATTTAAACAGGAAAGGAAGTGATTATGTATTTGTCCCCCTTAAAAGAAAAGCCTGAGGGACAGATTATGGTCAGAGGAGCAATGTTTAAGTTATTGAGGCAGAATTAACTTGGGCAAAAAAATATATAAAGTGGTCCCATGAGGATTAGCACATTATGAAAATGGCTCCACATCACCCTCATTAGATATTTCAATGATAATTTTTCTATTGTAAGTACACTGCATTTTAATTCACAAATGGTGTTAAGAAAAAAGAATAATTATCTTGCATTTTAACAAAAGATTTTACAATGACAAAATAGTTTACTGAAAATAGCAGTTGAGAGGTCTGTTATAATTCTATTGTTACTCTCAGAGCAGATGCCATGTCACATGCAAAATGCCAAGACCACAGAAAAATATTTTTAGCTGGGTAAAAATATGTGACATTTAAGAAAGAAATGGTAGTGCCTCAATTCATTTGTTAATTGAGCACTTGAACAATTTCTATTCACAAAAGTTTGAGAGTTATACAATTCAAAAAAGATAAAATCCTTGACCTCCTGGGATCTTACATTAATAGACTTTTAAGATGATCTTATTTCTTGTTTATAATATTTGGGAGAAAAATAAAAAGCAGGTATATCAGATGTTTACTTGGTCTGTATTCTGAATATTAGATTAATATGACAAAAGATGTTGATTTGAACTGGATGTTAAGGGAAAAAATGTCTTCAATGAGCAAAGAATTTCTTGCAAAACTACAGGAAATGGGAGACAAAGGTTGAAGAATTTAAGAACTTATATGACAGCTGAAGAGACTTGACAGGGGCTTAGAAGAGGCAAAGGACAGATAGGGTGTTAACTCATAGACAAGTTCTTTCAGTAATCATCATAGCAAATAAATGCAGGCTAGAATTGATTTGCATGCAAATTTAGTTTCAGATCTTAATGTTTGGATGTAGATAAAACAATAAAAGCACGTACTTTAAAGTTTAGGTGATCTTGGAAAACATGTCAGAGATGGAGATCAAAACTATAGGTAATGAGACTATTATTTGTAATAGTTGTTTTCTTTTCTTTTCTTTTTTATTTTGTTTTTGTTTTGGGGCCACATCAGGCATCACTCAGGGGTTACTTCTGGCTCTGCACTCAGAATTTCTCCTGGAAGGCTCTGGAATGGAATGGAACCTCAAATGGGATGCAGGAGATGGAATCCTGGTTGGCTGAGTACAAGTCAAATACCCTACCCGCTGTGCTGTTGCCTCAGTCCCATGTAATAGTTATTTTTCAAATAGAATCATAAATGATTTTTTAACAAAATTAATAGTCATGTTGAAGGTTGTTTTTGGTCTTCTAAAATGAATACCTAAATTTAACATTGGAGAAGATGTTCTTACTTTTCTATTAAAAAATGACATCCACAGTGGACAATAAAAAAAAAAAATAAAGACATCAAGAGGAAGAGAATAGGGGCCGGAGAGATAGCATGGAGGTAAGGTGTTTGCCTTTCATGCAGAAGGACGGTGGTTCGAATCATGGCATCCCATATGGGCTTCAGTGCCTGCCAGGGGCGATTTCTGAGTGTAGAGCCAGGAGTAATCCCAGAGCGCTGCCGGGTGTGACCCAAAAACCAAAAAATTAAAAATAAAAAAAAGAGGGAGAGAATAGGAAAAAAGAGGTAGGGAAAGGGAGAAAGAGAGGGAAAACTATTAATATTCTTAAGAAAAATGAAGGTAAGGATTAACTCTAATCAAAATCTCACAAACAGAATCATTTGTTGTCTTGATTCATAGTAGTAAGTTGCAGGTTTGCAATACGCAAGTCTCTGAAAATTTTATTTCAGATCAAAATAATTCTTTACTAAAAGTGGGTTTAGAATATTTTTATGTGTGTTGTGTATTTGCATAAGCAGCTGCCCACAGGTGCTAGATAAGGAAATCCTAAAATGTACAAGATAAAAATGATCTGATTTATGGCCCTCTTTGTCTTATAGCTAAATACAGTGGGAAATATACCATTGTACATAAGGTGCAATGTGGACAGAACAAGGAATGTCTCAAATACAAAGATAATCAAGACAGAAAATAGGGAACTTAACAAATACTGCTTCTAAATAAATATCCTTGATGCTTTAAAAAATCAATTACAATTCTAGGCATAGAATTTGATTTGTCCTGTAATAGATATCAAAGATATATATGTTGGAATGTTTAGGACCTCTAGCTAGATATATTTTATTATTTGGTAAAGGCAAATTAAAATTGATAATAAGCTAATAATAAAATAAGGATAATATTCAGTATTGGAAGGATATATCTATTCAAGTCAGTAGGCTACATTAAATTTAGGAAAGTGAGACAGTAGGCCTATAGGCAATGTTACCAAATTTGAGAGTACTGAAGGTGAGAAAGACTCAATGACCATTAATACTTTGGAGATAGAGTGATAGACAGCCTTGAGAAGGTGGGAGAGGTAGGGAAATAGTTTCTGTCAGAGATTCTCTGCTAGGTTATTCCATCAATATATTGATTTTCCCCGTTGGGATTCAGTTTGAGAATCCTAAACATTAAACCAGCAACATTATTTTTTTCAGCAACATTATTTTAAGTTGTGATAATTTATAGATATTAACAATTGGAAATATACAATTTCAAGTGTAGTAGATTACAAAAGGCCAATTATTTCAGAGGAGAGTCAACTAAAGACAGGAAGTCAGGTTTAAAGGGGCCAGGCAGAATAGCAAATTTTCAAAAAAATTTTTTAAGTAGCTTCAATATTTGATTCTATGGCATGAAACAATGGAAAACAAAATGAGTAAATAATTCTAGCTTTCTAGAGTTAGATGAAGGGTGCCCAGAAATTGCTGGAAATGAAATCTCAGGTCATGGTCAGACTTAGGAAAGTTTTTCCCTTTATTTGGAAACTTTAATAATTAGTTTAATTAACCTTGACTAATTATTCTTGTTTTTTTTTTTTTTTTTTGGCCACACCCGGCATTGCTCAGGGGTTACTCCTGGCTGTCTGCTCAGAAATAGCTCCTGGCAGGCACGGGGGACCATATGGGACACCGGGATTCGAACCAACCACCTTTGGTCCTGGATCGGCTGCTTGCAAGGCAAACGCCGCTGTGCTATCTCTCCGGGCCCGACTAATTATTCTTATCTGTGCTGTGCCAAACTGAGCATGCCCAATACAACACATGTGTCCTTTTTTTTTACAGGAACAGATTGTGGAAGGACTAGACAGCCATCAGCAGAGAACACCCTGCCATGTCTAGGAAAGAAATTGTTTTTATTTGAAAAAAGGCCAAAGAGAAAATATTTTAGACTTATAGTAACAACTATACAAAATATCACAACTGCACAACTCTAATATTGTACAATAACAACAACCAGACAATGTACAAATAGATGAAAAGTTCCAAAAGACTCTGAACACTGAGCTTGGAATTTCTTATCTATGTCATAGGTCACACAACTTTTTACCTTTTGATATTTTTCCAGCCATTTAAAAGTTTTTCTAAGGGTATTATAAAAGACCTTGTGATGAGAGAGCATCTCAACTAAGAACTGGGGACAAATTAAGTCAATTAGACAAAGACAAATTGGGGGCAAAGCAACTGGAGTAGACTCTTAACTGGTGATTATTGAAGAGTAATAGGAAACATTGAACAAAAAGTGTTCACAGTTGGTTGATGTTTCCAATCTTTAAAAAATTTTTTTTTATTTAATTTAAATTTTAGATATACAAGGAGTCAGGGTCCTTCCCAATACCAGTGTCAACCTCCCTTCAACAGTGGACTCAGAGTACATCCTATACCACCACTCTTTCCCTGTCAGTGCGACAGGGCCCTTTAAGTTTAGATTGTTAAAATTTAGGTTTCTTGATTCTATTATCATTGACTTTGGCTTGGATATCTAGTTCTTTATTTTCCTGACAATGCATCCGAAACCACTTGGCCCTGGCTCCAAGCCTTTATTTAGACATTTCGAACCTTTGTTAAAGTTACTCAGGAACCACATAACAAGGAGATAGGATTTATATCTCTCAAATCACACAACATATATAAGCACCTACTCTGATACTAAGAAAAATAGACCAACTCTTCCTGTATGCTGTGTGAAATTATCACTTCAATCCATTTACCCACAAGCATGGGAAAGCAGCAAATGAATCCCTTCTGCTCTTACTACTTTGGCAAAGCAATCATATCAGTGTGGGAAAAATGAGATCACAAGTGTCCATTTATTTAACAATACTTTGACCATCACTTTAATAAAATCTCTAATTTTAAAACAATTAGATGCACATGGATTTAAACTCAAACATTGTCCAAAGAGTAGCTAACTCAAATTTTGATTTCAAAAACTCTATTGGATTTCATGGCATTTTGAACAAGCCAGTTTTATATACTTGAAAATAAGATATGGTTTTTACCACATGACTGATGCCAAAACAGAAGTATTTAGCTATTTTAAGAAGAAATAAGTCTTTTAACTGAGGTAGAAAATAGATTTAGTTACTTGAAAGTAATATTCCACTTTAATCAGCTTTAAATTTGGTCAAGACATTAAAATATAATAAGAGTCTGAGAAAAATAATGTCTCACTCTAGGTTTAATATCTGAGTGGAGATGAATAAAATGTTTTACCTGATAACCAAACAACACAGTGTACTTATAATATTAATGGAACCTCCATTTCTAAGGTGTTGAGCTTCTATCAAAAGCTAGAATCCATTATCAGATAAATAAATAAAAAATAAAATCGTCCTTCTCATTAGAAAGCAATCCAAAGTCCTGGAGAGAAACCCAAGTTCTTAATTTCTGAGTCAGCCATTAAAACAAACAAACAAACGGGCAAAAAGACAAAGCTAATATGATTATTTAGAGTCCTTCCCCATACTGATCTTTCTGGTAAAATAAATTCCTACAGGACATTTTGGAATCACTACCAGTAAGTTCTATTATACTGTTAGATTTAGAAAAAAATTTTTTTCACTGGGACTTCAAACATGAGATTGAAGAAATGATTATGGTAAATTGTTGTTCTCAATTAATAAAAATGATTTATATGACATACCATATAATTGAAAAAATTTAAAGTTAAAAAGATCCCAATGGAAAAGTAGATTTATATTCAAGATAAATGAAATAAAATGTGAAGAACAAGGCTCCATTAGCAAGCTCTCCAAGTGAGCCATCTATTTGGTCTTTCCTGCTGGCAACATACTTACTAGTGGATTGAGATTTACCAGAAAATTGTTGACCACAGTAATTAAATTCCATAACAAAAAATTCTCAGATTGGACGTCATGCCATTGACCACAAGACAATTGAGAAGCACAATGTATTTTGTTTTTAATTCTCAAAAGCGAGAATTTGTAAAGCTTTTAAGATCCCTCATTAAAGCAATTCACTATTCTATTTTCATTTGTCTCTTTTGCTCCTGGTTCTTTCCCTTCCACCTCCCCTTCTGCTCCCTTCAATTCTGACCCACTCTGGTCTCCTGGCACTGTTCTGACATTTGTCTGGCAGAACATGAAACAACAAATATGTTCAATTTGAGTGGTTTCCTGCAATGTTATTCTATCAAACTGGCAATTTCCGAAAGGATTTAGAAAGGAGCATACAATTCCTCAGACATCGGGGAGGTCTGACAGTGACTGCCAAAGGAGTCACAGCTTCTAGCAGCTTCTAATAATCTGGGCATATAAAAACATACCATTCTCGCAGATTTATTTTTTATGCTTAATATCAAGTAAACTTTAGACACCACCTAAGGGGTCTGAGAGCACCTGAAAACACAGTTTAGGGAATTTTGATATGCTTGTCACATGTACCACAATTTTCTTCCTGAAGTTTTGCAAAGTAATGGATGAAATGTTAATCAAAATGTGAAAATTATATCTAGTAAACTGATGGTATCACATAAATAACCAATTCTAAGAGTCATTAACACAGGCTCTGTGTATTCTCTGTAGTTGTTTCCTTCTGCCCCAACTGGCATTTGACATTCCCAAGATAGTATAGTTTTGGAAATTTTATGATTTGATTGTGGCTTGGCTTGAATTCAAATTATAGTTAATAAAATTAGACATATAATGTGCCTCAGGCAAAAAATGCACATGCCAGTGTCAATGGTGGCAATATGTACTATAGCACTAACTTGAGACAGAATCCTGAGAACTATCTGGATTCAAGATACTTATTTCATGTCCTTAAATATCCAGGCTTTAAAATCACAATGGCTAAGTGTGGCCTGCTTTGAATTATTATTTTATCTCTTGAAGAACTGATCCAGTAACAAGGACTTTTTTTTTTTTTTTTTTTTTTTTTTGGTTTTTGGGCCACACCCTGTCTGTGACGCTCAGGGTTTACTCCTGGCTATGCTCTCAGAAGTTGCTCCTGGCTTCTTGGGGGACCATATGGGACGCCGGGGGATCGAACCGCGGTCCGTCCTAGGCTAGCGCAGGCAAGGCAGGCACCTTACCTCCAGTGCCACCGCCCGGCCCCGTAACAAGGACTTTTATGGGTTGATTCTATTGTGTTCAACAGTGTATAGCAACCATGCCTCTTACCCTCTATCTTTTGCAAATATAGCCTACGTGATATGTAATTATGGCATATCCATGGTGCTCTTCTCACATCTGCTACACTTACTGCATTTATTCTTTTATTTCATATTAGATTTTAGCACTTGTTTAAAAGATGTCCCATGTACTATTTGTTTGAAACCAGAAGAATGGACTACACATTTTTGCTCAGAAAGGAGTTGAATAAACACACTTCTACAATTTTTCTTTTTGATCAAAATTCATCTAATCTTATTTCATTTCCACCAAGTGCCTCATAACCTGAAATCCAGTTAGCAGAGGACTTCCTAAACAATCTTTGGGCATCAATAAGGATAACATCATAGTCTTTTTGGAAAAATATTCTGGTACCAGGGAGTGTCCTAATGTATATAGAAGAACTGGATGAGGGAATGCAATGTTTAAAAATGTTTAAAAGGTGGAATACTTAATTATTCTTGATGCTAGCATATAGGATGGAGAATGGCAGAGAAGGACAGATTTGAAGATAGAAGAAAAGATATATGAGAAGGAATGGAACCAGGGGTCAAGGGAATCTGAATACATCAATGGTGTGAAGGAGTAATATAACTAAAGAGTCAAACTACAGAGTAAACAACACTGAAAATGATGTTTCCAAACTTGAATAACCAAAATGTAAAATGTGCCTGTCAAGGTAGCAGGTTGGAGGTAGGGGACGGGAGCAAGAAGGCTGTAGGAAACCTGGGAACCTTCATGGAAGAAAGAAGACACTAGTGGGTGGGATTATGACTGGCACATTGAATCCAACAGG
Source organism: Suncus etruscus (assembly GCF_024139225.1). NCBI lineage: Eukaryota > Metazoa > Chordata > Mammalia > Eulipotyphla > Soricidae > Suncus > Suncus etruscus. Next base: position 97,518,010 of record NC_064855.1, on the reverse strand, counting down.
AATAAAATTTCAACCATGAATAACTTGTAAATCATGGAATTTTAATAAAATTAAAAAATAACAATGCATTACCAAAAGTAATGAAATGATTTTTTCTGGAAGGTCTCCCATAAGTCTGTTCTCTTTTAAATTTGGAATCCTGGAGATCACTAGACAAAAGGTAAAAATATATCACTTTCTGAACCCTTTTTTTTCCCATCCCATCAGCCTCTCTCTTCCTCTCTCACAAGAAGTTTGTCCTCCCGGAGTCTGAGTGGCCATCTTTTTTTTTTTTTTTTTGAGTGGCCATCTTTGAGCAAAGGATAGTGTGGGAGAAAGTAGTCAGAGGATGATTCTGCTTGACAAATAGCTGCATGCCTTTGCATAAGACAATCATTTTCCCAAGGTTTCATTTCCATAAGGTTATGATTGATGATTTAATAACAAAAACAACAACTGGATTTTTATGTCTCGACTCCAAAAAGAATAGTGAGTGAATAGAAAAATTATTGTAGATATATGGAAAGTAGGTCCAAACTAAATCATTTAATCATCTTCTCTATGAAAATAGCATTCTCATTTCTTTGGTCATTTTATAGCAATCACTTTACTATGCAGATAACCACAACATGGTGTTGGGAGTTTGGGACATCATATTTCACTTCCATTTGCACTAGAACTTGATAACATGGGCATTTCTGATAACTTACTTGCACACGCTGGAAGCCAATTTGCTCTCTCTCTGAAAGGCACACACTTCTAAGATGTCACCCAATCTGTCCTTCCATAAATTATTTGCACTGCCTTTGAGAAAGATCAATGAAAGCAAATACAATATGATTAGGAACTGAGCTTTCTCTTTGGCACTGCTCAGATATACTTTAAATCTAGACAAGAAGCCTTACTATTAGATAACAGAAAGCCAAGTTGTATACCCGATTGTTCCAGAAAGTGTGCATTTTCATATATCAATCAACCATATAAAGAGTCATCTCTATTTAGGGGTTTTAGTTGTCAAAAATATCGTTGCTAACATGTTTGTATCTGGCATTTTAAGTCCATCACATTGCTGCTTTTATAATGACTAATCATACACCTGCACTCAGTATAGTATAACCTGACTTGGTGACTGTCAGAAAGGCTGTCATGAATAGGTGATTCTTTATTCAATGAAAAATAGAAAATAGAAAAACTATTTTGCAACTGGATGTTGTTTCATCTGACACATTTTGCTCTACAATTCTTCCACTTATATTTAAAATTAAGAAATGAGATCAAGACTGGTCTTTTCTTGGTCCGTAGCGGAAAACTGACAAGTCAGACTAATAGCTATACTTATGAGTTCAGATAACATCATTGTAACAGAAGAAGGCTCAGGGTCTGCAATTTTATTAGATCCCCAAATTATGTGCTGTCCCAGCTCACAATATCTCTGGTTTGTGTTTTATGCAACTTAAACCCACCCCAAAACTTTAATAAGAAAGGCATGTTTTGATTGAAGCTACACTGACATTTATCTGTGCTCATATGTTTATTTCTTAAGAGTCTCAGAGTTTGGTTTTAAAAGAAAAATGAAAGAGTTTGCTTTATTTTGTATAAGAAATACAAGACTGCTGCAGTATAAAGTTATTTTAAATTAACTTTCAGAAAAGATTCAAAGTAGCATTTGTTACAAAAGGCCTCAAAAGGAATATTTTTTCAAACATGGGAAGTATTATATAAATATTTTGTATATCTTATATACTTGTTTTCAAGTATTACTCTTCTAATTAACAACCCAAATAAAAAAGAAATGTAACTATAATTATATTCTAAATATAAATAAATTTAGTGACTATAACATGCATAAAATTGCTTTTGTCTACTGGATTTTTTTTTTCACTTTTGTATTTCTCAAGAAACTTGTTTTAGTTAGCTTTTAATTTGGGGGGCACACTTATCAGTGTTCAAAGTTTATTTCTGACTCTGTCAAGGATCACTATTGGCAATGCTCAGTAGACTATTTCTGGGGATCAAATTAGGGTTCTCCACATGAAAGGTAATTATCTTACCTCCTCTTATCTTTCTCCAGTCCAAGAAGCTTGCTTTAAAATGAAATCATTGGGGTCTGGATCGATAGTACAGTGAGTAGGGCACTTGCATTGCACACGGCTTACGTGGGTTCAATCCCTGGACCCCTGTAGCATTCCCTGAGCCCTGTTAGGATTAAGCCCTAAGGATCAGTGGATGTGTCCTTAAAACAAACTAATATATATACATATATACATATATATATAAAATGAATATTCAATAATCAAGATTTTTTTGTATCTTAAATTTAGACAAAGTTTTCAAACCCTAGAAAAAAAATAAAATAAACTATATTTTTTGATTTTTCTATGCTTTCAAGTTCCTATGAAACATTGGAAATATTTACTCAGGGACCATATCATATAATATAGACCTTTTATACAATAAGTATTCCAATTATATTTGTACAATTAAAAGATTATAATTTATTGAAGCAATTTTGACAACAGTGTTAAAGTAGTGATTTATGAATAAGGTTAAAAATATTAATAATTTGGAAGGTGTAATTTCTTTTTTTATATTTTGTTTAAACACCTTGATTACATACATGATTGTGTTTGGTTTTCAGACATGTAAAGAACATCACTGATCACCAGTGCAACATTCCCATCACAAATGTCCCAAATCTCCCTCCTCCCCACCCGACCCCCGCCTGTACTCTAGACAGGCTTTCCATTTTCCTCATACATTCTCACTATTAGGACAGTTCAAAATGTAGTTATTTCTCTAACTAAACTCATCACTCTTTGTGGTGAGCTTCCTGAGGTGAGCTGTAACTTCCAGCTCTTTTCTCTTTTGTGTCTGAAAATTATTATTGCAAGAATGTCTTTCACCCGACCCCTGCCTGTACTCTAGACAGGCTTTCCATTTTCCTCATACATTCTCATTATTAGGATAGTTCAAAATGTAGTTATTTCTCTAACTAAAATCATCACTCTTTGTGGTGAGCTTCCTGAGGTGAGCTGGAACTTCCAGCTCTTTTCTCTTTTGTGTCTGAAAATTATTATTGCAAGAATGTCTTTCATTTTTCTTAAAACCCATAGATGAGTGAGACCATTCTGCGTTTTTCTCTCTCTTTCTGACTTATTTCACTCAGCATCGTAGATTCCATGTACATCCATGTATAGGAAAATTTCATGACTTAATCTCTCCTGACAGCTGCATAATATTCCATTGTGTATATGTACCACAGTTTCTTTAGCCATTCATCTGTTGAAGGGCATCTTGGTTGTTTCAAGAGTCTTGCTATGGTAAATAGTGCTGCAATGAATATAGGTGTAAGGAAGGGGTTTTTGTATTGTATTTTTATGTTCCTAGGGTATATTCCTAGGAGTGGTATAGCTGGAGCGTTTTTAGAGGAATCTGCATATCGCTTTCCATAAAAATTGAACTAGACGGGCATTCCCACCAGCAGTGGATAAGAGTTCCTTTCTCTCCACATCCCCGCCAACACTGTTTATTCTCATTCTTTGTGATCTTTGCCATTCTCTGTGGTGTGAGGTGGTACCTCATAGTTGTTTTGATATGCATCTCCCTGATGATTAGTGATGTGGAGCATTTTTTCATGTGTCTTTTGGCCATTTGTATTTCTTCTTTGTCAAAGTGTCTGTCCATTTCTTCTCCCCATTTTTGGATGGGATTAGATGTTTTTTTCTTGTAAATTTCTGTCAGTGCCTTGTATATTTTGGAGATTAGCCCCTTATCTGATGGGTATTGGGTGAATAGTTTCTCCCACTCAGTGGGGGCTCTTGTATCCTGGGTGCTATTTCCTTTGAGGTGCAGAAGCTTCTCAGCTTACTATATTCCCATCTGTTAATCTCTGCTTTCACTTGCTTGGAGAGTGCAGTTTCTTCCTTGAATATGCCTGTAGTCTCAATGTTCTGAAGTGTTTTGCCTATGTGTTGTTCTATATATCTTATGGTTTTGGGTCTGATATTGAGGTCTTTAATCCATTTGGATTTTACCTTCTTACATGATGTTAGCTGGGAGTCTAAGTTCAATTTTTTGCAAGTGGCTAGCCAGTTGTGACACCACCACTTGTTGAAAAGGCTTTCTTTGCACCATTTAGGATTTCTTGCTCCTTTATCAAAAATTAGGTGATTGTATGTCTGGGGAACATTTTCTGAGTATTCAAGCCTATTCCACTGATCTGAGGGCCTGTCCTTATTCCAATACCATGCTGTTTTGATAACTATTGCTTTGTAGTAAAGTTTAAAGTTGGGGAAAGTAATTCCTCCATATTCTTTTTCCCAATGATTGCTTTAGCTATTCTAGGGTGTTTATTGTTCCAAACGAATTTCAAAAGTGCCTGATCCACTTCTTTGAAGAATGTCATGGGTATCTTTAGAGGGATCGCATTAAATCTGTATAATGCCTTGGAGAGTATTGCCATTTTGATGATGTTAATCCTGCCAATCCATGAGCAGGGTATGTGTTTCTATTTCCGTGTGTCCTCTCTTATTTCTTGGAGCAGATTTTTATAGTTTTCTTTGTATAGGTCCTTCACATTTTTAGTCAAGTTGATTCCAAGATATTTGAGTTTGTGTGGCACTATTGTGAATGGGGTTGTTTTCTTAATGTCCATTTCTTCCTTATTACTATTGGTGTATAGAAAGGCCATTGATTTTTGTGTGTTAATTTTGTAGCCTGCCACCTTGCTATATGAGTGTATTGTTTCTAGAAGCTTTTTGGTAGAGTCTTTAGGATTTTCTAAGTAGAGTATCATGTCATCTGCAAACAGTGAGAGCTTGACTTCTTCCTTTCCTATCTGGATTCCCTTGATATCTTTTTCTTGCCTAATCACTATAAAGAGTACTTCCAGTGCTATGTTGAATAGGAGTGGTGAGAGAGGACAGCCTTGTCTTGTGCCAGAATTTAGAGGGAAGGCTTTTAGTTTTTCTCCATTGAGGATAATATTTTCCACTGGCTTGTGGTAGATGGCCTTAACTATATCGAGAAAGGTTCCTTCCATTCCTAGAAGTCCAATGTGCTATCCATTGTGCCACAGAGCCAGGCAGAAGGTGTAATTTCTTTTAGAATCTTTTATAGGAAGAATTTTCTGGGGCCAGAGAGATAGCATGGAGGTAGTATATTTACCTTGTATGCAGAAGGATGGTGGTTCAAATCCCCGCATCCCATATGGTCCCCTGGCCTGCCAGGAACGATGTCTGAGCTTAGAGCCAGTAGTAACCTCTGAGTGCTGCAGGGTGTGGACCCCCTCCCAAAAAGAAGAGCTTTCTGATTCAGAAATGCCATTTACCATTCTTATTTAACTACTACCTTATATATTTATAGCATTTTCCAGTTAATCTTTGTCTTTAAGTAAAATTTTAATTAAAATGGATGATAGATGAATCTAGAAATAAGTTATTCCTATTATATTTAACCTAGTTTTTACTCTTTTTTTGTTGTTGTTGTTGTTTTTGGGTCACACCCAGCAGCTCTCAGGGGTTATTCCTTGCTCTACGCTCAGAAATAGCTCCAGGCAGATCAGGGGACCATATGGGATGCAGGGATTCGAACCACCAACGTTCTGCATGCCAGACAAACATTTTACCTCCATCCTATCTCTCCTGCCCCTAGTTTTTACATACTGAGTTCTATTTATTATTTTTATTTACTATCTTTAATTTTATTTGCTGAATAAAAGGTCAGATACTATGACTACAAAGAAGAAAATAGGCCTTCTGCTCTTTTGAGCTTACAATATAGACAATGTCCTGGGACAAGGCTAAGAGAGAGTTGTGTAGAAGTAAAATAACTATGGGAAGGGATAATGAGAGACAACAAAGCACAATATTTTTCATTTATTAATTTTTTGCTTTTGGGTTACACCGGCAGTGCTTACAGATTATTCTTGGCTCTGCTTTCCGGAATCACTCCTGGCAGTGCTTGGGGAACCATATGGAATGACAGGGATTGAATTTGGGTTGGCCACATACAAAATAAGCAACTTACCTGCTGTGCTACCTCACCAGGACCCAAAACACAGTATTTAAAGTGTGACTTCTGGAGTCCAACTCCATAAATTCACAGCATAATTTTGCTTTGTATTTGGTGTATTTCTGTTTTTTTTTCTCACCTACAAAATCAGGAGTGTTATGATAAGACTCACCTTTTAAGGTGGCAATGATGCAAAGATGAATTATTATTTATAACATCCTTTGAATCATATCTAACATATCATAGTCAAAATGTGTTCATTAAATAATTCAAGTCCTGAGATTTGGGGAAATGATTTGAGAAGAAGATATTCAAAAAGAATCCATCTACCTGTGGTTCATTTTTTTGTAGTGGAGAAAGCAACAAGTAGGTACTTTTTCCTACTACCTAGAAATTCGTGCATAAGAATGTTTCCATTTTGTACAGAAATCCCATATGAGGCCATCCCAGATGGGGTTTTGTTGATGAAAATCAGATTACTTAAAGTTTCATAACTGCAAAAATGTTCTTTCTGTGAGAAACCTTCTAACGTCTTTATCCCTGCATTTTAAAATAGATACCAAAGGGAATAAAATGTTAATCAATGCTTATGTAGATGTATGTAGAAAATGAATTATGTCTACAGAGCTTCAGAGGAGCAGAAGAATCACAAAAATAATATCAACTCATATAGGATAAGTGGATTTGAGTTTTGCAAAACAACACACCAATCCTCTTAAGATGGGTTAATTTTCCCACCCCCAGATTACCTCATGTAAATTAAGATAATATAATAAAATGATAAGTTCTGAGTAAATTGCAGGTAAAGGGCCTTATCCAAACTAATTTCATTCAGAATGGGCCCTGGTCACAGTTGTATCTTACTGGACATGGGAAGGAACTGTAGCAGTACTGGACCAAAATTATAATTGTTCAATTATATTGAAGAATTTGTGTATCACTCTATTCTTCTTGTGGGTCTCAAGTTTCACCATAACTTTATTAAAAGGACTCAATTTTATCTCATCTTTCCTTGTGAAATCTAGGGAGTTTGTTGTTTACATAGTTAAAACCTAAAATGTTTCTGATATGTTCAGATAAGATAGACATTGGCCTAACCCTCATCTTTAGATGTTTATCACCTACTGAAGCAAGTACAAAATGGTCATGAATTCTTTGACTCTTCTTTACTCAAAACTAGAGTCTATATTTGTTTCCTTAGCTGGACTGTTTTGTAGTTCATTCAATCAACCATGATGGTAGTTATCTCATTGAATTTTGGCTTCAAGTAAAGGCATTATGAAACTACACACTGTCCTCTCCTGCTCTTAGAATTCTGAGTCTAGGCAAGTATCCAATGAAAAGCTATTGCTACCTGAAACCATCATTTTGAGAAAATTCAAGCAATTTTCCTCGAGTGTAGAAAGAGTACCATAATTGGATTTTAGCTGCTCCAGTCACTCTAACCAAGATCTAGAGATATAAGAAGTCTTCATATTAACCTAACCCAACCTACCTTCTTACTGCCAGTGCCTGAGAAATTGCATGAGCCCCAAGCATAACATAACATTCTCCATCATCATGAGAGATAATTATCAGTTTTAGTTTTAAGCACCTAGTTTTAGGATACTTGACACTTAAAAGATAAACAGACAAAAGATACCTCCTGGAACATCTTGCAGTGCCTGTCGATTCTATATTACTTTAAGTTATCCTAATAGTCTGAATTCATAAATAACCTTTCCATCTACCCTTCCTTTCGTGTTATCTGCATGCCTTTATACCCTTAAAATTTTTTCTTGGGGCTGGAGCGGTAGCTCAGTGGTAAGGTGTTTGCCTTGCACGCGACCAACACAGGACATCCCATACGGTCCCCAGAGCCTGCCAGGGGTGATTTCTGAGCACAGAGCCAGGAGTAACCCCTGAGCTGAGCACTGCAGGGTGTGACCCCAAAACCAAAATTAATAAAAACAAAAATATTTTTTTCTTAATCTCCTGATAAAGTTGCGGGGTCTCTGTATAATTCAATGCTTCATTCAAATATGCAGCATTTGGGGGGCCCATTAGGGCCATTCCTAACAATATCTGACAATTAGGACAGGGAGAAAGATGTTCTCCCAGGCTATAATCTGCAGTGCCAAGGAAAGCAATGGCCAAAGCTGGAATTTAACTTGGGTCCTGCATTGCAATGAGTGAGTCCCTAGCCACCATGCCAACTCTCTGACTCTTCCCTTAAAAATTACTTCTCATACTTACCTGGCAGGGGAGATACCATGATCACGAAGGTGGTTTTCCCAGGGTGAGGCTTATTCATTGCACTCCAGATGTGCTGACCACTGCGATTTCCCCAAATGTGGATAACTCGACTGTATAATTTGTGGTAGTGGGGGACTAAATTAAAAAAAAAAAAAGAAAAAAATTACTTCTCACTGTGCTCATTGCAGCACATAGTATAATAGTTAGGAAGTGGAAATACATAAATGTCCAATATCTCCATATGTCCATATGTCCATATGGGAGTTCAATGTCTAGTTTTTTGAGTAATCTCCATATTGTTTTCCATAAAGGCTGGACTAGATGGCATTCCCACCAGCATTGAGTAAGAGTTTCTTTCTCTCCACATTCCTGCCAGCACTGATTGTTCTAGTTCTTTGTGATGTGTGCCAGTCTCTGCAGTATGAGATGACACCTCATAGTTGTTTTGCATCTCCCTGATGATTAGTGATGTGGAGCAGTTTTTGTATCTTTAACTGATTCTTTTCATCAATGGGACAAAATTTACTTTAAGAGATTTATAAGAGGACTAAATATGTAATGTACTTGAATATAATACTCTATATGTAGTATATACATTATATCCATACATAGGGTCTGCCATAGGTTATACATGGTAGCAATTGTTAAAAATAAAAGATTAAATATTATTTTATTATTTTTAATTGAAACAGGTGTCATTATTTATAGTACTATTGAGATCACTATCTTATCCTTCAGTGTTATGTTACCCACTTCTCCATCAGTATTTCAAGATTCCTCTACCAATTTCCATGGTCCCCTCTACCTCCAACCCCTTGCCTCTTTAGATCACAATTTTTTCTATTCTTCAGATCACAAATCACAGATCTATAATTCTACTTATAGTGTTTCAGAATTTGTTCACACTTTGGTTTTCTTTATATGCAAGATATAAACAATCATCTGGAAATATCTTTTAAAATAAGTTTTCATTAGTTTGTATCACAAACTTATGCTGGCTTTAACTCTTGTGGTTTCATACACATAATAACCTTATCTTAAAGTCCCTGAAATTCTCAAGACCCTAGACCAATGCCTTTATGATATTTAAAATCTGGGCAATATTGGACAATCTCCTCATTGGCCAAATACTCCTCTACTTCCATGGCACTCTTATTTCTATAATCCACTAACATGGATTTACCATCATTTTCTCCCTTTATCATGTCACTGTATGATCACAGATAAGTGAAATCATCCAGTATTTGTCCTTCTGCTTCTGGTTTATTTCATTTACTAGGAAGCCCTCCAATTTCATGCATGTTGCAGAAGACTGTATTGCTTTCAACTGCTGCAGGCGTCTTGCGTCTCAGCGATCCTAGTGGGACAGAGTCCTTTCACGAGAGGAAAACGGGTAACATGAGCGGCCGAATATGAAATATGAAATAATGAAACCACACAGTGTATGTGGGGTCAACCCATCTTCTGGCAGAGTGCGACAAGTTTAATTTTTTGAGCAGGGGAATTTATAGGGGTAAAATTAGCCAGAGGCAAAGAATAAGTATAATCACAAAGCATAGTACAACAGTAACAATACCTAAACTATGGGTGTGACTGTAAAAATTCTAGGTTACAAAAGAGAAGGTCACAACTCAAGGTAACTCTTTGCAAGCTTACTTTAAATGCAAAATTAGGATTAGGAGGGAGTAGAAAATATCTAGGAACTTGATCTTTACTAGACTGGATTCTATTGTTTTAGAGGTAAGTAAAGGGAGAAGCCAAATCCCCAAAAATGAGTTTCCCTTTTTCTAAAGGAGGGTTAATAGTCAAGATCTGCATTCTGGTTACGCCCTTGATTACCAGAAACTGCAGTTACAAAGACATATTTGAAAAAGAGAGAAAAATTGTCTTTGCTTTTAGAGCTGGCTATATCCAGAAAAAGGGGTTCTCAAATAAACTTTGGTGCTGGAATTTCTGAGCCAAATTCTTTGATAGAGACCATTATTTTGCATGATATATACAAAGGAGAAAGAGTCAAATACTGGCTGAAAATATAATGCCAGGCATCTCTTTGGAAATTCCTCAACCATCCACGCAGGAAAAAAAGGCATCCGCATAGGGCCTTTTGAGGAACCACATGGGGGTTAAATTAGTTCTACCCACCAGGGAAATCTGGGGATACATCTGGTGGGCTGAGCACCCCGAAAAGCTTAGGTATGCCCTGGCATTCAACTCTTCTTATAACTAAAATATTTCTTTGTATAGTCATATTGCAACATTTTTATCCATTTGGTTGTCATTGGACATTTATGGGAGCTATACCCACTATACCCAGCTATAGCACTCCTAGTGATATACCCTAGGAACATAAAAACACAATACAAAAACACCTTCCTCAGACCTATATTCATTGCAACACTATTTACAATAGCCAGAATCTGAAAACAACCGAGATGCTCGACAACAGATGAGTGGCTAAAGAAATGGTGGTACATGTATACAATGGAATACTATGCAACCATCGGAAAAATGGTCATGAAATTTTTCTATACATGGATGGTCATGGAAATTAATATGCTGAGTGAAATAATTCAGAGGGAGAAAGATTGACACAGAATAGACTCATTCATCTATGGGTTTTAAGAAAAATAAAAGACATTATTGTAATAATATCCAGAGACAATAGAGATGAGGGCTGGAAGGATCAGCCCATGATATGAAGCTTACCACAAAGAGTTGTGAGTCCAGTTAGAGAACTAACTACACTGACAACTATCATAACAATGGTAATGAGTGAGAGAAATAGGAACGCCTGTCTTGAGTGGGAGAGGAGAGTGCCAGGGGGCATTGATGGTGGAAATGTTGCACTGGTGAAAGGGGCGTGTTTGTTTTTATAAATAAAACCCAACTACAAATATGTTTGTAATCATGGTGCTTAAATAAAATGCTAATTTAAAAAATAAAGATACAAAAACTAAAAAATATTCTACAGAAAAGTTGCTCAAGAGTTCCCTTTTAGTTAAAATCTTTCAAGGCACAGTATAATTGGCAAGAACAGAATATTAATTTGAATGCAGAAATGTTAAATAAGCAAGTTTTTATTTGAACTTCATTCACCAGCTTTTACTTTTAACCTTTTTTATTATTCCAGGATAAAATTGAGAATCTTTCTTTTCTCTTGGCCTCTTCCAGTCTACAGCAGTTGCTTATTATTTTCTTCTTTTCCAGGACACTTACATTTGAAAAAAAAAATCAAGCGATGATTTATTTTCTAGTACATGCTTCAATTTGCTTTTTACCATGCTTTGGACTGAGGTTATACTTTTGGGGCAAGAATATAAAAAATGACATTACAAATTTTTTTGCATAAAATTAAGAGGTTCTCATATTTATTTTGCTCATTTATTATCTGGGGTGGCAACATTTCTCTATTGTCTTCCCAAGTTTTTGGTCTACATGAAAGGCAAGAAGGTTTGGAGGAAAAGGCATGATTTCAAGATTAAACAGATTTGGATGACAATCACAGCTCTATCATTTATTCATGACAAATTTGACACAAGTTAGTGGATCTTACTTTGAGTCTCAGTCACTTACACTATACAGTATGAGTTCTGAACATACTCTTCACATTAGGAAAGTGTGAGCCTCAGAAAATTTCAAAAAGATCTTGGACTGTACAACAATAGGAACATTCAGACTTCCATAATCTAAAGAACTAGAGCCAAGTACATGCATGCAGCTTAAAAATATGTCTATTCTCCAAGCAAATTATCTGAGTAGACTCATAGCAAATGTAAAATAATGAAATAAAATGAGAGAAACTAGAGTCTTCATGTGAGAATGTACATTTAAAAGGCACTCTTTTTAATTTTATCCCTTTGCCAAAAATAATTCAACCTCTGGTACATATGCAATTACAGAGAGGTTTGAAGGGATTCGTAAAAAAATTTTGTAGAAGCAAGATTCTACCTACAGATTTCTGAATGGAGAGGAGTTGGAGATGGTCTAATTTGATTTAAATCTACTTAAAAATTGTCCCTCTATCATTTGGAATTTTCCTTTAAATTATGAGAAGCAGACAACTAACTTTTATCCTTAACCTCCAAACATACACTGTTTTTTTTTTGTTTTGTTTTTTTTTTTTTTGGTTTTTGGGCCACACCCGGCAGTGCTCAGGGGTTACTCCTGGCTGTCTGCTCAGAAATAGCTCCTGGCAGGCACGGGGGACCATATGGGACACCGGTATTCGAACCAACTACCTTAGGTCCTGGATCGGCTGCTTGCAAGGCAAACATCGCTGTGCTATCTCTCCGGGCCCCAAACATACACTGTTGATGTTTATTGAATACATTCTTTAAAGCAAGCCATTCTAGAAAAAGTATTTTAAGCTATTCAATCCACAAAGTTCTATTATAATTCAATTTTATAGTAAAGGGAATTTCTCAATTATTAACTCTGAACATTACACAACTTTTTTTTTTTGGGGGGGGGGTCACACCTGACAGTGTTCAGGAGTTACTCCTGGTTCTACGCACAAAAATCGCTCCTGGCAGGCTCAGGGGACCATATGGGAAGACAGTATTTGAACCATTGTCTTTCGGTATGCAAGGCAAATACCCTACCTCCATGCTATCTCTCTGGCCCCAACATTACACAACTTTTAGTTATCAAAATTTTGTCTAGAACTAAAAAAAAAAAAAAAAAAACAAAAAAAAATCTAGAATAAGAGATTTGTCAACAGCTAAGTGAAAAACTGCTGCTGTGAATTACAGGACAAGAGTTCAAGGAACAAAGGTGGCAAAAATGATGCCCTTAATGCTTGAGAAAGTTTAAATGTAAACAATCAAGCTGAACTAATGGTCACCAAATAGTGTTTTCAAATATAATTTCTGGGCAAAATAGGCATCATACTTCGATCATCACATACACATTCACTCCCTCAGCAATTGCATGGACTCTTTGGAACATAAAAATGCCAAGGTCTACACATTTTATGGACAGTGAAATTATGACAACCCCACTCCCCACCCACACAGGTCTCCTCAGTCATGTGCTAATGGCCATGTTGCCTTCCTGGATGATACTGAGATCACAGACCCACTAAGGATTGTGTGTCTGTATTCGAGCTGGCCTACGTCTTCAGGATTATTTGAAAGAAACCTTCCTTGTCAGAACAGGGCCCCAACTTCTAGGCCCAATTGGTAGGAAATTGATCTCTTGCGTCTGTCACAGAAATATGAAGCCCCGCACAACCCAGTGTCATATTACAGGTGCAGGTGCTTTGCTAAGATGACGTGCTGATGGCCAGAGGGTGAGGAAGCCCTGTTCTCTTTCACAGCTGAAGACAGAAATGTTGCAAGGACTAGGGGGACGACGGGCATGCCGCACATTCCTCAGTGTGGAAAACAATCAAAGGTGGGGGAATGAGAGAAAAATCAAATTTCTACGAAGAGATGTCAGCAGTAAATTTAATGCAGGTGCAATATTCTCCAAACAAAGGCCTTTCTGTTTCTCCTGTTTGTGGATCCAAGAAAACCTGCCCTGCCTCCTCCCTGCTGTGTGCTTTTCTTTTTATCAGTGGAAGGCAGATTAAAATGTTGATACCCTTCCTTGGCAAAAGTATTTTTAATGTTCTTAGGACAACTGTTAAAGAAGTATTCACTTCCCTCTCACCCCCAAGCTTTTGCTGAGTGTAACAGAACTTCTCTGACCCTAAGTTTGATGAGTTTAATAAGATTTATATTTCCTTGATTGCTTTCATGCATTACTGCAAAATGTTTTTTCTCCTTCCATTTGTTCATTCTTGTATCTATAATAAGGGAAATAAAAGTTAAAAATAAAATTAAAAACAGCAAACATTTAGTTTAGCCAGAGGAGCAAATTTAATAATAAGAAAAGCAATTCCATTCTTGATGATGAACTTACAAAGACATAAAAGTGGGGGAGAAGCTTTATAATACAGCAGTTAGGACACTTGCTTTGCATCTTGCCAACCTGAGTTCCATTTCCGGTACCCCATATGGTCCCCTGAGCTTTGCCAAGAGTGATCCCTGAGCACAGAGCCAGGAGTGAACCCTGAACACTGCCAGGTGTGGCCCCAAACCAAAAATATTAAAAATTAAAATATAAATAGGACTTGTTTATAAAAAAAAACAACAGAAGTGAAACTGTATGTTATTTGTTCTCCTTAATTTAGGTAGTCAAAAAAAGATTAAGTAAAGTCAATTACAATGTTTGCCTTTTGGATTATTTATATTTAGGAATTGCTTAGCTGCTTGTAGATTCTAATAACAATTTACCAAGATTTCTTATTCCTTCATAAAACTTCAGAACTTACCAAACTTTCTGAGAAGTCTTAATCATACCTTAGAGGAATTTGAAGTTTTCTTGTGTGGTAACTCATTTAATTCTCATTTGACTGGGGACACCTAAGTAATTTACTTATGGTCATCATGGTGTTATGACTGAGTGAACTGTAGCACCAGGCAGTAGACATGTTCATAAGCTGGACTGTCTAAAGATCACTGATTATACATGGAAACTATTACAATCTATACTATCATATATGCAAGGTTTCTAAACTTGGCCAAACTATGTTGTTTCAGTCCCAATTGGCTGTCTCTTTTCATTTCATCATCTTCTGTCAAACTGACAACATTGACATTACCTTAGGTTGAACAAGCTGAGGATAAGGTTTTATGGGTTTATAGTCTCTTTCCTACTACCATATTTCAAGTTTTCATAGTCTAAGAACACCTCTAGTTTGTACTGTGCAGTTCACCCAGTGTAATAACACAACACTCATCACTAAATACAAAATGCAACTCATTATTCCAAAAAAATGCTTTGTGTGTTTTTCAAATACCATAGAAATCTCTTAGCTTTGAAAAATGACAAACTCAAACCTTTAAATAGAAATATCAACCAAGTTGAATGCCTAAAATGGACTTTTCCAAAATGTAACTCAATACAAAATATATCTGGCTCAACACTTACATAGAGAGATTGAATTATCTTTCTAGATTTTCTACTGAAAATATTACAAAAAATTTTTTCTATGAAAAGGCAACCAAAGAGCATGGAATCCAAAAGGCTAGGAAAATAAAGGCCAATGAGATAAAACAGTGGGCAGGGTACTTGTCCAGAAGCAAAACAAAACATCCAGGAAAATAAAATGTATAACAGAAGGAGAAAAAAATTAGCAAAGAAACTTGTTTCCTGAATTTTGTGATGACAGATATTGCCAACTCTTAAATTCATGTTGGCAATTTTTTTCTCATTGTAAATAAATAACAATTTTAATGAGTGATTTTGATTTAAAGATTTAAAATTTTATTTTTATAAAGGTTTTCAAAATTGTAAAGCTTCAGACCCCATAAAGTCTGGGTCTGCTTCAAGATAGTCAAGAGATACTCTTGCACTAGTTCTTTTAATTGACCCTAGGTCATAGCATGGGAAATCAGTATTTAACCATAATTACCCGCCAAGTTTAGGTTTCATAAAACCATCAAATCAAGAGTTTAAGGGCTGTGGAATTTAAAAATAGAAATGAAGGTTCATTATATGGCCAGCTTTCAAGGCATTCAGTGTTCAAACCTCATCCAATCCTAAATTCCTTGAGATCATGTACAACCAATTTAATTAAACAACTTTTATCTCTTTTTATGGTGCTTCTTATTATTTTAATTAGGACTCTTGAGATGACATCCATCCTGGAAGATTATTGTTTTTCTATCACTTTCTCCATTGCTGTTAATCCTATGCACACTTCAAAATTTATCTTTAGATGATATCACATTTTTGAAAATTATCTTCCTATTACATTTATACTTTTCTCCTGTCCTATTCATACTTTAAGACACATTTCAAACTGTGTCTTTATTAGAAAAAAATAAAGAACAAAACATCTAATACTCTTCCTAAAGAATAAGATCATTTTTAACCATATATTTCTTCTTCTTTTTTTTTTTTTTTTGGTTTTTGGGCCACACCCGTTGACGCTCAGGGGTTACTCCTGGCTATGCGCTCAGAAGTCACTCCTGGCTTGGGGGACCATATGGGACGCCAGGGGATCGAACCGCGGTCCGTCCAAGGCTAGCGCAGGCAAGGCAGGCACCTTACCTTTAGCGCCACCGCCTGGCCCCAAAAAATAATATTAACATTCATTTTTTTTTGTTTGTTTGTTTTTTTGCTTTTGGGCCACACCCATTTGACGCTCAGGGTTACTCCTGGCTATGTGCTCAGAAATTGCCCCTGGCTTGGGGGGACCATATGGGACGCCGGGGGATCGAACCTCGGTCCATTCCTTGGCTGGCGCTTGCAAGGCAGACACCTTACCTCTAGCGCCACCTTCCCGGCCCCATACATATTTTTCTTCTAACTACCAACTTACATTATTATATTTTAGTCAAGTTTCTGGTTTGTCTTAGATACCCTTGCCAGATACAAAAATAAAATGAGCATGCTCCATTCATAAATTTGATTTAACCTCTGATCTGTATTTGATAAGCATATGAACCAAATTTGTCTTTAGGCAGCTAGGAGACTATTTTGCAATAACTCATTTAAAAATTGAATTTTCTATGATATACATATATTATTTGAATACTCAAGTGAAAAAAGTTAATTGAACCAAGAAATTAACTGATCTAAGAACTTAACTTTGCAAATGACATTATGGTAGTTTGTTTATTGTCTAATGCTGATTATTCTTATTTGGAAAATATATTTATGCAATTTACATATGTACATATATTTCTATCACTTACTATAAATCTTGGAATTTAATTTTTAAATTCCTTCTCTATTGAATTCAAATTTTCATTTAATATTGACTGAAATTTGCTAGAATCTTTCTCTGTTTAAACTGCCACCAAATAATCAGATGTAATTTTTAGAAGTCAAAGCAACCTCCCAAAAAGCTTGAGAATATTATCTAAGAAAAGAAAGCCAGACAGTGAATAATTAAATGCTGAGTTATAGATTCTTTCTTTACCCAATCCCAAAAATAATTTTGTAATTAGAGAGAAAAAATTATTAGGTGTGTATATACACATTAAATTGAAGCAAAATAACTGAAGCTCTACTAAAGCAATATTTTTTTTCATGTATTCAATCAAGAAATATGTGTACCTTTATTTGCAGTAGTACCAAACACATTTATTTACTTTTTTTGGTACTTGGGTCACAACCGTTGATGCTCAGGGTTCACTCCTGGCTATGTGCTCAGAAATCGCTCCTGGCTTGGGGGACAATATGAGATGCCAAGGATCAAACTGTGGTCCATCCTAGGCTAGCATGCAAGGCAGATGCCTTATCACTTGCACCACAACTCTGGCCCCAAGAACATTACTTCTATTGGGGTAAATCCTTTTATTAAAATAAAATTATTCACACTCTCAGTTTCTTTTATACTTAGCTGAAACTCCCAAAAAATGTATGCAAAATATCACTAGGTTGACTTCCAGGAAAAACTTTAAAGGTAAGAGAGACTCTGATGGCCCAAAGATTATATTCCTTTCTCATTGCTCTTGCCCCTTCTTAGAACATAAGTGAGGCATGCTTTATATTCTTTTTTTTTTTTTTTTTTTTTTTTTTTTTGGTTTTTGGGCCACACCCGTTTGACGCTCAGGGGTTATTCCTGGCTATGCACTCAGAAATCGCCCCTGGCTTGGGGGGACCATATGGGACGCCGGGGGATAGAACCGCGGTCCGTCCTACGCTAGCGCTTGCAAGGCAGACACCTTACCTCTAGCGCTACCTTCCCGGCCCCATGCTTTATATTCTTGAAGGTAAAGGCAAGAGCTCAATTGGTTTAGGAAAGAGAAAAATGGGGCCGGAGTGATGGCATGGAGGTAAGGCATTTGCCTTGCATGCAGAAGGAGTGTGATTCGAATCCCGGCATCCCATATAGTCCCCCAAGCTTGCCAGGAGAGATTTCTTTTTTTTTTTATAATATAATTTTATTTTGATCATAGTGGCTTACATATTGTTGACAATAATATTTTAGGTACATATTTACATAAAATCAGGAGGGATTCCCATCCATCACCGAATTGTTCTCCCTACCCGTCCGTTTTTGTCTTCCCTCCCATTTCTTCTTCCCTCACCCCCAGGGCAGCTAGAATATGTGGTCCCCTCTGTATCTAACCTAGTACTTAGTAGTCTTGCACCTGTTTGGTCTTGAGGCCTCCCTTATTTCCCCCTCTAACTGGAGGCAAGACCAGCTATTTCAAGTTACATGGTTTTGCCTGAAAAAGAAAAAAGTAATAAATTGGGGTAAGAGTCTAATACCCCGAAAATGGGCGGAATCCTTCTAGTGGCTCTCATCATCGATTTGGGAGGTGAAGGAGAAAGAGAAGGTGAAACACTCCACCAGTACCAAAAAAAGTGTAAAATATCCATTGAGGAGTCCAGCTATATCGATAAGCACCACAAAAAAACAAACAAAAAACAAAACAAAACAAAAAAACCAACAAAAACAAGCACACAAACAAAAAACACACCATGGTCTTGAAATAAGAAACATGGCATAGCACATAACGAAAGAAAAGTGAGGAAGAGAAAAAATAAGTATAACTGGGGACAACAATTTCAATAATCACACCCAAAGAGAGAAATCGACCAAAATAGATAGGTAAATAAAAAAATAATAATAATAAATGAAGGTAAAAAAATATATAAAAATAACCAAGGTTTTGTGCTTTTTGTATTTTTGTTTTTTCCCTCCTGCCCTGGCACAGTAAATATTTTGAAATATTTTGAAATATTTTGAAATATTTTGAAAAGGAATTCACTTGGCCTAAAAAATAGAAGAAAAGAACAAAAGAAGAAAATTACAATCATATACATATGAGAAAGGAATTAAACTATGTCCCCACATGTAGGGCGAATCCCAGAAAAGGCTCTTAGAAACCCAAGATAAATGTGATGGCCATGTAAAGAGAAAAACTCCTAATGGATGTTGTTTTGAATACAACAATCTGAGATTACTTTGACTTATGTATAATTTAAAAGAATATTAAAGGTTAATATGTAGAGAGACCAATAGGGATAGTTACTATCTGGATTATTTTATCTACTCAAGATAAATCATGTCCTGTCACATAATTGGGAGACACAATCACATTGTAGCAGACATACTTTAGGTTTCATGCAATAGATTAGATAAGGCATCCCAGACATTAATATTTCACAAATATTACAAGTAATTCCAAAGCATTAGATTCTAAGAAAGAATGAACAAGATCAACTCTTAGCTGTTTTAACTTAAGCGCATATATAATTTATGGTGCCAGAGAGACAATATGGGCACTTGCCTTGCACACGATCAACCCTGAACCCATACAGTTCCCTGAGCATGCTAGGAGTAATTCCTCAGTGAAATCAGAAGTAACTCCTGAGAGCTCCCAGGTGTGACCCAAAGTATAAAGAGGAAGGAAGGAAGGAAGGAAGGAAGGAAGGAAGGAAGGAAGGAAGGAAGGAAGGAAGGAAGGAGAGAAAGAGAAAGAAAGAGAAAGAAGGAAGAAAGGAAGAAAGAAGAAGAAAAAAGGGAAAGGAAGAAAGGAAAAGAATGGGAAGGAAAGGAAAGGAGAGGAGAGGAGAGAAAAAGAAAGGAAAGGAAAGGAAAGGAAAGGAAAGGAAAGGAAAGGAAAGGAAAGGAGAGGAGAGGAGAGGAGAGGAGAGGAGAGAAGAAAGGAAAGGAAAGGAAAGGAAAGGAGAGGAAAGGAAAAGAAAAAGGAAAAGAGAGGAAAGGAAAGGAAAGGAAAAGAAAAAGGAAAAGAGAGGAAAGGAAAGGAAAGGAAGAGAAAGAAAAAGGAAAGGAAAGGAAAGGAAAGGAAAGGAAAGGAAAGGAAAAGGAAAGAAACAGAGAGGAAAGGAAAGGAGAAGAAAAAAGGAAAGAAAAGAAAAGGAGAGGAAAGGAAAGTAAAGGAAAGGAGAGGAAAGGAAAGGAGAGGAAAGGAAAGGAAAAGAGAAAGGAAAAGAGAGGAAAGGAAAGGAAGGGAAAGGAAAAAAGAAAGAAAGGGAAAGGAAAAGAGAGGAAAAAGAGGAAAGGAAAGGAAGGGAAAGGAAAAAGGAAAGGAAAGGAACAGAAAAAGGAAAGGAAAGGGAAAAGAAAAGAAAAGGAAAAAGGAAAGGAAAGGGAAAAGGAGAGGAAAGGAAAAAGGAAAGGAAAGGTGAGAAAAGGGAAGGAGAAGCGAGGAGAAAAAAGGAAAGGAAAGGAGAAGAAAGGAAAGGAAAGAAAAGGAGAGGAAAGGAAAGAAAAGGAGAGAACAGGAAAGGAGAGAAAAGGGAAGGAAAAGAAAGGAAAGGAAAAGAGAAGAGAGGAAAGGAAAGGAAAGAGGACAGGAAAGGAAAAATAATTTAAAAGATAATTGTTGTAGTACTAACTGGGAAATTAAGGTATAGTCAACTTGAAGTATTCTTCCATGCAGTGACTCCCTCTGAAAATATCTGTCTAAGAGTTAAATGAGAGTGGCACTACACTGAAAATGCAACAGCTGTATTCTGAGCCCCTTCTGCAAAAAGGTAAAAAAAAAGTTTTAATTAAATTGTTTTAATTGATTTAGCAATCTGGAAATAGAGTAAGGACTATATTCTCATTTGTTTGTTGGCAAATGTCCACTTATCCTTGACAAGAGACAAAAGGAATGAAGCAATAAAATGCCTAGAAATGGTAGTGACATATAAACTGTCCAAGGTTAAAGAGTGATGCTATCTCTGAGATGAACTTAAAATTCTGTTGCCAACTTAGGGAAGTCTTAGAAGTGCATGCAAGAAGATTGATTAAAAACCCTGCTGCCTTAAAGCTTAGCAAAACTGCAAAGAAAAGGCCTGCATTCTTCCCGCAATAGTGAGCACTTGTTACAAAGAAAAGGAGAAGGAGGTCAAAGCATCAGGGTATAATGACCCTTGACCCTTGACCACTGACAACTGACCATTGAACCCTAACCCTTGACCACTGTCCCTTGACCCCCTAACCTCTGACCACAAATAATGACCAAGTGCATTGGGGAGAGGGGTACTATCGCTCTGGCCCCTAGAAAAATGTTTGGGTATTTTGTTTGATGAAAGTGGAATTCTAGATGAAGGCCATGCTGTGTTGTAATAGTACTAGCAACAGCAGCAGCAGCAGCAGGTACATACATACATATACAAACATGCACATGTAAGGCAGTCAAGTCAGTCACTCAGTAAGTAAACAATCCAATCTAAATTCAACCTTTCTCCTCCCAACCCTACATTTATGGAAAGGGTCGTTGGCTGACTTTTGGGCTTGTATGCTTATACCTGTCATTCTTTTTCCCCACCAATACATCCAAGACCACACTGCCCCTGGCCCCCCCAGCCACCCTTTATTCCTTTCTTCTTAATTTTTTAGAAAAATCCGGCAAGCCTAACCCCTAACCTAAACCTAATCCCCAATCCCAACCAAAAGAAGGTCAGAATACTCCCACGGGAAGAAGGTCAGAGCACTTTCACCAAATAAGGTCAGTACACTCCCACTGGAAAAAGGTCAGAGCAGTCCTACCTGAAGAAGTCTGAACACACACCAGAAGAAGGTCAGAATACTCATACCAAAAGAAGGTTAGAGCAGTCCCACCAGAAGAAGGTCACCGGAGGGTCAAAAGGTCAGAACATTTTCACCCCTAAAGGTCACCTGAAGGTCACCGGAAATCACTACAACCAGAAGAAGGTCGCCAAAAGTAGGTAAATGCACTCCTACCAGATAAAGGTCACAGGAAAAAAATCATTACAATCCTACTGGAAGAAGGTCACCCGTAGAGGGTCCATGCACTCCCACCGGAAGGTCAGAAGGTCAGAACACTCCCACTGGAAGAAGGTCACAGGAAGAAAGTCATTACATTCCTGCCAGAAGAAGGTCACCGGAAGCACTACTACTACTGGGAAAAGGTCACCAGAAATAGGTCGTTACACTCCTACCTAAGCTGCCCACTGAGCTGTGACTTCTGAACTTTAACCTCTAACCCTTAATACATGATCTATGACTCTGACCACTGAGCTGTGACTTCTAACCTTTGACCCCTAACCCATTTTCATAACACCCAACCTTTGATTCCTGTACCTTGCTGTCTGACCTGCTACCCCTAACCTTTGAACTCCAAAACCTTAACCTTTGACTCCTGTCCCTTGAGCCCTTAATGACTGACCCTTGACCTTTAAACCTTTTTCCATAACCTGTGACCTCCTGGCCCTAACCCTTTACATGCGATGTCCTCTGGTTTTATCTCACCATTTTATTGTCAGGTTGTCAAATGAATTCACTCCAGAGCAAGTCAATGCCAGGGCAGCATTAAGGCTTTCCCTGGTAGAAGTTTGACTCCTAGTTCTGGTGCAGAAAACCATATTGATTTCATAGATGGTATCCAAGGAATAAACACTAATTTCTAAGAAACCGTGCAATTAAAAAGATAAAAAAACATGTCAAACAATGAGTCCGATATGGAATGAAAGCTTGGATTTCTAAGAAATGATTTTATTTTTATTATTCTTTGAGGACACATTTTTGGCTATGCTGTGCTCATGTTTAGGAGTTAGGGGTCAAGGGTCGGGTTAAGGCTAGATGGTTAGGGGTCAAATGTCAGGAATCATGATAAAGTGTCAAGTGTCAGGAGTTGGTGGGCCAGAAGTCAATGTCAAAGGTTAGGGGTCAAGGGTTAGGGGCATGTTTTGGGCATTGGGGTCAGAGGTCAATTTTAGGACTCAAGGGTTAGGTTGTCTCGGTTCTGGCACCAGTGGTTAAAGATCAAGGGTTAGGTGTCAAGGGTCAGTCGTCAGAGTTTAACGGTCTAAGAGCAGAAGGTCAAGGGACTGTGGGCAGAGGTCAAAGGTCAAGGTTCTAGGGATTTGGATCCATGTCAGTGATGAGGGTTTAGATGTTAAGGGTCAGTGGGTCAAGTGTCAATCGTCAGGCATTAAGGGTCAAGTGTTAGGCTGGGAGTGTTCTGGCCCTCATCCAGTGGGAGTGCCCTAACCTGACATTCTTCTGGTGGGAGTGCACTACACAGACCTTCTTCCTGTGGGAGTGCACTGACCTTCTGACCTTCTTCCAGTGGGAGTGCACTGACCCTCTTGCGGTGACCGTTTTTTGGTAGGAGTGCGATGACCTTCAGTAGGAGTGCTTCTGGTGACCTTCTTCCGGTGACCATCTTCCGGTAGGAGTGTATTGACCTTTTTCCGGTGACCTTTTTCCAGTAGGAGTCCATTGTACTGACCTTCTTCCGGTGACCTTCTTCCAGTAGGAGTGTTACAACCACTTCTGGTGACCTTTTTCCAGTAACACTCTGCCGGCAGGTGTGAACTGACCTACTTCCGGTGACCATATTCCGGTAAGAGTGCACTGTACTGACCTTCTTCTGGTGACTGTCTTCTGGTAGGATTGCACTGACCTTCTGACCTTCTTCTGGAGTGTGCTCAGACTTCTTCTGGTAGGACTGCACTGACCTTCTTCCGGTGGGAGTGTTCTGACCTTCTTTTGGTTGGGGTTGGGGATTAGGTTTAGGGTTAGGGATTAGGGGGTTAGGCGTGTTAGGATTAGGGTAGGGTTGGGGAGAAAGAGGGGGGAGGAGATGGGGAAGGGAAGGAGAGGAGAGGGGGAGGGGAGGGGAGGACAGTGAAAGAACAGTGAACGTTCCTACCCTGGCTTCATGAGGAGTGACCCCCCCCAAACCCAGAGCCATTTTTTTAATTTCTTATCTTTTAAATAGGAGTTCCCGGGTTTTTCTAAAACTTTAAGAAGAAAGGAATAAAGGGTGGCTGGGGGGCCAGGGGCCGTGTGGTCTTGGATGTATTGGTGGAAAAAAAGAATGACAGGTATAAGCATACAAGCCAAAAGTCAGCCAATGACCCTTTCCATAAATGTAGGGTTGGGAGGAGAAAGGTTGAATTTAGATTGGGTTGTTTACTTACTGACTGACTGATTGACTGACTGACTGACTTGCTGACTTACTTACATGTAAGTAAGGGTCAGTTGTCAGGGGTTAATAAACAATTCCTTGCCTTCCTCATTACAATGCAGATTGAGTTTAATATGGACCTCAGGTGAATTCCCAGAGCTTTGTTTCAAGAAAAGGAGAAAAAGTTACCACTATGATCTAGAAGGATCCTCTGTATGGTCTTCCTTGATAATATTATTAGATCAGAATTAAAACCTTTTTTATTTTATTTTTGTTTTAGCTTTGGGGCCACACCTGGCAGCCATCATGAGTTACTTACTCTTGGCTCTGAGCTCAGAAATTACTTCTGGCAGGCTAGGGGGATCATCTGGGATGCACAATTCACTTTGGTTTAATCCCTGACATAGCAAATGAAGTTTCACCCCAACACAACCAGGAGGGATTCCTGAGCACAAAGATAAGAATAAGTCTTGAGCACTGCTGGATGTTCCCTATCCCCTCCAAAATAGTATTATAGACAAGGGTGATAGCTCTGACATCCTAAGATCCTATATTTGATCCCTAGCACTACATGGCTCACTGAGCTCAACTGAGTATTGCCTTGTAATATATATCATTGGCCTCAAGCACTGAAAAGGTCTAATATTGCTGGTAGTGATCCAAAGAAAAACCAAGTACCTGGGAGGTCTTTTTACTCCCCCTAAAGTTAAGATTATGTAAAAGATAAATATTCTGAGGCAGTATTTATTACTGTCTGTATGGTGGTGTGTGTGATAGCACCTCAGAAAGATAATTAGCATAAGAAAGCCTTAAAAAAGATAAAGGTCATGGTTTAGGAGCCAGTGAAAGAGAAAATAGAGGTTTTAGAGACTGAGATTTGGACAGAAGAATTGTGGGTATAGAAAGCTCTGGGTAGATGGGGAAATTACCTTTGAAATGATTAGTGAACATATGACAGCACATAAAAGAATGGTCAAGAGAAATGAATATGACATGAAATTATTAGATAATAATAGGACAGATGAGGCTATCTAGGTAAATACTCAAGGACAGGCCACTATGTCTGAGATTTAGATATTGCTGACACAGCTCAGTATCTGGCATTTAGCCACCAAAAAGGTCAAAACCTAGCTGTTAGGTTCAAACAAGATTAAGCAAGGTTAATTTGATGTTGATTAATTTAAACTACTAAAATAATATGCTTTCAATCTTCTTCAATAAGAAAAGGTTTGTTCCCAACATCTATAATCAAGTTGAGCCTATTAATGGCTTTTAATTGGTGAAACATGGACTGAGTTTAGGGTGTAATGCTGCAAACATTTAGCAAGAATGATTTTGCAAAAAGGAACAAAGAAGCTGTGAAATGAAAAAAAAAAAAGGTGTTCAAAAGAGTATGCAAAAATGGTATGAATTAGAAATAGAGAATTAAATAACTTTTAAGAAATCTAATTTCAACCATGTTCTTGTATAATTTATAACTTGTTTTTATGATCTTAATTTGAGGTATTGTAGGGAAGAGAACATGGCTTCCAGTGCACCTGGATTTAGCACATTGTATTATTACAACATTGTTGCTTGAGTAAATAAAGGAAAACAGACAGTTGAATGTGGTAAAGGTTCAGATGACAAGTGTGTTTGCACTTAAAAATAACTTCTTATACTGGTCAAAGTTCTAGCTAAAAGAATAATTCTATTCATTAGTTTTATATTTCATAAATGAGGTACAAAGTGTAATGGTAATAATAGAATTCATCTTTTCTTTGAATAGCTTGTTGACATAAAATAATATAGCAAAAAGCTTCCATATTTCATGGGTTCATGTTAGGAGAAAGGGTCAGTAATGAGGAATCAATTTGGAGTAGAGCAGGGGGCAACATAACAAAGGGTCTGAGAGCACAGCTTTTGGACTAAGCAGTTGTGATTCCAACCCCTGGGTATGGATGCTGCTGCATAGATACTCAAATGTTTTTTCCATCTTTCTCTAAGACACAGAAGAGTACCATATAGGGTCTTTCAAGCATATCTAGGAGTGATCCTTGAATACAGAACTCTGGTGCAAGGGAAGTTGATAGTATCATAGTGAGAATTTTCTTAGTTATCCTAGAAGAATACATGAGATTGCCTCCCTTTGGGTTTAGTATGGAAGAATGAAGAGTAAAATTTGGTTTGATTTCTTTCTTGTTCTCAAACCCTAATAAATAAACTTAAAAAATTATTCATTCCATTTATTCTGCTCAATTTCGCAGAAGTCTGCTTGTAGGAGTCTGTTATAAAGATAGGTTAGATCTAGAAAAACAGTACATGGGGTAATGTTTTTTCATTACATGTAGAAACTCCATATAGATTCCTTGCTACACATATAATCTTCCAATCATACTCAGGAGCAATCCCTGAGCTCAGAGTCAGGAATCACTGGATGTGGCCTCCTTTCTAATAAATGTTTGCTAGAAGCCTGACTGTGTGTGCTGGGTGTGGGATGAGGTAAAAAGAATATCTGAGTATCTGTCAAATAATCTTCTGAGTTCTGAGGTGAATAGAATAATCTTTTTAGAAACTTAAACTGAAAGACAAAGGCAAAAGAAAGGGTTATACAAACAAGCATGCTTATGTAAACTAGTTCATATGAAAAGCAAAACTTAAAGCATAGACTGATTAGACATTTTAAATAGGTTCACCTAACAAAAAACAAAGTTATAATTATTAGATAAGCATTGAATACTACTGACAGCATTAAACATTTAAAGCCACAAGGGATATGAACTAAATTCTGTTCAGACAAAATTAGTCTAATATCACTTGCATTTCTATCTATTAAAGGGTAAAAGTAGTATACACATTAGACTCACAAATATAGGAGAAAGCAGGTCAGAGGTAGAAAAACATATCTAAGATGAACACAACTGTTTTCTTCCAATTACGATAAGTTATTTCTGAAGGTCTCAGCCATAGTCTGATTATATTAAAAGTAAAATCTTTCAAATACCATAGGACTTAAGTATGCAATTTTTCTGTCTCCATTCTAGAATTCTTTAGAAGTTCTGTGTCATACTGATATCCCTAGTGTCTATCATAGTACCGCGAGTAATACAGTTAATTATATAAATATTTTTATAAATCAATTCTAATGCCATATTAATGACAGTTGTTTCAACCATATGTATTCTTGATTCAGTTATCAAATATTCCCCCTTCCAATTTTAGCCTTACTTGAATATCTCCTCCTTCTTAACCTTTTTAATACAGAAAATTCTCAAAATCTATATGATCAGAGTTAGCCTGGCTGAAGAACAATTGCATTGTACATTTTCTTCCTTCTAACTTTGACTAATTCTCACATGTGCTTCAGAAATATGAATAACTTCTGCCTGTAATTCATATGACACAGAAAATAGGTATCATTATTTCTGTTTTAATGACAGATTTTGAGGTGAAGGTGACTCATGAACAGCTGAGCAGCCAGTCAGTAGGAGAAACCAAAATAGAACGGAAACGCCTCCATTCCCACCCCACGTTCAAACTTCCAGCGCACCCTCCTTCCTGGGGCTTGGAAGCGTGATGTGCCTGGGAATGCTCTGGAAAAGCTAATGAGCTGCAGAACAAGGGCCTAACGCTCCAGGTCCAGAACCGTGAGCTGAGCACGACTCATTCCATCTAACTGACAAAAAGGAAAGACAAGGAGGATTTAGACAAACCAGCGCGTGAAATGCAGTTCCATTTATTTGCAGGAGGATGATTCATTTACCTTCCACTGAGTAAATTTCAGGAATCATCATCCTCCAAGCCCCCCAGATTGAATCATTTTTACATCCCAGGGAATGTCACCTGAAAAGGCAAACTCCTAGAGCTGGCTATTTTGGGGGAGGTGGGGGAGGGAATATTCTTCCATATTATTATTATTATTATTATTATTATTATTATTATTATTATTATTAGTTTTGGGGCCACACCCAGCGGTGCTCAGGGGTTACTCCTGGCTGTCTGCTCAGAAATAGCTCCTGGCAGGCATGGGGGCCCATATGGGACACCGGGATTCGAACCAATCACCTTTGGTCCTGGATCGGCTGCTTGCAAGGCAAATGCCACTGTGCTATCTCTCCAGGCCCTATCATTATTATTTTATGTGCCTCAGAGGAGAGCAGCAATACATGCCTTCTTTGTAATTTTTTTAATACATGCCTTTTTAACTGACTGTCTACTTAAGTTCCTTTTCCAACATAATCAATGACGGAATGTGGCAGGTGCCAGTCTGTCTCTGACTGACAATTTTTTTCTTGGACTTCTTTCAGTAGCTTAAAAATTGTTATTCATGCACTTAGATAGTTAGCTTTTAAAAACTGTTGTTTCAACAATGATTAAAATTTCATCCTGTGTCCACAAAAAAATAGGGGAGGAATTAAAAATTGCATGTGAAACATGTTTGATAAAGTAAGATGCAACTTTCCTTCTACCCTCCAGTTCAAATCCCACTGTTGTCCAATGCAAATACTGTATTCAGTAACCAAGGCAGGAGGCAGACAAATCTACCTGCCTCACTAAGGCTGCTTTCATAATTCCTCTGGGCTGAGTTCTAAGAGACCTTTTCAAATTGTTTTCTTCTCCCTCCATCCTTTGCCACAGTCCTTGGGTTTGCAGCAACCTACACCTCGTGAGTAAGGAGAAGAAAAGGATCTTTACTAATCCCTCCCAAAATTTCCATTACACTCACGTTGTTATTTAATCACCTTCCACATCCTCCCAGACTTCTCTGCTGCTCTCTCGGTGCCTAGTGATCTTTTTTTTATTATTATTATTCTTTTCACTACTCCCGGAATGTCAACTTCTAAAGATTATGTTCTCCAATGTCCAACTAAATCTCCCTGCTCTGAAAAAAGTAAAGCAGGATACAGCCAAGCTATTGGAAGGATGGAGAGGAGTTTGGGAATGAGAGACTCCCTCATAGATTATAAACCAGACATGTTAAATTCACATTTGGCCATAAAGCATAGGCTGAGTCTGATCGAAGTGCTTGAGTCAAAACAGAAGGTTCTTGTGGTGAGACGGCTGATATGGTCAGGCTGGAAAAACCTCTCCACTCCTTCCTGCGGGCACCTGGATTCCGCAGGTTTACAGATGGCGAGTCACTGAATAACGATTCCTTAGAGTTTTCTGGGCTAGTCAGAAGACTTGTGCACGGTATGTGGCTCAGGAACCGATGATTTCAGTTCCTTGAGCAAACTCAGATAAAATAGACGGGGGAAATGTTGCCCTGCTTATCCTGGACACAGGCCTAGGAAAGCGAAGCAGTTACAGGCAAGTAAAGTTTTCTAGGGAGTGTGTGTAAAATGTGACATTATTACAGTGTAATCAGGCAGGTAGGAAGGAGTGTCTATGGCCTCCAATCACTTTAACACACTGTCTTTTAATATATGCAAGAAGACTCTTGCATTTCCTTATTCTATAAACTAATCCAATTAAAAATTTGTATTTCATATGGATGGACATGGCAACTATAATGCTGAGTGAAATAAGTGAGAAGGAGAGAGAGACACACAGAATAGTCTCACTCATCTATGGGATTTAAGAAAAATAAAAGACATTATTGTACTAATACCCAGAGACAATAGAGATGAGGGCTGAAAGGACCAGCCCATGATTTGAAGCTTACCACAAAAAGTTCAGAGTGCAGTTAGAGAAATAATTACACTAGCCACTATTACGACAATGGTAGTGAGTGAGAGAAGTAGAATGCCTGTCTGGAATACAGGCAGAGGGCGGTGGAGGAGAGAAAAGGGGGCATTGGTGATGGGAATGTTGCACTGGTCAAGGGGGATGTTCTTTTTATGATTGAAACCCAACTACAAACATGTTTGTAATCATGGTGCTTAAATAAAGATAGTATTTAAAACAAAACAAAACAAAACAAAACAAAATAAACACAATAATATGTTGATAAATAGATTTGTGTTTCATACATGAATTCTCTTCTTTTTTGGGGGACACCAGAATTTGAACTGATGACCTTCTGCATGAAAGGCAAATACCTTACCTCCATGCTATCTCTCTAGCCCCAAGGATTCTCTTCTTTTGAGATGGTGAGTAGGTAGGTGAGTCAAGCCCATTGTGCTTAGGGCTTACACCTGTCTCTTTGTTTAGGGATCATTCCTGGTGGGACTCAGTGGCCCATATGTGATCTGCAGACCAAGGCTGCATCAGTTTCACGCAAGGCAAGCACCCTAATTTCTGATCCCTAGATTCACTGTTAAAGCTCCTACATCCACACATATTCTCGGCAAAGATAATGTTATCACTGATTAACCTCTGGAAATTCTAACTTTGGCATTTATGATTTTTGCTATTATAAACTTGAATGGCATTCAGATAAACATGTAAGTACTTTCCAAATAATATCATTACAGTCACCAGAGGCTTCACCCAAACTTATTCAAAATTATTATTCAGAATTTATTTTAATTTTTTTCTTCTTAATTTTATTTTTTACCTCAAATATTTCTTTTATTAGAATAAAATATTGCCGCCACAGTGTTTGTTTTCTGATTTAGTATGACCTGCTGTCACAAATCCAACTATTTATCCATGCATCCATGTATGCAACCATCCATCCATTCATCCATCCATTATCTATTCTTTTAACAAATAATTACTAAGAGGGAAGGTATGTTCTGAGTACAAGGGTAAGAATAGTGAAAAAAGGCTAGGGTGATAGTAGAGGGATAAAGAGGCTTGTTTTCATACAATCTATTTTGCCATCCCAACCCTTCTCCCAACTTCCAATACCATATATGGTTCCCCAAGCAGTGTCAGGGGTTTTCTCCTAAACTCAGGGCCAGTAGGTGTGCCCAAGCCTACTTCATCTACTATGGGAAAAAATAATTGTAAGCTGTGATCATGAATAGGATTACTATACTAATGAGTTTGAAATGAACTGGAAACTCTTTGACATAGGCTAGTCAGGAGATGTTTGTTTGATAAGAAAACATTTTAATGACACTATAACTATGAACAGTATCTAACTTTGAAAAGGTTGAGAGAAAATGATTCCAAGGTATATAGTAATTCTCAATTTATCAGGAAAACTGTATGTATTTGAAGGTCAAAGCAAAGACCTGAAACATGGCAGGAAACAAGATAATTTACTGGATGAAGTTAGAGACAAATGGTGAGGTCAGATATGTCATGAGATTTAAACTTTTCTTCAAATCAATGATAGCTCATAAAATGTTTTAATCAGGGGAATGATATTATCTAATTCTGGTTTTAAAAAAAGCAAATCTTGTTTACTATGTGAAAATAAACTAGTTATAGCAAAAGAAAAGGGAATGGTATTGTGGGACTATGAAAGAAAGAGTGAGGATAAAATTCATGAATTGGATGGCAGGTATTATTGTTTTGTTTTGGAGCAATACTTGGTGGTATTCAAAGCTGGTTCTTTCTGCACTCGGGATCACTGTTGGCAGTCTTCAGGGGACTAAAGGGTACAGGGAGGAGATTAAACTCAGGTCAGTTGCATGCAAAGCAAATGTCCTACCTGCTATACTATCTCTCTGACCCCCCACTTATTACTTTTATAATCATACAATGAACCAGGAGAATTCTAGGTATGTTTTTTCAAGTGCCTGATGTAATATGGACATTAAGTATGGTGAAAAATATCACACACTTTTTATTTTTGAAAA
Source organism: Suncus etruscus (assembly GCF_024139225.1). Lineage (NCBI taxonomy): Eukaryota > Metazoa > Chordata > Mammalia > Eulipotyphla > Soricidae > Suncus > Suncus etruscus. The sequence goes on along the minus strand of NC_064855.1, from coordinate 97,486,215 downwards.
TTTCTTTATTTAAATACTATGATTTACAAGGTTGTCCATAATAGTTATTTTTTAGATACAAACTTGTTATGCTTGAGTTGCAGTCATATAATGTACCAGAGCACATTTTCCACCAGTGCACAATTCCCACCACTGATATGCCTAGGTTCCCTCCTCCCCTCTTATTCTCACTCTCCTCCCTGAATCTGTGGCAGACATTTTCTTTTCTCTCACTCTCTTTTACCTTTTTCCCCTTTTATTATTGTGGTCAGCGATATTTTTACTGATGGGTTATTACATATAACTTTATCTCCTTTTAGCATCCAGTTCTTGCCCAGAGTGATCACTCTCAACTATCATCATCATAGTGCTCCTTTCTCTATCTTAACAGAATTCCCTCACTATTTGGGGCAAGGTTCCTACCAGGGACTGGTCTTCCTGAACCTCATCTCAATTGACTGTGGAGATTACCATACTCTCTTTTGTATATTCTACAAATGAGTGTAATTATTTTTATGTTTATCCCTCTCCCTCTGATTTATTTTTCTCAGTGTAATACTCTTCATCCCATTCATGTGTAGCAGCTTTCATGACTTCATTTCCTAACAGCTGCATAGTATTCCATTGTGTAAATGTGCCAGTTTCTTTATCCCCATCTATTCTGGGCACTTAGGTTGTTTCCAGATTTCAGCTACTGTGAATAGTACTGTGATGAACATAGGAATGAAAAGGGTTTTTCTGGATTGTGTTTCAGGACCTCTAGGTTATATTCCTAGGTATGCTCCCTATTGTATTGCTGGGTCAAATGGAAGCACAATTTTTATTTTTTTGAGGAATATCCATATTGTTTCCTAAAAAGTCTACACTAATCAGTATTCGCACCAGTAGTGAATGAGAGTACCTTTCTTCCTGCATCCACTCTAGCACTGGTAATTTTTATTCTCTCTGATATGTGTCAGTCTCTGTAGTGCAAGGTGATATTCATTGTTGTTTTGATTTGCATCTCCCTGATGATACAGACATGAAGCATTTTGTTCATGTGACTTTTGGCCACCTGTATTATTTCTTCTTTTAGGAAATGTCTCTTTGTCTCTTCTTCCAATTTTTGGATGGGGTTAGATGTTTTTTTCTTGTTCAGTTCTACTAGTGCCTTATATATCTGAAATATTAACCTCTTATCAGATGGGTGTTGAATGTAGTATTCTTCGGGGAACTATCAAGCATTTTGTCTTGAGCATTTGGAGGTGTGATGGTATTATTTCTTGAATGGGAGCAAGTAGCTTTGAAGAAATAGGAGAAAAACAAGAAAAAGTTCTTTTAAATGTAAAATATTTTTAGAGATACTCAGGAGTGCAACTAGTAAGAGTTTGATGAATATTAGGCTATACTTGGTTTAGATATACCATAATTATTATTTTACTTAAATGATAGGTCTGAGTCCGATTAATTATAGAAAAGTCCCAGGGCAGTGAGTCTAGAGCTGAATATATTAATACAAAATCATCATACTTTCCTGAAATACAAATTGTTCTGCTTATTGCAATAATAGGTGACTGCTATGTGGCATACATTTTATATGCACACTGAGTAACTTGCCATACAGTTGTAGAAATAAAAGCAAGCATAATTTCAAAATAAAATGTCAAGTGTTTTTTTCATATTAGAGAATGGGCTGGTTTTATCTTACATATAAAGATATACATTAATTTACTTTACATTATATTATATCTATAACTTCTGTGTATACTAGTTTTGCTCATATTTCTGCCCTTTGTTTACTACAAAAATAGGAGTAGCATTTAAGGGGCCAGAGAGATAGCATGGAGGTAAGGCATGCCTTTTATGCAGAAGGTCGGTGGTTCGAATCCCGGCATCCCATATGGTCCTCTGAGCCTGCCAGGAGCGATTTCTGATATAGAGCCAGGAGTAACCCCTGAGCTATGCCGGGTGTGACCCAAAAACCTCAAAAAAAAAAAAAGAGTAACATTTAACATTATTCAAGCACTATTCTAGGTGCTAAAATGCAATGATGAAATTATATAATTTAGTGGTATTAGATATTAACAAATAATTATAATGAGTTTCATTGATAAACATGTGAAGAGACATAAAGGATACATATAACATATTTTTAAAAGTTGAAACTCATTAAACTTGATTTGAAAGCATCCTTTTAAATTAGAACTGAAAGAATTGTTAGTTGAAACTCAGGAAAATTCAAGAGTCAGAGAAAAGTGTATGCAGTGGCACCTTGCTGAGAAGGAATTTGATGTGATAAAGGAATAAAAAGAAGACAGCATGCTCAGGAAGCAGTGAAGGAAGAAACTCAACATGCTGCCACAAGATCTAAATGTATATTGTGAGATTATAAACAAAACAGGACTCTTGGGATTAGAATGGAAGGAAATGAAAAACTGTGCTATTGCAGAAAGTTGACCCCAAATTCCTCTGTGAACTCCTCTTTGAACCTAGAAAAAAAAAAAAGACTAGTTAGAGGCACTATAAAAAATTTAAGGCAAAAGTCACTTCATATCCTATTGCTTTCAAGTCCTGGTAGAATAGGTCCTTGGGACTATTTAGATTGGGACTTTTAGATTAATGGTTTATTTATCATGCCATTCTATGTTTGAGTATGGTGGAGGCAGGCAGCAACTTGACTGAGGAGACACTGAGACCTCCGAGCAGAATTCTCCTAAGTTGTATGACTATTGTGAATATGTGAGGAATAAAAATACTCAAATCATATGTGAGTCTTGGAGGAAGTTATTATCTCTTCTCTAAAGAAAAAAAGAGAAAGGCTTTTTTTTTTTTAATATAAAAGGCAGAATTTGAGAAAAACTGTCAGGTTCTCATTTGTATAATAATATTGCTTCATTGGTTAGGGAAGAAAGAGTGGAGAGAAGGAAGGGCAAAAAGAGAATGAGAGAGAAGAGGGAAAGAGAAAGGATGAGAGGGGTGGATATATGAGAAAGTGAAGAAGAGAAAGGAAGAGAGGGGAGGAAGAAAGAGAGAGAAAGAGCTTGAGAGAGAGAGAGAGAAGAATGGAGGGAAGGAGGAATGAACTCCTACTTCTAAAAGGAGGAAGCAATGTGTCCTAAGGCATAATCTAAATTAGATTTGGTGTAACTGGAAGGACTGATTAGAGGCTTGCTTTCTTTTCTCCTGTAATCAGTTTAGGACAGTTGGTTTACAGGGATATGCATCTGATGAAGCAAATAAAACAAATGAGAAAGAAGCCATACTTCATCTAAACAATGCTAATCAATGTTATCCCTTTTTCCCCTTTCATTGAAGACACCTTCTGCATGAATGACTCATTGGTGAACCATCAACTCAGTATAGTCACTGTGAGAACACCAAGGGTTTGCTTACACATAATTACTCAGAACTGAGTAGGAAGAAATTCTCATTCGGATCATGGGAGATAATAGAATTCCAACTAAGGATGCCTTGGCAAAGTAGAAGTACTTTCCTTTGGACCTTTGAAATCCTTAATGAGTTGAATCATGTCAAGTAACAAAATAAACAAGGGTGAGAAACATCAGTTGGGATTGGTCCAAAGTCTAGCTGCTTAAGACTGGGCTTTCCCAATCATTGCTTAAACATTATACAGTTTTCTATCAGCCAAGCCTGTGGTTTTATTTAATTTTTTTAAATCAGGTTTCAAAAGCCTGTCACTAACTGATGGTAATTAGTAGGCAGCAGTTAAAGTTTATTCTTGCTGTTCTTTGGAGGCACACATAATTTTTGTGAAGAGAAAAGAAAATCCAATTATCCTGAAATCCAGCTAGTGTGGTTCATCTGCTCTTGTGTTAGATCATTAGAAATGGTTTTGAACAATTGAAAAGAAGACATATGGTACTTGAACACAGCATTGTGGAGTCTTGTTCATAATATTAAGGGGAAAAAAAGCCTTGTCTTGGGAATATTTATATTTTTATGAATATCTGATACATCAAGTATTGATCTCATAACTATGCAGTCTTGTCCCAAAAGAAATTCATAGGTGATTCTATCTCTATGTCCTTTTATACACTTTCAAGGTTTCCCTTAAAATTGCTTGGCTTGAAATTTTTCAGGAACATTTATTTATATAGTATAAAAGAAAATCCTACAATATTATTTAGCATCCTTAGATTCTTCACATTAAAGAATAATTTTCACTTAGGTTGGTAATGGCTCAGGAAGATACTCAAAGAACTATAATGAATGCTTTGCAAGTATGGGTTCAGTCACCATACAATTTGGTTTCCCTAGCATGACCCAGGAATGACTACCAGAACCACCTTGAAACCTTCAGAGCAATATTGGATATTCTCCTCTGTGTCCAAGATTCTACTCAGGCTTATGGATATTTGATCTATGCCAAGTTATTAAGTTCATTAAGTTTCTTTAATATTGAAACCAAATCTCAAGATGATGAGTAATTTGGAAAAAATGACTGAAGTTTGATTTCCTGAAAATTATTCAAAATAAGTACAAAAATAAATTGAAAATTATAAATAAAATAAATTTGCTGAGAAACATATTTTTATTATTTTTGGATTCATTTTTATTTGCACATATGAATCTTTATAAAATGAGTCTGTTCACAGCAAATAATGTCCCTTTTTCTCTTAATTTATTTTTGGGCGTCATGCCCAGTAGTGCTTAGGGATCACTCCTCATGATCTCCAAGAACCTATGGTGCCATAGGTTGAACTCAGATCTGACAATGCAAGACAATAGCCTTATCTTCTGTAGGATCTTTCAAACCTAACTCCTACCCACTTTTTATTTTGTTTGTGTTTATGTTTTATGTTTTTGTTTGTTTTGGGGCCACACCCATTGAAGCTCAGGGGTTACTCCTGGTTATGTGCTCAGAAATCTGCTCCTGGCTCAAGGACACCAGGGGGTTCGAACTGTGTTCTGTCCTAGGTCAGCCATGTGTAAGACAAATGCCCTACTGCTGCGCCACAGCTCTAGCCCCCTATCCACTTTTTATATGATTTTCTCTTTTTTTCCAAGAAAATTTGCTTATTAAAAGTTGCAAAAGGAAAAAATGGGGGGATAAGGTCAACATTTTTAAATATACTTTGTGAAATCCTTACTATAAAAGCTTTGTTCCATTATTCTTTTTCTGTATAGACAATTTTCATTACCCAGCTTGCGCTAGAAATATATCATTTATATCAGATAAACAGAACAACTGCCAGAGGAGTAATTTCTTCTAGTTCTGGAGAACTGGCAAGAATATAGCAAGACTTTGAATATAGGCAGAATATTCCAGTTTTAGAAATATTTTTCTTCTTTGTTATTGCTGCTGCTGGGGCCCATACCTGGCAATGTACAGAGGATATTTCTGGCTCTGAACTCAGAATTATTCTTGTTGGTGTTCAGGACCATATGAGATTCTGGGGATAAACCCATGTTGCTCGAATGTAAGACAAGTGCTCTACCCACTACACTATTGTTCCAGTCCTAGAAACATTTACTGGCCTGGATAATGATTTTTTTTCAACAGCTTTTCTATGAAAAAACTTCTAACAGATTCTGACACTTCTCAAAATAAATTCTTAATTACATAATACATTTTGCAGGCCCCTGCCATAAAGTCACCCTTTCTTTGTTCAATTAACCTTATTCTGAGAGTCAAAACCCATGTATTCTTATAGGCAAGGCAATCCTACTGTAATTATACTGGTCTTTGATTTACTCTAATACATTCCTACAAACATTCTTCCAACTCCCATGCTGAACTATTAGTGCTCATAAATTTAATCCGTTGCCATTGCCCTGACTTAATTATTCCTCAATCTTCTCAATCAGGATTAAAAATTTTGCCTACATGAAGATGTAATTTTGTAAACTTTTATGTAAATTAGTTAAGCTTGCACTATACACTCACCAGATAGTGCCCAGTTTTAAATAAATCTACAAATTATTGGTCAATGGAGGAAAGAAAGAAAATAAATACATAGCCCCATAGAAATGTCACAGGAGCTACTTCTCTCTCAGAAACATATCACTGAAGACAATGCTCATTTTCTCTACAATCTGAGCATTATGAAACCTCTTGTTTGGCAAAGTGCTGCTTTCAGATCATGTGACCTTAGCAAGAATTCTAATGACCATAAATGCATTGAATCTCTCTCTTGCATCTGCTGAGGACTCCAAAATTCTAGTATAAAGCCAAATAGTCTATAGACAAATTGTGAGGAAGTGAATAGGGAAAAGTATTTCACATTCAATTTTCCCTTCCCTTTCAAAGATATTCCTAGAACACTCTCTTGACCCCTCTGTGTTTGGAGTAATGATAAGATATTCCTGGTTAGACTGGTATATTTCACACAATGTGTTCTCAGATGCTTTTCATGAATGACTCAGACCAGGATAAGCTGTGTAGAAATTGAGTGCAGAGGAAGGGTGCATGCTATAGTTCCTGTTTAGGCATGAACATACTTGTTACAGCAGGCTCCGTAAAGTTCTCTAGAAGGGACAAGTCCAAGGAGAAGCTAAGAATCAGGTTCTAAATTCCAACACAGATGGAACATAGATGAGCAGATGAATTATGTTATTTAAGTGTCACTTTTTAATCTGTGAATCAGGAAAATGAATGCCCATGTCGCCCATTTACTGTAGTCACGGGAAAGATCATGTGCATAATCAGATCACCTATTATTGATGAAATGTTTGATGGGGAATGAGTGGGTGAAAATACTTAGTCATTAGAGAAGATGCCTGAAGGAAAAAAGATTGTTCAACCCATGTTAATGTCTGGTGCTAGGGAAATGGTAGTAAACAGGGAGTTCTTGCCCTCCAGGTCCCACGTGGTAATTTAGGAGATAGGCACTAAATAATTAATTGTGCTTTTAATTGCATAATTAAAATTGTGATAAGAGCCACTAAGAGAATTACGGTATTGAAAGTATGCGTAAAAATAGAATAACACTTAATCTGTTCCCAAGAAAAGGCTCTTTAGCAGGAGTGCCATTTTGGTGAATTATGAAAGATGAAATGTCAAGGGTGAAGTGGCAATGATGTGGGAGATGCTTTTCAAGAAAAGGAGGTATTATGTTCAGTCTTGTGAGAAAAAAAAGCACATAGCAAAAATAGGGAATTGAAAAGCGGGCCTTAGGGCTAGAATAAAAGGAACAAAGCAAAGAAGTGGGTCTAGAGAAGGTGGAAATCAGTTCATACAGAAACTTACAGGCCAATGCAAGGAACTAAAATGTTTATCATTGGAAAAATAAGATGCCTTTATGTAGAGAATATATTTATAAAACTTATATCTGACAAGGAACTGAGTTCTAAAATATTTAAGGACTTCTAAAACAACAGTAATAACTCCATTTAAAAGTAGGAAGAGGGGCCAGAGTGATACACCATAGGTAGAGCATTTGCCTTGCATGAGACTGACCCAGTTTCTATCCTTGGCAACATAAGTGGTCCCCTGAGTCTGCCAGGAGGGATTTCTGAGTGCAGAGCCCTGAGCACTAACCTTGAGCACTAAAACCTCTGAGCACTGCCTGGTGTAGCCCCAAAACAAAAACAAAACAAAACTAAACTAAACAAAAAGATCAAAAAGATTTTTTTTGGGGGGGCAGAGAGATAGCATGGAGGTAAGGCATTTGCCGTTCATGCAGAAGGTCATTGGTTCGAATCCCGGTATCTCATACGGTCCCCCGAGCCTGCCAGGAGTGATTTCTGAATATGGAGCCAGGAGTATCCCCTGAGCACAGCCAGCTGTGACCCAAAAACAAACAAACAAACAAACAAAAACAAAAAAGGATATTTTTAAAGAAAACAAACAAAAAAGAAGTAAACCAAGCTGTGAAAAATTAGAGAAACAACAGATATACAGTTGAAAGTTGGCAACCTAGGGGGGAAAGGGCAGGTCAAGTCCTGCTGCTAAATCCAAGCCAGCTGAACCCACTACTTTCAATTGCTCATCTCTGGCTCTCTGCAGAGACACACCAATCTGATGAAATTTGTAGATACACCAGTATTTGAGTTGATATCTCTAGGATTTTTTTTTTGAGTGATTGCAGGCACCCCTGTAACTTCTCATACGTCTGGAAAACCTGGTAGCCAAAAATACACTAAACAAAAGAAACAATATTGGCAATAGTGATTAGAATTCCTTGGGGCCGACACAGTGGCGCTAGAGGTAAGGTGTCTGCCTTGCCAGCACTAGCCTAGGACGGGCCGTGGTTCGATCCCCCGGTGTCCCATATGGTCCCCCAAGCCAGGAGCGACTTCTGAGCGACACCGGGTGTGGCCCAAAAACAAAAACAAAAACAAAAACAAACAAAAAAAAAGAATTCCTGGATCACATGTAGCATTTGAGGCTGCGAAATCTCCAATATTTTATTTTTTGTTTTTTGGGCCACACCTGGTGGTGCTCAGGGGTTACTCCTGGCTCCATGCTCAAAAATTGCTCCTGTCCACGGGGGACAATATGGGATGCCAGGATTCTAACCGATGACCTTCTGCATGAAAGGCAAATGCCTTACCTCCATGCTATCTCTCTGGTCCCAGTATGAGGATTCTTAAAAATTAAAATGAGAACTAATATGTGATCCATTGGTATTCTAAAAGTATCAAAATCAAAAACTTATCTAAATTGATGGGGAAATAATGGAGGGCACCAAGACCAAAAAGGCATTTGAACATTGAGTAGAAATAAAAAAATGATCAGACTTAAACATCAAATCCAAAGTCAACTACAACAGAATTGATACCCAATCGACAACAAGCTAGACACAGAAGGGACCACTTATACTTGCAGCGCAGGGGTCAAAGGAGGGGCAATATGGGATGCATGCTGAGAACAGGGGTGGAGGGAGGACAACATTGGTGGTGGGAATGCCCCTGATTCAATGTCACTATGTACCTAAAATACTACTGTGAATGATTTGTTTCCACTTTGGTCAAAATAAAAATTATTCATAAAAATTATCTAAGTTTTGATGTCTCATTTTTATTCCAGCATAATTCAAGGAGTCTTTTTTCTTGTTTTTGTGTTTTATGTTGTTTTTTTTTTTGTTTTTAGGTCACACCCGGCAGCGCTCAGGGGTTACTCCTGGCTCTATGCTCAGAAGTCGCTCCTGGCAGACTTAGGGATTCGAACTACCATCTGTCCTGGATTGTGCAAGGCAAACACCCTACCACTGTGCTATCTTTCCGGCCCCTATTCCAGCATAATTTAAAAGTGCAAAGATGTAGAAATAATCTAAATTTCCAAAGGCATTAAAAGAATTAGCAAAATGTGACATGTTTTTCCATAAAAAGAAGGAACTCCTATAATATACAGCAATATCAATGAAACTTTAGGATATTATGGTAAGTGAAATAGGATAGTCACAGGAAGATTAGGGAAATAACTTGTGATTCTATTTAAAATGAGGATCTTAAAATAATTCATTATACAGCAGAGAGCACTGATGATGGTTGACAGAAATTGGGAGAAGGAAGCTATGTGTTGTTTTACACTGGGTATAAAATTCCAGTTTTGCAAGATAAATGCACTTGGAGATGTGTTCTATATTGTGTCTATAGATATTAGGATTGTTTTGAACACTTAACATTCTATTAAAAGAATAAACATTATGTTGTATTATTACCATAATAAAACATTTTTAGGAGGAAGATAGAGATGAAAAATCTTCAGAGGGTTTTAGGGATACTATCTGGCATGGTCAATTTGTATTTTTTAATGACACTGAAAACAGAATGAATAACAGGATAAAGGTCTAGGAAGCAACGTAAGAAAGGTTATTTTGGAAGTTCACTGTAAGTTCCTTCATTCTGTGGATGAGTATCCACAGTCTCTATTCTTGGACATGCCCTCCTGAATAGACTGAAATATTTCCCTCTAACACATATATTATCAAACTTGACTTGCTATATCCCAATTCTTCCACATTTATACATGATAGAAATTGTAATTACTTATTGACATATTGATGGGGGATAATCTTATCCTCTCAAATAAAATGGGTGTGTTTCCTAAAAGTGCCATAATTATCGTTTCTGGATGACCAAACATGTATTGGAAAATACGTGTAATATATTAAACATACATAGTGGCGTAAGCAGTAGAGCATTTGCCTTGCACGTGCTAACCTAGAATGGACCACAGTTTGATCCCCCGGTGTCCCATATGGTCCCCCAATCCAGAAGTGATTTCTGAGCACATAGCCAGGAGCGTCACCTGGGCATCACCTGAACAGCATCATCCTGAGTGTCTCCGGGTGTGGCACAAAAATCAATCAATATATAAAAATTTAAATATTTAAAATAAACAAATTTAAATTTATTTAAATAAATAAATAACATTTTAGATATAAATTAAAGACAGATTGGTAGATAGGTATGTAGCAACTGCCCATCTGGAAGAGAGGGGGGAAGAATAAAGTATGTTTTCTTCCTCTTGGCCTCTGAGGCCTGCTGCCTACACCCTGGGGTTCCAGAGAGAGGAAGAGAGAGTTAGATGGAAATTTCCTGGCTAGAGCCGTGGGGGGTGGGGAGGAGACCCGGGTTCAAAAAAAAAATAAAATAGAATAGATGCAAAGTAGGTAGCATTTCTTTGATGGTTTCTCTCTCTCTCTCTCTCTCTCTCTCTTTTGGTTTTTGGGCCACACCCGTTTGACGCTCAGGGGTTACTCCTGGCTATGCACTCAGAAATCGCGCCTGGCTTGAGGGGACCATATGGGACGCTGGGGGATCGAACCGTGGTCCGTCCTACACTAGCGCTTGCAAGGCAGACACCTTACCTCTAGTGCTACCTTCCCGGCCCCAATGCTTTATCTCTTGCCCCATCAAGCCAGCTGTTACTACCCTGGTCACTATTTTGCCACCCTCCCAATAGTCTAAGTTTCTCTTTTTATACCAGCACGACAAAGGGGCATGTCCAGGAGCATTTCCAGGTTCAACAGTCATTACAGTGGGTTATCCAAGGGGCATGTTTATGTCCAACTACAAAATGGGGATATCCAAGGGACATGTCCAAGCCCAACTGCCTTAAGGTATATATTGATGAATATGCTATTAGCTACAAGAAAAATCCAAATAAATCTTGAGGCTGATGACTCCAGTTAACCATTTTTAAGGACCTAATAATTTACATTACTCTAACCGAGCCTTTGACAATTTCTATTATATGTCACAACCTGGGATACTATATTCTTACATATCCTATTAGTAAAGAGAAGGGGGTTATCTCTTCCAGATGGTATTCTCTCCCTCAGAGATAAGAACAATTTTCAGAAATTTACTGTTGACTTTATTCATGTCTTATATTAAGTCATTCATAAGGGAACATAATTATACCACTAATTTCAATTTGCTAACAATTATACTAAATTTATTAAAATTTGCATCCTGGGACAAAACTCAACAATGCAGATTTTGGTGAGTCTCCAGCCAATCAGGTTCTATTATAAAAACAGGGGGTGACTGTTAATTAAGACATTGATAGAATTGGTCTTGCATATAAGAATTAAAGGTCAATCACAAAAAATAAGTAAATGAAAATCTCAAGGTGCTATCATCCGACCTGTGAAATCAACATCACATGTAAATTTACTAGACCTCTAATTTTGGTAGCCAATTTGTGGCCAGCATCAATCAGGATATGTTGATCAAGTGCAAAAATCTATCCTTATAAAGTTTACTAGATGATAGGGAGGCTCTGTTCAGTTGGATAAGACTGGTTCTCAAGTTAAGGAGCATATTGGAATGTAAAATGACACAAAGCAAAAAGTTTAAGCTATGGCAGAAGTTTGGGAGAAAAATCCCATGGGGAGAATTTGATAGACCATTGAAAAAAAATGCAGACCTTATATATCATGCCTAGTAGGGGAGACATTTTGCAAGAGTCATTGACCATTCTTGAAAGCATAGTTCTTCTCTTATCTGCCAGTAGAACCCATCCTGGTTGCCGAAATAAGACAAATGGGCAAAGATATGAAAATCTCTTGCCAAAATGGCATCAGGAAAGGATAATCATTCATCGGGAACAGTGCCCAGGCATAAAAGGAAAAGTAAATTTAGAATTTGGGAAATTGATAGTGAATTTTGGAACATAAATATGAAAATGAAGACACAACTGGAAGTAGGATCTTTTCCAGGTTTAGAATAACAAAGTAGGTTCTTTCTCTGGACTTCCCAGAATGCTGATCAGAGCATATAGCTGCAAGCAGTCTGCAAATAAATTTGTATGGAGTTTCACTTTATGGAGAAAAATACTTTTGTGAAAATTTTCTCTCTTACATGTATATGTGAAGGTCATACATCTACCACAGATGCTGCTCAGAGCAACACATAACTCCAAAGGGTGCTATGTAAAAGACTCAAATGTATGAATATGAAGTGGAAGAAACAACATTGCTCAGCGACTGTCATGGTGACTGACTCAAGCAGGTCATATTAAAAAATTCCAGCGTTTTCTGCTATTCTTTTTACTCAATCCCAGATCCCATGGCTCATGGTTGGAAGGAGAATGTTCTCGAGATAAGAGGTGGTGTGAAAAGAAAAATGGGTTTATTGGGATGCTAGAAAACTGAAAAGACGTGGATATATCTCCCAAGCTCAGATTAAGATTTGAAATTTATGTCAGATTGGTAAAGAAAATAGACAACAGCAGGGAAGGGTAGTGAGCTGGAAGAGGGCAGGAGTAGGAACACTTCCTGAAGCTTCCAACTGACCTCAGTGGTTTGATAAAGTCTGGAACAAACTGAACCTGTTCTTTGAAAAACTTAACACCAACATGCAATGTGAGTCTTCAGTGGTCTATGTGACATCTTTCGGAAATACAATATCTGTTTGTTCTTTTCTCTACTTCATGATGGCTCCTGCTTTAATCAAGTCTATGGAAACATTTCTTATCACTGGGGAAATGTAGAAGCATGGGATGAGAGAAAGATCTAAAACTTTAATGAAAACAAAATGCAGTGTCCAGTGACTTCTCCTTTATCCCACATTACTGATCACACTCCCCGACGTTGTTGTCTACTAAACTTAACCAGGAAAGAGTAGCCTTCCAAGAGAAGAAAGGAAAAGGCAGTTTATGGGAGAATTGTTAATAATTTACAAAATAAAAAGGAAAAGTAGTTAGACCACCTAATAAGAATTATTACCTCTTGAAGGTACTTTGGCCAGCCTCATCCCTCTTTGAAATGGATCACAGAAAAAAGTTTGCATATTTCTTTGATATTTCCTTGGGCTTTTCCCACCCTGTTTTTTTTTTCTAAATTCCTGGGAATACTTGCCTTGATTTGTAAGACTGGGGGGTAAGAAGTGGAAGGCAGAGGGTACAAATGTATATCACATGTGTGCTCGAGTCTTTGGACTCCCCAGCCCCTCTGCTGCATCTTAAACAGTTGTTCTCAAATATATATGTCCTTCTGAATCAACAAAGCTTGCATGACTTCTGAGTCCACAGTTTGGGAATGGTACTTAAAATCTGGGTTCTTAACAGTTTAAAAATGCTGCCAGTTCAGAATCACGCATTGAAAACCACACAAACAGTGCAAACAGTATTTAAGATTTTTATAAAAAAGCTAAAACTTAATTTAAATTTTATTTTGGTGTTATTCCCCCTCTCCTTCAATATAGCCATGCCCTACCTCCTCTGATCTAGAGCTAGATTGTGGATCATAAAATCTAAAAGATTGTTTCACAGTCAGAATTCTTGATGACTTGTTATCAAAGTATCATGTCAATTACCTCGTATTATCAGAAGAGAGAATAAAAAAGATTTGATGACGAGTCTTACCAAATAGAGGATGCTTTTAAATTAAAGCTAGATTATAGGGTATAACCTAGGTTTCAGTCTATACTAGGTATGACTTAGGTAAGTACTAGGCAGGTATTTGGTAGGTACTAGATTGTGGATATGTGCTATTTAGGGACTAGGACTCCTTAAAGATAAAATGAAACCATACTAAAAATGAGTTGGTTGACAGTAGAGCATACCATGGAACTCTAATGGGATATATTTGTATTAGAAATAAAAAGGACTAACATGAGATATAAATACATCATTATTTTTAAAAGAATGAACAACTTTACAAAGATGTCTTAAACAGTATTTACAAGTCTTGATTGCTATTTTAAAATAATTTTTCTGTCACATTCTTTTGCTGATGGCACAGTTCATAATATTGTTGACTGAATGCTTTAATTAAACACTTAAAAAAAGAAAATAAAAGCAAATTTAAAAGAAGAAAATAAAAAAATCTTTCATTAAAACATTTACTGTATTTTTACCTTCGTACATGATGTTAACTGGGGATCTAAGTTCAATTGTTTGCAAGGGGCTAGCCAGCTGTGCCAACACCACTTGTTGAAGAGGCTTTCTTTGCTCCATTTAGGATTTCTTGCTCCTTTATCAAAAATTAGGTGATTGTATATCTGGGGAACATTCTCTGAGTATTCAAGCCTATTCCACTGATCTGAGGGCCTGTCTTTATTCCAATACCATGCTGCTGTAATAACTATTGCTTTGTAGTAAAGTTTAAAATTGGGGAAAGTAATTCCTCCCATATTCTTTTTCCCAATGATTGCTTTAGCTATTCTAGGGTGTTTATTGTTCCAAATGAATTTCAAAATTGCCTGATCCACTTCTTTGAAGAATGTCATGGGTATCTTTAGAGGGATCGCATTAAATTTGTACAATGCTTTGGGGAGTATTGCCATTTAATGATGTTAATCCTGCCAATCCATGAGCAGGGTATGTGTTTCCATTTCCTCGTGTCCTCTCTTATTTCTTGGACCTCGATATCAGACCTGAAACCATAAGATATATAGAACAACACATAGGCAAAACACTCTAGGACATTGAGTCTACAGGCATCTTCAAGGAGGAAACTGCACTCTCCAAGCAAGTGAAAGCAGAGATTAACAGATGAGAATATATTAAGCTGAGAAGCTTCTGCTCCTCAAAGGAAATAGCACTCAGGATACAAGAGCCACCCACTGAGTGGGAGAAATATTCACCCAATACCCATCAGATAAAGGGCTAGTCTCCAAAATGTACAAAGCACTGACAGGACTTTACAAGAAAAAAAATCTAATCCCATCCAAAAATGGGGAGAAGAAATGGACAGACACTTGGACAAAGAAGAAATACAAATGGCCAAAAGACACAAGAAAAAATGCTCCACATCACTAATCATCAGGGAGATGCAAATCAAAACAACTATGAGGTACCACCTCACACCAAAGATATTGGCACACACCACAAAGAATGAGAACAAGCAGTGTTAGCATGGATGTGGAGAGAAAGGAACTCTTATCCACTGCTGGTGGGAATGCCATCTAGTTCATCCTTTATGGAAAGCGATATGGAGATTCCTCCAAAAACTGGAAATCGAGCACCCATACGTTCCAGCTATACCATTTCTAGGAATATACCCTCGGAACACAAAAATACAATACAAAAACCCCTTCCTTACACCTATATTCATTGCAGCACTATTTACCATAGCAAGACTCTGGAAACAGCCAAGATACCCTTCAACAGATGAATGGCTAAAGAAACTGTGGTACATATATACAATGGAATATTATGCAGCTGTCAGGAGAGATGAAGTCATGAAATTTACCTATACATGGATGTACATGGAATCTATTATGCTGAGTGAAATAAGTCAAAGAGAGAGAGAGAGAGAGAGAGAGAGAGAGAGAGAGAGAAATGCAGAATGGTCTCAGTCATCTATGGGTTGTAAGAAAAATTAAAGACATTCTTGCAATAATAATTTTCAGACACAAAAGAGAGAAGGGCTGGAAGTTCCAGCTCACCTCATGAAGCTCACCACAAAGAGTTATGAGTTTAGTTAGAGAAATAACTACATTTTGAACTATCCTAATAATGAGAATGTATGAGGGAAATAGAAAGCCTGTCTAGAGTACAGGCGGGGGTTGGGTGGGGAGGAGGGAGATTTGGGACATTGGTGATGGGAATGTTGCACTGGTGATGGTGGTGTTCTTTACATGACTGAAACCCAAATGCAATCATGTATGTAATCAAGGTGTTTAAATAAAATATAAAAAAAAACATTTACTGTAATGCTACTGTGCAAATGAGTGTTAACATTTGACCTACTTTAATCCTTTTGTAAGAATTGCTGTTATAAAATTTAATGTACCTTTATAGTGCTTCTTAATTTTATAGCAGACATGTTTTGTATTTTACAAATAATTTATTAACATATTCAATTTCTATGTAGATTACCATTTTTTGTGTGGTTTTTGGGTCACATCTGGCAGTGCTCAGGGGTTATTCCTGGCTCCATGTTCAGAAATTGCTCCTGGCAGGCACGGGGGACCATCTGGGATGCTAGGATTCGAACCGATGACCTTCTGCATAAAAGGCAAACGCCTTACCTCCATGCTATATCTCCGGCCCCATAGATTATCATATTTAAGAAAAGAGAAAAAAAGGGGCCAGAGGGATAGCACAGCGGTGTTTGCCTTGCAAGCAGCCGACCCAGGACCTAAGGTGGTTGGTTCGAATCCCAGCGTCCCATATGGTCCCCCGTGCCTGCCAGGAGCTATTTCCGAGCAGATAGCCAGGAGTAATCCCTAAGCACTGCCGGGTATGGCCCAAAAAACAAACAAACAAACAAACAATAAAAAAGAGAAAAAGAGAAAAAACATTTCTTTTTATATATAAAGAGATAGCACAGTGGGTAGGGCACTTGTTTTGGATGTAGCTAACCCTAGTTTAATCTCTAGCATCCCACACGGTTCCTTGTCTACTGCCAGGAGTGATTCCTGAGCATTGCCAGGTGTCACCCCCCCCCCAAAAAAAAAACCAGACAAGCGAAAACTTCATTAAACTACAACAATAAAATATAATCATATGTTTTACATCTTTCTATGTAGTTTCTCTTTTTCTGTTAGCAGTGTTTATTTTTAAATTCACATATCATATTAGTTTAGGTACATACTATAATGGTTAGATACATATATACAACATAAAATTAGCACATTATAGCTACAAAATATCCATCCCCATAAAATATTTATCAATTCTAATTTTATAAGTCAAAGTTTTTTGGTTTTAAAATTTGCATTTTATTGTTTACTCATGTTTTTTATTAATTGACTTTATCTAAAGAACATGTATTATAGAGTTGACATAGTTGATCATAATGCATTTATTTCCAGATAAGTGAAGAGCAAATTTTTTAAAAAGAATAGAAGTCACTGTTACTCATGAATATTTTTATTTTGTTAATGAGATATGTTATGTTTTAAGTATACTTGCTGCTAATATTTAGCTCAGCTGATTTTAAAATCAGACACTTATAGTTAACCATGAAATATGAATACAATTCTCAACAATCAAATAAATCTGAAAACATGTAATATGATTTCTAACAGGTGTTAGTGAACTGAGTGTTATACACAAAATAAACTTTTAACTTCAACTTTTCATGTTGAAGCTCACTCATCATTCGTTTTTGAAAACGAAATTTAAAATATAACTGTCAGATCAGATAATTATATGCTAGTACCCTGAATCCTTTCTGACTATAAACACTTGAAATATCAATGATGTGGCAAAATTTAAGACTCTGCCTTTCAAATAGAAGAATGATGCTCAGCATCAAAAAATGACTGGGTTCTTTCCTTATATGATCAATCTGCAAGTGGGAGAGGATCTCAGTATTCAGGGCAAATAACTAAATAACTGTCTACTATTTCTCAAGCATGTTTACTGCTCATGAGAATAAACACATCTATCAGTTCATTGCTTACTAAACATTGCCTTGAAGAAAACAAGCTTACTTAGTGAGTTTTCAGATTCCGTTTTCTGGAGGACTGGTGATAGAAAAGGTGTCCAAAGGCCAATGGAACACCTGGATTTGCACTGCATTATTATTGCTTTTTGTTATTTTTTTGAAGATTCATCCATTGGAGAAAATACATGCTCTTGATCAACGGAGGAATTGATCTCTGCGGCTATTGTAAAAGGTCATAAATGTATCAACTCATTATTCTTGTTCTGTCAACAGAGGTTGACACTTCTATTTGGGCCACCATAGTCAGTCATGAGGAAATACTGAGTAAACAACTTACTAAGTTCAGAAACTCAAAATGTGTCAGAACCTGAATTCTTCACAATTGAGTTACTTTACTTCAGGAAACTGTGCATAGTTAATGCTAACATATAGAACTATATTTGCAGGATTGTTGTTGCTGTTTAATAAGAAAATGCTGTGATGTTTTAATAGCATCCATGAAACAGAACAATTTATTCTAGAAGAATGAAATTTAAACAAATAATAATTTCCAGTTTTAATGTTCATGCCCATTAAACTTGTCTTATTTCATCAATTTTTCTTGATCAAAGGGAGTTCTGATATAAGAGGAAATAATTAAAAACACAGATTTAAAACTTGTCTAATATTTTGTGCTAATATATACATACATATGTACATATACATATATATCAAGTAGAGAAGTCTTAGTGTGTAATTATCTTAGCATATCTGTTTCTGCATGTTAAGAAGGATATATACAAACAATCTAAATATAAACTCCCACTTTTCAGCATCTCCTTTAGCCATTTCTTCTCTTGATTGTTAATTGTATCCAGAAAAACTTAACAGTTCTGGTTTTCAAATGGTCGTGCACTTATAGTGGTAGCGATCATCCAAAGGCACAGGTACCAAAGCCATTTGGCAAAACCTGAAAACCATTTTCAGTTTCCTTGATCATGGGTGCTATTAAATCTAGTGAGTAGAAACTAAGGATGTTATTAAACATCATAGAGTGGTCTCTATGACAAAATATGAGAGGGCTCTCACACAAAATAATCAGTCCCAAATGTTAATACTGAGAAACCCAGCAAAATAACTAAGACTCTAATGGGAGAAAGAATGTAAACTAGTTGACTTGCACTTTGTTTTTGCCTAGAAAATGATTCTTCTGGAAGGAAGGGAGAAAGGATGGATATGAAAACAAAACTTAAAAAAAAAAACATGAGGGCCAGAGCAGTGGAGCAAGTGGCAAGGCGTTTGCCTTGCACGTGCTGACCTAGGACGGAATGTGGTTCTATCCCTCGGTGGTCCATATGGTCCCCCAAGCCAGGAATGATTTCTGAGCACATAGCCAGGAATGACCCCTGAGTGTCACTGGGTGTGTCCTAAAAACCAAAAAATGAACGAAAGAATAAGGAAGGAAGGAAGGAAGGAAGGAAGGAAGGAAGGAAGGAAGGAAGGAAGGAAGGAAGGAAGGAAGGAAGGAAGGAAGGAAGGAAGGAAGGAAGGAAGGAAGGAAGGAAGGAAGATAAAGTGAAATGCAGTTTTTTTTTTCCCCTTCATTCTATGCTTTCCAACAAGATATTAGGGTGTCAGTTTGCCTCATCTAGGCTGATGAAACCATAAAGAAATGAGGATTTTTTTATCCATGAGGGCCAGTGTTGGAAGATGAGATGAGTTTACAAACACCTGTTTGGTATCATTTTCATGCCCCTGGGCACAGGCACCACCCTCAAAGGATGAGTAGTTCAGCTTTATTAGCTCCAGGTAAGCTTCCCTGTAGAAAGGGATATTAGCCGAGGCAGTGGCATTAGAGATAAGGTGTCTGCCTTGCAAGCACTAGCCTATGATGGACCACGGTTCGATTCCCTGGAGTCCCATATGGTCCCCCCCAAGCCAGGAGTGATTTCTGAGCTCATTGCCAAGAGTAACTCCTGATTGTCAACAGATGTGGCCCCAAAACTAAAACAAACACACAAACAAAAAACAAAAGAAAGGGATATTGGCTTTTGTTGTATAAAACTTGCATATCTGATACTGAATTCTCAGTGGGAGTATGTGACAATTTGAAGCTCTATTCTGAGTCAACAAAATATATTTTGATTTATATAAGTTTAATAATTCAACTAAGAAAGACATTACTTTATATTTTGTTGCAATGAATCAGTAGAGAGATTGCTAAACATTTTAAAGTCTGGTTGCACTTAATTTTTTTTTTAATTTAAATCATTGTGATTTAAAGAGTTACCCATACTTGGGTTTTTAGACTTACAGTGTTTCAGGACCAATAGCACCTACAGAGTCAACCTCCTTGCACCAATGTCCATGCCACCACTCCTGGCCTACTACCATAAGCATCTTTTTTAAGTGTAGTTGTTACAGTTTGGACCTATCGATTTAATTGCTGTTGACTCTGGCTTGGATTTTTAGTTCTACCCTTTCTTAATACCAGCAATGCAACTGAGACCCCATACCTCATTTCATATGTGTATTTCTTCTCCTCCACTCAATTTATTTTTTTCTCCTAACTACTCTGGGTTTCAGGGGTCTCAAACTCAATTTACCTGGGGGCCGCAGGAGGCAAAGTCGGGGGTGATCCTTGAGTGCAAAGTCAGTAGTAAGCCTTGAACATTGGGGGTGTGTGACCCAAACAACTAAAACAAAACAAAACAAAAAAAAGATTCTTCTAGGGCAGGGCCACAAAATGTTGTATGGAGGGCTGTGAGTTTGAGACCCCTTCTTGACAGCCCCCATTTAACCACTGCATTTCTTCATGCAATTATTCTGAATAGCACATATAAGTGATATAATCTTGTATTTCTCCTTCTTCTGGCTTACTTCATTTAACATAATATTTTTCAGTTCCATTTATCTTGCAGCAAATTACACAATTGCATCACTCCTTACAGCTATGTCATATTCCATTGTGTATATGAACCACATCTTCATGATCCAGTTGTCTGCTGTTGGATATCTAGGTTGATTCCAACCTTTAGCTATAATACTGAGTGCTGTGATGAGTGGTGTGTAAACAGCTTTTGGGATGAGTGATTTTTTATCTGGGGATAAATACCAAAATTGGGTTTTCTGATTCATATGGCAGTTCAATTCTGAGTTTACTGAGAACCTTCCATAGTATTTTTTATAGGGGTGGATAAGACAGCATTCCCACTAGCAGTGGATGAGAGTTTCTTTCCACCACATTCCACCAACAGAGATTGTTTCCATTACATTTGATATGTGCCATCCTCACTGGTGTAAGATTATATCTCATTGTCATCTTGATTTGGATATTCCTACTGATAAATGATAATGAGCATTTTTTTCATGTGCCTGTTGGACATCTGTTGCTCTTCCTCAGAAGGGTTGCTATTTATTTCTTCTCATCATTTTAAATGATTTTTTAGATTTTGCTGGGTTAACTTTTGTGAGAACTTTGCATATTCTATCTATATTTATCTGATGTGCTGAATGAAAATATTTTTCCAACTCAGCTGTCTTTTAACTTTAACCTATTTTTCTTTTGCCATACTGAAACTTTTTAGTTTGATGTAATCCCATTTATTAAGAATCGATTCCATAGCCCCTGCCATTTGTACTATATCATTGACTGCTCCTTTGAGGTGTAGGTGTTAGAATGCTCTACCTATGTTTTCCTGTATGTGCTTTATGAATTCAAGACCTTGATTTCAAGGTCTTTTGGTCCATTTTGAGTTGAATTTTGTGTAAGGTATAATATATGTATCTTACAAATATTTCTTACATGTGGTTATCCAATTTTCTTACATATGGTTATCCAATTGTCCCAACACATTTTGTTGAAGAGGCTCTCTATTTCATTATGATATTGGTATTACATTAAACATATCTGAGTTTGATTCTGTGATTTTCATTTTCTTCCATTGACAAAAGTATTTTATAATTTTACTTCTGATTTTGTTTAGGGTTCAGAGACATATACAAAGTTAGTTATATGGGTTTTAAATGATGCTTAATATTATATTCAACTTTGTTCTGTCACATTTAATTTATAAAATTACTATAATTTTAGAAGACTTTAGTTTAAAAATTATTATTTGGTGTGGCAATTATAATATGAAGGCATTTAATTTGGCTTTTCTTAATAAAAAAAGTAATGCAAGATGATGTAACTCTGTCACAGAATCTCCTGTTAACTGATGTCAATATTATCTTTCAATGGTGTCCCAGTTCTATTGATCTGAGTCATTACTCAGAAACTTAGGAAATTTACCCAACTATCTATCAAGGATTCTGGACACCAATATCAAAGGAAAGGACATGTGTTGGCAAAAGACATATTCTCATCAGCTGCCAGCCAAGGCAACAATCCAATGTTTGAGCACTAACCCTGATCATCAGGAAGGCTGAGTTCCAATAGGGCATGTATGACATTGACCCTCTGGGTGTGAGCCTATCTGCTTAACAATTTCATGTAAATTCTGAGTATCATTTGGTGTTCTTGCTTCTCTTTATTGAGTAAATATTAAGAAGAGAACCTAGAAATGCTCCATCTTGAGGACAATTACTTCTTCAAGACAATTTATAATATTAGCCAGAGCAATAAGAAGACTTCAGGATATCTGGCACTGACATTCTAGAAAGCTTTCAACAAACCTGCACTTGGATGAAATCTTCCTCCAAAGCCTCCTTGCTTGCTGCTGCAATTCTTCATTTCTCAGAGGCTTCAATTTACTTCTTGATATATTATACAAAGTAAATAAATAAGAACATTATCTTGATATAAAAGTATCTCTTAAGTTCAGTAACAATTTTAATGAGAGCTCAAAGATAAAAAAATAAACATGTCTAATCTACAAGTCAATCTCCTCTACCGATTATATTTTGCCTTCCTACACAGTCTAAAATTACTGGAAAATTGCCATATTTACTTCTCTTCGTGGACTACATACAAATTGCTTTACTCTTTATTCTGGAACCTCATTCCCATCTTTGACATATGGCATTAAAATTAAAACGAGTGCTCATCTGCTCAGAACTTTAGGTAGCATTGCTTCTGGATCTGACAGAAATCTTCTAGCCAAGTGGGAGTCACTATTGTTTGACAAATTTATAAAAACTTATGATGAATAAGATATTCATGACTTTTTCTTTGTGGAAAACACTATACCAACATGGAGAAACCAATATCAGTAATAATAGTTGATAGCAGAAGAAAGTTGTGGAAGAATTTTAATGTGAAACACCCATAAGTTTGAACCACTAATAAATGAATAGTATTTACTAATGATTTTGGATAACAGATTTACTCCTTGGTCTTCATATAAAATAGGCAATAGTGCAATGATGTTTCTATGTTAAAGATAAAACATATTAATTCATTAAGCATAAAAATTACCTTGAAACAAAACCCCCTAAATTTATTTTCTTTGAAAACTTTGTACTTTGATTATTTTCAAAGGCTAATTACAGTTTTCAATTTTCATTGATTTGTCATTGATTGACAATATCACATACTTTAATGGATATAGTGTTGTATCTCTATATGGCTATACATTTCCTGATTCCCATCATCAAAGTTCCAGCCATCCTACTACCCAAAATAATTCTAACTCATTCCTTCCAACCCTATTCTATTTTCACCCAGAAATAACTAAATTTTTATTAAGTCTAGAGGCTAGTTTTACTGACTTTTCCAATTTTTTTGCTCTATTAATTAATATTAATAATGAATTTAATCATTTGATAATTGCGTTCCAGACTGTAATCTCTAGCTGCCATTTTAATAAACCCAGAACCATGTACTTCTCTTCTTGATCTCCCATCTTTTCAATAATCTTTCAGCAGATATCTCTGGGCCATTTTGGGAATATAAAAACATACATAGTTTCATTATATCTCTACTCATCAAATTTCATACTAGTCACAGTTTTATTTCCTATAACTAGCTTTAAAAATTCAAACTCTAATTCAAAATCCTAATTCAATCAACAGTCCTATGATATTCTAACCTTGAATAATATTACCATTACCTAAAACTTAACATTAACTGTGCTCCTAAATTGCATTATCTCTCTATACCACAGATTAACCTAACACTAGCCCATTTAATATTAACCATGGGACTAAAGTATTCTATATATAATTATAAATATAACCCTATACCTAACCCTAAATATACACTAAATTTTAACAATAACCCAGGTCTGACCAAGAGCAATAACCCATACTTGCTTTATAATAATGTTACCAATTATATTAGCCCTTGATTTAAATTTCATTCACAATATCAACTATAGCTATTTCTCACCATAGCCCTAACCTAACCATAAATATAATATTATTTTAATAAAGACCCAAGCCATATTACTGACTTGAAAAAACACTGCAAATTATATAAAACTTAACTTTAATTTCATGGTATATTAAATATTTTTAATTAAATAATTTTTATTTTGACCAAGGTAAATTACAAATCTTTCACAGTAATATTTTAGGCACATAGTGACATTGAATCAGGGGCATTCCCACCACCAGTGTTGTCCTCCCTCTACTCCTGTTCCCAGCATGCATCCTATATCCCCCTCCTTTGACCTCCGGGCTGCTAGTATAAGTGATCCCCTCTGTGTCTAGCTTGTTGTAGATTGGGTTTCTATATTGTTGTCATTGGCTTTGGATTTCGTGTTTAAGTCTGATCATTTTTTATTTCTACTCAATGTTCATACACCTATTTGGTCTTGGTACCCTCCATTATTTCCCCCTCAATTTGTGAGACAGAACAAGTTCAAGTTCAAGTTATGTGGTTCTGTTTGGAGGGGAAGAAAAAAGAAAGAGAAAAAGGGGGGTAAAAATCAAACAAGAAAGAAATGGGAGGAGTCCTTCTAGAGGCTACAAGGATCAATTTAAGAAAAAAGGGAAAAAAGAAGAAAAACATAAAAACTATACAAAAAAATCAACCAAAAGAACCCGAAAAGCACCACAGCAATAAAGACAACCAAACAATACCCACAGTCTTGAAATAAAAAACAAAACAAAGCACACAAAAAGAGAAACAACAACAATAAAAACAACAACAGAAACAAAAAATAATTAATTGTGCTTTTTTTTTTTTTTTTTTTTTTTGCATAGGCGCAGTAAATATTGGGGAGATTAGAAAGGGAATTCCCTTGGCCTAAGAAATAAAGGGTTTCTCTGCCCTTGAAGAATACTGTCATGGGAATAACTGTAGGCTTCATACATGCTCTTTTTTTCTTCCCTAGATCCTTTTGTGCTGTCTGGAAACTTTCTGCTCAGTCGTGGATGATAAAATCAGGCCTCAGTAGCTAGAGATCTTGTATTTGCTCAGGTCATTGGATATATTGAATCTTAATATCAAGCTTTGAGTAACATCAATCTTAATTCTTAACCTTATCCCTAGCCCAAACCTCATCCCTAGTTGTAATAATAATGCAAATTCAATCAAGAGATCTAAACCATAGTTTTGCTTTGGAATAAACTTACCATCCATGAAGATTAACACAGTCATCCTATATTGCATTATCAAAATCAAACTTTACCCTAACCCTAACAAGAAACATAATTGTATCCCACACCCTAATTCTAGAGGAGTAAACCATGCCTCAGAATAACATTACAAATTACAGAGAAGTTCACATTCACATTTATAATTTCCTTTTTAATATTAACCAAGGCTAAACCTCACCACAATGGTAAGCATAAGCTTAACACTAACCCTATCCCTAACTCTAATCTGAATGCAATTAAACCACTAAATTAGGATATCTAAACTAGAATAGTCCTTAACATTATTAAATAGATAAAAATTAACAATCACCTTCATCCTATACTTTATTCTGAATATCAACCATTAACTGATCCTTGTCTTAACTCTAGCCCTTATCATAATCCAAAGTCTAATTATCGAATTATATCAATAATATTAACTCAAACAAGAGGATTACATCATGCCATAAACTTGGAATAACATTAGCAAATACATGAAATTTACCACTTACCTTCTTCCTAAATTTTACTCTCAATATAAATCATTGGCTAACCCTCATCCTTAAATCCTAACCCTTAAACTAGCCTTAATTGCTACCTTAACCCTAATTTAATCAAGAGGCTCAAACTATACTTTTACCTTGGAATAACATTACCCATTACATGAAATGCAACAATCACCCTCATCATATATTTAAGTCTCACTATAAAATATGAGGTTAACCTCATCACAACTCAAATAACCATCAGAATTCTAATGCAATGACTAGTTGTAACAGTAACCCTACTTCAGTCAAGAGGATTAAACCAGAGCCTAGACTCAGAATAACATTAACAATTGCTTAAAAATTAACATTCATTCATATCCTATATTTGATTCTCAATATAATCCATGGGCTAAATATCACCCTACCTATAACTATAATCATAACCCTAACCCTAATTGTTAATACTAATCCTGAAATAATTCAAGAAGACTAAACCATACTATAACTTTGGACTATCATTACTAACTACAGCAAACTTAATATTCAACACAATTATAACTTTTATTCTTAACATTAATTGCTTTCTCACCATCTTAATCCTAAATTTAAACATAATCCCAGCCTAAACCCTAATGTAATATTAATAATAATTCATTAACCTCACCATAAACCTTAAACTAACCATAAACTTAAACCTTATTGCAATCCTAGCATTAATGTAGTCAAGAGGCCCAAACCACACACTTACCTTGGAATAACATTACCAATTATCTGAAACTTAAAAATTAAATTCATCCCATATTTCTATCTCAATATCAAATACATTGCAGCCATATCTCCAAAGCTAATAATCACCCTAACTCTTTGTTAAATTTTAAAATTAGCCTTACTCAATCAACAGCACTAAACAATACTCTTTTATCATTCGATTATTACCAAATTTTTGTTTTGTTTTGTTTTGTTTGGGGCTACACACGTTGACACTCAGGAGTTACTATGGACTATGTGCTCAGAAATCGCTCCTGGATTGGGGGGGTGCATATGGGACACAGGGGATCAAACCACAGTTCACCTTAGGCTAGCACTTGCAAGGCACACACCTTACCTCTAGTGCCACCGCTCCGGCTCCAGATTATTACCAAACTTAACATATCTCATCCTAAATTTAATTTTCCATATCAACCTAACCATAATTCTAACCCTAAACCTAATTTAACCAAGAGTCTAAAAACATATTCTTGTTTTGGAATAACATTACCAAAAGCATATAACATAGTATTTTTCTTAATTCTATATTTCTATTTTGATATCCAACATGTTTTTATTGTCAGATAACCTTATCTATCCACCTAATTCTAACCCTCATCCTACTTGTAATAGTATAACAATTCTAATTCAATTAAAATGACAAAATCACCTTGCCTCAAAATATGTTAGCAATTAAATAAAAATAATCTTTCAATCACGTATTATATTTTTTCTCAATATCAATCAATGTTCACTCTAAATATGTCTCTAATCCTAATCTAACCCAAATCTGATACTTAAACTAACTCTACTTCTAAACCTAAACCAATGTAACAAGAGGCCTGTTTAGGCACTGTCTTGCCTTGGAATAATATTACTAATGACATTAAACTTAACATTCACTTTCATCCTATAGATCATTCTTAGATAAACCATTTCTGCCTGTTATCCTTTCCCTAACCAAAATCTGAAACTTAACCCTAACCCAAATAAATTAATTTTCTTAACTCAAACAAGAGGAAAAAACCATAATACTGCTTTGTAATACAATTATCATTACACATGCTTAACATTTGATCTCATTTTATCATTCAAAAAGGAAATCACGAGCTAACTCTAATCCTAACTGTAACCATAACCCTCACCATAACTATAACCATAACCATAATCCTAATCCTAATTCAACCCTCACCTAACTTTTATCCTAATTTAATCAAGAGGAATAAGCCATATTAATTTTGGAATAGCATTACCTATACTATGAAGCTAAATAAATAGCACTCTTCTCAAATTAATTCTTGATATTAAAAAAGAGATAACCTTAAAACTAACCACAACCATAATCTTAATCCTAAACCTCATTGAAACACTACCCCTAATTCAATGATTTCATCTCTTTGCCTTGGAATAGCATTTCAAATTACATAAAAATCTCATCTTATATTAAATTCTCAATAGCCACATTAGAAAACTATCATATTAACTCTAAATTTAATCCTAACTATAATCTGAATCATAGTCCTAAATATAATAATCTCCTAATTAAATCAAGAAGTCTAAGTGTACGGTTACCTTGTAATAACATTACCATTAGATAAAATTTAACTTTTACTCTCATCCTAAATTTTATTCTCAATAGCAAGCCAGTTCTAAACCTCACAATGAACCAAACCCTAACCATAAGCCTAAACTTAATTGTATGTAACCCAAACATTAAATCAATCAAGAGAACTAAACCATACTATAGCCATGAAACAACATTAAAATTAAACAAAATTTAACATTATCTCTCATATTACATTTCATTCTCAATATAAATGGATAAAACTTACACTCATCTTCATTCTATTTCTTGCCATAATTTAACCTAAAC
Source organism: Suncus etruscus (assembly GCF_024139225.1). Classification (NCBI taxonomy): domain Eukaryota; kingdom Metazoa; phylum Chordata; class Mammalia; order Eulipotyphla; family Soricidae; genus Suncus; species Suncus etruscus. The sequence continues at coordinate 97,457,890 of NC_064855.1, read as the reverse complement.
CCTAATTAAATTGAGAGGCTTAAACTATATGTTTCCTTGGAATAACATTATCAAAGACATAAACTTAGTACTCAACCTCATCTTACATTTCATTCTGAATATAAACCATGGACAAACAGTAATTCTAACCTTAAATCTTACTCTATCCTTAAACCTAACCCTAACTCTAACTCAATTCTTATTGCTAACCAATTGTAACCCTCAACATAATCTAATCAAGAATACTAGATCATAATATACCCTTGGAATAACATCACCATTTCCAAAAAAACAACATTCATATTCATCCTAAATTTGACTCACAATATAAATCATAGAAAAACCCTCATCCTGACCCTACTTCAACCTAAATCTTTCAATTTTGCCCTACAATTAAATATAACCCTAATTCATTCAAGAAGCCAAATTCATACTCATTCATTGGATGAATTTACCACTAACATTAGACTTAACATTCACCCTCATTCTACATTTTCATATCAGTACCAACCATCAACTAACCCTCTTCCTATCCTCAATGTTAATCTAACTCCAACCCTAACTCTATTGTAGTAATAGCCCTAAATCAATCAAGATGCCTAAACTTCACTCTTGCCTTGCAGTGTCATTACCAATACACAAAATTTAACACTCACTATTACACTAAATTTTATTTTGAGTATAAACAATGGGCTAACACCCTCAACCTCACAAAAATCTATCACTAGCTGCAGCTCTAACACCAATTCAATAAAGAAACTAAACCAGATTTTCCTTGAAATAACAGAACAGTCATCATGAAATTTAAATTTTAATAGCATAATATATTTCACTCTCAAACTCAAGCATGCATTAAACCTGATCCCAATCCTATACCTATACTAACCTTAATCCTAACTCTAACATGACCCTATTTTTTTTTATTTTTTTTTTATTCAGGCCACACCTGGCAATGCTCAGGATCCGGCTATTCTAGAAATTACTCCTTGTCAACTTGGGTACCATATAGAATGCCAGGTGTGGGTGTACCTATTTAAGACCCTAGACCCACCCATTTCAGGGAGGGGTCTTGGAAACCGGATAGTAGGTGTAACTTTACCTGCGAGCCCCTCCCATTCCTGGGAGGGGTCTGGGAAAAGGTAGATAAGGCATGGACCAAGGGAATTCGGCTTTTTGGCTCTTGGCCCTTTCTGCGCTCCTGGGCGCTCTGAGGAAGATGGCTGAAAGGAGTTTAGATGCAGGGCCAAGAATAACTAGTGCTTAAAAGGTTATGAGATAGGCCACACACATGTGGTGAATAGGGTATGAATAAAGTTAATGCTTCCTGAAGCCTGACTGTGAGTGAGTGATTTCACCTGGGCCTGGAACTCGCCGGCTGGATGGGGAATGAAGCCACGTGGCTGGGGCCTAAGCACAAAGGCCTCCATCCATCGCCATCCAGCCCCATCGCTAATTATTTAATGCAACAGCCAGGGATAGAAACTGGGTCCACTACATGCAAGACAAACACCCTACTCACTTTACTATCGCTCCAGTCCCAGTGACCCTAATCATAATGATAACAATAATCTTAGTTCAATCAGTATACCTAAAATCGTCTTTCTTGGAAAAAACACTACACAAAATTAGCATTTTTACCTTATTGTATCATTTTAAATATCAACCATGGGCTCAGCGTCACCATAACATTAACAGTAATCCTAATTCTTATCCTAATACTAATGTCACTTTCACTCTCATTCAATCTAGACAACTAAGTCACACTATTGTTTTGAATATTACAAGTTACACAAAATTTAAGATTAATCATGATCCTAAATTTCATTCTCAATATCTGCCACAGGCACAAACACACACTACTCATAACCCTAACCTTTACATACACTAAATCTAACTCTAATTGCAAATCATAACACAAAATAAATCAACAAACTGCCTATAACTTTGCTTTGGAATAACATTGCCAATCACACAACTTTTAATATTCAACCTCATTCTATTTTCACTCAGTATCAACTATAAGATAATCCTAGTTGATATTAAAGTTAATCACCTAACAATTCTAGCCCTTTTGTCAATCTAATCCTAACTCAATCAAGAAAATGAAACCAGCCAGAGCAATAGCGCAGCAGTAGGGTGTTTGCCTTGCACTCAATAACCTAGGTCGGATCCCCTGGCATCTCATATGGTCCCCCAAGCCAGGAGCGATTTCTGAGCACATAGCCAGGAGTAACCCCTGAGCATCACGGGGCGTGGCCAAAAATACAAAAACAAAAAGACATTTTGGACAGGAATGGGAGGGGCATTGGTGGTGGGAATGTTGCACTGGTGAAGGGGTGGGGTATTCTGTTTATGACTGAAACCCATCTACGAACATGTTTGTAATCATGGTGCTTAAATATAAAAAAAATGAAACCATAATCTTGCCTTGTATTTGTATGTCCAATTACAAGAAAATTGATATTTATGTTGACATTATATTTTATTTTCAATATAAAGCATTAGCTTACTATAATTTTGACTCTAAACTTAACCTTAATTGTAACAATAACCATAATTCCATCAAGCGACTTACTTGTATGCTTTGGAACTACATTGCCATGATACAAAAATTAACATTATCCTCAAATTTACTTTCTCAATATCATGATGGTGATATATACAACTTAAACTTTACCTTTTAAAATGTCTTTTATTGTTTCTCTTAGTTGTTATCTATTACTTATATGCCCATTAATTGTATGCTCTTCCTTTTCTTGGTTCCATGATAAATCTAGCCCATCCTGAGAGCAATTGATAATGTTTGTTTTCCATAAAAAATTATTTTATTTCAGGCACTCTACAAAAGGTTAATCTCATGTATTGAAACTCATCGATATAAACTCATCTTAATTACAAGAAAACTGAGGTTTAGTAATTATAAAACATTTTATGGTAAGTTTTTGGGTCTGAAAAAGGAGAATCATGCTAATGGATAGGTAATTATATCATGACTAATTAACAGGAGAAATTTCAGCTTAAATTAATAGAAAATAAGGTCAATAACATGAAGTTATTTCCTATCATGTGTTCATTTGTAATAACCTTCGGGATTTCTGTTTTTCTTAAAGTTTGCAATTAAGAAGTCAAAAAGATAGTACAGCCAGTAATGTACTTGCCTTGAAAATAAATAGCCAAGCCAGGTTCTTTCCCCAGTATCCCATATGGTCCCTTGAGAATTTCCAGGACCAATTCCTGGGCAATTTGTAGAGCTAGGAATAATCCTTGAGCATCACTGGTAGTGTCCCCAAACAGAACAAAATAAAAATAAATTAATAAATCTCTCAATAGTGTAACCTACTCTTTTTTGACACCAGTGAAAATATTCTTCTCACTTATTTGATTTTTGGTAAAAATACGATTTCCATATATCTGAGTCCTGCCTTGGAAACAAGTGATGCCAACCTCATGTGAAAGGTTTTCTTTACCTACTTCCTATTTATTTAGAAAAACAAAATGATACTAAATTTTGTTCATAGAATAGAAAAGTTTATTTTGTGGTATAGATCCCAGTAGGTCCCCTTGAAAAATTTGAAAGAATTCACTAGTAAATTCACCTGGGCCTGGGCTTTTGTTTTGGGGAAGACTTTTGATTATCATTTAATTTCCTCAATAGTGATAGATATGTTCAGACATTTCAGATCATCTTGGTTCACCTTAGGAGGTTGTAGGACTTATATATTTTGTGTTATTTAGTTATATTTTTTCTTTTGACAAATGATGACCTGACATAATTCTTACTTAACCTCGAAAAAAGAGAGAAATTTATTACTTCTCATCTGTAAGTGTTGAGGAATGACTATTTGGACTGCTCTATAGTTGTATGATAACTTAGCCACTCTCAAATTTTCACTCACTTTTTTTGTGATAGCATTTTCTTGGAGTTCTAGAAAACTTATATATTCATATACAATAGAAAGCAGCATTCTCATGGAATTTAAGGCTAGAAGTCTGGGATCTGTTTTAGTGGAGCCAACCCAAGAGGACTGTCTGTGCTCTCTGCAGAAGTTGTTGGGAAAATTCATCTCTTTTTATGAAACATCCTATGAGGTGGACACTGTCTTATGGTGACTCCAATCTTTTCCTGCTTTGTCAGTATATTTAGATTCTTCTTTCTAGAGCAAATCTACTCCCACATTTTCCTATTAGGACATATGTGTGATTGTATTTAGAGTCCACATGAATAATGCAATAAAATCTCCCATACTAAAGATCCTTATCTTAGTCACAATAAAAAGTTCCAGTTTACTATGTAAGTAATACGCACAGGTTTTTGAGAGTAGGATTACTAACTGTATATATATATTCTGTTCTGAGAAAAAAATGAATAAAGGAGAGAAGGAAGGACATACCCACACCCATATAAGAACATGTTTCAAAAATTACACATACAATTTATTTTTATATTCTACTTGCTGTAATTTAGTTATATGGGCACATTTAATTATGAATTAAATTGTGGGTTAATGTTCTTATAATTGATCACAATCTGTGTTGCTAAGAAGGAATGCTAAGACAATAATTATTTTTATATTTAAAAAATTTAAACACTGTGATTATAAGATTGCTCATAATATAGTATATTTCTACAGATAAAGTTGTTATTCTTTGATTTACAATCATACAATCTTCAACAATCTTCACCAGTTACCCTCTCTCCCTCCCTGATTTCCTCTTCCCTCCCACTCACCTTACCCCACCATCTCTGGGCAGGCATTTTACTTCTCTCTCACTTTTTCTCTCTCTCTCTCACTTCTTTTCAACACTATGGTTTACACTACTGTTAATGAAGGGTGTCATGCATGCCACTTTATTCCCTTTTAGTATCCAGTACTTTTCTAGAGTGATCAGTTTCAACTAGCACTTTCATAATAAACCCTTCTCTATTTTAACCACACTCCCAGCTCTTTGTGGCAAGCTTCCTACCATGGACTAGTCCTCCTAATCCTCATCTCTCTTGATTTTGGATATCATCCCCATAATATTTTATTTTCCTTATATTTCATAGATGAGTGAGATTATCCTAATTTATCTCTCACCCTCTGACTCATTTATCTCACAATAATAATCTCCATGTCCATCCATACACATCCAAATTTTATGACTTTATTTTCCCTATTTGCTGCATAATATTCCATTGTGTAGATATACCACAGTTTCTTTAGCCACTCATCTGTTTTCTGGCACCTGGGTTGCTTACAGATTCTGGCTATTGTAAATAGTGCTGAAATAAACGTAGGAGTGCAGAGGGCAGTTTTGTATTGTGTTTGTTTGTTCCTAACAGTATATCCCTAAGAGTGATATTGCTGAATAATAAGGAAAGGCAAAGACAATATACATAGATTATGAAGGATCATTAATCTCTGCCACTTTGGCTACTCATATCTGTATTTCTTAACAAGCCCTTTTTAGTCTTTTTTTTTTTTTAAAGACAGAAATCTATAAATCCACCAATGTTGGATTTCTGAGTTGATGGGCAGTCATTCCTACCAGATACAATCATGGCCCAATGAAGTCCAGTTATGTGTCCCAATTCAGTGTATCTCAGTGTCAAAAATGTGCAGAAAAACAAGCATCTTAACATAGCTTTCAAGACTCAAGACACATCGGTCTTTTGCATCTTGCCTTTGGGTTCTGTGTATTTCTCTCATGTTGTAGCTTGGCTCACAAAATGACTTTTATAACAATGAACTGGGGTGGGAGATAGCAGTCTTCATCTGATCTTGGCCATCAAGCTGGCTCCCATTGTCTGGCAGAGAACACTTAATCTTCAGTGAAGCCTCTTACCTTCTTATCTTCTGTGAGACCATTTTATCTTCTGTGAATCCTGTCCCATTACAGCCTTTACTCAGAAATGCCTCAGTGTATGGTACAAAAGCAATTAGCTGTTTTCAATCCCTAACGCCCCAATTACCAACTGTTTATTATAGCAGTTAGAAATACAGACTTTGGACCCAGAGTGCTTCTTGCAAGCCATATTCTTGTCTCTTACAAGACGTTTAATGGGAATGATACTTGACCTTTGATCCTCCTCTGTAAGATGGGACTAAACACATTCTCTGCTTTATTGTAATTTTTGAGGATGGCTACTTTGAAAAAGAAAGTAGTAGAATAGTACCTGACCATAAATTGTACCACATACTTTGTATTTAGTATTGATTTATTAATATCAGCTTCTGACCTCTTGGTCAGCATGCATTTCAGAATACTTTCTGCTGCCACATTTGAGTTGGTCTCTATTGTAGATTATGCCTAAGCAACAAGAATGGTCAACCATCTGGAATTTTTTTAAATTTCTCCTATCACTGGATCCATAGCTGTAGGTCTGTTTTTTTTTTGTTTGTTTGTTTTTTGTTTTTTGTTTGTTTGTTTATTTTTTGGTTTTTGGGCCACACCCAGTGACGCTCAGGGGTTACTCCTGGCTATGCGCTCAGAAGTCACTCCTGGCTTGGGGGACCATACGGGACGCCGGGGGATCGAACCGCGGTCCATCCAAGGCTAGTACAGGCAAGGCAGGCACCTTACCTCTAGCGCCACTGCCCGGCCCCTGTAGATCTGTTTTTAAGGTACCATAATAAATATTAAATTGGATGTTTTATAACAGGATTTTTTTAGTCCTTTTTTTCCACATCTGAACCCTCAGAATCTACATGTTAGGTGCTGTCATGGATAACACTCTACTTTCATGCCTCAATTTTTGAATTTACATCTGTCTGTTCATGGGAGAGACCTTACATATCTAAAGCATAGACATGCTGCATAGTCAAACCTTTTGCACAAAGTATCAGGCATTGAGGGGTGTTAGCATCCTTTTCTCATTCCCTTTCTCTGTTGTTGTGCAGTAACTGGTGCTCACATACAACCTTGTTTAGAGGGTTTACATTCAACCTCATATTTGACAGTGAGTAAAACACTTTTGTTGTAATGCCTGCATACTCCTGGCTATGTGTTGGAGATTGCATATGTTGTGTTGGTTCCAGAAGTCTCCCAGAAAACAAAGCCACATGGACAACACTGGTGATCAAACTTGGTCTTTGGTCTCTCAGCCACCTAGGGCCCTTATGGTACATGTTGCTTCCTAGTTTCCAAGCTACTATCTTATCCATACAGTTATCACACACACTTCCAAGCAATAGGAAAGAGTGAGGGAAGAAGTAAAAAATATTAAAAATGATAAACAAACTTTTCCAAAGATGATCATGAGGCTACATCTAACAAGGAGTTTGAGAAATATGGTGTTGTTTCCAGTAGTAAAGTGCCAAACCCCAAATTGGGTTTTCTGTCTCAGAGGAGAGAGTGAGAACAAGTTCTCTGGAAATCACTGGAGACCTTGGCCACATGTACTAAAAATGGTTGTTTCTGTAACTCAACACGCAGTCTGTTAAAAAATGCATAACACATGATCCATTCAATATCTATCTCTTTATTCTTCACTACAAAACACTATAAAAAGCAGTGGGTGCATATGTATTCAATAAAATATAAAATAAAATTCAATAGCTTATATCAAATGACAGTTCTATCCTGGAATAGTTTATAGTTTTCCCTTAAGAAATAATTGCATTTTCTAAAATTGGAATTGACTTGCATTAGTATTTTTGAAAATAAAGATAAAAATATTTGCATATTCATAAAACATATGATTGGTAGTTTATTTTATTTATAGAAAGCAAACTTCTATCTTAATTCCTATATGCAGCAAAATCATATTTTACAAAGTATAATGCCCAAGATAATTTGACTTGAAATTAAAGGCATTATATTTCAATACATATATACATTTAAAGAGTATGTAAAATACTAACCATCTCCTTAGTCATTCTTTTTTGAAACTTACCCTTAGGAGGCAAAAAGAGGATTATTTTTTGCTTAACCTTAGGAAGCAAAAACTAAAACTTTGGGTCCTATAATTGCCACAAAATTTCCAACTTAAAAAGAACTCTTTTGTCCAAGTTCATAAGGAGCAAGATAGCACAATGAGTAGGGCAATTGCCTTGCACTTGATCAACCTGGGTTTGATTCCCAGTATACCATACGGTTCCCTGAGCTTGCCAGGTAAAATTTCTGAGCTCAGAGCCAGGAAAATCTCCCGTGAGCAGTTGATGTGGTCTGAAAGAAAAAGAAAGAAAAAAGAAAAAAGAGGAAAGAAAGAAAGAGAGAGAGAGAAAGAAAGAAAGAAAGAAAGAAAGAAAGAGAGAGAGAGAAAGAAAAAAAGAAAGAAAGAGAGAGAAAGAAAGGGAGAGAAAGAAAGAAAGAAAGAAAGAAAGAAGAAAGAAAGAAAGAAAGAAAGAAAAGAAAGAGAGAGAAAGAAAGAAAGAAAGAAAGAAAGAAAGAAAGAAAGAAAGAGAGAGAGAGAAAGAAAGAAAGAAAGAAAGAAAGAAAGAAAGAAAGAAAGAAAGAAAGGAAGGAAGGAAGGAAGGAAGGAAGAAAGAACGAAAGAAAGAAAGAAAGAAGAAAGAAAGAAGAAAGAAAACAAGAATGTATATGTGGTTAATTTTATTTATTTATTTATTTTATTAACTTAAAGAAAATGCATCACATAGTTGACATAGTTGATCATAATACATTTGTTTCCAGATGATTGGAAGAGAAAAAAAGATAGAAAAAAAATGAAAAAACAAAGTAGCAAGTTCATTTTTGACAATTAATGTATTACCAATGAAGTCATCAATACATTGGCTGAAGTTTTAGTAGGTTCTTGTATATGTTGAGTCTGATAAATTGGTATTCCTTTAGGGATGACAGCATCAAACAAATGAAGTTGTCCAGAAATTCAAAGCTACAATACTACAAATTGAAGTGGTTTATATTCAGCTGCAGTGCCTCCTGAAGAAGGCCTGTTTCAAACCTAGTGACTGCATTTGTGGATGTGGTAACAGCTGCCAAGTTTCCCAGAATAAGGAAGATATGGGGGAGGGTGCCTGCACTTGTTTTAAAAAAGCCTTGGTGTTATCAGTCCAACATAAGGCATTTAAATATGGTCAGATCAATGTACCCGCAGGGAATCTGAGAGAGTCAGTGTTGAGGCAGACCATCAGGGAAATAGTGATTCTGCGTGATAGAGACAGCAAACATGACTTCGGCAGGGTGGGGGCTTGGTTCATGTTCTCCTTTGGAGATGACCAACTTTGTGCTATATGGGCCAGTGTAGCCATAAACTTTCATGACTCCACTTACATACCATTAGAGAGAAGAGTAAGTCTATGGAGCTGGTCCGTTTCTAACATGGCAGCTACATTTGTGGGTGTGGTTACAGCTGCCAGGCTTTCCTAGAAGAAGCTGATTTTTCCCCATTCCCCCCGCCCCGATTTTATTTCTTTTTCTTTTTGGTTTTTGGGCCACACCCGGCAGTGCTCAGGGGTCACTCCTGGCTGTCTGCTCAGAAATAGCTCCTGGCAGGCACGGGGGACCATATGGGACACCGGGATTCGAACCAACCACTTTAGGTCCTGGATCTGCTGCTTGCAAGGCAAACACCGCTGTGCTATCTCTCCGGGCCCCCGATTTTATTTCTTAATCAAACATTATTCAACCTGGGCCGAGGCTTCTGTCATTGGTGGTTTTGTTTTATTTTAGGTGATGTAGAGCATTTTGTGTCCTGATAAGAATTGCACTAACTATAAAACAAAATGAAAACACTGAAACCAAGCTGAGCTAATGGCTGAACCAGGAAGATATGTGTATGCACTGCCCTGATTACTGAAAATTTTCTTGTGCCATTATGATCCAGATGTCTATCCATCAAATATCACAAAAGAGACATAGTCTGTAAGGGTTCTGGAAACTTTTAATAATATGTATATTTAATGGAAGGAATTAAGGCAACATTTTACAAGCCCACTAAGCAACTCTAAGACATTTTGCACAGCTGCCCACTTTAGGGGCATGAAAGTGGAAGCAGGACCCAGCCTGTGAAAGCATCTGCTTAGACATGTCACTGGAGATAAAGTGCTTTGCTGCAGCCAGGAGGCATTAACCATTTCCATTTGCAGTCAGCCCAGTTCATAAATAGAGTAACAGCTAATTTATTTTTCTCCTGCATCTTTAGAATACTGAAGTGGGCAACAGATATTCAGAGTTCATTAGTGTAATGTATTTTAGAGCAATAAAGGGAATTCCTCCAAGTTTCTGTAAGTCCGAAATGAGACGTGATCCATTTGGGCTAGTTAATTCTTATTTACATCTGACTTAACCTTGACCTGAAAGGATTCCTGATAACAGACTAGAACTTTCCATTTAACTTTATAGCCCTTACCCCCACCCTCCACCCCATGCCGGAGATTTAGATATCCATGAAATGGAACCTTTTCTAGGCAGGTTTTGATTTTTTGCCAATATGAAAAGGAATAGACCCTTGTGGACTTTGTTTTGAAGACTTCTAAGATTCTCCTTCATTCACAGTCATGTTGTTCAGTGTGATGTGTAATTTCTTGCTATTCTCTCCTCCTCCTGCAGCTAAGTTTCATTTTTCCTGGTAGTATATGACAAGTCACAAGCAACTTTGTGAAATAAGATATCTCTAACATGTTATATTTTATTTATTTACTTTCTTTTGTTTCTGTTTTTATGGAGAACTCATCTCTCCTGCTAGTGGCACTTAGGGGTCCAAAGGACTACCCTGGTGATAGTCTATCAGCCGAAAGACAGTTTAATACTTGAGCCAACAGGATGAAATGCTTCTTAAACCCAGAAGTCCCAGCACCACCAAGAATAACCTGGTGTTGTTCAAGGCATGGGAAGAGAAAGGGGGTTCTAATACCTTAGCAGCAATGTTCAGGAGACCATCTCATACCAAAATCTAACTCTGAGAGCTTCGCATGCAAATTGACTGTGTAACTATTTTCTGAACTTCATTTCTTTTATTTATTTTTACTTTTTAAACCACACACTGCCAGCTGTACTTGAAGAACACTAGGTGTTGAGAATTGAACCCAAGAATTCTACATAAAAACATGCACTGAAGAATATTTTAATGAAAATAAAGAAGCTCCACATGGAAATAAAATACCAATAATAGTCAAATGGGCTTTAACCAGTGGTCATCAAACTATGGCCCGCGGGCCACATATTGTATTTGTATTTGTTTTTTTTCTTCATTGCAAAATAAGATATATGCAGTGTGCATAAGAATTCGTTCATAAGTTTTGTTTTTACTATAGTCAGACCCTCCAATGGTCTGAGGGACAGTGAACTGGCCCCCTGTTTAAAAAGTTTGAGGACCCCTGATATAGACCGATTTATCATTTTGCTACTCTTCGTGTACACTAAAATATTACATTGACTTTTAGAAACGTTTTTTATTTGAATTATTTATTTTGTAATTTATTTGACATATTCTTGATTTGTAAAATTATTTTTACAGTTATGTAGAAAATACTTGAATAGCTGAAATTAATTATAGTTGGATATAATAAAGCACAAATGGCATTATCTCATTTTTTGGGGGGTGCGATACCCAGAGGCTTTCAGGGGTTACTCCTGGATCTGCGCTCAGAAATCGCCCCTGGCAGGCTCAGGAGACCATATGGGATGCTGGGAATCAAACCACCATTGGTCCTGGGTCAGCTGGTGCAAGGCAAACACCCTATTGCTGTGCTCTTTCTCCAGCCTCCGTATGATCTCATTTGACAAAATCAATAATATATGAGGATGTATAGAAATCATATATAAGTACCTAGAAGATATACACCAAAGTATTGTGTATGTGTGTGTGTATTTTGTTTTGAGGAGGAGGCTACACCCAGCAGAGCTCAGGGCTTATTAATGGCTCTGTGCTGAGGGATCAATCCTGGAGGTTCAGGGAACACTATAAAGTACAAGGGATAGAATCCGGATTAATATATGAAGCAGACCTCTACCTGCTGCTCTAACCCCTCAACAAGATTTAACATTTATTTTGCCATAAAGAGGGTTTAAAAGACTAACGTCTTTGAATATAGAAGGCCCAGGTACTACCCCAGCACTGAATAGTGTTTTGGGCCCATCATGACATACTACCTACACAGAGCTGAGAGTGGCACTGCTATGTAAGAGCCTCCTTCTAACAACACTCAAATTAGCAGTTCTCTAGGAAGAGGGAGAACGATTGTATTTCTTGTGTTTACTCCTCCCTCGAGAGGTAATAATTCAGTGAATTAAAATAATAGAAAAACTAATTATGCAGTATTAATTTTTATTGGTTGAGACTTTACTGTTTGTGTGTGGGGAAAAATGGTAGCTTTTATTTTAAAATGGTCTGTATTAATAATCAATGATTCTGCCAGAGAGACATTTTAAATGCTATTTTATAAAAAAATCAAATAGGAATTAAAAGACAGTAAATTCAAGTTCAGGGCCATTTGTGACTATGTCCAGACATGAAATTTTCATACAGCCCCACTATGTTCCTAAATAGTCAGCACACATCTTGTTGCTTAATATTTAAGTTGGGACTTCTTATTACAGATAGCTCCAGGAATAAATACAAGGCTGGGTATGCTTTTAAATGATTTTTAAAGTAATTTTTCAACCAGTTTAGAGACAAGTTATCTACTATTATCTGGTGTCTGTAGGTCTTTATTTGACATCCTTTGGACAACCTAACTTTATTTTCTTCAAATGGGTCAAAGGAGGATTTAAATCTTGATCTTTGCCTATGTCTGAACTCTGTTTAGGATCTGCTTAGGAACTTATATGAATTTTCAACATCCTGACTCCCCAAATGCTTCCATTTCTCCCCTGAAGATGAGGAGCAGTTAATTGCACCGTTTTCACTAATCCCAAATACTTAACTGTTATGAAACAGGCATTGGTCCATCAAAACAGAGCCAGTGTGGTAGTAGTCCCTGAGCACAGAGGTTGAATATCTATTACTGAAAAGACAACTTTGTGTAATATCCTACACAGGTACCTAAGTTTCCAGGCGACAGGAGCAAACTGGTATTTATTTATGGTTTAGTTTTGTGGTGTCAGAGCTTAAACCCAGGGTACCACACATGAAGGACATACATTCTGAGTCACAATCCTGACCATTGATATTTAAGTTATCATCATACCATATGTTGTCTGCTAGAATTAGCAAAGCATATGGAGCAAGGATCAGGCATAGACACTTCTTTCTTTGAACTAGAATACTCAGGAAACTCTTATCCATGATAAAATATGTGGTGATTTATAGAAAAGGTATTTTGGCTGCCTGCCTGGTTTCTCCAGATCTGGAAAAAGAGCAGAATGTATCATTAGTGTTTCCTAAATGTAGGCTTCTTTGAAAAGGGGTCTAAGTGGGAATCTGAAAATTAAATGGTCATGGAACCCTAAAAGCAAAAGTGCCATGTCCAATCTGGCAGTCAGAGCTGACATCTCAACTTGGCCAGGCATGAGTAGGAGAGTGGTTTGAGGTGAATATGACCAAGTCCCATTGCAACACCCTTTCCTTCACTCTGGAATATTTGGACTCAGATGAAAGGTATTAAAAAGGATACTAAACAAGACAAAGACAAAACAAATTGTGTGCACTATGGATCCAAACATTTCTTAGTAAGATCACACCTCTCTCAAAGTCAATGGAGCCTCCAACTTGAGGAGAGGGAACCACCAAGATTCAAGGTCAGTAGAAAGAAGTTCAGAGCACAGGCAAAGGCCAAGATCCAAATAGTCTTTTACTGCATTTGGAGAATATGAAGCAGTCTAAGTTAAGTCATCTAAAGGATGCTAAATAAAGAATCAGATGACAGTAGGTAACTTGTCTCTAAAGTAAATCAGTTAAAGTTATTTTATAGCCTCTAGTCAATCAGGAATAAATTATAAATGTATGAAGTTGTTTACTCAAATAAACAATGTTCTAGGAGCATTGAGAATCAAATTCCCCAAGGGTAAGTGAGGACTATCAGAGAGCTACTGCATTATAGATCTATAACTAGTATAACAATTTCCTGTAAGCTGGGTGACTTAAAATAATATGGTTTTTTTTTTTTTTTATAGTTCTGCAAGAAAGAAGTCTGACTTAATACTCACTGCTTAAAACCAAGCTGCAGGAGCTAGTGAATTTTGTTACTTTGTCTTTACTTGCTGCACATTCTAGAGTCTACCATGACCCCTTTCTAAAGCCAGCAATGGTGGGTTAACTATGTCATCCCTTGCATCACTCTGTCACTCTGACTGTTTTTGCCTCCTTCTTCCATTTAAAGACTCCCATGATGACATTGGCCATCTGGAAATTCAGATTAATCTTTTGCAAAGGGTCAATTGATTATCCATCTTAATTATATCCTTAACCTAAAGTCTCTTTTGTCCTATACCACAGCATAGTCATAGGTTTGAAAGGATTAGATCGTGGACATGTTTGAAGGCATATTATCCTACCTGTCACACATGACTCAGCAAATTATACTCAAAAGGGTAAGCACAATAAGAGCATGGGGAAGAATTTTGCTCTGCTGAGCCTGGCTGGGGCACAAGTACAGAAGAGGTCAGAGGAACATCAGACAATGAAGCCGAGGGAAAGCAGCAAACAAGCAATGAGAGCAGCAATGAGGGAATAAGGTTGTGAAACATTGGCATATGACGTGACTCCAGGTGAACAACTCATTTATCCTCTTCATGCCACCACCACCACACACACAGGATTCCAGAATTTAGACAAGAAAGGCTGCAACCTTGTATTCTAATACTTGGAAATTAATCCAATGGATCTGTGGACAACTGGAAATTATTCTTACCAATAACCTAAATATTGGTAATGACTCTACAATAAATACTTCCAGGGCTGAAAAATATGATTTAAAGAAATTTCTTGGTAATAGCTTGCTAAATGAACAAATAAATAAAAGATCTAATCTCAAGGCAGAATTTGGCAGAATGGATAAATTGTTTTTGCATGAGATTATAAATGTAATTCTGAAATCAGATTTCTATAAAGACTAAGTTTCTCTAGTTTTGTAAATTAATCTCCTTTGGCACATTCACTTTTTCCAAAATTATTTCATGTTAGGAAACAAAATTTAATTACATTTATAATTTCTTCCTGATTGACTAGGTTAGAATTTTTTAAGAATGAGTTAACAATTTAGCCTATGAAATAGAATAGAAAAGAACAACTGTTATACACAAAAAAATAGGAAACAATTTTTGATTTTATAGCTTTATCAATTTTATTCACTGAAATGAATTTAATCAAAAAATGAACTTCAGTAAAGCTAATAATATATAACCTAAGTAAGCCTCTTTTTAATTTTAATTTTTGGGTCACACCCAGAGGTGCTCAAGGCACTGTGCTTTAGGAATTAAACCCTGGTCAGCCTGATGCAAGGCAAGAACCTTTCCGTTGTGCTACCTCTTCAGTCCTGATCAATTTAGTAATTTTAAACCTAATGTCATATCACAAAAAAATCTTGTAATTGAGCATTAAATAATAAATTATATAAAACTCTATGGAGGATATTTTTTCTCAATTGTGGATTATGAGACAATTCATCTCTTTCTCAAAACTAAAAAATCTAATAATCTTTGGAACTAAGTGATATTTCTTTGTAATTCAGGCCTATCTCTTGCAATTTCTTCACTGTTAACCTTTGTCAAGGTGAATTGTAAGTGTTCTCAGCAGCAGGACAGTGAGATGAATAGTTAAATGCATTTATTCTATTTTAGACAGGTTAGTATTCACTTGTTCTGAGATATTTACACAAGGATTAATATAATAAAGAGCAATATATGCAAACAGAAATTGGTGTCATTCAATTCATGGATCCAAAAATATTTTTTATTTTTATACTGGTAATTTTCTTGGTTGAGGTAGACTATTTATGTTCTTTCTTTTCCCATAAAAAGCTCACATTCAAGGAGAGAACACAGGTATAGGTTTATACATTACACAAAGCAAAGAGAGCATAGTTTTCTCAAGCAATTCATGATTGCACAATTTGGATCTAACTTTAAATAAGCTTTGCTTTACCAACAGTCTAATTTGATAAGTAGCCCTGTGAGAGGAACTTAATATGAGCTAAGATTTGCCCATGAAAAAAAAATTAGGGACAGGGAAGTAAGTTCTTTATGAATCTAATCTTTTACAAATAAGTTTAAATTCATCTGCTCATTTTCTGATCGTACAGAGATAGTACAGTGGGTTGGCTTTTGTCTGGCATGCAGTTATTCTGAGTTTTATCCTGGGCATCTCACATATTCACCTAAGTACTGCCAGGAGTAGTTCCTGAGTGCAGAGCCAGGAGTAAATCCTAATTGCTAGGCATGGACTAAAAAAAAAATATATGTGATATATACATATACACATATACAGCTATGAGAAAAGATGAGATCGTACAGGTTTCTGCAACTTGGAAGAAACTGAAGGAAGTCTTTCTAAGTGAAATGAGTCAGAAAGAAAAAGACAACTATCTAATGATCTCACTCATATGCTGAGTATCAAGAAACAAAGCAGGGATTAGATAATCCTGAACAGAAACAAACACTGAGATACAGCCAATAGAACTGTGATCTGAGGGTGTGAAGAGTGTTGGGGAGGGAGGGCCTGTTCTAATGATGGAAGGATTCAGACACTTTGTGGGTGTTATGTAATAGCATATATGTATAAAGCAGTAATAGTGGTATTAGTTAAAAAGGAAAAAGTAAATACATTTTAATTAAAAGTAATAAAATAAAGCTCTCCTTCCAGTTTAAAAATTATCCACTGTTATAGATTTAAATACAAATACTTTCACTATAAGTAAAAATGCAGGTAGGTGATTTTGTAGTTGTGTGAAGGTCAGCAAAGTGTAATTAAAAAAGGAGATGGTGCCACACCTAAGTCTGTGTATTATACTCTACTGAAACCACTATTATATATGTAGTCAACGGTGAATCAAAATGCCATCAAGCAACTCATGATTTATGTTACATCAATTAATGCAACCACAGTTGACTGTCTGTTTTAAGAAAAAAAATCCTTAAAAATTTTTGATTATCATGCAAATTATTTTATATACAAAGAATGCAGCTTTAAATCATATGTAGTTCAGAAGACATTTAAATATTACTTCCATTCATGTTTTTTATTTTAGGGTCTCAAAAATCCATTTAGTATTTTGGTGGACTTTGCTAGGATTTGCTGCGATAAAAGTTAGAAATATGAAGATAAAGACTCACAGTTAAGCAGGTGTCATACTTACTGAAAGGGACAGAGGAAGGAGGAGGACAAAGTTGCATTTTGGAGATCAGCTGTGGCTGGGCAACTGGGTCTGACTAAATGAAGACATAGGCAAAGCTGTAAAATTGCTAGTAGAGTGAGATGCAGACCAGAGCACAAAAGAAAATATCACCAGGGTCAAGATTCTAAGTGTAGTCAGGTAGATTCACATCATTTGCAACCCAATGTTTGCCAAGTCACAATACGTCTCTAAGTTAGTCTCCTTTTCTTTTACAACAAAAATATCAATAAAATATCAATAATAATGTCTCGGATTTTTGGTAAGGATTTCATGGTGAACTGCATATACAATGTTTATTTCAGTGTCTCTGACTAAGCAAATCTTCAGTGAAAATTGCACTACTTTTGAAAACACTACTTATATAGGAGGAAGAGAAGGAAGGAAATGTAGAGGAGAAATGGGAAAAAGGAAGGTAAAGGAAAAGCCAGGAGAAGAGAATAATATTTAGAGTGCATAATTCTAGGATGAGATAAATTAGGGCCACCCCCTAGGGCTATAGTTCCTGAGATCATCTTCAGGCATTGGAGAGAAATGTTAACAGGAAGGAAAATGTGCCAGCTTATATAAAGCTCTAAATTACTTTAAAGATGGAGATCAGGGACATGGAGCTCATTAAAAGTTTTAAAATAGGGGCCGGAGAGATAGCATGAAGGTAGAGCATTTGCCTTGCATGCAAAAGGACGGTGGTTCGAATTCTGCCATCCCATATGGTCCTCCGAGCCTGCCAAGAGCGATTTCTGAGTGTAGAGCCAGGAGGAATCCCTAAGCACTGCCGGGTGTCTCTGAGCACTGCCGGGTGTGACCCCTCTGCCAAAAAAAAAAGTTTTGAAATAAACCAAGAGAAGGGATGAAAGATACTTCCAAAGAGTCTGGACAGGGATGGATATAGTCATTTAGAGAAACTGTGGAACACATAAACCAGAGGATCTGTAAGAGCACCAAATCATTCTTTCTGGAGAGAGATCATCCAAGAGATTGTGAAGGCATCCATATTTGACCTATGTGGTGCCCAACTGAGTTAGGAATCTGACTATGACTTATTTTGTAGCAGATAATCACCCAGAAATGTTAATTCATTACAGTCCTTGGGGAAATGAAAGACATAGAACAGATCAAGAAAATAAAATGATATACTTTAGCACAAATATACAACAAATGTTGTGGGAACCAAGAAAAAATGCAGGTGATTCTCTTTGGGTGGAGACAAGAAAAGCTTGGGACAGTAGAGAACTTGTCTAATTTGGAGGATGTCATCAGGAGAGCAGAGAAGGGACATCTAAGAAAGGGAACAGAATGAGCACGGGTCCATGGGATTAAAAATGGCCAGATATGACACCAGGTATGGACATAAGGGTGAAAGATAACGTAACCTATAGAACATTTATAACATAACAAGACAAAACAGTATCAACAGGGAAGGGAGAAAAGTCATGCCACAAGCACTGCTAAATCAACTTTTAGATTGATGGTTCTCAAAATACAGTTTTCTGTGTAATGTAGCAGAACAATTATATGATCTTATATATACCAATATATATGTTTTATGTTTACAGAGTGTCTCCATTCCTATTTAATTATAGCTGCATAAGAAGATAAGTCTTATTATTGTATTTTAACAAATGAAGACAAATTCTTATAAGTGAGGATTATAAGTCACATATCCTTGGTTTGCTGCATTTTTATTGAAGTCAGCTGCCCTTCAGTATAACATCCAGAATAGGATAGGGAAATAATATATTCAAATGGCTATAAATTCAAGTGGATATACAGAAAGTAGAGGGAAACTAAGGCGTAAACAATAAATTAAAATATAGGGAAGTAAAAAGAAACTAAGAAAGTGCATGAAGGTTCATGCAGAATTATGCACAGAGGGGCAGGGAAGCTGCCCAGAATAGGTGTCACCTGAACTATGAGTAGGTGTTTTGGGGGTGGAAGAGAGAAAAATCTGTTCCAGATATGGGAATTTTATGTACAAAGCCATGGAAATACAAAAGAGCACAATCTGTGGCCAACCTGAGAAAAGTTCAAGGAGGAACTTTTTAGGGTACCGATAAAATGCATAGTGGCAAGATTTTAAAACAACCTTATAGGTTGTACTCTGTGACTTGAATTTTCATGCTGTAGGTGGCTGGAATCCACTGGAGGAGTTTAATTGTATGAGTGACAAGATCAGATTTGTTATTCAGAAAGCACTCTCTGGCAGCAGTTCAGTGGGTGGAATGGAAAGTGGTTACCCTGGAGACGGGCAGACCCATTAAGAAGCTCTGAGAATAACCCAGGAAAGAGAAAATGAGGATAGTGGTTGGAGAATGAAGCAGATTCAAAGATATTTTTGAAGTACCATTGAGGGTCAGGCGAGTCATTGCTGAATGAAAGGAAAAAATCAGAAAAGATGGTCAGGGTTTCTGGCCTGGACATTTAGGTAGATAATCAATAGCCACAAAAGCATATTATGGGGTAGCTGATTTGGAAAATAATTTTATGAGTGTAGGGGAAAAATTTGATTTGAAATGTCGCTGAGATTTTTAAGCAAATATGCACATAATATCTATTTGATTAATATCTATTTGGTTAATATCTATTTGATTCAGAAAAAGAGACTTAACTAACGATACCTTTCTGAGTAATTCAAATGGCCCATTTTAAATGTCTCCCAATCTACAAAATCTGGTACCACTGCTTCTATCCAATTCATTTGCATTGAAGAGAGTACTAACTTAAGGTTTGTTCCAAAGTACAAATTAGCATAGCTACTCAGTAAACAATGTCTCTGAGTTTCTGGAAAGAAAGATGTTCAGTCACCATAAGGCTCAGAATTAATGAAAAGTCACCAAATAATAGCTCTATTCTTCAGTGGCTTTTGAACCTCAAATCACCCTTTGGCAACAAGGTATGAATTTACAGAAACTGCTGAAAAAAATTCTGGTTAAATAGGGCAGCAAAAAGAGTTTGTGTTTAATATTTGTTTTAAACCATATATGTGGTTGCATTTTGAAACTGCTGGCTCACATTCTTGACCTGAATTCCTTTTCTAATTGGAAAGTCAATTTTGATTTTGATTGTAGGATATAATTTCTCAAGAAAAATCTCCTGTGAGGATTAGTTCCTTCTCATATGTTTTTTTTTTAACCAGATAAAGTTGCAAGAAGCAAATGAAAGATGCTATGCAATAGACACATTTTTGCCTATATTTTAATTAGAAGATAGCTTTTGGAGGGATAATTTTTTAAATTTTTTAATATATATTTTTACTGAAACACCATGGTTACAGGTTGTTCATAATACAGGTTTTTTCATAGATAATGTTGTTTATGATTGAGCTACAGTCATACAATATAACAATCTTTGCCAGTGCACATTTCCCAACACCAATGTCAACAGTTTCCCTCTTACCCTTCCTGATGCCCTCTACCCTCCCACCCAATCACTCAGACCTGCCCTGACATTTGAAGAAGAATTAGTTTCTTAGCCATGACCAAACACCCATAAATTTAAATGTTAAAAAAGTCTTTATGTTGGGAAGTCATGGTTAAAATATTAATCAGAACATTATCAACATTAATGCTTGAGGAAACACTGAAAGCTGAGAGATATGAAACACTAAGTCTCATTATTTCCCCCTTACCTTTCTCCTATATCCTAACTGAGGCCACAGAAAAAGTGGAATATTCATTAGTTACAGTATTTGTTTTGTCACTAGCCTGAATATACAATCTATCTACATATTGAAAAGAAAGGAAGAAACTATAAACAATGCTTCATATATAATCTTCGTACAATAATTTTAATAATAATCCTATTTTGAGATTTACAAGACTAATATTTAAAACTATTAATAGCAAAGTGATAAGAGTAACAATTATTTTATGATAAATGCTTCGTAAGAATTTGCTAGTACTGCAACTAATGAAACACCTCCGTTTCACACCCAGGGAGTTCTATACTCTTTACCTAAATTAATATAATTAATAAGGGGAAAGGATGGGAACTCTTTAGATCTTACAGTTTTTTTATTGCTCTATACTAGTTAGTGATAAATAAATTTAATTCTTATTATAAATATAACTTTCTTTTAATATATTTCTGAGCACATGTTTTGCACCTGGGATGTCTGGGCTAGAACCCCAGTATCACATGGTTGGGTGTGTCTCCTGAGTCATGTCAGAAGACACTTCTGAGCAGGCGCCAGGAGTAGCCCTTGAGTACTCCAGGTGTGACTCAAAAACAAAAAAGAAAGAACCGAGTTTACAGTTCCATACATTCGGAGATATTGCTTAACTTAACTAAATTAATAAAACTAAGTTAATTCGATATGCTTTCTGACTCTGT
Organism: Suncus etruscus; assembly: GCF_024139225.1. NCBI lineage: Eukaryota > Metazoa > Chordata > Mammalia > Eulipotyphla > Soricidae > Suncus > Suncus etruscus. The sequence continues at coordinate 97,436,366 of NC_064855.1, read as the reverse complement.
TATCAATCTTAGAAAGTGCAATGATAGATTCCAAAGTAAAATGTCAAAAGGGGTTCAGAGAATATAAATGTTTTCCTCTTAGAAAAATGAAAAGTGCAGCATGTGGAATTTTTGATTTCTTCATGCAAATTACCTTTCAAGTTACTGAGTTACATACTTATTATGATGGGCAAAAACATATCATCTGCTTGATAAAGGTGATAATATGACCGATTACCTTGCTGCCTTTGCCTGTAGCTAGACTTCAAAGTAACTAGCGTCTATGATTTTTAAACAGAGTTCTGAGTGCTACTGGTTATCTGCCAAAAGAACACTAGGTAGGATTCGTGAGCTGCCTTCATCAGCAAGCTTGACTTTAACACAGCAAACACAGCCCTCTTTGCACCAGAATTGCCCTCTTTGTAATAAGTAACTAGTGTCATCTTTCTCTGGTACTGGTTGGCTCTGCTGCTAGATCAGGTAGCACATGATATTCCAAAGGGAAATTGTGATTTCTGGCTTCAAGATGTGGGCAATCTACTTGGGGAAAAATGAAGCTTGAAGTTAAGTACCTGGCAGCTTCCTTTGCAGTTGGAATGAACAGTTGGGTCTTGGATCACCTGGACTAGCACTAGATACTCAGTGCATGTTAATCAATATTTAATCCGAGTGAGAGGTCACAAAAATCTCAGGTTTCACAAAAAGTATAGCTTCAGCTATTAAAGCTGTCAGGACATTGGGAATTGTCCAATTTAATAATTTTGCTCTTTATTTGGAGGGGCATATCAGTGGCTCAGGGTTTACTCATGACTTTGCATTCAGGTACTAAACCTGGTGGGATCAAGAACCATATGAGATGCTGGGGATTAAATCAAGGCCAGCTGCATGCAAGATAAACACCATGCCCACTGTACTATCACTGTGACCCCCTTATCATGTAAATTTCTTTAAAAAAAGAAAATATTTACCAAAATATATCTACCAACATGGTAGAGAAATTAGGATTAGAGTCTCATTAACTAACTTGTTTTAGAGAACCGTGGATACAAATGGACAAACAACAATTATTTTCTAAAAAGCATTTTTGTTTCTCCATATTATGGAGAAAATATTCTGGCATTCCTTCATAAGTGTTTGATCTTTTAGAAATTCTGAAAATTAATAAAGAGGTAACACAATAGAATGGCTTCTTCTATCCTTTTTTGCTCTAACCACGTTCCAATTAGGTGCCAGTCACCTTCTTATTTTTTTATTATTATTATCTTTGACAATAACCTTCCTAACATGTTTTCTTTTCAAGAATCAGTTCAAGAAAGAAGCTCATAACCTAGCTGCTATAGACTATAACTCTTGCAACATTTGTAGGCTGAAATTCAAATGTCCTATATGCTATTAGGACAGTATTAGCCTTTAAACCGTGTGAATAAAGTCCTCACAAGTAGATAAAGACCCCCAAAAAACTCTCTTTTTTTCCCTTGACCTCATACAAGTCTGAAAAATAAAACCTGGATGAACTAGAAAGTAGATATTCACCAGATGATGACCCATCTGGAGTTGAGGTCGTGGATATCTACCTTAAGACAGAAAGAAAAAATTTTGCTTTTGAGACCAATCTATGGTGTTTACATTGTATTTGTTTGTTTTTATAGAAATAACACTCTTTATATTTTTTCAAACTTCTATAGATTAGAAATCCACAATGGATATGGTAGTGCTTCTCTGAGATTCACAAGCTACAATCACAGTATTGTCTTCTTTTCTAGATTTATTTATGAGATGAATCTACTTTAAGACTTTCAAGTTGTCAGAATTCAGTTACTTAGAAACATGTTTGTAATCATAGTGCTTAAATAAAGATATTATTATTAAAAAAAAATTCAGTTGCTTATGCCTGTAGGACAGAGCTTGCCATTTCCTTTCTGATTGTCAGTCAGCTGACTGACTGATTATCAGCCAGTCCTTTTTTTTGTGACTCCATTTCAATTACTTAAAATAGTTTTTACTTTTAATTGACATATAGCTTTATATTTGATTTCGATATCCACCTTATTTGATATTTATATGTATCATAGAATAAAAATATAATAAATTTAATACCTATTAATATGTAGAGTTACAAAGTAGTTTTTCTGTCATGGGCTTTTACAACTTTCAAATATTTAATATTTTATTATTAATTATAGTCACCATGCTGTGTATTACATCCCTGTGACTTATTTATTTTATAAAATAAGTTTGTATGTTTTGATTTCTTTCACCCATTTTGCTTATCCCATTTTCCCAGCTCCTGGCAACCTCTAATTTGTTCTTTTTAATTTATGAGATTTTTGTGTATGTAATTTTTTCAAATATTCTAATTATAAGTAGGATCATACTGTATTTATATTTTTATGTTTGACTTATTTCACATAATATACTCCCTCACAATTCAATGGGCTATTACACAACTATTTTAAAAAAAGATGAAATCCTGCAGTTTGCTGCAATTTGGCTGGAACGTGAGGACATCATGTTAAATAACATAAGTCAGAGAGAGAACAAATACTAGATGATTTCACTCATCTGTAACATATAGAGAAACAAAGAAGGGAAATACACAGTATAGGATGATGAAAAACTCTTGGCCTTTAACTACAGAACTCAGGTTGCCAAGTAGTTGGGGAAGGAAAAGGCAAACTAGAAGTAACTTAGGAATGAAAGTGAAGAGTCTTGGAACTTTGGTGGTAGTGGTGGTTAGGTGTAGTAATCATGTACATCAAAATATAGAAGGAAATATTATTGTAACCAATATTATCTAACTGTAATACTGTAAATACAATTTTGAAAAGATTTAATACTTTTATGGCTAGGTAATAAAACTCTTGTGTTGCAATGCAATTTTTCTATCCATTTATATATTGATAGAATGATTTCTGTATGTTGGCACTAATTAATTAATAATGTGATATATGTTAATAATTAATAATGTGATATATACATTTATGTTTTTGTTATTGAGTTTGTTAAACTTGTATTTCCTGAAAACAGCAAGAAATAGATTGTGATATAAAATACTAATTACATTTTTAATTGATTAAAGTTTATAGCTTTTCATAGTGGGTTAGCAAGTTATATTTTCACCAAGAGTATACAAGGGTACCCTTTCTTTTATATACTCACCAATAAAAGTGAGTTCTGTATTTTTGTTTTGTTTTTTGGCCACACTTTATTGATGCTCAGGAAATACTCCTGGCTCTGCCCTTAGGAATCATTCCTGGCAGTGCTAAGGGGACCATATGTACTATTTCTCTTGTCCTCACTTGCCGTTTTGTAAAAACCATTCCAACAAATATGAAGTTGATACCGCATCATGGTGTGTTTACATTTTGATGAGTACTAATGATATTGATATCTTTTCACAAACCTGTTGATCATTTGTAGCTACTCTTCACAAAAATAACTACTTAGATATTCCATGTTATTTTTTAAATTTAGGGAGACATTGAATTAAGTATTTTTATAGTTTGGATATTAATCTATGTCAAGTGGCAATATGATTTCTAAATATTTCTCCCATTTAATAGTTGTATTTTCATTTTACTGATGATTTTCTTTGATGTTTGAAGCTTTTTTTTTGTTTTTGTTTTTTTGTTTTGTTTTGTTTTTGGGTCACACCCGGCAGTGCTCAGGGGGTTACTTCTGGCTCCACGCTCAGAAATTGCTCCTGGCAGGCTCCGGGGACCATATGGGAAGCTGGGATTCGAACCTATGACCTTCTGCATGAAAGGCAAACACCTTACCTCCATGCCATCTCTCCAGCCCCTGATGTTTGAAGCTTTTATGATACTTAGTATAGCATCTTTGACAGAGACACTACCCTTGATTTTCTTTTAATTTTATATTTTTGAGGTTTGGGGTCATACCTGACTGTTTTTAGAGCTTACACCAAGCTTTCTGCTCAGGTATTACTTCTGGTGATACTTCAGGGACCATATAAGGTGCTGGGAATAGAACTGGATTTGACAACAGGTGAGGCAAATACCCTCCATACAATCTCTCCAACATATCATATGTATTAAAATAAAGTTTGCTCAGCCTCTGCCCATCTTGATGCACATACTTCTCAGTGTCATTATTACTAGTTCTATTTTTGGTTTGAATAGCAGCACGAATGTAAGAGCTTTTTGGAAAAATGATTGTGCCCTCTGTCTCAAATAGAGAAAAGCAATTACTCCCTGGAACAAAGAACTACATCATTGAATCTGTGTAGTGTGGGCTTTTCTCCTATTGCTTACTGCCTTCTATCTTCTCTATCCAGCTGTATATAATCACCAACAGTCCACTCTACCCCATGGTAGTCTTTCATTCACAGCTGTAAATGAATAGAAGATGAGAACGAATATTTATGGTCATATGATGATGGAGACAGACATATCTGGTTTGGAATCAGTCTTCCAGAGCAAAGAAAGAAAGTGGCTCTAATATTATGTTCTGAGACTTAAAGCTGCTTGATGTGGTAAGGAAATATAATTTTTCTAAGTGACTTGTCAATCATGTCTTATTATTCTGTATTTTCCCTCTGACTTTCTCTCTCAATAGATAGGTATGTATGTAGATAGGTAGATAGATAGGTAGGTAGATAGATGATAGATGATAGCTAGCTAGCTAGATTGATAGCCAGATAGATATAGATAATAGGTAGGTAAGTAGATAGGTAGGTAGGTCGATGATAGATCAATAGATACATACATATATGTGTAACATGATTTCTTTTCCAATCCATGACAGGATGATGGGTCAACCAGACATTCTGTCCTTCTCACACACTTGAAATAGCTCAGTATTATTTTTATGTGTTTTCCCTTTTTCAGTGCTGCCTTTGATGTTCAGCAGAAGCTAATCTTACTTGGATGAAAAAAATCATGAGTTAGAAGACTATCAGAGAAGAACTATACTGATTCTAGAATTTCCAGGAAAGGTCTAGATTATAAGATTAACATGAAAGTCATTTAATCTGCTTTGAGTCAGTATTTCCATCAGCCTAAACAAAAAGCTAAATAAATAAATAAGCATGTTTCTTCTCATTGAGAATTTAAAATACTGTTACAAAATTTTTGTTTGATAAATAAATTGAAGGAATAATCACAAGTGGAAATTACATCAAGATCTAACAAGATCATTATTCACCCAATTGTACATGATTGATAAGTTATCTATTTTATAGTATAGATAATCTCCAGGGAAGATTAAAGAGCAAAAAAAAAAATGTATGGGTTATTCTTTTAGAGAACTATGATACTACTTGTTATCAATGCTCAGAAGAAATTCAGGCACAAGAAAACATTTGAATATTAAAATGTAAAAATATAGCTGTAGATTGCCATCATTTATCAGGGGTCCTCAAACTTTTTAAACAGGGGGCCAGTTCACTGTCCCTCAGACCATTGGAGGGTCTGACTATAGTAAAAACAAAACTTATGAACGAATTCTTATGCACACTGCATATATCTTATTTTGCAATGAAGAAACAAAACCGATACAAATACAAAATGTGGCCCATGGGCCATAGTTTGAGGACCACTGATTCTAGATAATAAAAGTTGAATAAATGCCTACTATCCAAAGCAGAGGTAAAATACATTTTACTGGTAAAATATTAATGTGGTGGAGTAAACTTATGCTTCTGGCTATTTCGTGGTAGTTTGTATCAGACTCATCCTCTGCCAAGAACAACTGTAAAATATGTATTTTTTAAAAAGGAATAACTATTTTAACACAGTGCTTGTGGATTCAAGATCCTGAATCCTTGAGGAATCAGCCAAGATTCTAGAAAGAAGGAAGATACTTTGAGGTGAGTCCCATAAGCCCTTGGGGAATAGGTTGATTTTTGGCACAGAACATGAAGTCAAAACAGAAAACAGTGGCATAGAGTTTATAGCATTTTCACTGCACTGCAAGATAAAAATCAGTTTTAATTGAGGAAATGAGAAAATATTTGGAAATGAGTGACATGTGTGCAATGTAGAAAGAAGTACTTAAAGGGGAAATTTTAAAGTCTTAAATGCATTTATTAAAAGAGGCAGAAAGAATCTTGAACAAAAGAACAAATTAAACACAGAGAAAAGGTGATAAAAAAAGAATTATCAACTAAAAATAATGATCAGGTGATATATAAAAATGTGATATTTAAAAACACTAACATAATTTACAATTCTTTAGAACTACTTCTCAAGAAAAACAAAAAAGAGAAATATTAGAAACATTTTATTAATATTAGAAATAAAAATTAACTATTAAACACATTAAAATATGGCAAGAAATTATTGATAATTTACATCAATTATAGCTATGTAACTAAATTTCTTGGGAAGAAAAAAAATTTCCCAACTTGACAAAATAGAAAATATTATGACAATATGTTTTTAATCAATGAAATAGATTGATTTTAAAATCTACAAACCTCCCTACAAATAATACAGTGAGTCCAAATGTTTCATAGGAGAATTATTCTGGATAACCAAAAAAAGTTTTCAATCCCAAAAAAAGTTTTTAGAGTTTTATATTGAAAAAAACATTTTCCAACTCATGTAGAGCCACCGTAATTTTGATAGCAGCCCATTCTAGCATAAATAAATAGAAAAGTACAGATTAGAATTTTTGTGAACAGAAACATAGGCACACTAAGTTAAATAGCAAATTAAACCCAACTGTATGAGAAAGGTTAATATGGCCTCAGAATGTTTTGATAAAACTAAGTACCAAATTTAATTTACACTCAAAATGTAATATATTGATTAGCCACATTGACATTTTAATGGAAAAAAATGTAGTAATTTTAATAAAAGTAAAAATAATAGTAAACAAAGTTTTACATTCAAAATTGAAACAAAAATTCAACAAATACTTCTAAGCAATCAAATTGAAATATCCTAAAATGACATGGAATATTAAAAACTACAATAAAATAAAATATTAGAACATTTCTTCTCAAGATAGGTTATCTGAACATATAAGTATAGCCTTATCATTTTTCCCATTTAACACTGTCCAGAGGAATTTCCACAACAATAAGATAAGAAAAAGAACACACATGGGCCCGGAGAGATAGCATAGCGGTGTTTGCCTTGCAAGCAGCCGATCCAGGACCAAAGGTGGTTGGTTCGAATCCCGGTGTCCCATATGGTCCCCCGTGCCTGCCAGGAGCTATTTCTGAGCAGACAGCCAGGAGTAACCCCTGAGCACCGCCCGGTGTGGCCCAAAAACCAAAAAAAAAAAAAAAAAAAAAAAAAGAACACACACAAAATGTACATACAGATTGAAGAGAAGGAATGAGAGTCTAAAACAAATTAAAACATTAATTAGGTTCAAGAAATACATTTATCAAAATAGGTGTAAAGTCAATATATAAAAATAAGTTATATTTTTAACTTATACCAACAAACAATCAGGAAATAATATTAAAAATAAAAATAACACCAAGAAAATAAGTATTTAGGATTACATTTCTTTTTTTTTTTTTTTTTTTTTGGTTTTTGGGTCACACCTGGCATTGCTCAGGGGTTACTCCTGGCTGTCTGCTCAGAAATAGCTCCTGGCAGGCACTGGGGACCATATGGGATACCGGGATTCGAACCAACCACCTTTGGTCCTGGATCGGCTGCTTGCAAGGCAAACACCGCTGTGCTATCTCTCTGGGCCCTAGGATTACATTTCACAATTAATGTTTAAAAAGAAAAATTATAGGAAACTATTATAAAAAATTAAGGAATACGTAAGTCAATGTGTCAACTAATTAGAAGGTAATGACATTTTTATTTTTCTGGCTGAGCTATAATTTTATAAGTTCTTTTTTTTTTTTTGAGCCACACCTGTTTGATGCTCAGGGGTTTCTCCTAAGTGCTCAGAAATTGCCCCTGGCTTGTGGGGACCATATGGGATGCCGGGGGATCGAACCAATGTCCTTCCTTGGCTAGCACTTGCAAGGCAGACACCTTACCTCTAGCACCACCTCGCCGGCCCCTTATAAGTTCTTAATCAATATCTTTTTGGTAGAGTTTGAAAAACACTTGAAATTGATAGGAAAATTAAAAAAACAAACATAGCCATTATAATCTCAAAGAAACAGAGTTGGGTAGGTGTAAAATCAGATATTAAACTATAAAATAAGAAATTAACTGTTCATTTTTTATTATATTTATTATTGACAAAAGAATATATGATAAATTTAGTGAATAAAAATATTACAATATAAATTCACACATTTATATAAATACATCATTTGAGACAAAGGAGTCATCACAAGCAGGCAATAAAAGTTATTTTGCTTTTTCTCCCCTTTGATTGCTATATAAATTAGACAATTACAAAGGGGAAAGAATAAATCAACCTTGAATTCTAGACTACTATCTTATATATAAAAATAAGTTTTAGATGAATTTCATTTTAAAATTAAAAATTTTATAGAAAAAATGCAAATATATTAATGAGTTTTGGATAAGAACAAAATCTTTTATACAGGACATCTATTATGATAGAAAAATAGATTTTTATTAACTGGAGTAGTAGAACCATTGGTGCTAGATGCCCCTTCTATGTTTAAAAGAAACTAGAAAAAATTAAAACATAAAAAATTATAACTATCTGAAATGTTTAAAAACCAACATCTGGATAAATTAACCTTATATATTTAGCAGAAATTTGTGGTCTAAAAAATAAAAACATTAACTATTTCAACTACACGGAGTCTAAGTAAATATGTAAAACAATTAAATGATTGTAATCCACTTAATCCTGTTTCAAATGATGCAGTAGTGGGCAAAAAATTAAGTCTGTTTCACAGAAAGCATTTTAAAATTCAAAAGTGGTTTAAAAGGAAAAAGTTAATTGAAATGTCTGTGAACATCTGGCTTCACTCTTTTTTTTTTTCCTGTTAGTTTTTTTTTCTTCTGAAATGCAGTTTTGACAAAAACAAACCCACTGAGAAACAACTGAAACTGGAATGAAGGAATCTCTGTAAAACTGTCAGAGGGAGAGCGACTGAGGGTATGAAACATGCACAGAGATGCTAGCTCAGAACTAAGACCAGAGGAATATATTCCTAATGGAAGTTAGACCTAGTACTCTATCTCACAACATTATCTGAAGTGAGTAAATCATGTTTTTAAGTTGTGTGTGTGTGATGAGTAAAGGATGATACAATGCTAAGACTAAGAATAGAGTAAGTACAATGCTTTACCATCCACAAACCATTAGGCTATAAGGATATATAAATCTCTAAATGAAATGTTAGACTCTGCAACTGACAAAAAAAAAAAAAAAAAAAAAAAAAAAGGACAGGAAGCCTTCATTCCTGCCATTATAAAACAGCACAGGATTGCAAAATGATAGGCCCAGCAAATAGGATTGGCAAATAATTTGTGAGGTCCAGGGCAAAATGAAAATGAAGGGATTCTTTTTCAAAAATTATTAGGAGTTCCAAAGTTTAGTGACAGCAGAGCATTAAACCAAGTAAGTGCAAGGCTCTTCTGGGCAATTAGCCCTGAGATGGCTTCATGAGGCTGACCCTGTTAGCTAGCAAAAAAAAAAAAAAAAAAAAAAAAAAACCACGAAAAATTAGGCCTTTCTTCCACACTTGCCAACAGGGGAAGCACACACTATTAGCGGTACTTTCTGTGTCTTCTGAGAACTATGATGAGTAGGTATTGATTTAATATGCTTTTCATGGGAAGTTAAACCAGAGAAGGTATCTTCACAGTGTTTTTACTTTTGAAAAGGGGAACTTTTCGCATTTAAAGCTGTGATTTTTACAATTTATTCCCATTTCGGTTTCTAGTCTCGTGTTTCATGGACTGCCCAGAAAGAAAGCATTGTATGTATGATGATTTTTTTGAATGCCTCAGTAAGCATTCAAACTGGGTCAAACATAAATTATGCATGTGCATAAATATCTAGTTTGATTTAATTTCATCAATTAATATAGAGAACAAGGCTGACACTTTGGAATATTTAATACAAAGAACAAAAGAATGCTATTACGTGAAAAATGTAAGAACTAGTTTCAACTGTGTGCTATTCCATCCTTCTTTATCCAGCCACTTTATCTGCATGGATTTCTTCCAGAAGATAAATCTCTCAATCTCTCAATCACTTTTTTTCTTTTACTTTCTTTTTTTTTTTTTTGGTGAGCTGTAGTTGTGTTCTGTCCAGTTGTGTATCAAAATCAGAGGTGAATTTTCCCCTCTAATGCCTCCTAAACTACAAAAGGGCTTACAAAGCACGAAATCTTAGATTCTATATTCCTTTTACATTGAAACATTAAAGTAATGATAAAAAACAACATTTTTTTACTAAAGAGAAAATATCTATCTCTTGATATGTTATCCAAATATATAACAAAGCATAGACTTTGTATTAACTGAAGAAAAAAATAATAAAATAATTAAAAGTTACATTAGGATAGGGATTGCTATTTTTTAACTATTTAGAAATATACTTTCCAAGTCAGAATCTGTTTTCTTTTAGATTTATAGAAGGTAAAGAAAGAAACCCAACTACAAACATGTTTATCATCATGGTCCTTAAATAAAGATTTCTTTTAAAAAATAAAAAAATAAAGTACTGTTATTGAAAAAGTAAATAAATTTATAAAATACAATTTAAGAAAAGAAATAGAATATGAGAAATGTGATTGGAAATGAACAGAAAGAAAAATTATTCATGATTAATCTTTTGCAGTTCATCTTGGGCAATAATAATGAAGCCAGAGAATCAACAATATTAATCAGCTTTTATATACTTATATATAGATAATATTAAATATATAATATAAATATCAAATATTTAAATTGTATTTCACATATAAATATAAAAATAAAAATATAATATAAAAATATAGCTCTTATATGCTAGAGCACTGCCAGCTCAGATGGTAGAAGCCATCAAGGAAACTAGAATACCTTAATTTGTAACTTAGGGAGAGTTTGTTATTAGAAAGACTTAGCTAAAATGTGTTTATTGTGATGGGCTATGAATGTGGCTCAGCAGAGAAACATAAGCCTTGCATGCATACAACCGGGGAACAAGAGATGTACAAGAAGAAGAATCTATGAACAAAAAAAATGTATAGAGTAAAAAACTAGTGTTCTGAAATATAAAAATAGTATATGTCTTAGTTGGGGCTTTTAAGAGAGCTAAAGTGTCAGCAAACTCCTTGCATAATTTTGTGATGCTATCTCTCACCATTATCGTTCACTTTACTATGGAATCTTTCCATTTTGGATTTTGGTTTACTGCTATCATATCTTAAACACGTTTTTATTTATATGCTAAGTTCCCTTCCAACCTTTGAACACTTCTAGCACACAACGCAAGGGTCACTTTCTTTTGCTGTTCTTTTAACCAACTAACTTATGCTGATTTTCCGGTTTCTATTGGAATATTGCCCTAACTCCAGTCTTCTTCCCTTTTGATGAGCCACTCAGAGAATTTCAAAATTCTCTTTTTTGAATTCAGATTTCATCTTGTCATTTTCCTAGAGTCCAGACTAAAATCTTGGCTCCCTTTTAGACTTATAGGAAGTCTGCAGAGTCCCAGGGGCTAAAGGAGGGGAAGAAAGAGTTAGCCAAGTTCATGTACATTTAATTCCTTATCCAACATCTGCACACCAAAGGCTAACCCCAGTGCTCATAAATACATTAAATGATGTTTTCTGTTCAGTGTAAAGGCTCTTGCAATCTCTAGAGATTGCTTAGTATTGCTGTGACATACCTGGCTTCCCACCATGTCAAACTTAGGCCAAGAAAATATGCTTCCAAGGAAAGAGAGATTTGGACAGAGCTAAGGAACATATGGACACTTATTTTAGGTGTTTTTCTCCACTAATTTGTTAAATATATTTTAATGAAGTAACATACTGATAAATGAAATTTATGTTGATGCTTTGGGTGTACAAAGGCACATGTTAAAGATTGAACTACTATCTTTTCACTTCTACAGCCTACTTTCCCTCCCCAATTCTCATAAACATGGTAACATCACTTCTGTTAAGGATTTGTTTTCATTGGAGATGATCCATTACCTTGCTATGTTTCTTTCTATACCACAAATGACCAGGCATAGTTAATCTACAAGTTCCAAAGTGATCCTCAAGGGGAAGTAGATAAAACAGAATCCTCGCACTATTTAAAGTTCTACTTGTAAACTAAGGGCAGTCGAATGACAAACTTACACATGTGGTACAGGCATGACCAATGGGTTCAGAATTTCACTGGGCTTTGGGGTCTAAGTCAATAGTAATTGTGTATTTGATTGAAATGCTTGCTTTGTGATACCATTAGCAATATAGCAGAGTACTCCTTATGGATTTGGGGATTCAGATTCCAGAAAAAAAGTCTATCTGCCACAGTTCATTAACAAAAGCTGTCTAATATCAATAAGAATTGAACTAGTTTCCTCTAAGGACATCAGATGATTTCAGTGAACAAGAAAGGGTAAAAACCCAAATAGGAAGCCATGTTGCCCACATCTGAATTTTATTTTTTGTTTTCTCCCAATCACATTTTAATATAGTACTCATGTGGAGGTTGAACAGGATATTGAATCTCACTAAGACCATAGTGAATTATTTAAACATTACTCTATGTGCAATGTGAAGTCAAACCTTTCCTATTAATAAAATATTTCTTTTTTTAATGAAAGATTTTTTGTTTACCAAATTCCCATAATGAAGCTATTTATGGTATTTTCTAAATGAACTGGGCCACATCCTTCCCTAATGCAAAACTGTTGCCTTGTAGCCTTAGGAGATATTTCTTATTCTGTACAGGGTTGCATTTAAAAATTAGTCTTTTAACAATTATCTCTTTCTTAATATTTTAACAACTTTACAGACATCTTGGGGTGTGGTGTTACACTGAAGCCTCGTCAAGCTTCACAAGAAATGGATATAAAAACTTTCAGAACTATTCTCAGAATCAGATTAAAACTTCATGGGAGAAATGCAAATCATATGATAACATACAGAACACCATTTTCTCAGTATTATGTCAGGATTTTAATACAAATCGATGTTTTCCTTTGTTTGATAACTTTTTCTTCAATGGCAAAAGGTTTAAAAATGAAAAAAGACAAAAAACATATAAAAGAAAGCCCAACTTACAATTTGGGTTAGAAATTTAATAGCTGACAAGAAGACTTCATAAAACCAAGTAGATACCGGTTTTGACATGAAAATACTCCGTCAGAACATGAACTCTGATCCAATACATGCACAGATACTGTTTCCCTGATACTTTTTGGCGAGACTTCACAAGGAATTTGTTTTCATCATCTCAGTCACTTAAAAATGAAGAAAAAGTTAATGCAATTGAGGCTGCAGAGCTCAGAGTTCTGACAAATGGATAAAATGTTCCTTTGCTAGATTTTCAAAAAAACTTTAAAAATGTTTCTGACATCCTTCAATGTGTGCGTGCATGTACCTCCAGCAGGAAATCCAGCTCCAACTTGTTGCTCTGAGAGCCCCTTTAATCTCTCCTCCCTCTTTCTGGCATTAGCATGTTTTCCATGAAGGCAGTGTGAGTTCTTCTAAGTGAAGGTGCTGACATCTGCCCTCACTTCAGGGCCTTCTTCCTGTTGTCTCAATATTTTTGGAAATCACAATTGCCAAATTTCTTGACCACAAGTATCACAAGATAGAAATTAGGATGTAAAAACTTGAACTTAAATAATTTTATAAATAGTGTGTCATTATTTGCTAAGATGCTAAGAAGCACGAAGGAGCCTCAAGCTGCCAAATAATGGCTCCAGGGAACACTATGATGATGTTTTGAAAAGCAAATTCGGTTGGGCTTAAAACACAGTAAATACAGAGCAAAAATAAAATCCTAGCCATTATAAAAATAAATATATACAATTAGTTAAAATTGTATGTATAAAACACAATTGTAGCCCATATACTTGGTATCTTTCGTGACCATCTTGAGATATCATGTCAAGCACTTCCATGGCTTGATGACATTAAGATATCAAAAGTTTCTGTAAAAACATATTTGGAAGAATTTAGGAAGCTACCATCACCATGAACCCTCATTATACGAAAGCCACTGAGAATAACACCAATGAACAGAAAAGTACAGTGAGTTATACCACCTTGAATGAGGCAACCTGCAAGGACCTAACTTAGACACAGACAAGGCTTGTTACTTCCCTCCTGAGCATGGCAATATATTACATAGTAAAGAAACTCTGATCCAGGCTCTAGAGAATCTATGCTTACAGTTTTAGGTAATTATCTTTAAATAAAAAAGGATAGTTTGTGGGTAAAAGAAGCTTCCAAAGTTATATTCACTAAGTGGCAAGGCTGTATGAAGAGGAATAGAGTGCTAAAGTGGAATGACAAGGGTACAAACAGAGCAGTGGCTGATAACTCAGTGTCTCTAATATCTGAACCATTCTTGTCTTGCACCAATGCCTAGAAATCACTCAACAAAGACATTGAGTGGCTTCTCTCTGTGGCAAAGAGAGACCTGGGGACAAATGTCTCTAGTCTGGTTCTTGGGGTCACTGGATAATAGGTTAACAGCAGATGGGTCCTTAGGGACAGAATGGCTTTGGAGAAGGGATTAGTGTGAAAAAAGACAAATAACCACATCTGAGGGTGAAAGCAATCCCAATGCTTTTGGTGCTTAAGTGGCATGAGTAATTTTTACTTCATTCACATCAGAACCAAATTGTAAGGTTAGGAAAAAAAGAAGCATTAGGGTGGGAAGAAATATTTAGCATCCTTAGACCATGTAATTGGAGATTTTTAAATAGGGTTTACTCAGAAAAATTAATATATTCAACATGTTGATTTCACTAGCCTTTCAGTGACTTGAATTTATCTTTGGTTATACTTCATAAATATCCAATATTGTTTACAAGGAGAAATTTTATTTAAAATTGTTATCCTTTATAGCATAATGAACAGTTGAGACCATAATCTCTTGCAATTTGTTTCTCTATATATTATAAACAATTCGACATTTTGAGTTCATTATTGAACACAACATCTTTTCCCAAAGCCTTTCTCCTCTTTTTGTGGTGTTCACTGAAGTCACTGTCACCATATTAACTGAGTAATCCAAGCAAACAAACCAATACTGACTATCATCTTCTATTCCTATTTAACTCTCCAGTCATCTATTAATACATATATTTCTTTAACCATTCAAAAATAGTTTGGAATACTATAAGCATGCTCAGTGGTATAATGGGTGCTGGGTTAGGTGACTGAAACAAATACTCTCCCTGTAACTATGGGACCTTATACATGAAATTAACAATCAGAATCTTTTGATTGATTCTTTTAAACATCCATTTCATTTAGCCATTTCATTCTAGCTTTTCTGCTGTAGCTTAGCTTATGACTAGAAATGTTTGTGGGGTGGGGGCTATCATGTGCATTTCAGAATTTTTAGAAGAATCTTTCTGGTCTATCCACTGTTATGGATATGTCAGTTATGTCACTGTTATGGTGTCTATCCACTGATATCACTCTTAGGGCACCCCTGTTGTGACCACTATAAGTCAGCCAGACATTGTCAAATAACCTTTGGTGAATTCTTCATCCCCACCTCACTGAGAACCGTTATTGTTTTTTTGATGTTACTGAAATGAACATTTTGGGATTTACTCCTGGTTTGGGGTTTGCTCAGGGTTTACTCATGACCCTTGACTCTGTGCTCAGGGATCATTCTTTGTGATATTAGGAAGCATATGGGCTGCCAGGCTTCAAACCCAGGTTGGCAATGTGCAACGCAAGTGACCTACCTGCTGTACTATCTCTTTAGACATGAAATGAAATCTTTACTTATTTTCCAATTGTCTACTTATCAAGCTGTTTCTAACTATTATTCTACCAGATAAACAGGGTTGTGGTAGTGGAAAACCCTTGGAGTGGTTTTTCTTCACAGTCATAGAGTAAAGAAGAAATCAGAATTCAAAAGTAAGTTTAGAATAAAACTAAACAAAATAAAATGGTGTCATTAACAAATTAGCAATAATTCCCCAAGTATTTGCCCTAATGGTAGAACTAAATATGTTTTTAATTAAATGGCTTCCCATGGCCTGTATGTTGTACTAGGTCTTCTGAATTTTGTGCCATAGTAACTGCTCTACTTCCTTTAGTCACATCTACCCCTTATATCTCTTTAGCTTCTATTCTACTGAGTTTGTGTTTGTTTCTCTAACATATGTTTCTCTGGCTTCTGAAATTTCCTTGATGCTCTTCTGTCTTAAAAACATTCCATCCATTGTTCTCATATATAAATCTTATCCGTTACTTAGTGCTTATATCAGGCTTCATCTTCCCAATTATCTTTGTGACTACCTCAGATCTTAGTCTATGCTCAGGGCACAATTGCTGCCTCTTTGTCACATTGCGTGAATATCGCTATTAAATCTGTCAACATATCCATCCATTGTTCTTAGTTCCCATCGTCTTTTCTCAGGGGTCCTAATCATTTATATATATGACCCGAACAAGTCATAAAACCAATCTATGTCTCAGTTTCTTTACTTGTAAAATGGAAATTATTGCAACTTTATTAGGTTATTATCAAAATTAAATGAGCTACAGTAAGTCTTCCAAAGAATGTCTGGCAATTATGATTGGTACACTTGCATTAATTGTGAATATTTCAATCGTCAAGTCAATGGCACCATGCTGCCCTTTGAAAAGTGGAAATCATTGACAAAAATATACAAAAACATTTCTGTCATCTCAGAATAATTCTTCCCTGGAAGTTCAAATATTCAGACACATAATGCTCCTTGTGTCATCATACTGAGAAGACAGAGCTAATTAGCTCATACAAGAGCTAGGGTTAGACTAGACCTGCAGTGTAGGACAGAGAAGTTCTTCTTTATGTCCCATAGTGAGCCTGGGAGAGACTAGAATATTGCCAGGCAGTGTTTGGTAGTCTAGGTCAAAGAAAGATACGTCCTAGATCTACTGCCACAAAGAATCAAAAGCAATTCAAAGAGGTCTGTAGATGTACTTATCATGTGGAACTGTTATTTTTCTCTTAAGGCCTTTCTACTTTTTTATATTTCTCCTCCAGTTCTTAGAAGTCATTGTTTTCTTTTAAACTTGTATGCCTTCAATTTCTAGGTTTTTTGTGAGCAGATCTTTCTGGGGGCTCCCTTCAAACAGAATAATTTTTAAATCCAATTATTATTATTACTATAGAAACTGCTCCCCAAACTCAATGTCACTACAGACAAAAACATCAAACTGCTCACCAAATTATTTGGAACAAGAATTGGCTTGGGGGGACACTAACAGACTTAGTTTCATCAGAAAAATGTCTTGTTTTTATCTTCCAATAAAAAAATTCTGTTTCTCATGGAACACCAATTACATACATAGTTTTACTGTCTGTATTTTTTCCCCTTCATTTATTATACTCTCTACTGGAATGGCATTGACAAGTTTTAAGGAATGATGCCATTTAAATGCAAATCAAAGCCCCTAAGTCTACACAGATCCATTACTTCCCATCATATTTTATTAAATTGCCTGAAGTGTCAAATAAAAGATTTCATTGTCCTATGCTAAAAGGAACTTCTTTCAAAAAACAGAATTGTACACTGGGGAGATGAATTATGATTTTTTGGAGAACAGTAATTCTGAATTTTCAGAGTTGGTAGTAATTGAAGCCTTATTGTAAACCTGATATTAAGATAGTTTAGGGTATTAAAATATATGTTTTCTTATTTATTAAGCCTCCTTTAAAACATTTCCATACCAAAATGACTTTCGTAAAACCTAATGCTTACATGCTTGAAGTTAGACAAATGTACTTTATTCTTAAAAATTAGGGATGGTCTGGGTTTGATTTAGAGAAATGCAGAGCATATTGGCCTTAATAGTTTCACACGTAATTCTCCTTTTGTCATATAAGACACTGTTGGACCAAATCCCTTTTGAGGACTATCTTAGTCCCTTTTTGAGTTAAAAAGAGGATTGAGTTTAGCTATTACTCTAATAACCATAACATTTATATATTTTTCTGCTGCAACAAGCACATAAAATTTAAAGGGAAATCATATGTGATTGTGTGTATGGACAGATTTTATATGTAATTTCTACATGCATATAAACATTAGACATATATATATACTTAAATTAATTACACATAAATTATATTCTTATGTCCTAAATTAAAAGACAACTTTGCTTTTGTTTGTTTGCTTTTTCAAGTTTAGTTTTTGCCTTTATCTGCAAAGTTCTTAGCTTTACTGAGTAGTGATTTTACTGTTATAGCCTACCATCAAAGCACAGCTAATAAGGGAATTTGATATGTGTGTCTGTTTACATAAAAGATAGTTGCTGTTTTTAATTGGATGTCATGCCGTGGCAGCAGTTTCTATTTTTATTAGTGTTTATTTTAACCAAGAAAGAAATTAGAAAACATAACTGGGATTTGTATCTCAGTGCTGAAAGTCATGTACATGCTTAATGATGATCTAGTTTGAATTTTGTTTTTGGGTCACACTCTGCAGTGTTCAGGATTTACTCCTGTTTCTGTGCTCAGAGTCCACTCCTGAAAGTGCTCAAAGGACCAAATGAACCAGGGATTAAATCTGAGTTGAGTATATGCAAAGCAAATGCCTTACTCACTATAAGAACTCTCTGAATCCTGATTATTTAGTTTCATGAAACTTTAAGACACAAAATTAAGATCTTTTTATCCGTCAGACATTTACTATGTCTCAAACACTATACCAGATATTGAAGAAAATTCATAAAATTGTTTTATTTGGGGCCAGAGAGATGGCATGGAGGTAAGGCGTTTGCTTTGCATGCGAAAGGACGGTGGTTCGAATCCCAGCATCCCATATGGTCCCCAGAGCCTGCCAGGAGTGATTTCTGAAAGTTGAACCAGGAGTGATTCCTGAGCACTGCCCTGTGTGACCTCCCAAAAAATAAAACAAACAAACAAATTGTTTTATTTAATTTTTGTTATTGGGCAACACTCAGAAGTGATCAGTGGCTCTGCACTCAGGCATTTTTCCTTTAGGGCTTGGGAGAACCATATGGGATGTCAAAGATTGAATCTGCCTGAGCTATGTGCAAGCAAATACCCTACTTGTTGTCTGTCACTTCAGTCCCAAGACAGACTCTTTTTTTCTCTCATATAATTTGTAGTTTCTAAGGAGAGAGAAAGAGAGCGAGAGCGAGAGCGAGAGCGAGAGAGAGAGAGAGAAAGAGAGAGAGAGAGAGAGAGAGAGAGAGAGAGAGAGAGAGAGAGAGAGAGAATTGTATGAGTAAAGTGTGATTTGGACTCTAAGCTCTTAAGGAATATCAGAAAAAAGCTTTTCAGAGAAAACAATATTTTTAGCTGACATTTGAAAAGATAAAGAAGATTGTGTTGATAGATTTGAGGACAGTAGAAGGCAGGAAAAGGGAATAAGATATTTAAATATATAAAAGAAAATGACAGTATGGAGTGTTTTATAAAATGAATTTAGTTACTTATGCATTTATTTAGTTTGGAGGAAATATTTAGTGTTAGTCAAAACTTACTCTTGACTGTGCTGAGGTTCACTCCTGGCAGAACTAGAAAATTCGTATGTGGCTTCTTTTATTTTCTTGAGTTTGTCCATGTGCTTATTTCCTCTATAGACAATATATGAGTGAAATCATAGTGTCTTTCTCCAATTGACTTATTTCAGTGACCATAATATCTTTTAGGTTCATCTATGTTACACATATCAGGGTTTCAATTTTTAGGGTGCGATAGTATTTTATTATGTTTCTGTTTTCTAATCTATGGACATTGCCAGTTTTTTAAATTTATTTCTTTATTTTTTAAGTATATTTAAGCACCATGATTACAAGCATATTTGTAGTTGGCTTTTAATTATTAAAAAGAAAAACCACACACACCCATTCACCATAACTAATGCTGCCATAAACACAGAGATGCATATAGCTCTTTAAATAAGTGATTTTGTAATTTAGGTTAAAACAAACGAGAAAAGTTATTTTCCGAATATAAATCCAGAATTAGATATGATGGTATTTCTATTTCTAATTAAAAAATCTCTATGCTATTTTTTAATGATGGCTGAAATCTACATTCCAACCAACAATGTATACAGGATACTTTTCTTTCCACATCCTAATGTATTCATTACATCCTCTCCACATCCTCTCCAATATTTGTTATTTCTGTCTTTTGGATAAAGGCCATTCTCACAGGTGGGAGGTGATATCTTATTATTGTTTTGGATGACATTTCCCTAATAATATAAGATGATTAACATTTTTTCATGTATCTTTTGGCCATCTGTATGTCTGTGGGGCATTATATATTCTTTTCTTCTGCCTATTTTCTAATTAGGTTGTGTGTTTTGTTTACTAATGAGTTTTAGGAGTCTTTGTATTTTTAGATAGACATCCTTATTGCATGTATGATGTGTAAACATTTCCTACCATTAAGCAGAATTTCTTCGTTTAGATGAAAGGCTTTTTGTTACAGTCTTAAAAAACTACAAAAAAGTGGTATGACAGAAATACAGAGTAGTATGGAGAAAGATTATAGGTAAAGCAGGAGATATAGATTAAAGCAAAGACATGACTAGCCTAGGAGCCATATTAAATTTTCTCTTTGTCTTAGGAATGCTGAGAAAATTCAGTATTGGTGTGAACTGAGGCAGAGATCCATTGGAGAAGTGACACAGAAGGTCATTTGGCTGTGGTATGAAAAATAAATCTCTGTGAACTAAGAATGAACCCAAATTAGATGTCATTTTTCGGGAGTTTTTGGTGAATCATAATAATGACAGAGACTAGGATAGTGGCAGAAATGCCAGAGAGAAGAACAAAATTAAACATGATTTTTGTATTCACTGTTGCTGACATGGTGACTAAGAATTGAGAGAAGTCATAGAGAAACAGATTTCTACTTCATCATTCACTGATAGTAATTGCTAGAGCCTAAGACTTTAAGATGATGGTTTCAAATTTTTAAGTTCAAGATTTACAAATGACTCCTCAGAGCAAGATGTCCAGCAAGATGTTGGATATGTGACTCCAGATGTCTGAAGAGTCCACACTTAAAATATAGATTTGGGGAGACATTTTAAAGCTGTTGAACAAAACCCCCTCCCCTCATAAGATAAAAAATAAACTACATTTTCCTGAACTCTTTAGAATAAAAAGACACTATAAGATTGAAATTTAGATAGAGAAAAACAAAAAGAAATGTTCCATAAATGGTCTATATCTATAACGACCACCATCACCACCACCACAGGGACACTGGTCCAAAGTTCTTTTCCTTGCTCATTTGTTATTTATTTTATTTTTTATTTTTTTGGTTTTTGGGTCACACCTGGCAGCGCTCAGGGGTTACTCCTGGCTCTAGTCTCAGAAATCGCTCCTGGCAGGCTCGGGAGATCATATGGGATGCTGGGATTCGAACCACCAACCTTCTGCATGCAAGGCAAATACCTTACCTCCATGCTATCTCTCGGCCCTTCATTTGTTATTTTTTAGTAACTTTTTTTAAAAAAGCTGGTAGGGGGCCAGAATTATAGTACTATAGGTAGGGTGCTTACCTTGTGTGAAGCTCACCTGGGCTCAATCTTTGGCATCCTATCTGGTCCTTTATGATCACTAGGAGTGATTCCCCAGCACAGAGCTAGAAACAACCTGAATACCACCAAGTGTGACCCCAAAACAAAAGCAAGCAATCAGAAAAGAGAGAGAAAGAAAGAGAAAGTGAAAGAGAAGGAGAGAAAGATATAAAAAAGAGTGAGAAATAAAGAGGAGTGAGGAGAGAAAGGAAGGAAGGAAGGAAGGAAGGAAGGAAGGAAGGAAGGAAGGAAGGAAGGAAGGAAGGAAGGAAGGAAGGAAGGAAGGAAGGAAGGAAGGAAGGAAAGAAGGAAGGAAGGAAGGAAGGAAGGAAGGAAGGAAGGAAGGAAGGAAGGAAGGAAGGAAGGAAGGAAGGAAGGAAGGAAGGAAGGAAGGAAAGAAGGAAGGAAGGAAGGAAAGAAGGAAGGAAGGAGGTTACAGTACTTGCCTTACACATGGCTAACCTGGGTTTGATCCCTAGCACACATATAGTACCTTGAGCCTCCAATAGAAGTGACCGCTAAGCATAGAACCTGGATTTAGTCCTGAGCACAATCGTTTTGGGCCCAAAATTCATAATAACAACAGTAACAATAATAATAATAATAAAATAAAAGACGTTAGCATCTTTGTTAGCTTGAGGGACTGAACAACTGAGAAAGGTGCTTCTGCTAAACACTTTATCTACTCAATTCTGCTAATAGAGCAATGCCTTAATTATAACAAAGACATTACCTATTTAGGGGAGAGACTTGTTACAACAATGAGGTTAAACATAACAAATTCAAGCACCTTCAGAATAAAGATGGATAAAGAATAAAGACTTGAAATTTTAAAAATGATAGTCTTGACAGGAGATTAAAAAATAAAGGAAAAAATGATAGTCTTGGTTTTTTTTCCTATTGCTTCTTTAGAAAATAATCACAAATAATATAAATTTAGTCACTTGAAACAAGACAAATGTGTGGCCTTATTATGTAAATACAAGGTTTAAAATGGGTCTTAAGCTTTAGGATGTGAAAAAAGAATGTATTCTTCTGGAAAGCTTAGGTGAGAATCTACAATCTTATCATTTCAGCTTTTATAGAATGTATGCAGGGTTTAGACCTTTGCTTCTATCATATCTTTCACTAATTCTTTGTTTTCCTCTCTCTCTTTCTCTCTCTCTTTTTCAATATTCTCATGAGTATATTGGAGCAATATAGATAATTTAGACTAACCATCCTATTTCAAGGTGCTTCAATTATTCCTGCATATTTCCTTTTGCAATTAGCATGTTGACATGCCTGAGGAGTTACTATTATGTCTTCTATAAGATAAAATAAAAGCATCCAAGCTACTTTGTATATTGAAGTAGAAAATACAAAAGTATGTGTCTTAAGAAGGAGAAGGCAATCAATTGTGTTTGTATCACTGTGAGAGATCCACTAAGATAAGACTTAGAAATATTCTTTAAGGGCCCGGAGAGATAGCACAACGGCGTTTGCCTTGCAAGCAGCCGATCCAGGACCAAAGGTGGTTGGTTCGAATCCCGGTGTCCCATATGGTCCCCCGTGCCTGCCAGGAGCTATTTCTGAGCAGACAGCCAGGAGTAACCCCTGAGCACCGCTGGGTGTGGCCCAAAAACAAAAAAAAAAAAAAAAGAAATATTCTTTAAAATTTAACTACAAGGAAATCCTCAGTGGCCTATTAAAGATCTGTTTGAGTTGAACAATAAGAAGGAAGGAATAGGTTAAGTTATGTTTGGGAGGGTTACTCTGAAGATATCAATAAGCACAATTACTACAAGAATATAGGTTATAAATATGAAAAATAGTACCAAGGGAAAAACAGTGTGAAAGACAAGAATTAGAAGCAAATGCACCCCTTTCATCGGAACCTCTTCCACAGACACACTTATATAGGCAAGTGTCAGATACTAAATATGAAAAATGTGTTGAAAAAAATCATATCCCTAATAAAAAGGTATGAAAAGATATGGAAAAGGTATGAAAGGGGTATTAAATAGCATCATTTCGACCAGGGAGAGAAAGAGAGGGTGAATTTGTATATAGGTAAATGACAAAAATTACTGCTTTATGTAAGATAATAGATAATATCAGAGCTGTTGTAAAATAATAAAAGGAAACAAGTATTGTAAGGTTGCATTTTTGAGAGATATAGATGTTCTATAAAATACCACATGAAATGGGAGGATGTTGGCCAGGGAAAAGATCATAGTGTCAGAGAGTTGTAAGTATCTCATCAATATCAGAAACATATAAATCTATTGGGCACTAACCTTGATGACTGTGCGATCTTTTCTTTTGCAGCATGCAAAAGCAGAGAAGGTAGAAATTGAGAATTACTGTTATGTAAGATTTATTTTTTTCAACCACTATATTAGAAAGATAATAGAATATGAGGGTTTGGTTGGTTGGTTGGTTTCTTTGTCTTTTATTGGTAAACATAGAGATACTGAAATAAAGGCTTGTCTAAAGTGCCAAGTGAAGGTAGGAGGAAGCTGCTACACAGAGAGACAAGAGGCTCTAACACAACGATACCAAAGAAGTCAAAGGACCAGTGTCTGGGAACTATAATTCAAGAACAAATAGATGGTTAAGAATGAGTGTGGATACACTAAGTGGAAGGTAATACAGTCCGGATGTGACAAGGTCTAGGGTGTGACTCTGGAGCACTTCCAGGGTAAAGGACAGTCCTTAAAGGTGAGATGGGGATGGAACCTTGAGGCAAGGTTCTTATATTGAGTCACCCAGAATGATGTCAGACCTAAGGGTGGAGAAGATGACTGTTGGCCAGGTGTGGAGTCTTTCAAGAGATTTTCTGACCATACTGTCAATAAACATGCAAGAACTAAAAACTCAAAAGCTGCCCACAAAGGCAAAACAAATTTATGCAATCATCTGAATCATCCAATTTAATATTCTTCTTGGGCTTTTTAGGAAAAGGAGTTTGCTTGCAGTAGCCTAAGTGAATCCAACTAATCATTTGTAATGTCCCAAACAATTTCTGTCTGAGCAGCTAGCAACACACACACACACACACACACACACACACACACACACATATATATACATATATATACACATATACATATATATGTGTGTATATATCTGCATATATGTATATATATATGTCTGTGTCTATGATGGCTCTATTGAGTCTTTAGGAATGCTGGCATCTTTCTTCTGTTCAATCAGGCATATGACAAAGAAAGCATTGTGACGGAGAAGGTATAATAACACTAAAAGCATCTTTTGTCCAACTTTGCATTTTTGTCCTTTGAATTCCAAAGGTCATATTTGTTCCATCATTCACCATTATTATACGATAGTATTTTTTTAGGTCATACATTATACTATTTAAAGTTCTCTGACTTGCAAGATAAAATGGCACTTTCCATATCTTCTAGGAATGAACAATTGTATGCATATCTTTATCTACCTAAATAATAAATGAAACGAATGAACTTAATTTCTAGTTCATATGAGGGACATTCACGTAAATAAGATCTAAGAATCATAAAGAAGGACCATTTGGGTGAAGGATGAACTACTTATGAAAATGAACATAATACAGTATACACAGATGTAACTTTAAATTTTATATAGTTACAAGTTTTACTGTTATAAACCAAATAGTACCTTTCTTAAAAAGTTAAGAAAAATTAAATGTCCCATTTATTTTTAAAAATAATATCACCATTTTTCAAAATCCAAGCGATGATAACATTTATTTATTGAATATCTAACATGAATCTATAACTAAGAAAGCACACAAAGTATGCACACATAAAATATGTTTCTGACCTTGTTGGTTTGTTTGGAAGACATTTAACACATGTAACATTCATAAGTCATAATAGTTATCCATTATAAAATATGGAACAAGTAAGATGTATTATTAGAAATCTACATTCTGTTCATTCAAAAAATAGAAGAAATATGGTTTCTCTTAAGCTCCTATAAGGAGCTGGGGGTGAAAAACTATGTAGTCCGAGGCCGGAGCGGTGGCACAAGCCATAAGGCATCTGCTCTTAGCACACTAGCCTAAGACAGATGGTGTTTGATCCCCCCATGTCCCAAGTCAGGAGTGATTTCTGAGCGCATAGTCAGGAGTAACACCTGAGAATCACTGGGTGTGGCCAAAAAAAAAAAGATAAACTATATAGTCCCAGGTAAAACACAGAGTACTTCCATACATTATATCAGAGACTTAAAAAGCATAGAAGAGTCACTCAGAGAAGTTAGGACATTCTCTTGGATGAGTCTTGGGAACTATGTCAATGAAGGTGGAAGAAAGATGAGTATCAAACTCGCTAGTTTGTGTTTTATTTCCCAAGTGGATTTCTCTATCATTACTACACATGATTTTCTGCCTTGATATTCCTTACTCCTAGAAAGTTTTGAAATAGAATGAATATGTTTTAGAAATTCCATGATTGAGAAATTTAGTGCTGAACACAGAATACCAGAATTTTTTGAAAAATGGCTTATCAAAACTTATACAGCTCATGAGAGAACAAACTGGAACTCAGGAAATTAATCAATGTCTGTGGAACAAATGATCACACAGCCAACCCATGCTAGACAGACTCCAAAAAAAGAGGGTAAAATAATGGAAAAATATTCTGTCTTAAACAGGATTTTTTATGATTATGATAATATTTATTGAATTGCTTTTAGGATTTTGCTACATGCTATTCAAATAGGATAATAATTAAACTAGGCATAACGTGGTGAAAGTAGGCTTTATTGTCCTGTTTCATTACACAAACAGACTTGCCTGTTTATGGTATTTTTGTAATTGCAACTGAGTCATTTATGCTGGGTAGGGAGTGACCCCAGACCCACAGTGAGCAATTGTTTACTGGAAGGGACAGGCAAGGCAGAGTCATACTCCATGGTGAAACCTCAGCTGCCTCATAGACTATCAGGGTTTTACTTTTCAAGCTTATAAAAGCAAGAACCAGATGTACCAGACCTTAAACAGTAATGTCCCTAATGACCAACATTTTCAAAAATGGAAAAATCTAAACCTAGTGTACTATAAGTCAGAGATGGTCAAAACTGACCAAATTCACAGATGATGTGGAGGAAAAGGGTATTTCCAAAGTGCTCACAGTGATTTTATTATGGTGTGTAAGGTGTTTAGAAATTCCAGGGACTGGAGCGGTAGTATAGCAGGTAGAGTGCTTGCCTTGCACACATCCAACCCAAGTTTGATCTCCAGCAGTCCATTTGGTTCCCCAGAGCCCACCAAGAGATATCCCTGAGCATCGAGCCAGGATTAATTCCTGAGCTCTGTCTAATGTGTCCCAAAATCAAACAAAAAAGAAATTGCCACTCAAAACTAAAACAAATCTAGAAGTTTGATCACTATTATTTGTAGTTTGGAACTTTAACAGTACTTTGACAGAAATAGGCAAATCTACCAGGGAGAAAATTAGTGGGAGTTACATTCAATAACATTATCTATTAACTGCAAATGATGATATAATATTATTTATATTATTATGGTATATATAGATAATATATCTATATTATGATAGATAGGTAATATAGAAAACATTATATTATTATAGATAAATTCACTCAAGAATTTATATTGTTTTTAATTCACATAAAATATGTACTAAGGTAGATCACATTCTGTAGTTAAAAACATTTAAAAGACAGAAATCATATAATTGTTTACAGATCAAAAATCAAACTAATAATTAGTAACAGAAAAATAGTCTTAAAAATTCCAAAATAATTGGAGATAAATGCCACAATTTGAAATAGCATGGTCCTAAAAAGAGTAATAGGCAAGATGTATTTAAAATATTTTAAACTTAATAAAAGTAAAATAATAAATACGTGAGGTGTAATGAGAACATTTGTAAGAGTGAAAATTAAAGTATTGACCAAATGTTTTGTAAAACATATCAATCTATTTGTCTAAAGAAGCTAAAAATTAAGATGTTTAAAGTAATCAGATGAAAAGAAATAATAAATATTAGAGTAAAAACCAAATAAAACTGAAAATAAGAAAATTATAAACAAAATCTAGCCCCAACATTAGGCCCAGATTTTCAAATGTGTGCATGTGCATTTCCCCAACCAAAATGGAAGGACTCAATGGAAGCAAATCATTGCATAAACCAAAAACATGAAAAAGCAAGACACAGTTCAGTGACAAAAGCCTTGAACAGAAGGATGCAAGCCTGAGTTCTAGGTTCAATTTTTTCAATAAATGACTATCTCTAGGGATTCGTCTCTCTTTGATCATCATTGTATTCGATAAATTGTTATTTATTTTATATTATCATTTATATTACCTAGTTATTTATTGCTATGATACTTAAGTATTATGTTAGGCAATGTTTTAAATACATATATTTCAACTAAAGAAATGGAAACGCGGGCCCGGAGAGATAGCACAGCGGCATTTGCCTTGCAAGCAGCCGATCCAGGACCAAAGGTGGTTCGAATCCCGGTGTCCCATATGGTCCCCTGTGCCTGCCAGGAGCTATTTCTGAGCAGACAACCAGGAGTAACCCCTGAGCACCGCCGGGTGTGGCCCAAAAACCAAAAACCAAAAAAAAAAAAAAAAAAAAAAAAAAGAAAAGAAAAGAAATGGAAACGCACAGGAAACTATTACATTTGATAATTAAATTTAAACTATTAAGAGAAAACTATCACTCATGCATTAAATAATACGTAGGCCAAATTCACACTGAAAATCAGAGTTGAAGCAATAGTACAGCAGGTAGGCTGCTTGCCTGCAGCCAACCCTGGTTCAAACCTGTTTCTTCTATAATCCTCCAAGCTTTTCTAGGAGTGATGCCTGAGGGCAGTGCTAGGATTAAGCCTGAGCACCACTGTCTGTAGCATTAAAGCATAAATAATTATCAGGATTGGAAACCAGTCTTGTTTTTTTTATTTATTTTTCTATGGTTTTTATTTTTCTGTTTGTTGATATGCTGTATTATGTTGATTGATTTTCGTATGCTAAACCATCCTTGCATTCCTGAAATAAAACCTACTAAGTCATGGTGTATGACCTTCTTAATGAGGTGTTGAATCCTATTTGCTAGAATTTTGTTGAGGATCTTTGCATCTTGTTCATTGGGGATATTGGTCTGTAGTTTTCTCTCTCTTTTTTTGTTTTTGCAGCATCTCTGTCTGGTTTTGGTATCAAGGTGATGTTAGCTTCATAAAAACTATTTGGGAGTTTTCCTGATTCTTTAATTTCATGAAAGAGACTGGAAAGGATTGGTAGTAGAGCCTCTTGAAAGGTTTGAAAGAATTCTTTAGTCAGTGAATCCATCTGGGCCTCTGCTTTTGTTTTTGGGAAGACTTTTGATTATTATTTTAATTTCCTAAGTAGTGATGGGTCTATTTAGATATGCTAGATCATCCTGTTTAAACCATGGAAGATTCTGAGTCCAAGAATTTATCCATTTTCTCCAGGTTCTCATGTTTTGTGGCATAGAGTTTCTCAAAGTAGTCTCTGTTTACTCTTTGAATCTCTGCAGTATCTGTAGTGATCTTCCCCATTTTATTTCTAATCTGGTTTATTGTTTTTCTCTCTTCGTTTATTTGTGAATTTTGCTAGTGGTTTATTAATCTTATTTTTTCAAAGAACCAACTTTTGCTTTTGTTGATCTTTAGGATTGTTTTGTTGATTTCCACTTCATTGATTTCTGCTCTAAGCTTTGTTATTTCCTTCTGCCTACCTATTTTTGGTTCCTTATGTTGATCATTTTCTAATTTTATAAACTATGTCATTAAGTTTCTTATATAGGCCCTTCTTCCTTTCTGATGTTTGCTTGCAAAGCAATAAATTTTCCTCTTAGTACTGCTTTTGTTGTGTCTCATAAATTCTGGTAATTTGCGTCTTCATTGTCATTTGTTTTCAGGAATGTTTTGATTTCCACTTTGATTTTATCTCTGATCCAGTCTTGTTTCTTTTAAAGACTCCATGACCCAAAGCCTGATTCGGTATGAACTTGAACTGCCCCCAAAAAACCAACCTTTAGCCAGCCTGACTCTTGCTTTGCGTGGTTTTAATCATGCTATATTGCTTTTCTGAGAGTTAAACCACTATGAAACAAATCTAAAACCTCTTGCCTTCCTTGTAGGCCTTTCTCTCTCTCTCTCTCTCTCTCTCTCTCTCTCTCTCTCTCTCTCTCTCTCTCTCTCTCTCTCTCTCTCTCTCTCTCTCTCTCTCTCTCTCTCTCTCTCTCGTTTTTGGGTCACACCCGGCAGTGCTCAGGGGTTATTCCTGGCTCCAGGCTCAGAAATTGCTCCTGGCAGGCACGGGGGACCATATCGGACACCGGGATTCAAACCGATGACCTCCTGCATGAAAGGCAAATGCCTTACATCCATGCTATCTATCCGGCCCCTTGGCAGTTCTTCTTAAATCACAAATCCTATAAGGAACAAATAAAGTTAAAGTTGTGAACAACTTTCTGGGCTATATTGGGGTGGGGGGTGTAGTCCAGGGGAGAGCCCACACTTCACGTACTCAGGGCTTATTCCTGACTCTGGATTGAAGGTTCATTCATGGTGGTGTTCATCTGACCTGGTTCAAACTAGAGATCAAATCAGGTCAGCAGCATGCAAGACAAACACTCTTTCATCTAGGGTAGCTCTGACCCTTCTGGAGATTACTTTGAGGTCACTATGAATATTTGAAGATTGAACACACTGTTAGCACTAAAGAAGTGCTTAGATAAAACTTGGCCAATTGAACTACATTCCTACGTAGTTATGGATTTAATAAACTCCTTATTTCATATGACCAACTTTTCCTTTACACTTATCATGTCTTTCCTCTAGTGTACTTCCTTAAATTACCACTGTTCAAACATTTCAGTCAAGGAAAATAATTTGCTGCAAATTTCACTGTTTTTCCTCTGCTGCCTTACTCAGTCCAACTCCACCTTGAATGTTCACTTTTCTCAAGTTGTGAGTTCAAATCCTATTCACAATAAAGATTCAACTCAACTCAGAGCTTATCTTTATTCAACAAAAGTAATTTGTTTATCTCAAATATCCTATATTATCATAGTTGGATCTTTATATGCCTTATCTCCCCACAGAGAGTTACTTTAGTTGATATGTCATTTCTACTTTATTTCTCTGTCCTTGTTAGTGTTTATATGGTAAACAGTGGCATCCAAAAAGATAGTACTATACTGACTATAGATGAATAAACTTTTACTAATTCATTTTGTCAGCAGGATAGCTCAATAATTAGCTATTTTCCAGCATACTTTCAAGTTGTTTTTTTCATATTTATTCCTCTATTCATGATAATATGTGCCTTTTCTAGCTTTTATAGGTGCACTAAGGAATCCTTTAAAACAGTGGTCCTCAAACTATGGCCCGCGGGCCACATATTGTATTTGTATCTGTTTTGTTTCTTCATTGCAAAATAAGATATATGCAGTGTGCATAAAAATTCGTTCATAAGTTTTGTTTTTACTATAGTCAGACCCTCCAATGGTCTGAGGGACAGTGAACTGGCCCCTTGTTTAAAAAGTTTGAGGACTCCTGCGAGTTTAAAATATCCTAAAGATCAATTTTATCTTATAATCTTTGGATATTTTAGATTATTGTGAAAAAGAAATGTGTAAACATACATCAAAATCATATTTAGGTTTATTTTTGGTGAAAATGTATTTTTAAATAAAAAATCATGCATTCAAAGCAACAGTTTAATTTCATGTGACATTGATTTGAGCTTAAAGAAAACTCAAACTAATACTTATATATCTACTTACAATATATTCACAACATTTATAAATATTCAGCATAAATCATCCTATCCCAGAGACACTGTATTGAAAATTAGACCATATGGTCAGTTCTGGAGCCATAGAGATAATACAAAATAGATAGGACTCCTGCCCTGTACACAGCTAACTTTAATTCAATTCTCACCACCCTATATAGTTCCCTAAGCCCTACCGGAAAGGATCCCTGAATGCAAATCCACAAGTAATTCCTGAGCACTGTTGTCTGTGACCCCAAAATAAATATATATTTTAAAATAGCACCACATATATTTACAACTTTAAACTCTCTCTTTGAGGGGAGTTTGGGTCACACCGGCAGCGCTAAGGAGTTCCTCCTGGCTCTACGCTCAGAAATCGCTCCTGGCAGGCTCAGGGGACCATATGGGATGCCGGGATTCAAACCATGGTCCTTCTGCATGCAAGGCAAACGCTTTACCTCCATGCCATCTCTCTGGCCCCTAAACTCTCTCTTTTAATACTTCAATAAGCTCATTTTTTTTAAATCTTCAATTCTTTAGGTTTCTGAAATTGCTGGGACCCACTCACACTCATTCTCCTAGAGTTTCAACTATCTTCTTTACTATTTTTATCTTTATCACATAAAGATAAAGTTATGTTTTATCATAAACACATTAAATAGATATATCCATGTCCATATGCACATGTGTGCTCGCATACTTATGCATATACACTCACAAACCACCCACATAATACATAGGTCCTGGACAAAATTTTTCTCAGCTCTGAATTCCTTAGGAATGCTCATGTGACTTTCATTCTTTTCTTCTTCCATGGAGGACTAGGAGATAGTGATAGTAAAAAGGAAAGTGCCTATAAACATATGATTTATTAATATTTTCCTGTCACACTTATCCCCACTATTAACAATGATAATGTATACCCCATAGCCTGGGCTAAGTTCATATCAGTAGGATGTTAGTTGAATTAATTTTTCCCTTTGAAAGTAATGTCCCATTTTTTAAAAGATTTTGTAAACCTTTGTTTTTAAGTAATGTTTCAACATAGTTCTAGATTAACAAAAATTCTTAGAATACAGCAATAAGTGATATAGGTATCACATTTTTAATCAGTAACATCTTATATTATGATGAAACCTTTGACATAATGAATAAAACACTAGCATGTTATTATTAATTAAGATCCATGTTTTAATTGCATTTCCTTGTTTAAGAACACAAAATATAATATATGTATTCCAGGATATCATCAAGAACTATTTATATTTTGTTATGTATACATTGCTGTTAGACTCTATTCAAGTCTAATAATTTTGGACTTCTTAAATTTTCCATAGGTAAATTTTTTGGACTAGATTTCGTGAGCATAAACATGAATCATATAGCAGGCTTCATAGTACAAGATTAATTGATACTATTTTTAAAAAAGGCCGACCTGAAATGTTAAATAACAAAAAATTGGCAGAATTTTTCCCAATTAAACTTTAGTTTGCTTTCCAAAATTTTAAGGCCATGTCAGTATTTGGCTCCATTTCCTGAATTAAACTATATACAATTTCAAGTAAGGTCCAGTCATTATAGTAAAGATTTGTTACATCATTTATATTCAAATGATTAAAATGAGAATAAATTAGACCTCATTTGAAACAAAACAAAGGTATAATATTAAACATATACATACACTTATACACAAAGTATCCATAAAGAAAAGGGGGATAAATCAGTCTAAGTTTTATTGGAAGTTTCCCAATGCTAACAGCTAAATAAAATGTCTTTTTCAATAGTAAGATAATTATTTTTCTTCAAAAGCACTATTTATAACATGCATCATTTTGCTAAACTAAAATTAAAACTGAAACTATAAAGAGCTAAAAAAGTCACTCTATTGTCCCATCCTTTCACAAATTCTCATAACCCCTTTTATTTTATTATTTATTATTTTTTCATCTTTTTTTTTGTTTGTTTGTTTTTGTTTTTGTTTTTGGGTCACACCCGGTAGCACTCAGGAGTTACTCCTGGCTCTATGCTCAGAAATCACTCCTGGCAAGCTCGGGCGACCATATGGGTGCCGGGATTTGAACCAATGACCTTCTGCATGAAAGGCAAACACCTTACCTCGATGCTCTCTCTCCGGCCCCTTTTTTCATCTTTTTTTTTTTTTAATTTTTTTATTTGAAGACAAAGATGCAAAGAAAGGACAAGGTGAAGTTACAATGGAAAGGCAATCACCCATAAACAGAATTCTCAAAAGAAATCCCCTTGCTGATACCTTAATTTTGAACTTTCAGCCAAAAAAAAATCATTAAGAAAAGTAAAACACATGCACTTTTACTTTTTTCTTTTTTTAAAATGTAAGTATCATTTTAAAATATTTATTTCAAATGGTTAAATATCACAGTGAATTGAAAAACAGCTAGTGACTTTTTTAAAGTGGTCTCAGACTTTTAAAATTCTGAGTTTAAATTGAAATAAGGTCTTAGACTCTGCTATTTTATTTGTACTGAGTTGTAAGTAATATGACATTAGCAAAACTTTTGCACTGGTGTGAAACCACAGTAGGATTAAGAATTGACTCTTAGGGGCCGGGCGGTGGCGCTGGAGGTAAGGTGCCTGCCTTGCCTGCGCTAGCCTAGGACGGACCGCGGTTCGATCCCCCGGCGTCCCATATGGTCCCCCAAGAAGCCAGGAGCAACTTCTGAGCGCATAGCCAGGAGTAACCCCTGAGCGTCACAGGGTGTGGCCCAAAAACAAAACAAAAAAAAAAAAAAAAAAAAAGAATTGACTCAAATGGGCAGGTTCCCAGAGTTTTTATCTGAAAGGTCAACAAAACTTACTGGAATAAATCAGAAATATGGTGTCAGTTAACTCAGGTTTCTTCATTCAACTTCTTAAACAACTAGAGGAATAAAACTACCTTGAATGAAAATATTTTTTTAAAATTCCATTGATAGGTTCTTTATAAAGAGTACAAAATTGTCTGAAGACCTGCAAATTTTATAGTCTCCGAAGAATTTTTAAGTTAATGATGTAAAACCAATCCTATTTTACTAAGAAAAATTTGACTTAATTTTAGGAGTTACTCTGCTTCCTAAAATATTGTATGATATGTGAAATAGCACATAACAAAAACATGCATTAAGTTCCTTATTTTGCTTTATCTATAGGACATGTGTATTATAAAGTAGCATGAATATAGATAATACAAAATGGAAAGACACTATGGTATAGAACGAGAAGTCTCCCTTTATCCCCTGCAACCCAGTTGCCAGCTTATTACTCAAATACAATTACTTGCATAAATTTCAGGAGAAAGTTTATACATTTCTAAACATATAAGCATCTTTATATCATAGTACCTTGTTATATTTATCTATATACTCATACATACACATATATTGTTGCTTGCTTAGCTGTTCTTTCATTAAACCATTTGCAAGAATTTTCTAAAGCATAAATGTGAACATTCATATTTTTAAATGACTCACATTATATTCTTTATATTCCAATATTTGGCCAAACCACAAATTTATATAATGTCCTGCTGATTCAAATTTAGTTGCTTATAAACATTGGTTTATAAGTATAAGTAATAGATAGAACAAAGATATTATCATTAATCTTTTTATTTGTCTTTTGGACCACACCTGTGCTCAGGGCTGTTTCCTGTTACTTCAATCAGGGATTAGTCCTGGCAGGTTCAGAGAACACACAATGCCGGGTTACTGAACCCAGTCTGCCATGTGCATGATAAGCACTCTACCTGCTGTACTATCATTCTGGACCTTATCATTAAACTTTATCATATAATTTTATTCCTATTCTATAAAAACCGTTGACAAATTCTCTATTATACCTAATTTGTATTTATTGAAATCCTATTTATTTATTGAATTTATTACATTTTATTTATTTATTGAAAGTTTCTCTTCAGACATCAAATAATATTAAGCTAATATTGATAGAACTAGTAATTTACCTGTTGAGGATTCTCACATATTCCAGTTTAGTCTTGGAAATTTTAATAAAATTTTTAAGATGGTCCCAAAGTACCTGAAATATAAGTCATGCTACCAGGTCAGATACAAAGGGTTTCATTAAAAGGATTTATTTAGGCCAGAGCTATAGCACAGTGCATTGGCATTTGCCTTGCATGATGCCAACTCAAGTTCAATCCTCCGCAACCCATATGGTCCGCCGAGCACTGCCAGGAATGACCCCCCGACCCCTGACTTCAGAACCAGAAATAACCCCTGAGCACCGGTGGGTTTACCTAAAACAAACAAAAAGAAAATTAAACATTTATGTATGTAATCATATTTTTAAATACTGGGAAAATAACATTTATTTTTCTAAACAGTTTTAAATGATCAGTTTCTTGAAACTGGGACTCTGCAAGGATTCCATGGCTTAGCATTAATATCCACGTAGGTATAAGGTAAGTAAAGAAAGTGGCAGCATTTGATGTGCTAAATTATGAATGAGAAAAGTTCTTCCTCTCTATCTAGGTAGGGTTAGAATGAAAGAAAACTAGTGTCAACTCTTAATGACCTCTATTTGCTATAGATCAATAGGCTTCTATCAATAGAAAAACATTTCTTTTTTTTTTTTTTTTTTTGGTTTTTGGGTCACACCTGGCAGTGCTCAGGGGTTATTCCTGGCTCCAGGCTCAGAAATTGCTCCTGGCAGGCACAGGGGACCATATGGGGCGCCGGGATTCGAACCGATGACCTCCTGCATGAAAGGCAAACGCCTTACCTCCATGCTATCTCTCCGGCCCCAGAAAAACATTTCTTACCTGAGGGGCTGAAGTGCTATTTCAGAAAAAAAAAATCAAAACATCTTTCTCATTAATGTTGATTTTTTATTCTGACATGAATACACAAGTGAAAAATCTGAGAAGATATCTCACAACTAGAGCAACAATTTTCAATAGAAAAGCATAGCAGTCAAATAGAATATTTTTGGAAATGATATTTTCCTAAGTCATCCATATCCAAATTCTAATGTGAGATACCTTGAAGGAGCCAACAGTATTTGGTTTTTATATTCAAAGTTATTCTTACCAAATAATCTATATAACAATCTTTTTGTAAGGAGTTTGAATTTGTTACTTTTCTGTTTTTAATCAAGTAGGTTTCTTTTTTTTTTTTTTTTTTTTTTTTTTTGGTTTTTGGGCCACACCCGGTGACGCTCAGGAGTTACTCCTGGCTATGCGCTCAGAAGTCGCTCCTGGCTTCTTGGGGGACCATATGGGACACCGGGGGATTGAACCGCGGTTCATCCTAGGCTAGCGCTGGCAAGGCAGACACCTTACCTCTAGCGCCACCACGCCGGCCCCTCAAGTAGGTTTCTTAAGAATACCATTGAATATGATAAATGCATAGGTTGTATTTTAAGAAGTTGTGAATTAAAAATTATTTTTAAAAATTTGCTCTCACCCCAAGATTAAAAGAGTCAAAATGCTTTTCGACTTTTTATAGGCTTTTATGGGGGAAAGGCTTTTCCACCCAGTAAGTTAAATAAATTATTCTTTAGCACTTAAAGTAATATTTAATATTATCAATCATAAGAAGAGGGCAAATCAAAATTATGTTAAGATTCTACTATGGAACCACTTGGATGAGGGAATGAATCAGATAAAAACAAGTATGGACAATGATCTGGGGAAATAAGATTCCTTGTAAACAATAAAATAATATAAAATGGTAAAGACATTTGAAAGAACAATCAGACAGATCCTCAAATGATCAGTTATATGATTGAATGTCCAGAAATTCTGCTCCTATGTGTAAACTTAAGAAAAATAAAAACACATGTCCACAGAATACTTGTACATGCATGTTTAAAGCATCACTATTCATTAAAGCTAAAATATGGAAGAATTCCAGTATTCATTGGTTGATAAATGAATCAACAAAAATGTGACTTATCCATGTGTTGTGATATTATTTGGCTATAATAGAAAACATATTGCAGCATGGATGAATTTTTCAAAATAAAAAAAACAAAACAAAAACTCTTGAAGTTAAATTGCTAGTCATAAAAGTTACATATTTATTATTTCACTCACATGAAAGTTCAGAAAACGGAAAATTCTAAAGACTAAATTAATATTAGGTTAGGTCTGGGAGAAGGGTAAAATTGACAGCAGGAAGTGATTACTAAAGATATTTGTTTTAAAGGCCTCTTTTTTAGTCAGTCTTGAAAAGATGACAGTTTTGATGGCATAGAAAACTAAAAATACACTGCCTTTTATATACATAAGTTTTTGTACACTTTAAATATATCCTCAGGCTGGAATTGCTGAATCATCTGGTACTTTGGTTTTTAATTTTTCCACTCCAAAGAGTCCAAAAACTCTGAACCAGAAATATTTGTGCACACCTATGTTCATTGAAGCATTATTTGCAATAGGAAAGGACTGGAAAAAGCTTGACTGTCCAATGTCAGATGAGATTATAAAGGAGTTGTGTATATATGCACACAATACAATACCACTTAGCTATAAGAAAAGCTGGTCTTGTCCTTTGCTGCAGCATGGATAGAACTGCAGGGTTTTATGCTAAGTGAAAGCAGGCAGATAGACAAGGACAAAAACTGGATGATGCCACTCAGTGGTATATAAAGAACAAAGCAAAGAAATATCAATGTCCCATGAAAATAAATCCTTAGAAGCTAACAACAGAACTGAAGTTGCTAGAGAAAGGGAAGGAAATAGGAAGGGTCACAGTGATAGAGGTGGAAGGATCTTGGCAGTTTAGTGGTGGGGCATGATGGGGCACCATTTCGGGCCTCCAAAATACACATTTCCATTCTTGTAAAACAGCGTTCCTTCAATACATGAAAACTACACTAAAAATCAATGTGGGCCTTATAATGCATGGGAATGGTATCAACAAAACCTTTCTTAAAAGGTCACCCACCCACAAGCACCCCCACCAGGAATAAAAATGAAAGGTAAGAATCCTGCCTTGTTACATAATACTGCTTCTTTCCTGGCTTATTTAGATAATATCTGGTTTCTGGAAGAATTAGCAGTTTGTAATAAGACAAGGACAGTTTTACAAAGAAGGAAATAATCACACTGGTCTTTTTAACCTTCCATATAATCAAGCACCATTGAACATTCAGCATCTTACTGTCAGAAGCAGCTTCTGCCAGCAGATTGTAGAGCATTTATGAAGAACAAGCTACACTGATTTCTGCATTGTCACAGGGAGAAAAAGCACAGCTGTTTTCAATGGAAAGAAAATTAGATTGCAAAGAAAAGTGGCAAAGAAATGTTCCTATTATTTGTGAAAGTCCCTTCCTCCTGAGGTTGTTTGAGTCCAAGGGCTAATAGGAAATTAAACTCTTAACCCGATACTTCTATCTATCAATTTAAAACTCTGTCTGCTCTGCTCTTAAAGAAAAATTAGGGAGAATGTCTTCTTAT
This sequence comes from Suncus etruscus, assembly GCF_024139225.1. Lineage (NCBI taxonomy): Eukaryota > Metazoa > Chordata > Mammalia > Eulipotyphla > Soricidae > Suncus > Suncus etruscus. Next base: position 97,397,580 of record NC_064855.1, on the reverse strand, counting down.
CTAAATCACGAGCAAAATGTAGTACTTTCTTTGAATGCAATCTACAGGACAGTACAAGATTGTTTTAGAGAATAGAATAGAACGTTTAGATCATTAGTTAACAGCAAAACATGCCAAAAATATTTCTTTCTTCAGGGTAGAAATTTTAGAACCCAAGACCCTATATCTGCATATATTATAGATAGCAAATTAAATGCTGTAAACAGATTCTCATTTAATTAAGACCAACACAACAAGCAATTGTGTTAGCATAGACTTTTTAAAATATATGACAATATTGACAAAATACTGGGTACAAATATTAGGTACGAATATGGGTACAAAATACCCATAAACGCAAGTCTTGGAAGCAAATAGGAACAAAGAAGGTAAATGGAATTGATAGTAGTTGTTGGAAATCCCTAAAGCTGGAAGTTTAAGGTTTTTCAGTTTGCTTTTGTATTTTAAAGACAAATGCTTCACTTATTTTCTCCCTTCTCTTTGTTGTTGTGGCACTATTTGAGGGTTGACCACTTGGTTGTGGTGCTTTCACATTCTTTTTAGTTCACCAAGTATCTCACAGAGAGTGCTAGTGATCATACTCAGCGGTATGGAGTAGAAACAAGGAATAAACTCTCAGCTTCATGGCTGAGGCTACAGGGCCACATTTCTTGACACCTGGAGATCTAAGTGAGAAAGTGAATTTCTGGAGATGTAGCCTTTGACCTAAAAAAGGTAGTAATAAGATCTAAAAAAACTTTCTGCATAAATTCAGAAACTGAAGAGTAAAATTATAAGTAAAAAATGTAATAGAAAATTTCACCTAAAAGCAAGACATCTATTAAATAAATAACAGATTAATTCCAACTTAAAATAGGTGGGAAAAATTCCTTGGAGATTTTATCATCAAAATCCATTTTTACACAGGATTGAGATTCAAAGTTAATATGAGTTATGGTCTATTTAAAACCCCAAGCAGAAACAAAATGGTACCAAATTTAAGTATTATCTCGCAAGAGAAGATAGAAACTCTTTAGAGAAAGAAATACTCTCTTTACCAGGTCTTATGTAATTGCCAGATATAGAGTTCAAAAAAGATGGATTTATAATCTACAATTATAAAGGCACATGCCCTATAAAGTTAATTTGAGAGACACATTCAAAGTCATCCGAAAAAAAACCTGCTTAAATGCAGAAATGATCAATTATAGAAAGAGAGGGGGGAGAAAGAGAGAGAAAATGAGAGAATGAGAGAAAGAGAGAAAGAAAGTAGTTTCATGGTCAGGGAGAAGGAAAAAATGTACTCAGTTAAATAAGTTTCTAAGTAATATGTATTTAAAATATTTGAGACATATGAAAAGTTTGACCTAATAGATGTAAAGATACTCTGTTCCCAACAAGAATAAACATTCTTATCACGAACATCCTGAATGTTTATGAAAATTAACCATGTGTCAGATCATATACAAATGTCAACAATCATCTCAGAATAGATATTATACAGAGTGTGATCTCCAATATTAATTCATGGAACTAGGATCGTCAACTTGGCTCTAGTTCTCCTCAACCACAGTTTGCAGTTCTGCTGGCAAAGATACCCAACAGGAAACACTCAGATACACCTCTGGGGGCCTTTAAAGGGCTCTTTGCTGAGTTTCAACATGTCCAGCCAGAGATCCTGACTAGAAACAGTCCATTCATGTGTCCAGTACTACAAGACTCATTCTTTGATTGCTCTACCATTGCAAAGTCTTCCAAGATCAGATGAAATCAGTACATTCAGAGTATAGGGCTGTAGACCTGTTTAGCTTATTTTTGTACTCCCCCCCCCCCAAAAAAAAAAAGCTTAGTATTGCTTTTTCTACTGTCATGGAAAATGTCATTGGCCCTTGAGCATGCGAAGTACGGACCCTGTCTTTCCCTGATCTCCAAAATCTGCCTCCACAAGAAAGACAAGAAAAATAAATGAAAATGTCATTGGTGATTTGGTCAGAATTGTATTGACTTATAGGCAGATTAGGATAGCATGAGAACTTTAATAAGAATAATAACATTTACATATGCCATGACATATATAACATAAGACATATATAATATACAAACATATAATGCATATAAATATGATAAACTAACAAGTTTTTCAAAGTCAATATATCATTTTATACTACAGGAATAATTTATGATATTTATCATTTATTATAAATTAATAATTTATCATATAGATTATAAATGTATCATCATATAGGGATAAACATTCTTTGTATCATTTTTTTCATCTTCTATAATATTTTTGCACAGTATGATTTCCTGGCACTATAATGTGCATTTTAAGCTTAGTTGCATATTGCCTGTGGTCCTTCACAAAAATTGATGTGAGCGTTTGTTTTGCCATATGTTTGCCAACCCAAAATAGTATTGGCTTTTTCATTCTTTTCCAATGCCAATCTTAAAGTAAAAAAAAAAAATAACTCACTGTTTTTGTATTCATTTATATTTATTTAATCTAGTTGGTTTTCCTAGGTCTATTTTAATTTGGATTTTATTATGTGTTTTATAATTTCTAAGAGAGGAGAGAAAGTAGAGAGGTACAGAGGTGGCAGGTATATTGGTGGTATAGAGAAGTAGTTTAGCTCTCTATCCAAAGCAGAGTCAACAACACTTAAAGCAAGAGATCCAAATCACAACAACTTAACTTAAAAATGTGCCTATCAAGGAAACAGCTGGTGGTGGGAGGAAACCTGGGACATTGGTGGAGGGAAATTGGTGCTGATGGTATTACTGGTGCAGTATTATTAGCAACACTGTGTGCCTAAAAGTCTTCTATGAATAACTTTGGAAAACATGGTGCCTTAAAAAACATTTTTTTAATATTAAAGAAATATATAAGATGATTATGCAGAAAATTCCAAATCCTTTGGGTGATCTCTCTAGCCCACGAAATCATGTTTTCAAAAAGCAAACAACTGTCTTTGGGTATTATCATCCTACTATGTCTCTTTATATCTCGCAAATGTGTGCAATCATTCTGTGTCTGTTCCTCTCTAGATAAGGACTGGATGCTGAAAGGAAGTCAGGTGATATGCACTGTGCCTTTTTCTAACGGTGTTGCAAACTACAGCGCCTAAAAAATGAAAAAAAGAAAAGGGTCTGTAATAGAGCAGGCTGGGAGATGGGAGGGAAATTGGAACATTGGTGGAAGGAAGTGGACATTGATGGAGGAATAGGAACTTGAACATGGTACAACAGAAAATTCAATTGAACAACTTTGTATTTCACAGGGATTAGAAATGTAAAAAAAAACATAGATACTCCCCAAAAGACAAGCAATTGGAACCAGAGAGATAGTACAGTGGAACATACTTGTCCTGGATGAAGAGGACCTAAGCTGATCAACAGCCCCCCAATAAAGTCCCCTGAACCTCAAGAAGATGGTCTCTGAGCACAGTGCCAGAAATAAGCTCTGAGAAAAGCTGATGCCTCCCAGCAACAAATAATCAAATCAAAAGGGAAATGAATCAGTAGCTATCATCACCATTACGATCATTTATATGTTTGTCACCACAATAACATCCTGTATCAGAAATTGCCTAGTATGTTTACAAATGTTAATACTTGCATTCTCTAATTTACTGATCAAGAAAACAAGTTGAAATATTTTGCCCAAGTTGTACAGCAAGTTATAGAGGTGACTGGGACCAGGTCATGGGCTTTCTTCAAAATAATATGCTGCTTTTTCATTTTTTTCTTATTTAACAATAGACAAAAGAGTATAAAATATAACTACAAATATAACCTAGAAGATAGAAGAGTAGGAAGAATAATAAATAAAAATTTACCTTTTCAAAATAGGACTGGGCTACCGAAAAGAAAAGCAATAATAAAAAATAAAATAGTTATTTTAATCTGTATCTATGGTATTAAATCAAGTAAATTTATACTCCTCAAATCTATGAATTTCATAAAATGGGAAATGGTAGAGTTTCTGTAATGATTAACAATTTGGAGTTGGAGGAGGGGGTGTAGAAAAGATTACTAGTACAGAAACTTATATGGTAATTTCCCCAGAAGGACATATATGTGTACATTTGCTAATGAATACATACATATATACATGTATATGCATATGGACATCTCCTCATCTTAGTAAATGGAAACTTCGAAGCATATTAAATTATATCTCCCTGAAAAAATGATTTTTTAAATTTTATTGGATAAAATGTATTACTTGTTTTAATATAGTAATTCACCTTCTGCCCCATAAAAAATTGCATTTAAGGGCCCGGAGAGATAGCACAGCGGCGTTTGCCTTGCAAGCAGCCGATCCAGGACCAAAGGTGGTTGGTTCGAATCCCGGTGTCCCATATGGTCCCCCATGCCTGCCAGGAGCTATTTCTGAGCAGACAGCCAGGAGTAACCCCTGAGCAACGCTGGTGTGGCCCAAAAACTAAAAAAAAAAAAATTGCATTTAGAAATTCTACTGGAGAAGTGGCTAAGCCATTAAAAATTAAAAAGATTTTAATTTCAGCATGCTCACATTCAAAGTCAGCAACATCTTGGTAATCACACATCAGAGAAATTTAGAGAAATTAAGTTTCCAAGTTTTAAGAGCTGTTTGTTTGTTTGTTTGTTTGCTTATTCATGCTGGGGGTCAGACTCAAGGCCTCTCAAATGCAAGGGAAGTTCTCTGGACTGAGCCATATCTTTAGCCGTAAAAGGTTATTATTATTGGTCCGGGGAGATTACAAAGTAGTAGGGCATTTGCCTTGCACTTGGCCAACCTAGAACTAACCTGGGTTCGATTCCTGGCATGCCATATGGTCTCCAAAGCCTGCCAGGAGCTATTATGAGCACAGAGCTAGGAGTAACCTCTGAGTGCCTCCAGGTGTGGCCCAAACACCTCCCCCCATAAAAAGGTTATTATTTTTTTTAATGAACAACATTAGAATTGTTTCCAGAAAACATACTGTCGACGGAGATAGGATTTGACTTGTATTTGTTTATGCTTCCGAAGGGGATTTAACCAATCTGTTTTCATATAACATGCTGCAGCAGACCAAAGATATTAATGGGGCACATTTATACAGAGGATTATGGTCTTTTGAAGACTGCAATAGGGACAAAGAGGAGGAAGTCTATTTGTCCTCTTAGTTTCAGCCTTCCTGGTTCACTTTCTCACCCACCACATTGTTAATTTCTCTCTTGGGGATGGGGGAGGCTCAGCAAAGAGAGGACATGTTGCTGATGAGGATTTGGGGGTTCTAAATTCTTTAAACAGTCACACACAAGGATATTAAACAGCAAAGTACTCATGCACAATGATGTCATTGTAAGTGTTACAATTTGTCACCAGGATTGTTTTCCTGTGTGACTAGTGTAATATGAACACAGATAGTGACATAAGGAGCTTGTGTATGTGTGTGTGTGGAGGGGAAGGGTGTTCTGTCTATCTGTGTGTGTCTGTGTGTCCTGTCAGGGAGAAAATAAACACTTGTAAAAATCGTAGAAACCAAAAATGCATCAGTGAATAGTCCTTTATGTCAGATATTTATGAGGAATTTGGTTTGTTTTCTGATTCTGTTTTAACTTTTAAGGAGCTCTGTTAATGTGATTAATTAGCAAGAATTTATTGACTTAAAAATTCTCAACAGCCAAACTTATATGATTTTTTTAAATATATTTTTTCAGGTGAAACTATAAACTAGAGATCTAATTAAGACCTGCTGTTTCCTGAAATTTTGTGTGCACAGCTCTGGGAAGGAAAGTTGCTTCGAGTTTTACTTGAAGGGGTACATGTAATTGTAAGAGAAAATCCTAGCATTCTAGTCACTTCCTTTAGACACAGTCCTTACTTAATATCCATAGTGAATTTATGTCCAGGGTAGACATAAAACCTGCTATGGAGTTGGCTTAGAAAAAACTAAAATCAGCTCAAACATCATGAGTTGAAGAATTCAGCTGTTCCCAGCCAGTATTTCCAAATTTATGCTTAAAAAGTTTGATGGATCATGTAATTTAGTCTTTTGACAGTTCTTATATGTTCCCTTCCAATTACATTGCTAAGAATGGAAGTCACTCTTTAATAAAGAAAGCAAATTATCTTGCAAGAAATATAAAAATAAGAGACTAATATTCAAATGAGGGATAACTAGACTTTTGATGAAATTGAACTGATTTCTGACCAGTCCAACATTTCACCTGCTTTCATTGAAAAAAACTGATTTTCCTTTCTGAATCTTCTTTTTTATAAAATAATTCTGATGTTGACCTTAACATTTCCCATTTTTTTTACATATTGCTAAATGCTGTCCATATTTTTTAGTTTAACAACATGTTTATGTAACTTATCCATGAATGTCTTAACCAGGTAGTGATAAACTTAAGTAATAGTTGCTTCAAAGTAGAAAATGGTTCATTTTTAATCAATGAAAAAAAGACTTTCTTTTAATACCCTACGTAGAAAATGTTAACTACTTAGAACTTAAGAAGAGAAAAACGCTTTCGTTGTTGTCACTCAGACATTCTGAACAGAAAGTTTTGCAAACTCTTACATTGTGAAGGCATAAAATAAACAAGTCGCAGAATTTTTAACTTACTTTGTAAAAAACCATATGTAACAAAAAAACGTCCAATTTGCAAATTTCCACCAAGAAACAAGTGACTTCCTTTAGATAATGCATAAATATCGGGTCATAAAGGATCAACTCACAATTTACAGTCCCAGGGCATTACGCTGTAGCCTGTATATGCAACAGAGCAACAGAGCCAAAACACTTAGTTGCACAGAATACCCCATACAAAAGCCCCTTTTTCTGTTTCATGGCCAGAGATTCATTAGCTGCCTGTCTAAATGTGGAGGGGAATAGAGATTCTTCCTTCTCTTTATTATGCTGTACAGTTCATTTGTCCAATAGCTCATTGCCCCAGAAAATGTCATGGTCATTTCCTATACATGTCTTCCGGCCTCCTGAAAGTTCTGGAGATAGGAATGTCCCTGGGTGCCCCTTCTCTTGACAATATGACTTCTCAGACTCCACTACCCCTGCTTTCTGGTTTTATCCCAGATCCAGCCATGCCCTTGCCTGGGAGCTCAAAGCCCTGGGCCACATAAGGGCAGAGCAGCCACGTCAGAGCTGCTCCTGGCACCAAGGAAAATTATTTGCCCCGAGCGGCAAACACAGCCTCAGCAGTGTCCGGAGTATCAATCCCTCTCTTCTGTGTTATAAAAGGCCCTATTGTAGAAACACAAATCACTCAGAGATGGCATATACAATGTCTAATCACTTAATAGCTACTGGGCACCCACTGGGTATGGGCCCAAACTAGACATTGTCTGTAACCTAGTCACTTTGTGAAAAGCAGGGGGTGGGAAATAATACAGATTTCCATTCAGCTCCAGTTCTAGCACTTTATACATGGGCAAAAACACATCCTTCGAGCAAGCTAACAACAGACATCCTAACTAAGATGAGATAATTTGTGTATCTGGGAGTAGCAAGGTGAGGGATATAATATATGCTGGTTATTTGCACTGGCTTAATTTTTAATCTTACTCCCAGTAATAAATCAGAATAAAGCATCTGTATAACCTGAGAGGAATTTATAATGTCTCACTAGGAGTCTCTTCCCTTGTTTTGCAAAATAATAACAGTATTAATATTAGAATTATTATAATAATGCCTATGTTTGATACCATGAACCATTCTCTCTGCTATCTAGAAATGCTTAAAATAACTATAGCATATAGTAGGCCCTCAAGAATCTTAACTCGTCACTAGAATTCTAAGTTCTTGCCAACATACTTTTTATGGACATGAGGTTTTCAATCCTTGAACAAATCCTACTCATAAATATCTTAATCTCAGTTGGAAAAGTTTAGGTCTTTGGATTTCTTTTTGTTCTATGTTAAATATACACTTGTTCTCCTCACTTTCATCAATTCTGGTCTTTGGCAAATTTGAAAAAGGACCCTAGGCCAGAGAAAGGGTTAATTTTATTCCAATGTTCCAGATGTCTTCAGCACCTTGACTTTGGTAATATACTAAGAACAGTGAGTCCTTTGAATGAAAGTGAAAGGTATGCATTGTACTTAAATCTGGAACTTTTTCCCCCTGAAGAAACGCTGCCACTGAGACAGCCATCGCGCCATGTTAGACAGGATGAGATATGTTTTTGCTCAGGTATACCCTGTTCCAGCACATTTTCAACCCACTGCATTTGGAATCCAAGCAGTTAAAACTACATCAGCACTAATAGCGATGAGCTCATCTTGTATAAAGACATTTTTAGTTAAACACCACAATCTTGGGGGGGGGGGTGTGCTTAACCAAGCTGGCTTGGAATAGCTCACAATATGACGCATACCACAGGAAATAGAGTGGTATGAGGCACCTACAAAATATTTTTCAAACAAGTCATTGACGCTGTAAGCCCCATGCCTCAGCTTTAGGAAGTCACTTATTAAGAATCAACACCAGCCGTGCCAAGCTAAGCTTTTGCTCTTGGTGATTTTCCAATTGAATATTCAGGGCCCTGTCTCAGTCTTGTTTTCAGGGGAGTACATGCCTGGAATGTTAGCAAGCTATTTGCTGGAAAAAATGCCCACAACAGGCCCAATGTTGATCACATTAATGCGTTTGAGTGGGTATAGAGTGCAAATGATTGAAAATGCTTCCAGATCCCTGTTTGCAGGGGACAAAGCAGGCTCTGTTCTCTGATCTGATGGTCATTTTTTTTCCAGTGGAGGATGTGGTGCAGGAAGAGGGAAGAGTGCCAATCTCTGTCTAATGGTTCCAAACAGGGCCTGGGCCTAGCTCTCTGGATGCTGATGAGTGGGAAATGAAACACAGATGGGTCAGATGGGTAAGGAGAGGGGGATTACAGGTCAGGCCAAAGAGTTGGAATAAATTAAGTGCTTATGAGGTACAGAATGGCACATTGTTTAAGTGAATGGTCAGAGAAAACATTCCAGCATTGTTCAGGCCAGTGAACGAAGCTCATGTCCCTCTTCCCAGACCAGCCTAGGCCACAAAGATACACATCTTCAGGATGTATGGAGGACAATGCACACAAATGTGACCACTTGGTGCCTAAAACCTTCTTCCCTTTTCCAAAGAAGTCAGTGCTGCTTTATTACACCTGAGACATAATTTATTAAAACAAATGTTTGAGTTCATGTGTCAGATTATAGAGAGTCAGATTTGAGGTTCCCTGGGGATCTCCGAGGAAAGGTGAGTAACCACAAATTAATACAGCAGGGAAATAAACTGACAAAAGAAATATTTCATTGTACCTGAAACATTGAACCAATTTTTCCCCTTTCTTTAGTCTTTTCAACTTTTGCTCACAAATCAAAGAGTAACTTGAAAAAACTCAGCAGAAGCCTAGAGTGAATAATGAAATACCCATATATTTATGTTTAAGTGTCTTCAGCACATAGGAAAATAAGTGAAAACCACTTTTAGAAACTATTGGAAAATAACTCAAGTAGATAACTAAAAAATCGAGCAGAAGCCCTGATCACCGTTTTGTCATGAAGTGGCTTAGAGAAATCCTGACATCCCTAAACCCAGAGAAACAAGGCTGATTACTTAACATTAAACAACCCTAAAACAGGCAGGGAAAAGTGCACTTTTCTGAAGAAAGAAAACTAAGAGAAAGTGAGGGAGAAAAGTGTCACAGAAGGAGGAGAGCTAACGTGGCGGTTGCCAACAGAATTAGAAAACTTCTAAGGCTTGGAATTAATGGTTTCTTTTCAGAGTGAGAGAAATTATTTTCAGACGTTTATTTTCATACCAGCCATGTTTCCATTTTATGGACTTGACCTTTAACAGAATATCCCACAGGCTACACTGGAGACAGTGGTTGTCTGCATCATCACTGTGGGTAGGAAAAGCTTCCCAATGCATTGATTGGTGGACTATAACCCCCACACTGCACAAAGATCACCCCAAAACTACCAATATGCGAAGTCTTCATGTGATATGCCTTTAACAGGCCAGTGATTTTTATTGTGAACATTTTCATGAGTTGTTTTAGTGAGTGAAACTGAGTCTTGGAACCGCTTACCTTATTTTCCACTATTTGGGGCCATTTTAATATGAAGTGTGGTAGTACTTGTGACTTAAATATTTTGCCTTTTCCTCCCATTTTCTCCCCTCCCAAAGTTTAATGATGCCTGTGCCCAAGAGTCTTGGAAAGGAAGCCTAAGAATAAAAAACAAGTTTATAATGCAAATTTGAAATACGATCATGGCAGAAGCATCAATATTAAGAGTTAGAAAAAATGGCTGAAAAAAATCTAGTTTATGCTGAGTAAAACCATAAAACTGTTATGCATGAAAAGGACAGATCCATAAGAAACTAATATCCGGTTTGGGGTATTTGCTATTTCCTTGCCAATAAAATAGATGTCTCCCCTTCCCACCAGTCTTCTTTTCTCTTGAAAAAAAAAAAATGATGTTTGCCTTTCATTCAGAAGGACGGTGGTTAGAATCCCGGCATCCCATATAGTCCCCCGAGCCTGCCAGGAGAGATTTCTGAGCATGGAGCCAGGAGTAACCCCTGAGCACTGCCAAGTGTGACCCAAAAACAAACAAAAAACAAAACCAAAAAAAAAGTATTTCTGAAAGAATCTGTAGGCAGAGGTTAATTTGATAACACTTATATGACTACATGTCCTAATATAAAATTGGACAAAATTCTTTTCAGAGAAAAATCTGTAACAGAATAGAGTTCTCAGGAGGTGGCTGTTTCATCAGAACATTCTTTAATTGGTTATCTGAGTGTGATTGATGGTCATCACAGAGCTCTCAAGTCAACTGTCTCTTTTAGACCCTGAAGTATTAATAGTAGGGGCTGAGTAGCAGAGGGTCCTCTCATGAGTCTGTGGGAATACCTGGGCCACCTGGTGTCTTGCCAAGTGTTACCCTTGGAAGGAAAACGTGCTTTTTGACTAGACACAGAGCCAGCCAAACCACTGAGCCTGCAGCAAAAGCTTCATACATAACCCAGAAGCTTCCACAATAAACCCTTCAAGATGGAAAAGCAGAGCAGTAAATGTGAAGCTATTGTCACTTCCCACTAGATTTGACTGTCTGCTCATATATAGGAGCATCTCTTAAGCAATGTGTTCATTGGACTTACCAGGCTAGAGAATACAGTAGAAAAGTACAGCTCTTTAGAGCAGTGGAATGAATCTAATACCTACAGCATCACAACACTAACTACACAATTAGCATGGCATAGTAGATGATCAGCTCCCATCCCAAATTTAATAGTCTTTAGACCTCACAAAACTGGAAGTCATCTATAGAATTAACATTTATGAGGTAGAAATGTAGACCAGTAAAGGAAATACACAACTTGCTTTCTCTATATGCCTGGCTTGAGGCTTTATAGAAATCAAGCAAAGCAATCTACTTGGTAGCTACCCTACCTAAGGTCTGAAGAATGGAACTAACAACATTGAAATCTAATGTCATGGTATGTACCCTGGATTTAACAAAGACCTTTAACCCAATCTAGTCATTCTCCTGGAATAAGTCAACAATTTCCAAGTACTCACTACTTCATAATTTTAACAATTTTTGGTCTACAAAACATAAAATGCAGGATATGGGGCTATACCATAGGGATTTTCTTTCCCACCCATTGATTCCAAAATAAAGAAGGAAGTTTTGACTATCTGCCAAGCATAAGCTTTATGCTATTTTCCAGGGGTGGGGGCACATTTATTCTCCTCCAATAACTTTTCTCTCCACCCCTACTCTCTTATAAACAAAGGCAGGTGTTCACAAAGCAACTGAGTAGGACAGGATGTGTCCTGAAGCCATGGAACACAGCCAAGTTCTTTGCACTATGAAAGAGTGGTCACACATCAGACTCCACCTTTCTTAGATCTTCAAGATGCTCCACCAAGATGAGTAGCTTTGTCCAGTTAGAAGCTAGAAGGAAGAACATAATACTCTTCCTTCAAGGGTAAGACTATCCTAATAATTATTCTTTGATTAATAAGCACAGGAAAAATACCTTCACCTTGAAGATAAAAAATTATTGTGCAGGCTGTACATATGTAGAGTTTACATTCAAATAAAAGATTTCTTTAACATTATAGTCTATTAGGCCAATAACATAGTCCATTTACTTGTTCACCTGTAGAATCTCTTTACAGCACTTGAATGTTTGCTAAATGGTCAATTAAAATCCTGTTCCGGTAGGGAAAAAAAGCAGATTTCCAAATGGTGACTTTATTGATATAATAAAATCTAAGAAATTCTGCTTATGGAAAAACTCATGAACCAAATGTAATAAATAAGAGTTTACCCTGCAGTCTGGTTCCTCTTTATTTGACAGAATTAAAAATCACTCTGGAACAACTTAGTTCATTTTTCACTTACTAACTGAGCTTTAATGGTTTAGTAATCCCCTTTCTCTACTAATCAAGCAAACTCTTCATTCTGTCAGACAGCACTTACATTCTCTCACTCTTAACTTTATGAAGCATAATATATATACACACATATATATATATTATATATACAGAGAGAAAGGCTAAGAAAAGTGAGGATCAGGAAGAAAGGGAAAGAAATTAGAAACGTTTCCTTAGGCTGATGCAAGGGCCAGTGGCGCCACCCAGCCTGTACAGAGAGTGTCAAATTGCATGGCACCAAGAGGATTGTTCAATTTAGCCTTAAGTGCAAGATTACTGTGAGGGACAATTTTATTATAGAATATATATCACAGTTAATTTCCACTTCTGTTCACCCTCTTCTGTAAGAAATTACAGAAGCCAAATTGTACATCAACTAGACAAGAGCTTTCAAGTAATTTCACCTCTGGCACTATTTTTTCCCCTTTGGAAAACGATTACAATACATATGTTGGGTTATTTTAGAACAATATTGTGGCAGTTGTTTTTTTTAAAAAGTAGAAATCTGCTCAAATTAAATTTGAATATAAGTGTATCACTTATGACCCTAAGTACAAGGCAGGGTAGGTTCAGATTATTTTGTCATTGTCAGTTTTCCTTTTGAGCCCTTGTAGAGAGATACTGCAGCTGCACCTCTTCTGGCCAATTAGCCACATCGAAGCCATCCTAGATTCTCTGAACCAAACAATGCCCAGTATACAGTAAAGAATGACTTGGTTCTTTACTGAAAAAAAATTATTAGTTAAAAAAATTTTATAACTATGATTTATCAAGCTTTTTATAGTATAGTATAGTATAGTATTTATAGTATAGTATAGTATAGAATAGAATAGTTGTTTCAGTCATTAACGTCAAACACCAGTCCCACCACCAGTGTGACCTTCCCTCCACCAGTACCCACCACCCTACCCTAACTCTATAAAGGCACAAATTTATTTCAAATTGTTTGCAACAACACGAAGACAAGTGGAATTATCAAAACTTAGATCAAAGGGCCGGAGAAATAGCATAGCTGTAGGGCATTTGCCTTGCACACAGCCAATCCAGGACCAATGGTGGTTCAAATCCCAGCATTGATATGGTCCCCTGAGTCTGACAGTAGAGATTTCTGAGCACAGAGCCAGGAGTAACCCTTGAGTGCAGCTGAGTCTGGCCCAAATATTAAAAAAATTACTTAGATCAATAAGGGACCATGCATAATAATTATTATTTTTCACAGTGATGTTACTAATGTCATTTTCTAAGGATTTACTGGGATGGTGGCTGATGCTACTTGTCTTCTGTGTTACTGTTTAGAGTCACTGAGCTTGGTGGTTCTTCTCATATTTATTTTTATATAATTGCTTTTTTTAAGCACTGTGATTTTAGAATTGTTCATATTTGGGTTTCAGTCATAGAATTTACACCACTGTCACTAGTACACTTTTCTACCACCAATGTCCCCAATTTCCCCCTCCTCACCCCTGCCTGTCTTCTGTATGGGGCAGGCATTTTGCTTCTCTCTCTCTTTATCTCTCTCTTTCTCGCTCCCTCTTTCTTTACTTTTTGACACTCTATTTGGCACTATTGTTGATGAAGGGTTGCCATGCATGTCACTTTTTCCTCTTTCAGCACCCAGTTCTTGTCCAGAGTGATCAGATCCAACTATCATTGTCATAGTAGAACCTTCTCTATTTTGACTGCATTCATTGCTTTTTGTGGCAAGCTTCCTACCATGGACTGGTCCTCCTGATTTCCATCTCTATTGCCTGTGACTATTATCATATTGTCTTTTTTTCTTGTATCCCACAGATAAGTGAGATTATTCTATGTCTATCCCTATCCCTCTGACTCATTTTCCTCAAAAAGTAATCTCCTGTCCATCACATATAAACAAACTTCATGATTTTCTTTTTCCTATTGGCTGACTAGTTCCATTGAGTAGGTGTACCACAGTTATCTGTTGTCAGGCACCTAGGTTACTTCCAGATTCTGGATATTGTAAATAGTGTGACAATGAACATAGAAGGGCAGAAGCATTTTTGCATTGTGTTTTGTGTTCCTAGGGTATATTTTTAGGAATGATATTGCTTGATCATATGGGAGCTCAATTTTCAGTTTTTTGAGGAATATTCACATTGTTTTCTAGAAAGCTTGCAGTAGACAGCATTCTCACCAGCAATGAATGAGAGTCTCTTTCTCCCTGCATTCACGCCAGCACTGGTTGTTCTTGGTATTTTTGATACATGCCAGTCTCTGTGGTGTGAAATGATACCTCTTTGTTGTTTTTATTTTTGATTTGCATCTCCCTGATGATTATTGAGGTGGAACACTTTTTCTTGTGCCTTTGGCCATCTGTATTTCTTCTTTGAGGAAATGTCTGATTATTTCTTCTCCCTATTTTTGGATGGGATTAGATTTATTTTCATGTTAAGCTAGGTCATTACCTTGTATATCATAGATATACAAGATAATTAGAAAACTTAACATATGGGTATTTAGTGAATAGTTTCTCGCATTCCAAAGGTACCCTTTGTATTGTATTCACTGTTTCCTTAAAGTGCAGAAGCTTCTCAGTTTAATGTAGTGTAATTTGTTTATCTTTACTTCCTCTTGTTTGGACAGTAGAGTTTCCTCCTTGAAGTTTCCTCCTTGCCTACTTTTCTCTATGTATATTATGGTTTCAGGTTTGATATTTAGGTGTTTAATCCATTTTGATTTGTCCTTTACGCATAGTGTTAAGGAGAAGACTGAGTTCATTTTTTTGTACTTGATTAACCAATTATCCCAAGATAACTTGTTTTTCTTGCTCCACTTTGTATGTCTTGCTTCTTTATCAAAGATCAATTGATTGCATGTCTGGGGTCAGTCTCTGAAAACTCAAGTCTATTCCATTGATTTGAGGGTCTGTTTTTATTTCAATATCAGTCTGTTTTAATGACTATTGTTTTACAGTACACTTTAAAGTTGGGGGAAATGATGCCTCCCAATCTTCTTTCTCCCAAGGATTGTGTTAGCTATTTGTGGGCATTTATTTTTCCAATAAATTTCAAGAGTGTTTGATCCACTTCATTGAAAAAATGTCATGGGTATCTTTAGAGGGATCTTAATCTGTACAATCCTTTGGAAAGTTTTGCCATTTTAATGATGTTAATCCTCCCAATCCATGAGCAGGATACCTGTCTCCATTTCCTTTTGTACTCTTTAAGTTTTTGAAGTGCTTGGTGGTTCTTCTAATGCAACTTTCCTAGCAGATTTGCTGTGATCATACTGGGCTGACACCAATAAGAAATTATGAGGAGTCACACAGCCATGTGTGCCTGAGCGGCCCAGGATCTATAGATCTGTATATAACAAATTTGTTAGGTTGGCAGTGCAATAAGGTTAAATTGTAAAGTTTGGCCATTTCTGTTGAGGTTATTTGACTCTGGGCTGCTATACCTTTATGCAGAAATAAATCTATCCAAGAAGATCCCAGAATTTTCAGCAAGAACCAGACTACCTAGGAATAGTCTATGGCCATCATTTTCTTTTGGAGCTTAGTGGAGTTGAGCTGGTTTTTTTTTGTTTTGTTTTGTTTTGTTTTGTTTTTTATCAAGAAGTTAGCAGGTGTGTATACAAGTTGCTTGGTTTCTAGTGTGTGTATATGTCGTGTGTGTGTGTGTGTGTTTGGGGGGTGTGTGTGTTTGGGGGGTGTCAGAGGTGCACTTTAGGTTTTTGTTTATTTGTTTGTTTCTGTTTAGGGGGTACACCTGGCAGTGTTCAGGAGTTACTCCTGGCTGTGCTTAGAAATCATGCCTGGCAGGATCTGGGGAGCATACAGGATGCAGGGAATCAAACCCAGGTTTTTCCTGGGTCAACTGCATGCAAGGCCCAACACTTTAGATTTTTAAAAGCTAGTAATTTGCTGCTGGTCTGTTTTTGTCATTGCTTGTTTTTTTTTTTTTTTGTTTTGTTTTTCTTCCTCTTTTTTACCTTTCCTTTTTTATGTTGATATCCTCTAGATCAGGGGTCCTCAAACTTTTTAAACATGGGCCAGTTCACTGTCCCTCAGACCATTGGAGGGTCTGACTATAGTAAAAACAAAACTTATGAACGAATTCTTATGCACACTGTATATATCTTATTTTGTAATGAAGAAACAAAGCAGATACAAATACAATATGTGGCTCGCAGGCCATAGTTTGAGGACCACTGCTCTAGATGGACTCCTCCCAGCTTTTTATTTTCTTTTTTCCAATAGAACCACAGAATTTGGACCCACGCTGACATGCGAATGGCCCTAGCCCCCTCCAGCCTGGTTTTCCCCACCTGCTTCAGGTAGGGAAGCCCTTCCCACCCACGCCAACCTCACAAACAGCCCTAGCCCCCTCCTGCCTGGTGACCGCGCTAACGGCCCTAGCCCCATCCAGCCTGGTTTTCCCCGCCTGCTTCAGGTAGGGAAGCCCCACCCACCCACGCTGACCACACAACATATAGGTCTAGCCAGCTCAGACCTAACACCCAAATTTTTTAAATAATTAAGAACCCATAAAATTGGAAGCAAAATACCAAACAAACCAGAAATACCTATATCAAACAAGGCAGGTGGCAAAAGCGCACTCTAATCAAAAGGCCCTGCAAACCAGGCAACACCAAGAATTGCAAAGAAATATGGGTAAACCAAGAAAGACCCTAACATCTGGAGATATGGAAGAAAACACAAACAAGTTTCCAAGTCCAACAAAACGAACAGATCCAAGAGATGAAGATCTAAAAACAACCATGAAAAAGAAATGCAAATCACAGTAAAAGAAATGAAAGAAAAACTAGCCAGCGAGTACAAGAAAACCATGGATGAAAAAATCAACCAACTAAGAGAAGAACTGCTACAGAATATGAGAAATAACATACAAATGGAATTTAATGAAATAATAAATAATGTAAAAAGGTATACGAGTAGAATCTCACAGCTGGAAAAGCGTATAGAACAACTCGAAGAAAAACTGCAATCAAAAACCATCCAGGAAACCAACAGGGAAATAAAAGGCAAAGTATTGGAAGAGAAAGTCCAGTACTTAATAAACAAAGACAAAAGAAATAATCTAAGAATTGTGGGTATACCAGAAGGGAAGGAAACAGGGAAAGGTGAAGAACAAGTGGTCAGGGAAATAATAGGATAAAATTTTCCAACCCTCTGGAAAGAGACCTCGATGCAATTCCAGGAAGTAAAAAGAGTCTCTAATAAATAGACCCTAATAAGCCAACACCAAGACATATAGTAATCCAAATGGCAAAAATAAAGAGAAAGATGAACTCTTAAAAGCCATATAAGAGAAAAAAAAACCTCAAGTACAAAGGAAAGGACATAAGAATCAAACCAGATCTTCCATTTGAAACAATTCAAGCAAGAATACAGTGGAATGACATATTTAAATGACTAAATGAAAGAAATTTCCAACCTAGGGTCCAATACCCAGCAAAACTCTAATTCATATGGAAGGAAGACTAAAAACATTCTCAAATAAAAACAATCTAGCAATATTTGCGCAAACAAAACCAATTTTAAATGACCTACTCAAAGACGAATTACACAATCCAAATCCCCGATTGTAACAGCAACAACAACCCTACACAACATAACTACACAACAGACCTCTCTGTCAATAATCTCCCTAAAAGTTAATGGTCTAAACGCTCCCGTTATAAGACATATACTAGAGAATTGGGTTAGAAAACATAAAGCAGACTTCTGCTGCTTGCAAGAAACACATCTACTAAGGCAGGACAGGCACAGACTTAGAATAAAAGGATGAAAATCAATTATTCAGGCCAATGGAAAACAAAAAATAGCAGGCACAGCCATCATAATAACAGACCAAATTGCATTCAACCTCAAGAAAGTGATCAGAGACAAGAAAGGTCACTATATACTGATCAGGGGAACAATAGATCGAGAAGTACTAACGCTGGTAAATATTTATGCACCTAATGTAGACTCAGAAAAATATGGCAATTACTCACAAACCTGGAGAAACACATGAAGGGAAATGTGATAGTAGTAGGGGATCTCAATACTCCACATTCACCACTGGATAGATCCAGCAGGCAGAAAAATAGCAAAGTAATAAGGGCCCTAAATGAAAAAATTAGAAGATCTAGGGCTAGTAGACTTATATAGGGCCATCCACCCCCCAAAAGCAGAATACACATTCATCTCAAGCCCACATGGAACCTTCTTCAGAATAGACCATGCCTTAGGATATAAATCTAACTTATATAAAACCATAAATGTAAGGATCATCAGAAGCACCCTATCAGATCACTATGCAACAGAGGTCAAAAAATTGATTGTAAGAAGAAACAATGGAGAAAATCAAACACCTGTAGATTAAACAACATGCTACTCAACAACAGTTGGATCAAAGAGCAACTCAAGGAAGAAATTAAAAGATTCCTTGAGACAAACGATAATGAAGAAACAACTTGTCAAAACTTGTGGGACACAGCAAAAGCAGTAATTAAGGGGAAACTCATAGCAATACAGGCTTATGTCAGAAAAGAGGAAAATAACAAAATCAACAATCTAAAGGAACTGGAACAACTGCAGCAAAGAAATCCAACCACAACGAGAAATCAAGAAATAATAAAAACCAGAGCTGAAGTAAACAACATAGAAATCAAGAAAACAATACAAAAAAAAATCAATGAGTCCAGGAGTTGGTTTTTTGAAAAAATGAACAAGATAGACAAACTACTGGCAAGACTCACAAAAAAAAGAGGGAAATCACCCAAATTAATAGTATCACAAATAAAAGGGGAGAGATTACAACAGAACCCCAAGAAATACAACATATCATAAGGTTATATTATAAACAACTATACTCAGGCTAGAGAACCCAACAGAAATCGACAGATTCTTGAAAAAATACCAGGTACCAAGACGGGAATCTGAAGGGAGGGAATCCAGAGCATGAAAACCGGCAAGCCTTTGCAAAAGCCGGCTCCCTGTGTGTGACACCAGGCGGGGAAAATCCATGAAAGTACACCGGCCCAGTGGGGCCCAACTGTGAAAAACTGTGAGTGTGACCTGTATATGTCTGTCTACTGTCCTCTTGCATGAAACTCTTGCAAGTGGGGCAAAAAGAGGCTCCAGCGGAGCATGGACGCTCCGCTTGGCTACGCGGCCCTGCACTCTTTCTAAGGAAAGAACACCATTGCAACAAGAAAGAAAAATCACACTAAGAACAACGCTATATCACAGAAGCAAACATTTCTCTCTGGACTGTCTTCTCTGTTGCATGCTAGGGCCTAAGATTTGACCCAGTGTGAGGCTTCATCAACGGACGACTCCCCTCCCTTAGAGGCAAGTCAGCCCATCCAGAAAGGGAGGAGCCAGAGGAGTGTGCTGCCTGCATCATATAAACAATGAATATCACAACAACATGTAGAAAAACCCACAATACAAGTGTGACAATGGGGAAACAACGCAGGCCAGCATCAGACATAGAGAATGAAGATGACAATTCTGAGGACCAGATAATGACCAACCAACTAATCAACCTCTCAGATAAGGACTTTAGACTATCAATATGGAAGATGCTCAACGGATTCCAAGAAACCATGGATCGAGTTGAACAGAACACTAATCAGAACCAAGAAAATATGAAGACAGAAATCACAAAACTCTAAACTGAAATAACATGTCAACTAACAGGACTGAAAAAGTCAGTAAACGAAGTGAATGACAAAATGGATAAGCTCTGGGACAGGGTATCAGAAGCTGAGAATAGACTTGGTGGTGTGGAAGATGAGATACATAACAATTCCATACAGCAGGAGAGATTGGACAAAAAACTTAAAGCAAATGAGCAGACAATGGAAAAATTAGTCAAAGAATGGGAACAGATGAAAATAGAAGTCTATGATAAGATCAACAGAAACAACTTAAGAATCATTGGAGTCCCAGAGACCCAGGAAGAAAATTTCCAGGAAGAATCAACGGTCAAGAACATCATTAAAGAGAAACTCCCAGAGCTAAAGAATATATGTGATCAAATCCTGCATGCCCGAAGAGTACCAACCAAAAAAGATCCCAGAAAAACCACCCCAAGACACATCCTAGTCACAATGACAAATCCCACAGATAGAGACAGAATTCTGAAAACAGCAAGATCAAAAGGGGAAATCACGTTCAAGCAAGCTTCCCTGAGATTTACAGCAGACCTGTCACCAGAAACACTCAATGCCAGAAAGCAGTGGTGGGATATTGTGACAAGACTGAATGAAATGAATGCTTCACCCAGAATACTATACCCAGCAAAACTCACTTTCCGGTTTGATGGAAGAATACATGGTTTCACAGACAAAAAACAGCTCAGAAACTTCACAGACACAAAACCAGTCATAAGAGAAAAACTGAAAGACCTAATCTAAGACAAGACTACCCAAAAGACACACCAAATTTCGAAATAAAGATGGCGTTAAATCCCAGGACAATTCTTTCTCTCAACGTCAATGGACTAAATGCACCAGTCAAGAGACACAGAGTGGCTAAATGGATCAAAAAACTCAATTCAACCTTCTGCTACCTACAAGAAACACACCTGAATAGTCAGAACATAGACTCAAAATAAAAGGCTGTAGAAAAATTATCCAAGCAAACAACACCCATAAAAAAGCTGGAGTGGCCATACTAATATCAGATAATGCAAACTTTATACTCAGGAAGGTTGTAAGGGACAAAGATGGACATTTTATATTAATCAAGGGGTACGTAGAGCAGGAAGAATTCACTCTCCTAAACATATATGCACCGAATGAGGGGCCAGCAAAATATTTAATACAACTGTTGACAAGTCTGAAAAATAATATCAACAACAACACAATAACTGTGGGGGACCTTAACACGGCTTTGTCAACACTGGATAGGTCAACCAGACTGAAACCCAACAAGAATATACTAGACCTGAGGAGAGAAATGGAAGAAAGAGGCCTAGTGGATATATATAGGACACTCCATCCCCAGAAACCTGGATACAGATTCTTCTCCAATGTACATGGGACATTCTCCAGGATAGACTACATGCTGGCACATAAAACATACCTCCATAATATCAAGCGGATAGAAATTTTGCAGACTACCTTCGCTGACCACAAGGCTCTGAAATTATTTGTGAACCCCAAAGGGACTCAGAAGAAACACTTTAACACCTGGAAGTTAAACAGCCTCATGCTCAATAACCAGTGGGTCCGAGATGAAATCAAGGAGGAAATCAAAAGGTTCCTGGAAACAAATGACAATAAAGACACAAACTATCAGAACTTATGGGACACAGCAAAAGCAGTACTGAGAGGAAAATTTATAGCTTTGCAAGCACACATCAGGAAGGAAGAAGGAGCTTACCTGAGTAGCTTAATGACACAGCTAATAGAACTAGAAAGTGCTCAA
This sequence comes from Suncus etruscus, assembly GCF_024139225.1. Lineage (NCBI taxonomy): Eukaryota > Metazoa > Chordata > Mammalia > Eulipotyphla > Soricidae > Suncus > Suncus etruscus. The sequence goes on along the minus strand of NC_064855.1, from coordinate 97,375,766 downwards.
CAAAAGGACCCAAGAATAGGAAGACAGAAGAAAATAACAAAGCTGAGAGCAGAAATCAACGAAGTGGAAACTCAAAAAACAATCCGAAAGATCAACGAAAGCAGAAGTTGGTTCTTTGAAAAAATAAACAAGATTGATAGACCACTGGCAAACCTAACAAAGAAAGAGAGAGAGAAACTTGATAACTCGTATCAGGAATGAAAAAGGAGAGATCACTACTGATATGACAGAGATTCAAAGGGTAATCAGAAACTACTTTGAAAAACTCTACGCCACTAAAAATGAGAACCTGGAAGAAATGGATAAATTCTTGGACTCTTATAATCTTCCACGGTTGAAGGAAGAGGATGTAGCATATCTAAACACCCCCATCACCATTGATGAAATTAAAACAGTAATCAAATGTCTGCCGAAAAACAAAAGCCCAGGTCCAGATGGATTCACTAATGAATTCTATCAAACTTTCCAAGAGGAACTACTTGCCAAGAGTCTTGGCAAGACTCTTTCATGAAATTGAACAAACAGAAACACTTACAAATAGCTTTTATGAAGCCAACATCACCTTGATACCTAAACCAGACAGAGATGCTACAAAAATAGAAAATTACAGACCAATATCGCTGATGAATGCAGATGCAAAGATCCTCAACAAAATCCTGGCAAATAGGATTCAATGCCTCGTTAAGAAGATCATCCACTACGATCAAGTAGGTTTCATCCCAGGAATGCAAGGCTGGTTTAACATCTGTAAATCTATCAGCATAATACACAACATCAATAACAAGAAAAGTCAAAACCACATGATCATATTAATATATGCAGAGAAAGCATTTGATAAGGTCCAACACCCATTCTTGATCAAAACTCTCAGCAAGATGGGAATGGAGGGAACCTTTCTCAATATAGTGAAGGCCATCTACCACAAGCCAGTGGCAAATATTATCCTCAATGGAGAAAAACTAAAAGCCTTCCCTCTAAATTCTGGCACAAGACAAGGCTGTCCTCTCTCACCACTCCTATTCAACATAGCACTGGAAGTACTTGCTATAGAGATTAGGCAAGAAAAGGATATCAAGGGAATCCAGATAGGAAAGGAAGAAGTCAAGCTCTCACTGTTTGCAGATGACATGATACTCTACTTAGAAAACCCTAAAGACTGTATCAAAAAGCTTCTAGAAACAATAGACTCATATAGCAAGGTGGCAGGCTACAAAATTAACACACAAAAATCAATGGCCTTTCTATACACCAATAATAATAAGGATGAAATGAACATTAAGAAAACAACCCCATTCACAATAGTGCCACACAAACTCAAATATCTTGGAATCAACTTGACGAAATATGTGAAGGACCTATACAAGGAAAACTATAAAACTCTGCTCCAAGAAATAAGAGAGGACACACGGAAATGGAAACGCATACCCTGCTCATGGATTGGCAGGATTAACATCATCAAAATGTCAATACTCCCCAAGGCATTATACAGATTTAATGCCATCCCTCTAAAGATACCCATGACATTCTTCAAAGAAGTGGATCAGACACTTTTGAAATTCATTTGGAACAATAAACACCCTCGAATAGCTAAAGCAATCATTGGGAAAAAGCATATGGGAGGAATTACTTTCCCCAACTTTAAACTGTACTACAAAGCAATAGTTATCATAACAGCATGGTATTGGAATAAGGACAGGTCCTCTGATCAGTGAAATAGGCTTGAATACTCAGAAAATGTTCCCCAGACATACAATCACCTAATTTTTGATAAAGGAGCAGGAAATCCTAAATGGAGTAGGGAAAGCCTCTTCAACAAGTGGTGTTGGCACAATTGGATAGCCACTTGCAAAAAGTTAAACTTAGACCCCCAGCTAACATCATGTACGAAGGTAAAATCCAAATGGATTAAAGACCTCGATATCAGCCCCAAAACCATAAGATATATAGAACAGCACATATGCAAAACACTCCAGGACATTACAGGCATCTTCAAGGAGGAAACTGCACTCTCCAAGCAAGTGAAAGCAGAGATTAACAGATGGGAATATATTAAGCTGAGAAGCTTCTGCACCTCAAAGGAAATAGTGCCCAGGATACAAGCGCCACCCACTGAGTGGGAGAAACTATTCACCCAATACCCATCAGATAAGGGGCTAATCTCCAAAATATACAAGTCACTGACAGAACTTTACAAGAAAAAAACATCTAACCCCATCAAAATATGGGGAGAAGAAATGAACAGATACTTTGACAAAGAAGAAATACACATGGCCAAAAGACACATGAAAAAATGTTCCACATAACTAATCATCAGGGAGATGCAAATCAAAACAACGATGAGATACCACCTCACACCCCAGAGAATGGCACACATCACAAAGAATGAGAATAAACAGTGTTGGCGGGGATGTGGAGAGAAAGGAACTCTTATCCACTGCTGGTGGGAATGCCGTCTAGTTCAACCTTTATGGAAAGCGAAATGGAGATTCCTCCAAAAACTGGAAATCGAGCTCCCATACGATCCAGCTATATCACTCCTAGGAATATACCCTAGGAACACAAAAATACAATACAAAAACCCCTTCCTTACACCTATATTCATTGCAGCTCTATTTACCATAGCAAGACTCTGGAAACAACCAAGATGCCCTTCAACAGACGAATGGCTAAAGAAATGGTGGTACATATACACAATGGAATATTATGCAGCTGTCAGGAGAGATGAAGTCATGAAATTTTCCTATACATGGATGTACATGGAATCTATTATGCTGAGTGAAATAAGTCAGAGAGAGAGAGAAAAACGCAGAATGGTCTCACTCATCTATGGGTTTTAAGAAAAATGAAAGACACCCTTGTAATAATAATTTTCAGACACAAAAGTGAAAAGAGCTGGAAGTTCCAGCTCACCTCAGGAAGCTCACCACAAAGAGTGATGAGTTTAGTTAGGGAAATAACTACATTTTGAACTGTCCTAATAACGAGAATGTATGAGGAAAATGGAGAGCCTGTCTAGAGTACAGGCAGGGGTCGGGTGGGGAGGAGGGAGACTTGGGACATTGGTGATGGGAATGTTGCACTGGTGATGGGTGGTGTTCTTTACATGACTGAAACCCAAACACAATCATGTATGTAATTAAGGTGTATAAATAAATTAAAAAAAAAGACTGGAATCTGAAGAGCTAGAAAATCTAAACAGGCCAATCACTTCAGAGGAAATCAAAGATGTAATTAAGAAACTCCCTAAGAACAAAATCCAGGTCCAGATGGTTTTACAGGTGAATTCTATCAAACATTCCAAGAAGACTTACTACCATTAATCCACAGGCTCTTCCAAACCATAAAAAAAGACAGGAACCCTCCCCAACTCCTTTTATGAGGCTAATATCACACTCATTCCCAAAGATGGCAAGGACAGCACCAAGAAAGAAAACTACAGACCAATCTCCCTAATGAACATAGATGCAAAAATTCTCAACAAAATTTTAGCAAACCGAATCCAGCACTACATCAGAAAGATTATACACCATGACCAAGTGGGTTTCATCCCAGGGATGCAAGGTTGGTTCCACATACGTAAATGAGTCAACATTATACACCACATCAGCAACAAGAAAAACAAAAACCACATGATCATATCAATCAATGCAGAGAAGGTGTTTGACAAAATTCAACACCCATTCATGTTGAAAACACTCAACAAAACAGGGTTAGAAGGAACCTTTCTCAAGATACTTACAGCTATCTATGAAAAGCCCACAGCCAACATTATCCTCAATGGTGAAAAACTGAAAACATTTCCACTAAGGTCAGGAACTAGGCAAGACTGTCCACTCTCTCCACTCTTATTCAATATAATCTTAGAAGTCCTAGCAATAGCAATCCGACAAGAGAAGGGAATCAAAGGAATCCAAATTAAGAAAGAGGAACTCAAATTATCCATCTTTGCAGATGATATGATGATATACATCGAAAACCCTAAAGAGTCCACAGTAAAACTTCTAGAAATAATTAACCAATACAGCAAAGTGGCTGGCTACAAAGTGAATACACAAAAGACAATAGCATTTTTCTACACAAATAATGACGTAGAGGAGAGAGAGATTAAGAATTCAATTCCATTTAAAATAGTAACAAAAAACATTAAATACCTAGGGATCAACCTTACAAGGGAAGTGAAGGACTTATACCAGGAAAACTTCAAAAACACTTCAGAAAGAAATTGAAGAGGATATAAGGAAATGGAAGAACATTCCATGCTCATGGGTAGGTAGAATCAATATAGTCAAAATGACCATCCTACCCAATCTCCTTTATAGATTTAATGCAATCCCCATCCAAATTCAGACATAATTCTTTAAAGACTTAGAACAATCAATCATAAAATTCATCTGGAACCACAAAAGACCCATTATAGCCAAACACATACTAAAAAACAAGAAGCTGGGTGGCATCTCGCTACCTAACCTGAAGCTATACTATAAAGCCATAGTGATCAAAATGGCATGGTATTGGTACAAAGACAGAGCCTCAGACCAGTGGGTTAGAACAGAATTTCCAGACATAAGCCCCCATATAGTCAACTAATATTTGACAAAAGAGCCAAGAACTTGAAATGGGACAAAGAAAGTCTTCTCAACAAATGGTGTTGGTACAACTGGAAAACCACCTGTAAGAAATTGAAAATTGACCCATACCTCACCCCATATACAAAAGTCAACTCAAAATGGATCAAAGACCTCGAAATAAGACCCAAAACCATAAAGTTTATTGAGAAAAAAATAGGCGGAATACTCGAAGACCTATATATCAAAAAAGTCTTTCATGATAGATTGCCAATGGCAAGAACTTTAGCATCAAACATAAACAAATGGGACTACACCAAACTAAAAGGATTCTGCATGGCAAAAGAAACCATACTCAACACAAGAAGACAGGTAACTGAATTGGAAAAAAGTCTTTGAACTCAACATGTTCGATAAAAGGCTGATATCCAGAATATACAAAGCACTCAGAAAGATGAGCTCCACAAAAGCAAATAAAGCCATAAAAAAATGGGGAGATGAAATGAAAAGACACTTCACTGAAGAAGATCAAAAGATGGCCAACAAACACATGAAAACATGTTCACCTTCACTCATCATTAGGAAAATCCAAATCAAAACAACAATGAGGTACCACCTTACACCAGTGAGGATGGCTCACATCAAAAATAATGGAAACAATCTCTGTTGGAGGGGTTGTGGTATGAAAGGCTCTCTCATCCACTGCTGGTGGGAATGCCCCCTAGTCCAACCCCTATGGAGAACATTCTAGAGAGTGCTCAAGGAACTCAGAATTGAGCTGCCATTTGACCCAGCAATTGCTCTCCTGGGTATCCCCTCCCAAGCCGAAAGGACATTCATCCCAAAATATGTGTGCACCCCACTATTTATTGCAGCACTCAGTATAATAGCCAAGTCTTGGAACCAATCTCAATGCTCAACAACAGATGAGTGGATCATTAAGATGTGATATCTATACACAATGTAATACTACATGGCAGTAAGAAATGATTCAATCACAGACTTTGCAGCAATATGGATGGACCTAGAACATATTATGTTAAACGAAATAAGTCAGAAGATGAAAGATAAACACAGAATGATAGCACTATTCTGAAGCACCTAGAAACTACACCATATATACAACTAATATTCAAAGATCAAATAACAGGACTTAACAGGGTAGAAACTCCAAACACTGTAATACCACACATATACTGGGCAGAAGTGCCCAAACACATGAAAGAGGAACGTCATAAACTCTCGACCACACACTAAACCATAAAGAAACCAGCAACTGCAGAAACAGCAGCGTAGAGTGAACAGGTATGTAATCAGCCTGTTACTGCAAAGGCTCATAATAATCTCTTAGGGATCTTATACAAGGTTACAGGTAAAGAATACCATGGGAAATCACTGACCACAACCGAAGTATTTCAAAATAATAGGTGTTAATGCCTTAAGCTTAATATATTTAAAGTAACCTCTCAGCTTTTCTGTCCACAGGTGTTCTTGGATACAAAGGATGGACAACCTAAGCCACACGAGATGCCATACCCAGGTTGCGTTACAAAATTGTCTGGACAAAACTTTTTAACACACCCTATTTATCTCTACGGCATGCCTTCTTTTAGGACCTAAACCATGTGACCAGCCAGACCACCGAAGCAGCAACGGTGACCTGCAGACTTATACTACGGGGCCTACTCATTGAACGTATTCAAGCAAAATGACATGCCCTCGCTCTTTTCACCTCTCTTCTCACTACTTCCTCTTCCTTTTTTTCTATTTAATCTTATTTTCCCCTTTCTTCCTTTCTGCCCCTTCCAAATACTCTCCCCTATCCCCCTTCCAGGAATCCGACTACCCCTTCACCCCTCAATCCCATCCAGATTTTCCAATTTATTAAATCTCTTCACCCTCAGTTCTTAATCTATTAGGCATCAAGACTGACCTCCTATCCCAACAAACCAGTACCCAGCACCCGAGCAAAGGGACATCCACTCAAACCCACACCTCATCTCCAGCAGGAAAAGACAACCAACACCCCTACTGACTTATGCTGTGTGGCTCTCCCTACCAACTTATCCTAACGTGGACTGTTGCTGGATACCAGACTTAGCCCTAAAAGGACTCCCAATGCAAGAACTTTACACAAGACCCCCCCCTCAAATCTTTTACCAATCTCAGGAAGGGCAGGGTGTGCAATGAAAAGGTGCCTGGGAACCCATACTCCACAAGAAAATCTCAAAAGGCAATGGGGAAACATATACTTCCATCATAAGTATAAGACCTGTATAACACTACCTCTTTATTTTTTTATTTAATTTTACTTAAAATCATTTTTCACTATACATATGTGAGCAAATATATATTTTTTCTATTTTTATGTTTTTTGGGTGTGTGACTTGTTTCTCTGTTCTTTTCACCCCCAATGCACCGGCAATATAATGAAGCACCATTTCTTCCTGCAAAGGCACACTAAAAAAGGGGAAATCCCATGTATATAAACAAGCTCTTTAGGGATAAGAACTCATACTTATTTACAATACAGGGGAATCTCCCACATTGAAAATATGTCATGTGTATCCATCTTAGACGCCAGAAGATTATACACCAACCGTCCAGACTTGAATCCTGAACCCCAGACACAATTCTTCACAACAGCTGCAGGAACCAAAGCCCATCTGGAACATCCTGAATACTACTCGATCTCCAACATGAGCCAGTTCTAATATGATATCCTGACAACGAGGAAATTGGGAACAAATGGACATAAGAATAGGTTATCCTACCTTACCAACTAATGATAAAAACAAAATCAGAAGACTTACCACACTATGGGCTGTGCAAAAGCCAAGAACGTGATCTACAGATGACCGGCTGATAGAACCATGACCGGACAGTATGTATTCTGGGACCAACAAGAAAGACCTAGTCTAGGGTTTGGTCTACATCCTGCATAACAATCATGACCTCTAATTCCAGAGTCCTGACTGAAGCAATTGCAACTGAACGGGTCTTCTGGAAACATAAAGAAAGACGATATCTCAGGCTCCATCTGAGTTTCAGCGCAAGGGCCAAGACCACTAACCACCGAAGACAGATTAAAATGACATCGAGGAAACAGAACTTTTAAAATCACTAAGCAAGTCTTCATCATAAATTCCACTCCTTGACCTGTGCACAGACTGAGACCTCTAGATTTAGAGGTCTGTTTTTAACATCCAGATCGGAGCAGAAGTCTTCTATACGGCACAAAAAACACCAAGGGGAGAGTAAATGAACGTGAAAGGAGTCTATAGATAATCCCACGACAATATATTCCAAGGGTAGAGAAACCCTGTATCTCTTAGGCCAAGAGGATTCCCGTTTCAGATGACCCCAATATTTACTGTGCCTATGCAGGGGGTGGGGGGAAGAGACAAAAAAAAACTAAATAATCCTTCTTTTTTATTTTAATTTTTTAATTTTTTATTATTTTTTATTTAGTTTTTATCGATTTATTTGTTTTGGGGTAGATATTGAAGTAGTTGTCCATTTTTAAAATTATATTTACTTTTTCTTTCTTCTTTTCTCTTCTTCCTCTTTGCGCCTTGTCATATTTCCTATCTCAAGATCATGGCAACTATGTGATGCATATTTTTATTGCTGCAGTGCTCACTGGATATCTTATTTGATTCCTCTTTTTGAACTGTTGTGGTGTTTCACCTTCTTCTTTTCCCCTTCATCTCTCAAACCAAGGATGAGAGCCTCTAGAATGACTCTGCTCATAGTCGGCATAGTCGATTTTTACCCCATTATATTACCTTTCTCTTCCTTAAACAAAACCACATAACTTGAACTTTCTAGTCCTGCCTCCCAATTAGAGGAGGCAGTAATGGAGGCACCAAGACCAAACAGTTATAAGACCACTAAGTAATAAACTAGACACAGAAGGGACCACGCATTCTAGCATCCCCTGGGGGGGGGGGGGGAGAGTGAAGGATATGGGAGGCCGGATGGGAGCGGTTGTGGGAGGACAATTTGGTAGTGGGAATTCCCCTGATTCAATGTAAATATGTACCTGGAATATTACTGTGAACGATATGTAAGCCACTATAATTAAAATAAAAAATATATTAAAAAAAAGAACCACAGAATTTGAATCATCTTCTCCCTCATAAATTGAGGGGTGGATGGATGGTACCAGGAGCAACCAGTTGTATAAATATTGAGTGGAAATTAAAAAAAAAATCAGACTTACACACCAAACTCAAAGTCAACAATAACAGAATTGATACCCAATCTACAACAATCTGTACGCAAAGGGGACCTGTTACACTAGCAGTCCATAGGGCAAAGGGGGGAGGTATGGAATGCATGCTAGGAACAAATATACTGATGACACAACACTAATGGTAGGAATGGCCCTAATTCATTGTCACTATGTACCTTAAATATTACTAATAAAGATCTGTAATTTACTTTGATCACAATAAAAATTATTTAAAAAAAAAGCTAGTAATTGAGGTTTGCATCAGCTTGGGTTGGACAGCCTTTGTCTATATTATATAATTGCATCTTTGTCACCATATGATCTATTTTGTAAAACAATGAAATAAATTGTCCATTAAATGGAGAATTAAAGAAAAATAGAAAAATAGACAGAGAGGATTGTTCAAATTAGATCTACGTTGAAATAAAAGAAAATAAAAATAGAAAATGAAAAAAAATTCTCTTTTGAGGGTGGTTGGGTCACATCCAGTGACACTCAGGGATTATTCCTGGTTATACTCTCAGAAATTGATCCTAGCTTGGTGACCATATAGGACTCCAGGGATCAAACTGAGGTCCATTCTGGTTCAGCCATGAGCAAGGCAAATGCCCTACCACTATGCTATTGCTCTGGCCCCAAGATATTAATATTCTTTTTTTTTTTTGGTTTTTGGGCCACACCCAGTGGTGCTCAGGGGTTACTCCTGGCTGTATGCTCAGAAATAGCTCCTGGCAGGCACGGGGGACCATATGGGACACCGGGATTCGAACCAACCACCTTAGGTCCTGAATCGGCTGCTTGCAAGGCAAACACCGCTGTGCTATCTCTCCGGGCCCCAAGATATTATTCTTATCTCTGTGTATACACTGAGTTTCTCTATAAAAAAAGAAGCAAAAGCCTGGACTTATTGAGATAATGTCAAATTTGTTTCAAAAGTGTTGTACCAACTGAACCCTGCCACCAGCATGTAGTTAAGTGTTTTTATGGCTATATACTCTTGCCAGTTGTAAATAACTTCAGTTTATTATATATAAAATCATATGAGATAAAGACAAAAAATAAAGCATTTTATTTCTATATCAAATAATTAATGTCAACTCAAAGATAAAATGGCTAAAAGGGCCTGGACACAGTTTACTTTCTTTTTTTTTTTTTTTTTTACTCAGTTCTCAGTTTACTTTTTTCCTGTTAGGCTCAAAGTTGGATGTAGCTTAAGCCTAGGATTGAACTCCCTTTCAGTGACTTCCAAATTTATATTGCTGGTCCTGACCTCTTTCTGCTTTTTTTTTAGTTGCCTAATAGATAATTCCTTTGTATGTTTAAGGTACATCTCAAACTTAATTTTCTTTTGAAGAAGACCCTCTGAAATTTTGTAAATATTACAATTAAAATTTAAAAAGTAAATTACTTGCAAACTGTCAAATTGACAAGGCTCATATCAAAGACACTCATTATGATAAACAACTGTGTGCTCATAAAAGCACTGGAGGAAAACTATATTCTTAGTCATTATCTGACAGTACTGTCACAATAAATACTTGTATTTGAATATGTAAATAAAGGAATGAATATAAGAGAATTAAAAAGTCAAATTCAAAAATAAAGTCAATTCAAAATGTATTAAAGATCTTGATTAAAAACCTAAATCTGAAGCTGGAGAGATAGCATGGGGGTAAGGCATTTGCCTTGCATGCAGAAGGATGGTGGTTCAAAACCCAGCATCCCATATGGTCCCCCAAACCTGTCAGGAACGATTTCTGAGTATAAAGCCAGGAGTAACCCCTGAGTGCTGCTACGTGTGACCCCCCCAAAAATCCTAAATCTATAAATTATATCCAAGAAAACATATGCAGAACTCTTCAAAAATTAAACCCAGGGACCGGAGAGATAGCATGGAGGTAAGGCCTTTCATGCAGAAAGTCGGTGGTTCGAATCCCGGTATCCCATATGGTCCCCTGAGCCTGCCAGGAGCGATTTCTGAGTGTAGAGCCAGGTCCCCTGAGCACTGCCAGGTGTGACCCAAAAACCAAAAAAAAAAAAAAAGAAAAAAATTAAACCCAGATAAATGTATAATGATTCAGTGCCACACTGGTCAAGCAAACAGAAGCAAAAATAAATTGGACTATATCAAATTAAGAAATGCTGCAATTGGAAAGAAACAATCATTAGACAATGACAATAATAATAAATAAAAATATACTCCATAGATGGAGAAAATATTTGTTCATATCTCATCTAAAGAGTGGTTAAAATATGAAATATATAAAGCACTTATAAAATGTAACATTAGTGAAAGATGGTACAGGGTTAGAATATTTGCCTTGCATGCAGCCAATGCACATTTGATCTCTGGAAAACTATATAACTTCCCTAAATTCACTAGGCATATTTCCTGAGTGCAGAGCCAAGAGTAACCCAGGAACACCTCTATCTGTACCAAAAGCCGGAAGGAAGAAAGGAAGGAAGGAAGGAAGGAAGGAAGGAAGGAAGGAAGGAAGGAAGGAAGGAAGGAAGGAAGGAAGGAAGGAGGAAGGAAGGAAGGAAGGAAGGAAGGAAGGAAGGAAGGAAGGAAGGAAGGAAGGAAGGAAGGAAGGAAGGAAGGAAGGATCTAATAAAAAAATTGTAAGACAAATGTAGGGAAAATATCTGAACAGACATAGAAGAGGCCATATAGAAGGGCCAATAACTATATATAAAAATTGTTCTTCAACACTTATCATGAGGAAAATACAAATCAAAACAATGAGATATTATCTTACACATGTTTATGAAGAACAAAACAACTAGTGTTGGCATGGTTGTGGAGAAACAAAAACCTTTATCTGTTGGTGGTAGAAATGTTGACTATTTCTGCCTCTATGAAAATTGTGTGGATAATTCTAGAAAACTGAGAACTGAGCTTCTATATGATCCAGCAATTCTACTTCTGGGCATCTACCTACCATATGGACCCAAAACACGATTTCAAAAAGACAGTTCTGCAGTAAAGTCATTGCAGAACTATTGTCAATAGCCATAATCTGGAAACAATCCAAATAAGAACAGATGACTGTGTAAATAAATTATGGAATATACATATCCAGTGGGGTATTACTCACTATAGATAAAATATAGATAAAATCAATTTGCCACTGTGTGGATAGCGTGAAGGGTAGCACCCTGAAAATCAGAAAGAGAGGATCAAAGTTCTCTCATACGTGGTATATAAGGAAATGAAGGAAATAACTAATGCTAAAAGGGAACAGAACCTCAGAATGGGTCTAGAAACTGAGATTACTGGCCAGGGATGGTATGAAAAGAGACCTTGGGACATTAGTGAAGTGAATATAATACTCTAGGGGTGGGTGTGGTGTTAGAGTATTAAATGCATGTATGCTAGCACTAACAGTATGGTAAATCACAGTGCCTGAAAAAATAATGGGGGAAAGGGAGATTAAGATAGGCAGATAAAGAATTACAGAAAGAATATGTCCTTTCGTAAAGCAAGGAGGAGCTTCCAAGTAAAATCAACCATACTGACACCTCGGATTCTCAGTCTCTAGCTCTGTAAAGAAATAAATGTTTCTAAAAAAAAGTGAGGAGGGAGAGGAAATGAACAAACGCTTCTCTTAGAGGACATCAGAATGGCTTGCATAAAAGTGTCCATTGCCACCTGCTCTCAGGAAGATGCAAATCAAAATAATAATAAGATATCTCACACTAGTGATGATGGAAAATATATCAAAAAGGCTAGAAACAAGTGGTGGGAATGTGATGAAAAAGAAACCCTCTGTCACTATTGGCAGAAATGCCATCAAATTCTACCTCTAAGGAAACAAATTCCTTATCTTTTATAGGAGAGACTCATTTCTCTACAGAGAAGTTTTATACATCAACCATTTTGGTTTAGGTGTCATGCAGCTTCAATATTAAAGCTTTCTTATTTGCATCAATAAAAATTTTGTGAATCTTTTCTTTTGGAGGGGGCAGAAGGTTGTGACACACTCAGCAGTGCTCAGGGCTTTCACTCCTAGCTCTGCATTGAGGGATTTCTCCAGGTGAAGCTCAGAGAACCATAAAGAATGCCACAGGTTAAACTTGGGACAATCTCATGCCAGGCAAACACACTACCAGATGTACTATTTGGCATCTTGGATATTCACATAACTTGTAGCAGACACTGGTCTTATTACACGTTATCCTGAAAATACATGCTTGTATTATTTACATAATATTCCATTATGCATAAGTAAAATTTTTTATAGTTTTCCATTGGAGACAATTATATTATTTTCAGATGAATTGTACTCTTTTATTATATAATAATTTTATTATATAATAATATCTTCATCATGTGTATTCTTACACCATTCTTGCTGGCACATAAGAAAATTAGAAAATATACATATATGTTTAACTGTGCCAAATCACTTCAGAAAAAATGTGTAACAGTATAGCTTCTACTACTAATAGTCATTGAGTTGATTCTTTACTGTTTATGAACAAATAACACATAATAGAAATAATGTGAAATCATGGAAATAATCTTTCTTTTTCTCCTCCAATTATTTGTGTTTATTTTATATTCACGTATTCACAAACAATATTAAACAATGTCTGTCAATTAGTTCATACTTGCTATGTATTAGGCCATGTCAGATTGCTTTGCAAGCTATACAATAGCTATGGTTATTGTTTGTTGATTTTTCAAGTCTTCAGTGTTTTCCTTCTTTTCTTTTTTCTTTTCTCTTCCTTCCTTCCTTTTTTATCTCTCCTTCCTTTCTTTCTTTCTTCCCACACCCACAGTTGCTCAAGGAGCTATGCATGCCAAAAATTCAAAGCATGCACTACAGCCTGTGAACTCGTCTTATCCCCAAATATCTCCAATACCTTGAAATAACTAGTTGTCTAGGCTATTGGTTTCAAATAAATATAGTGTATTATGCTAAGGCAAGGGACATCTATTCCCTTTTCAAAAATAAATTTTCATACCTAATAAATTACTGTGAAATATTTATAATCCACTTTAGTCAAAATAAAAATTAAAAAAAATAGTTTAAGCTTCATAGAAAATTCCTAAGGGTTGTACAGAGAAAATCTAGTATACTCTTCATGTGTTTCCTTCAGAATTGACAACTTAGATGATCATAGGACATTTGTCAAAATTGGGAAATTTAGACCAAGAAATAGTATCAAATTAACTCCATATTTAGTTTAGATTTATTTCAGTCTTCCCACTCCTTTCTTTTTCTGTGCTCCATGTTCCATAATTTTGTAGTGTAAGTCTTCATATCTCCTTAATTTTCTAGAACTGAGTTTTTCACTCTCCTTGTTTGTGATGGCATTAACAAATGTAAAAAATACAATCTAGGTATTTTCTAAAATGATTCTTAATTTAAAATGATATTATGTGTTTCTCATGGTTATATTGGGTTCTGGAACAAAAATGGTTATAGAAAAGTCTCTAATAACATCATTTGTGTAATTACATATAAAAATCGCCAGTGATATAATCTTTCAGAAAGTGAATGGTTAGGGTTTTTTCACTGCAAAATTACTATATTCTCCTATTTTATGCACTTTGCACTAAACCAGTGTGTGTAGTTAATCTACACAGAGAAAGGAGAAATATGCTTCCTTTCCAATATCAGAAATACCTAATATAGTACTAAAGTTCGTCTGTTAGGACTATTGATTCCTTCATATCCCTTATTGGTTCATATTTATATGGATTCAAGTCTTTTTTATATTGCAGGTAATAGTCTTTTTTCATTATTTAAGGTAATAATCCAGTCTGTGTGTTATTTTGTTTTTCACATTATTCCAATTTTGACCAGTTGCTATTTTGGTTGGCTCCTATGAACTTTTGACATGCCCTGTCACTCATGGATCTGTTCTGTTTTTGCTCACTTTGTTTCTTTGAGTATTTCATTACTTCTTGGCAAGAATCTCCAGATTATCTTGAGCTTTCTCTATCTCTCTCTCTCTTTTTTTTTTATTTAGCTTTCTCTATCTCAACCCTAGAAGCAGCCTTTCTTAAAAAAAAAGTCATGGCTCTTTTTATTGAAGAGTCGTTTTTAGAAACTAATTTCTGAGTACTGGATGTTGTATTTGTGTTATTGAAATGTTTTAGTTTTAAAAACTCATGGTAATGTACATATTATATGAAATCTAGCATCTTAGGCACTGTGTTATTTAAAATGAGACTCAGCTTTGACAGTATAGCATGACAGAAAACACACTTGCTGAATGAAAAGACTCGACTCATTAACTAGCCCCAGTATAAATGAATAAAGCATTTTCAATTCCTAAATCAGTCTCTCTAGATCAATTTTATAAATATGTCCAACTCCAAATTCTAGATATCAGGAAGACATATTTTTCCATACCACACAAGTAATAATCTATCATGGACACTACAATCTATATGGAGTTTCTTGAGAGTAAAGTATATACAAATTGATAAAATTGTATTTATTTTTAACAATTAAATGCAAAATTTGCTCCCATTAGTGTTAAGATGATCTTTGCTCCATGAACCCTATCAGCCACCACTCTAATTTCTTATCTTTATAAATTTATGTACTTCAGGAGCCAATAAGAATGCAATAGTAATGGTCCATACTATCATTTGCTTAATTCACATGCTACATTACCCTCAAAGTTCATCCATGTTGTAATATGTGTTATAATTTCCTTTCTTAGGGGGCTGGATAATATTCCACTGTATGTAATAATACATTTTTAAAACAAACTTTCATTTGATCTACATTTTTACTCCATATGTTGCTATGAATAGGGCTGCACAAATTTTTCTCTTTGAGGTTTTGCTATTATCCCTACAGTCTATACTGGGCCGGAGCAATAGCACAAAGGATAGGGTGTTTGCCTTGCATGTGGCTGACCCAGGTTCAATCCACTGTTTCCCATATGGTCCTGAGAGCCTGCCAGGAGTGACTTCTGAATGCAGAACCAGGAATAACCCCTGAGCGCCAGCAGAGTGTGGCCCAGAAAACTACAGTCTATACCTAGAAGAGTTTCTAGATCACCTCATTTAATATTTATTTTTTAAAAGGAACTTACATATTAATGTTTTCATCAGCTACATCATTTTATTTCCTCTTAACTGTATCCAAAGATTCCATTTTCCCTACAACATACCAATAACACCAAAGTCAAAGACAACACATACCAAGCATGTACCCTAGCATAAACCATTAACTTTGAGAAATGATGATGTTTTGATATAATTTCATCACTTGTAACAAATGTACCATTTCAGTGGTAGGCATTTAATTTCTTCATTCTTTTTACATATAAGAACCTGGAACATATGGGGTATCTCTGAACCTTTTTATTTATTAAAACTGTTCTAGAACTTAAAGCTATTCTTAAAAAATAGTCTTTAAAAAAAGGCAATGTAATAAACACAATGTTAACAGCATTTTATTTGACCTTAGCGAATCCATTGAATGAAAGATTCACGTTAGCATATAAAAATGGGAAAACAATATCATAGAGACAGTATCATATGAGAGACAGAAAATATTTTTTAACTTCATTTATATTATCTGACTTCTATCTTTCTATAAAATGATATTTGTTTCCTCATAGTAATTATTTCTTAACTATACCTGCAAATAAAATACATTTTTGACTGTTTACTAAATTTGCGTTACGGTATTTGCAGTGAAGTTGTCAACAAAGCAATCACTAGTGGCATAGAACACAACTTTAAAAATAATTGGCATGAGAATAACATGCCAATTTAGCAGCATAGCTTGGGAGGTGAATTAACTTTTTGACATACTAGTCCTTTTCTTTGATAAAGCTAGTGAGAATAAATTTGTAGGGATAAGAAAGGTTTTTAAATGGGCTGGTTTAACAACCTTTTCTCACTAGAGAAAAATCTTTTACTCTGATGAGTAATCTAAATGAAAATATTGGTTCCCACAGATTTCTACTACCTTTGATGATAAAACCTCCTGCCTCATCTATTCCCTTTTGATCTAGCTGAAAAAGGATGCTGAGAGAGGTTAGGACCAGGCTCCTTCAATGACCAGCTGCTGATACAGCTGTGGCTTGTTAAGACCACAGGACAAGGAAAAGTTCCAGCATGTTTCCTGTTTTATCGCATTCTTAAGTTAACATTATATTACTGGGAAAATTGATATCCACCCAGATGCAGAAATATGGTATGGACTGGAGGCCAAAAAATCTGTAAAACTGAAGATTACAGAGCTCAAAAAAAAAATCATCCTATGTAAAGCTTATCAATAGGACCTTTCTTCCAACTAAGCAATTTAAAACAAAGATCTGATTTGAGATAGTTTACTTCTCTAAGATGGATGGGGAGAGAGTTTGAATTCTCTGGAGAACCATACTTTCTGGTTTCAAGTATCCTGATGGATTTGCATCCTAGACCCAAATTCAGTGGCTGAAGGCACAACGCAGAAGGCCTCCAGCTGATAAACGGGATCTTAACTCTGACTCTCACTGCTTTCCATTAAGGAAATGAGAAGCAACTCACTTTTTACAAGGTGTTAACTAAGCTTGGCTGAACAGCCCAACTGAAAAATCAAACATGCCCAAACACTTCATGTTTATAAAAACAAACTCCATTAACATGCCTGGCTTCCCTTTTCATAAAATTGGAGATGATTTACTGCATATCTTAGTGCAGGCCAATTTTCCTGTAAAATACATGTTTTGTATTATGTTTGGCACATCTAAGGCGATCAATGTGTAATTGCTGAATTGAATTAGAATTGATTTGTTTCCCATGAAAATTATAATAATTCTTACAGAACCTGTGACTACCCAACTGCCATGAAATAAAGTATTTATACCAGCTGTAAGAATTGGTATGATCTTCTTGAATGAAGTCAAACATTTTTTCTTCAATTCCACTGTAAAACCTTTCAAAGTTTAACTTAAAAGAAAGGAGACCAGATTGTCTGACAACTTGGTCCGTCAAGTCAGGCTTTATTACAAGTCTTTCCAGAGAAATTTATGTCTCTACTTTGCATGAGCCTTTTTATTTAAATGATCACAGTACACAACTTTCTGAGACTTCTTCAAAATTTCTTTAAATATTCGATGCCTTTTCTCTTTACACAGTTAAAATATTTTTCAATAAAAAGAACAAACATATAGTAATTATTTCGGTACATAGTTTATCTCTCCCAAATCACATTTATTCCTATTTATCCAAGTTGATATTCAAATTTGTTTTTCCAACTGTGGTCTGGGAACTGGGGAATATTTGTTCATAGGAATTAATTCTACTATAATATTTTTTGTGAATGCATTTCCTGCTATAGTAAGCCTTTAGTCCCTTACAATTTTTTTTAAATCATAACAGGTTTTATTCAAAAATGATTGGAAAACACAGAACCCAACATTTTACATGTGTGTGGCTTATGTTAAAGTAGCTCTGAGACATATTGTGTCATCTCAGTCACATTCTTGTAATATTTAATGCCTCAACATATGTGTTAGGTTAATAACAATTATTTTCCTCTGTAGCCAGGTAAGGTATAGTTCCTCCAAATTTTAGTTCAATTAAACAACTAAATTAGACACTTATGAGTTCATCATATACATGTACTGGATATTGCAGTACTAAACATTGTTTAGTCCTCAGTGTCAAAAGCCGCACAGAAAAATTAATTATACAATACACTTTCTATACTAAAGCTTTTTGTTTGCTTTTCCTTTTTATAGAATTAGATGTGAAAATAAAAAGAGAATTAGATGTGTAAATGTCTTCAGGGAGTTTCTACTTAATTATAGTCAAACTAAATTTGTAAATTTATATTCTTAGAGTATTTGGTACCTACTATGATATATTGTAGATATGCACAAAGACAAATATTTGCTTAATGTTAATTCTTACAAGTGCTAGGTAAAAGGAATAGCTGTGAACAAAACGACATTGGTGATTCTTGTCACCAATTATATACAGGTACAATCCAGTGAAAAGTATATTAGAAAATTCAGAAGAAAGTGTTTGGAGCATGATATGAGAAAAACTAGATTTTCCCATTCTCACTTTCTCTCCCCCCTTTCAGGTTTGATCTTCTATAGCTATTGCTAAATACATTTAAAAATATTTTCATTTTATTTTATTTTTTCGTTTAAGGGCCACACCCAGTGATGCTCAGGGGTTACTCCTGGCTATGTGCTTAGAAATCATCCGAGGCTTGAGGACCATATGGGAAGCCAGGGGACCAAATCACTATCCATCCTAGGTTAAGCGCACTCAAGACAAACACCCTATGGCTTGTGCCACAGCTCCAGCCTCAGCTTTAAAAAATATTTTCAATCTCATTTTTTTTCTGGTTTTTGGGCCACACCCACTGACACTCAGGGGTTACTCCTGGCTATGCGCTCAGAAATCACTCCTGGCTTGGGAGACCATATGGGATGCCAGGGGATCGTTCTAGGCTAGCTAGCGCGGGTAAGGCAGGTGCCTTACTGCTTGTGCCACTGGTCCGGCCCCTCAATATCACTTCTTATTTGCTCAGTCCATGGAGGTTCCTGAATAATCTCCTTCATCTCACCTTGACCTCTCAAATAAACATCCTCTGCATTGTACCTGACCAACCTCATCTAAGTGGTGAACAGATTATAATAACTTTAATTATTTTTATTGATTATGTTTTTTTCTAAATTTCTGCCTGGAAATATCATGATATCATTAATCTCAATGATTTATATACTTGTGAACCAGTACAAGTTAGTGAACTGGTATTAACAGATTTCTTAGTGTATGAATTTCTAGATGATAATCACACTGATAGTCCTAATTTTTCACTTGCAAACTTGCTGCTAAAAATCCAGTGATTTTTGGACTTATTGGATTTTGTGACTTATTGGAAATAAGATATTTTATAAAGCCTATAAAAGAAAGGTCAGGAGCAGGAAAAAGGGCAACAGAGAATAAATAGTATTTTGTTTTGTTTTAGGATCATACCTGGCAATGTTCAGGGATTATTCCTGGCTTTGCAGTCAGGATTTACTACAGGCAGTAGTAGGAGTTCCACATACGATGCCATGGATTGAACCTGGTTCAGTTACATGCAAGGCAAGTGCCATACCAGCTATAATAATTCTTCAGTCCCCCAGAAACAGAAATAATTTTGTACAGATCAACCAACCCCCAAATTTTTATATGGCATCCTTATAACGACCCTCCATTGGACTGATATTTAAATTGTTCAAAATAATAAAATTGTACACTCAGGTATTGATTTTCTTATATTGGGAGCTTCCTGAAGGCCACAGCACTTTGAATTTTGAAGTATGCTCTAAATAAAAAGGGAAGGAAGGAAGGAAGGAAGGAAGGAAGGAAGGAAGGAAGGAAGGAAGGAAGGAAGGAAGGAAGGAAGGAAGGAAGGAAGGGAGGGAGGGAGGAAGGGAGGAAAGAAGAAAAGAAGGAAGGAAGGGAGGGAGGAGGGAAGGGAGGAAGGGAGGAAGGGAGGAAGGAAGGAAGGAAGGAAGGGAGGGAGGAAGGGAGGAAAGAAGAAAAGAAGGAAGGAAGGAAGGGAGGGAGGAGGGAAGGGAGGAAGGGAGGAAGGGAGGAAGGAAGGAAGGGAGGAAGGAAGGAAGGGAGGAAGGAAGGGAGGAAGGTTGGAGGGAGGGAGGGAGGGAGGGAAGGAAGAAAGGAGGGAGAAAAGAAGAAAGGAAGAAAGAAAGAAAGAAAGAAAGAAAGAAAGAAAGAAAGAAAGAAAGAAAGAAAGAAAGAAAGAAAGAAAGAAAGAAAGAAAGAAAGAAAGAAAGAAAGAAAGAAAGAAAGAAAGAAAGAAAAAGAAAGCAGGAAAGAAAGATAAAGAAAGAAAAGAAAAGAAAAGAAAAGAAAAGAAAAGAAAAGGAGCCAGCGCAGTGGTAGGGTGTTTGCCTTGCATGCAGCTGACCTATGGCTAGATTCCCCCAGCATCTTAGATGGTCCCCCAAGCCAGGAGCAATTTCTAAGGGCATAGCCAGGAGTAACCCCTGAACATCACTGGATGTGACCCAAAAACAAAAACTAATAAAAAAAAGAAGAAGAAGAAGAAGAAGCATGGCCTCTTTACTACAGCACGGGATTTATACAAAACAAGCTCTTATTCTTTCTAAAATATGGTCCCTTAAACAACGAGGGTGATCAGATGTGGAGGACACCAACATATATGTACAGAGAACAGTAACATCATTTTGATCAAGATATTGAGGATTATATTATCCCTGCTTACAAATATGTGGAAATATGGTGAGCATTGATACTAAACAAGTCTTTTAGATATTGCTTTCAGCAACATAGCACACAGCCCTGGCAAATATCTTATATAAAGTTGCTGTCCTACATCAATGATCACAGTTTCATCTGTTACGGAGTTTCCATTTCAAAGCATTGAGGCCATTCTAAGGTGGGATGTGATTTAGGAGTGAGGAAGAGAAAAGACTTGCACATTTCCTAAAATGTCCAGGGTGCATTTTGTGGGGATGATGTTCATGATGATAATGATAAGGTCCCCAGCTGTCTGTAGAAGTTCCTTTCTGGGAAACAGCTGGCAATTCATTCTCTAAAGATCGCATCTGGCTTGATTTGCCAGTACTCAAATCCCATTGATCTGGTTGTGTTCTAGCCCTCTGTACTCACAGTTCAAAGAGCAGGGAGGCCTGTAAAGAAATTACTGCCATATTGTTCAATCGGCCACAGTGAGCAATATATACGATTATAATTAGGAACACATTAAGGGAAGCAGCTCAGTGGAGATAAGCTGCTTGGCTGCATACGCTTTTTGATGAGGGCTTAGCGCCAATCCAAGAAGAAAAAGATTAAATGTTTGTTACCAATCCTTTTGAACTTGTGGCAGAACATGTGGTAAAGCATTTTTGATTCAAATTAAAAGCATCCTAGGATAAAAATAACTCGGTTCTCCCAGGCCTTTCCAAGTGAAACCATTTGGAGACTGATTTATTGTATAGCCCTTAACCTCTTTCCACCGGCGTGATTAACGAAAGCATTTCTGAATCCCATGTAAGCCTGGACAGGTATTTGTCTTGTTACACATCTGTGGAACAAATGGCAATACAAATTATACACTCAACAGATGTAAGTTTTCAAAGGCCAGGCAAATTTAATTTGACTGTGCATGTAAATGAAAAGTTCATTGAACTCTGAGGTCAGCAATGTGGGTTTACAGGTAGAGGGTGGTTGCGTCAGATGTCGCCAGAAGGCCAACCACTCAGAAACTCTCGGAAGGGCGCTTCCTAAACTTAGCAGAGGAAATAGAGAGAGGCAAGTGTGAGGGAAGGCTGAAAAGGAAAAGCCCAAACTGACCACAGCATCGAAATAGCCTTAGCAAGGTCACTGGGAAGAAAGCAAAGGCAGGGTGGTAATCATATATGTGCTAAGCTTCCTAGTCAAGAGACATGATTTAGTGGTTTCTTATGAAAAGGAAGAATAGAAAGTTTGTTTCAGATCCAGCTTTTTACTCCCACTGTGGCATAGGGCAGGCCTCTTAGCTTTCCTATGCCTATTTATGTATAATAGTGGATACTGGGGATTTTACACAGCATAGGCATCAGAGACGCAACATCCTTTCTCTGACTATTGATCAGTGAAAAGTGAATGCTATGCCAGGGGCATTTCTTCAGACTAAAGTTTGTAGTTGTAGGAAAATACCTGCTGAACGAATATTCAAGTTATTTAAATTCCTACAGACAGTGAGGTGCCTGGGGTCTAGTTAAAATAAAACTAAAACAGACCTAGACTCAGGCACACAAACACACACACACACACACACACACACACACACACACACACACACACACACACACACTTTCCTCTACCCATTACAAATTATGAGGATATTTTCACACTGTATAATTTCTTGCATAATAAAATAGATGGCATCAATAATAGTAATGTTGAATTTCTTATAGTATAAAAAACAATAATCAATACCATGAATATCAAAGGAAGCCTCCTAGCACTTTAGTTATTAAACTCTGTCAAGATGTCCACTTTCTACCATCTAAAGTTTTTTTTTTCCAGGTTCTCAGTTGTCAGTTAAAATTTTCTCTCAAAATCCCTTTGATTCTATCATTTTGGAATATATTTGGCTAAACCAAGTAATATGGTTTATTAAAATATAATAACACAAGTGGTGAGCTTCTAAGAGAAGACAAAGTATGCAATATTTTTCAAATTTCTTTTTACCCTTTTATGAGATTGAAATGAATTGAAACGAATTAATTCTATCAGATCTAGTTTTGAGGAAGGGAAAGTGAGACGAAACGCATGTAAACTGTTTTTGTTTTCCTCTATATGCAAAATTGAGTAAAATAAAAGCAGAGCTTTGTTGACGGGAAAGTTTTTCCCAAATCCAAATGAAATGAATTGAGAATGATTCATTGAGAATAATAATTTGTCTTTAGAAAGAAGTCTGGGTGGGTCGAAATTTCCTTTTTATTCTTTCTTATACAAGGAACAAAATGTTACGAGTACTCCTTTGGTTTGTTTGCATTGATTCTTTCCTGTATGAATAAAAATAATAAGATGTTTGGAGAAGCTTTGTCCTGGTTCTACTCTAAATATGTGCCAATTACTAAGAGGTCAAAGAAGCCAAATTACAGTCAATGACAGTTTTATAAATAAATATATTATTATGTTTCAATAATCTTTCTTTTTCTTTGAAATACCAATTAGTTAGGAAACTTGCTGCTTTATAGGAAGAACAGACAGACTAATTCAATGCCACATTCTAAATGGTTGAAGTAAAAAGGGTGCAAGAGACATCCTTTGGGTAAAAGTGACATGAATGACAATAAAAATTCATAAACAAATTTTACAGTCTATAGCTAGGTAAACACCAGACACCCTTCTTCCTAAGATAGCTTTTTTTTTATCAGTTGCATTGGCTATTTTCCTACCCCCTCCTTAAACTCTGAGATTAAAGTTACAATTGGCATCTTATTAATATTTCCTGGAATATTTCATAGTGCTTAAGTCATATTTGGTATATATGCCATACATTTATTGAATTAAACTGATATCACATGATTTGGTACCAGAATTTTATTAAAATATATGTAGAATATTAAATATATTGAAATCTAGCCCCATATTCAAAATTAAGAAAAAAATGTCATACTTACATATATATTTGTGGCTAAAAATATAATTCTTGAGCAAGATGACATAAAAGCAGTAATACTTTCTCATATTAATTCTCAATCACAGTAACATTGGTCAAATGCAATGTCTACTTAGAACACTTTAAAATATTTTATAAGGAACGTAATTTATGAAGTAATATGTTGAGTAAATTGTCACTCATAGTTATATCCTAAAGTCATGTTGAATCCCAATCCTTCTATCGATCATGCGTTTATTTCTCATTCTTGGTGTAAACTGGGAATATAATCCATGCTTTAAATATTGTTCCAAATGGTGAATTCACAGCCCCATTTATGTGATAAAAACTAAATTGCAAGAATCACAGTAATGATGTACACCTTGAATTCTACTTTGCAAATTTAGTTTAAGAAATCAGTATGCGTTGGGCTCAGATTTAAAGACATTTACTAAGAGGAAATGTCAATTTATCAATTTTCCTTATAAATTTCTTACCAAATAGAAATGATGCTGAAAGCAAACTAGGGAAAATACTTAAGAGGGAAGAGATGGTCAGTAATTTACCCATGAAGTTTGGGCACTAATATCTTCTTAAAAGACCCAGCTGGGCTGTAAATGAAGAATCACAGCTTCTAATCTTGGCTCTGCTGAGAACATGCAACGTGACTTGAAGTAAATCACTTGACCTTTCAGAGCTCTGCCTCCTTCTAGGTAATAATCCTGTCCTTATCTCCCTCATTGTTTCAAAAATATAATGAGATGGATGTTTTGTGTGAAAGCACTTTGAATAGTCAAATGTGCTATGTTATTATTTGAACAAAACATTATCCTTTCTAACCTACTTAGCGTTGTAAATGAAATACTGCATATTAATGTGGTCCTGGGGTTCAGAGAACTTGGGGTCGGTCTCTGAGCACCATTAGAGTTTCTGCTATTTTTAAAGACAGCATAAATTATGTGCCCCAGACAAGTCTCAATGCTCTTTGCAAGTCTGAGAGGCTAGTATGAGGCTGCCTAGACACCCTGCCACCTCCCAAATAGGTACCAAGGAAGAAAAAGGAAGAAATTTAAGAGAACAGAGAGCAAGCCCTGCTTGCCAAGTCTTTGCCAAAGCTGCAGTTTTTTATGTGCACGGGTGTTGAAAATAAAGGAAGCATATCTAAAAATCCAAGTCTAGGCAGGAATTTCCATACCCTCTGGGTGTTTTACTGAGTTACTATAATAGATGCATGTCCATGCATAAGTGTGAATATATACAAACATAACATTCTAAAAGCAGATAGCTTTGCCACAATACACACCCAATTCATGGAATGGCATCAATTCCACCAACCTTATTTGCTATTGTAATTGGGTTCTTTTGGAAGCAGATTTTGTACAATTTTTTTTTTTTACCCTGGAGTTATTTACCCACTTGGTAGTATTCTAGGCATTCACAAAATATATTTTTCTACACATACATGAGTAAGTGCTTCCCAAAAGAAATTTTCTTTCCTATTTTTTTTAAATTTCAGAAGTACTCTAGAATTTGTTGCTGCTGTTTTTTAAAATATTGAGCTTGGGAGTGAGGGTGAGTTTGGGTCATAACTAAGTAACCTTGGGACCATGACTCAATCTGGGAATTCTCTTGGCATTTCATTATAGATGCCAAATTCATTCGTTACTACCAAGATTATAAAGGGAATTTGAGTTCTAAAACTAGGTGGCCCTTGTGTGTCCATATACACCTTGGATTTGATTCTCTCCCTAAGTGCAAAGGCAACTCACTCTGAACTCTGATTAAAATTAAAAGATCTTATTTCTAGTTTTCAAAGCCTTTGGAAAAGGCATTCCTTAATTTTCAGTGTTCTGGCAGCCTTTTATCACTTACCTGTTTTTTCCAATCAACAGATTATTTTTCTCCAATGGTTTTTTGTTTGTTTGTTCATATTTTTTGGTCACACTCGGTGACACTCAGGGATTTCTTCTGGCTATGCACTCAGAAATCACTCTTGGCTAAGGGGGACCATATGAGGCGCCAGGGGATCGAACAGCGGTCCATCCTAGTTTAGCTGTGTGCAAGGCAAATGCCTCTGCTCCAGCCCTTCCAATGGTTTATTGTTTTGATTGGTTTGGGTAATATGTTTGCTTTACTCCAATCAACCTACTTAGCTTAGTGATAAAGAGTCCATGTTATAAAGCAGCTTTCCCAAAAGTTTTCTCACCATGGTCTCCTTTCAACTTTTATTTTCTTCCTGTGATCTCCCACTAACAGCTGCCCTCCAAGCCTTCTTCTTTGTCCACCTATTTATATGATTTTTCTCTGGCAGATTTCCTAAGGTATCCTGGAGGCCCCCAGGATCCAATTGACCCATAATATAAAAACTGATCTGTGATGGTGACACTTTGGGAGTATTACAGTGAGGAGTAAGAAATCCCAACCAAACCATTGAAATAACTTTTGAAAATGTATTAATATTTTATTTTGAAAATGTATTAAACTTTCTTCATCTCCAAATACTCATAACTGCTTATAATAAAAATGAAATGGGATATGGCAAGGAAAATGCCTTGGTACCAGGTGCACAATAAGAAACAAACAGCAACTGGTTTATACAGTAAATCAGAATCCAAAGGGAAGACATCACTCACTTTTGCTACAGTTGAAAAGCATCTGGGTCTGGAGGGCCTGAATCCATTAAAAGGGGGAAATACTTTCTAACTTAAATAGAGACAAGCTATGTATGGTAACTTGTAATATTTAACAATGCACATATCTTTCCTACATATAAACTAGGAGACAAGCTACAAGACATTTGAATAAGTAAATTAAGATGAGGGAATCTCTACACTCTGGAGTGAATCCTGAATAGCTACACATCAAAGCAGAAAAAAAACCCACCTAAAATACACAGTACATTTGGTGCATTTATGTTTTAGCTTAGGGTGTGTATAATATTATAAAATACTCTAGAGCCATGTTGTGGCTAGAACTAGACTTTCTAGGTTGGGAAAACTAGTGTTTGTACTTTGATGAGTGCTAAGTCACAATAGTGTCTTTCGTTTCTAGCCTTGCCCTTTAAAAAAAGAGATTGAGCATGTCTGTGTGGTTCCTGTTGGCACAGTGACATCACACTTCTGCACACGATGATGGAAGATGGAAAGATCTCTTATTTAGAACATGTGCCAATTTCTGTAATGTAAATACCCCCACCCTGAAATGTCACTGAAAGCACAATTGAGAAGAGATGTATACATTCAGTGCTAATAGGTGACAGGATGCAAGTATAGCTGGCTCTGAGATTTGTGTTATTAAACTGAAGATTTCTGGAGCAGGAATGATAGTACAAAAGATAGGGAGTTTTTCCTAATACTACTAAAGCTGAATTCAGTCTCTGGCATCACATACAGTCTCCTGAGATCTACCAGGAGTGACCCCTGATCACAAAGCCAGAAATAAGTCCTAGTACCTCCAAGTATGCACCAAATCTCTCTCTTTATCTATAGATATCACATATATATATATACATAGAGAAGTAATATATATATATATATGTATATAGAGAGATAAGGATTTCCATTTTCTAAATTTCTCAAGTAATGTCCACTCTAAATTTGTTGGATTTTTCTGTCTTCAGATTGAATTTTTTTCTATTTCTTGAAGTTTGTTTCCCACTAATAATACCTTTGTGCTTCTGAACCTCTTCCTGCTGCTCTGTTATGAATTATAAAGCACCCTACTCTTGGAGCTGTGAAGAAAATGAAAGAGAGATGCAAGGGAAGCAATCATTTATGACTAAATGGAGACCTAGAATTCTTTTTTTTAATAACTTTTTTCTTTCTTTAAACATCTTGATTACAAATATGATTGTGATTAGGTTTTAGTCATGTTAAGAACACCCCCCTTCACCAGTGCAACATTCCCACCACCAATGACCCAAATCTCCCTCCATCCCACTCCCACCTGCACTTTAGACAGGCATTCCAGTTTCCTCATTAATTCACATGGTTATGGTAGTTGGAGAGCTATTTTTCTAGGCCCTTTTTCGGCCCAATCCCAAGGGGTTCAGGGCACAGGACAGTGGAAAAAACACGCACAGGCAACACTCACAGTTTCTCACAGTCGAGAACCAGCCTGATGTCACAAACAGGGGACTCGCCTTTCTGCAGAATACTGCGGATAGCCGGTTTTCATGGTCGGACACAGTTCCTTGGCGTTCTGGCCCTTGGATGAGCCTCTGGGAGAGCTATTTTTCTGGGCCCTTTTCGGCCCACTCCCAAGAGGTTCAGGAGACAGGAGAGTGGAAAAACATGCACAGGCAACACTTACAGTTTCTCGAGACCTGGATTTCTAATAAATCTGTTCTAAAATAAGATGCTTTAACCAAGGGTTCACTAGTATGTATGCCAAGCAAAGTTGCTGATACTCAAGTTCAAGTCCTTACAGTTGCATATACGGCATATTTTCAACATGTGTTAAAAACAGTCTATCAACTTCTCTTTGCACCGAATCCAGTTTGCACACTGCTTCCGGATATATATTCCTGAAATAACACTCAGATCACGTTTTCTACTCAGAAATTCTAGAGGTTTCTCAATCTCTTCAGGAAAAGTCAAAATTTAACCTTCAATGGGTTGCACAGACACAACATTAGGGTGACATCTCTCATGATCTTTTCATACCCATGTATTTGCCATCCTTCTCTGCCCTTAATTTCCCATCTTCTTTTATTTCTACCATGTTTAAAGTTTTTTTTTTTTTTGGTTTTTGGGCCACACCCGTTTGATGCTCAGGGGTTACTCCTGGCTATGTGCTCAGAAATCGCCCCTGGCTTGGGGGAACCATATGGGACGCCGGGGGATCGAACCGCGGTCCTTCCTTGGCTAGCGCTTGCAAGGCAGACACCTTACCTCCAGCGCCACCTACCCGGCCCCCATGTTTAAAGTTTAACTTCTCTTTGATAATGTATACTTTTGACTGATAGATTCAGACTGCTAAATTCTTATGATCTAACTTCAAAAATGGACTTTTTGTGTAACTCTATTCTGGCTACTTTATGATTTGATCTTTTCTCCTCTGACCTCAATCTTGTCTATATCTGTCAGAATGCTAACGTTACACATTGCTTGGTACTAAACCTATTTATTTAACAACCTCCTCAATGAATTACTAGCATGAAAAGCATCAAAACCATGTCTCTAATTATTATGCCAACACTTTCCAAAGGAAATTTCTGTTATACAGTATCTTTCATCCACAGTTTCAATATGATTGTTAAAGCACATGAAATGTACCCAGCATAATGAAGAACTTGAAGTTTAATTTGCTGTATTCTGATTCATTTAAATTTAAGCAGTCACAAGTGACTAGTGGCGCCATATTAGACAGCATATCTAGACTATGGACAATGACTTTGCTTTGTAGCTATTCAGCAACTATTGAAAAAATCAATGAAATTTCCCTATGTTACAACATGATACTCAAATTGCCTTCTAGCCCATCCCTAGTTCTTAATTAACTCTTCCTATACTCTATGGCCACTTCCTAATATTGTTTCCACCCCCCTTTGACTCTTGTGGTCACCTACTAATAATAGCCTCTAGATAGAATTTTAATGTTCAGAAGTACATAGTCTACTTCCTGCCCTCAAAGACTGAGAGTTCTGTATACGCCAGCAATGGAGCTTTGGAGAACAAACTATTTCTTTCCAAAAGCTCATTTACTCTCCCAAAGGCAGTGAGCCAAAACATGCATGTTTTAAACTCTCCTCTGAAGCTTGCCCTTCAAGCTGGTGCTCTCCCTTGAACACGTGCCTTGCTTGCTTGTCTCTATATATCTTTGATTTCCTATTTTATCTCTGGGGAAACCTGTCAATTAAACAACATGTCAATTAAACACGTATCTCTTTCTCTCCCCTTATGTCTTCCTAGATAAGTTTCAATAAAAACTATTTAATTTCACCAAAATAAAATAAAATAAACTTTATACTAAAACTTTCTAGAACTTGCCTTTACCACTTAGGGGCATTTTTTTTTACCATGCTATTTAAATTCAATAAAAGTCTAAACTTTAGTTTGAGAATTGAAGTATGTTAACTTCTGGTTAAAAAGTCAAGTAATTTAATTTGAAGCAGATAATTTGATTTATTTTTGTGCATTCACTTACACAGATGGGACAATTTGAAGAATTGAAAATGATATAAACTCTAGTTTCAACAATGTGGAGTAAAAACTAAAAAACTTTGTTTTAGATCATTTGAAAACTGTTAAAGTTTATTAGATAATAACTCCACATAGAGTTTGAAAATAAAATATAAGTCAGACATCACTAATCTAACCTCTTTACACTTTTACTTTACACTTAATAAATATAATCATGGTTACTTAGGACTATATTCATTAAAAAATTAATATTTACCTATAGAAAAGATCACAATAAATGTGACCTATTTTAGCAGCTCTTTTCATAAACAGATACTAGTTTGTAATGTTACTTGATATTACTTGTTTATTAGTTTATAATTTTACTAGTTTATAATGTTACTAAAATATTACTATAACTAGTTGATAGACTTTTCTAACATGTCTAAATGTTACTAGTTATAACATTTTATAACTATTAAAAGGTCTTTTAAGTGAGCAAATTAGATTACTTTATAAAAATTAAAAAAAATTGGCTTTACTTTTATTTTATATTATAGAATAAGATAATGAAATAACACCTCTCCTTGCAAAAAATTATCTAACGAAAAGGAACATTTGCTTATTTGTCCTGTTTATTTTTTAGTAGACATCAAGCTTTGCAGATGTCACTTTCCATGAATAATTTACCCCAGAATTACTTGGTCTAACTCATTAACAGTTTGTTTCTTTTTTTTTTTGGTTTTTGGGTCACACCCGGCTGTGCTCAGGGGTTACTCCTGGCTGTCTGCTCAGAAATAGCTCCTGGCAGGCACGGGGGACCTTATGGGACACCGGGATTCGAACCAACCACCTTTGGTCCTGGATTGGCTGCTCGAAAGGCAAATGCCGCTGTGCTATCTCTCCGGGCCCAACAGTTTCTGTTTCTAAAAAGACTTATAAAATTATATCAGACTATATATTCATACATTCTCTGTCTCTTTTTCTCATTTTCTCTTATACACACGTACAGGAGAACTGTCAAATGTAATTAAATATTTTTCTAGTAAAACATAAGCCTCTAAAGCTATTTTATGGAGTTTCTGTTATCCTATAAATACTTTGTAGAAAAAATTAAAAATCACTTTTAGGCAACTTGTCACCATATGCTTTATGTCCTATTTCCAACCATTCTCGGACTAGTAACTACACCATTATGAACTTATTATGCTATGTGTTTATCACATTGTTCAATTATGACTTAAATACCAAGAGGCTCTAAAATAGTGATGTCAAAATGTACACACTGTTAATCCTGTCAACTGGCAATTCACATAAATCTAAGTTTAAGTGTTAGACTATAAAAAGAGAAATAACATGCTTATATAAAGGTAGCATTGTTATCTTTAATATGGGAATATTATCCAAACTCAGCCAAAAGATGCTACCAAAATATTTTGCCAAGAATAGTTTATGTAATACAGTATAAAGTTCATAAAACAAATGTATTTTCACAGGATGAGCCATGATTAAGTTCTTCTCCTGTCTCATAAAGTACAATTTATCTGCTATTTTTTTTTAACTTTGAGGTTTATAAGCTCTACTTCTATATACATCACAATGATTAACTTCTGTTCAGTTACTTACATTTATCTGAGCTTACAAATGAGGGGCAACTATTTTCTTTGGGGAAGTGGTGGTAATAGGGAGAGGTTTGAGTCATATTTGGCTGTGTTCAGAGTTTGTTCCTGGCTCTATGCTCAAAGTGAAATCTGTGATGCCAGGGAATGAACTAGGTTTGGCTACATGCAAAGCAAACACCTTTCCCACAGTATTATCTCTCTATCCAAGTGGCTACTATTTTCTTAGGATGCTAATCATATACTAGGGAATATTTTGTTGCTGCTTCCTTTGGGATTAAGACCGCAGTAGAGCCTCCAGGAAAATCAATTTCCAGGCCTGTGGTATTTTGCTTTTTTGTACATGAAAAGTGCTGACATTATTATAACTTTGTTGGACAGATGGACTAAAGGCCTTTTAAATTTCATATATTAAGTACAGCCTGTTCTAAACTAACGGGATTCTCACACTTAGAAATAGTACATTAACTAATATGTCACGTGGACCCAATTTAGACCCCAGGTGATTAGACACCAACCACCCAGCCTTGAACCCTGGATCCCAGACAGAAATGACATAGTTCTTCACAACAGCTACAGGAAACAAATCCCATCTGCGACATCCTTATTACTGCTCGGACACCAACAAGTGCCAGCTCTAATATGATATCCTGACAACAAGGAAAATGGGAACAACTTGACCTAAGAACAGGTTATCCTACATCACCAGCTAACTATAAGACAAAATCAGAAGACTTGTCACCCTTTGGTCTGTCCAAAAGCCAAGATCGCGATTTACAGATGGCTGGCTGACAGAAGCATGACCGGACTGTATGTATCCTGAGACCAATAAAAAAAAACCCTAATCTAGGGTTTTAGCTATGACCTGCACAACAACCATGATCTCTAGTTCCAGAGGTCTGTCTGAGACAATTGCAACGGAATGGGTCTTCTGGAAACTTAACAAAAAAACACTATTGTAGGCTCCATCCTAGGATCAGCACAAGACCAAGACCACCAACCACAGAAGAGGGAACAGAACTTCTAGAACCACAAAGAAACACTTCATCATAAGTTCCACTCCTTGACCTGTGCAGATACCAAGATCTCTAGATACAGAGGTCTGATCTTATCACCCAGGACAGAGCAGAAGTCTTCCAAACACCAAGTAAATGAACTTGAACGGAGTCTATAGTTAATCCCATGACAATATATTCCAAGACTGGAGAAACCTTTTATCTTTTAGGCCAAGGGAATTCCTTTTCGAATGACCCCAATATTTACTGTGCCTGTGCAGGAGGGGGAAAAAAAGGCAAAAAGCACAAAACAATTTAATTTTTTTATTTATTTATCTAGTTTTTGTCGATTTCTTTGTTTTGGTGTGGTTATTGAAGTTGTTGTCTCCATTTATATTTATTTTTTCTTCTTTTCTTTTCTTTCTTTATATGCTCTGCCATGTTTTTTATCTCAGGACCATGGCTTTTATGTGGTGCTTATCTCTATTGTTGGAGTGCTCACTGGATATTTTATTTGACACTTCTTTTTGTACTGTTGGGGTGTTTAACCTTCTTTTCCCCCTTCGTCTCTCAAACCGATGATGAGAGCCTCTAGAAAAACTTCGCCTATTTTCAGCGTATTTGATTTTTACCCCAGTTTATTAATTTTCTCTTCTTCAAACAAAACCACATAACTTGAACTATCTAGTCCCACCTCCCAGTTAGAGGGGGAAATAAGGGAGGTACCAAGACCAAATAGGTGTAAGATCACTAAGTAGTAAGCTAGGCACAGAGGGGACCACTTATTCTAGCTGCCCCAGGGGTGAGGGAGGAGGATATGGGAGGAAGGATGGGGAGGGAGGACACTTCGGTGATGGGAATTCCCCTGATTCTATGTTAATATGTACCTAAAATATTATTGTCAACAATATGTAAGCTACTATGATCAAAATAAAAATTATATTATTATAAAAAAAAAAAGAAATAGTAATACTTACCTGGAAGGGGAGATACCATGATCACGAAGGTGGTTT
Organism: Suncus etruscus; assembly: GCF_024139225.1. Taxonomy (NCBI): domain Eukaryota; kingdom Metazoa; phylum Chordata; class Mammalia; order Eulipotyphla; family Soricidae; genus Suncus; species Suncus etruscus. The sequence goes on along the minus strand of NC_064855.1, from coordinate 97,342,111 downwards.
CCCCAGGGCGAGGCTTATCTATTGCACTCTAGATGTGCTGACTCCTGCGATTTCCCCAAATGTGGGAAACTTACTGCATAATTTGTGGTAGAGTCTAGTTTACAAAAAGAAAAAAAAAAGAAAAACAAAACAGTACATTAACTATCTAAATATTCTTCCCTTGAAGGCACACAGCATGGTACCTGTCTGTATTTTAAACAAATTAGCTTATATGATATTCAAAACAAAAGACACAAAAGTTGGTTAGTATACTAACACACTTTGAAGACAGATAGAATGTTCATTTCTCTACTGGTCTGTGCCCTAGATGCAAAACCTAGTTCGATCAATTTTATAGTAAAATATTTTCTTCAGAGTTCTGGCTTTTTTTTAAAGAATGCCTATAAGCACAAAATAATGAGTTTTTGTTTACAAAAGGGACTTGTTATATTAGCAGTCCAGGGGGCTAAAAGTGGAGATATGCATGCTGGGAACTATGGCAGACGGAAGTCAACACTGGTAGTGGGAATGGTCTTAATTCACTGTCACTCTGTGCCTGAAATTCAACTGTGAAAGACTTGTATTTCACATTGTTCTCAATAAATAGTATAAAAAAACAAACAAACAAATAAATGAGTGTTTGAATACAATGGGGGAGATGAATCCTCTTAAATAAGCTCAAATAATATCTTTACAATGAGCAAAATTATCTTCCCTTTTAAAATTGAAGACAAAATACATTTCAAAATTACTACAACACATTTTATGACTGAAACTCAATTATGAACAACTTTGTGACTGTGGGAAACAAACTGTATTATGAAGAAACTGGTAAATCATGATGTTTAAATAAATTAATATTTAAAAATCTAAAAAAAATTAGTACAGTCTATGGTTTAGAATAAAAAGAATGAAATATAAGTGATATCAATAAGAATGTTGTTATTAAGTCAAAACAAGGAGCTCACTGTCAAATAGTAAACACAGCATGATGTAATTTTTTGTAGAACCATCAATACATAAAATATTCATAATGACTATGTTCAATAGTATATTGATTTTTTTTATATTTTTAATCTCACCTGGGATTTCTGAAACTCTTATTAATTGAATGGACTAGTAATCTCTGTCTATATGTAATAAAGGATAGTCTCTGCTTAATCCAAGTATTCTTATATTGTCATAGAACATATTACTCCAGAACCCAGTTTAACAGTTATCCGGGATTGAATATTGCATGTTAATCATCATAATTAACTTATATATTTTTGTTTGTTTGTTTGTTTGTTTTTTTTTTGGGGGGGTCATACCCGGCAGCGCTCAGGGGCTACTCCTGACTCAATGCTCAGAAATCGCCACCAGCAGGCTCACAGAACCTTATGGGATGCCAGGATTTGAACCACCGATCTGCATGCAAGGCAAACGCCTTACTGCTATCCTATCTCTCCGGCCCCACATTCAACTTATATTTTAAAATTTGATGAAAAGTTCTCACTTCTCACTTGATCTAAACCAAGATCCCTACTAGCAAGAAGAAAGTCTCATTATTTGGGGTTGGGGGGATTGGGTCACACCTGGCAGTGCTCAGGGGTTACTCCTGAATTTGTGCTCAAAAATTACTCCTGGCAGACTCAAGGAACTTTATGGGATTCTGGGGATAGATTCTAAGTGAGCTATATGCAAGGAAAATGCCCTGTCCACTGTGTTATCACTTCAGTCCCAAAGTCCCATTTTTGAGAATGTTTTCAATCTGCTTTGATTCACATTTTGTGAGATATTCTCACTTCTCAATCATCACGATTCCACCAGACAGTGACATGGATGATAAAGTAAAATTTCTCCTCTTTGGTGTCTATTTGTTAAAAGATTATTAGCAAATTGTCGTATTCTTTCCTGAATTCAGCCACTTCTGGGTGTTAAGCACAGTATTTGGTACACAACTTTGAATGATCAAGATCATAAGATTCTAACTCTAAAGTCATACATGTTTAACAAAATGTGATGTGGTGAGATGCTGACAGAGCAAAAAGAAGACTTGGAACAGAGCAGAGTGGTGTGGATAAAAAAAAATAAAGAAGACTTAAAGCCAATATTACAAAGATAAGCTAATGGATCAAAATATAGATTATAAGAATTATCTTTCACCTAAAAATATAAAGCTGCTGTATATTAAATGGTAACTTAATATACAAGCAAAGATGAATAGAGACATCCTCTAAAATTCACACATTTTGCTTTATTTTGTTATTTTTTGAGCTACATCGTGCTGTGCTCAAAGCTTATTACTGGTACTGCACATTGAAATCAATGCTATCAAGTTTGCAGTACCATAGTGGATGCCAGGAATCGAAGCTGGGTTAAAGATATACAAGGCATACACTCTACTCACTGCGTGATCTCTCCAGTTCCTAGAATTCAAACTTCAATGTATTTTTTACACTGTGATTAATAAAGTTTTTACACAGTGATAAACTCCATGATTTCTTTTATGAAAATACAATCCAGTTAGCCTCATATTATAACATTTCCTGAGGAGATAAAAAAGGAAATCCCTGCCACTCAAAAAGCTTTGAGGCTTATTGAAGTCAAGGTAGCAAAAGAGCTGCTTTTATCATAGAGGAGGTGCAATGAAAAGCCACATTATTGGGAACATTGATGTAAAAGGTAATACAGAAGTGGCAGGCAACAATGACAGAACCAAATTTTTGAGTGTCAGGTCAACTTCTTCTAAAATCTTGGGTGATCTAAGAACACTGGCAGTAGTCACTCACTTTCTCGGGTGTAATTTGAGAGATGGATAAACTTGACATTTATCTCTGTGTCTCAGCCAACATGCCACCAGCAGGACTATGTAGCACAAGGAGAAAGGTTCCGGGCAAGCCAGAAGCAACTGTTTTCAGTGTGGGACATGCCTGGATCTGTAAATTCTAAAGAGGGTACTTTGCAAGGGGGTGTGGGCTGGCAGAAATCTGGTTTAGTAGCAAGAGATTTTTCAAAGCAGCAGGAGAACAGCGTCTGAGATTTGTGTCTTCAAGCAGAAGGCTGGACTCACAAACCTCAGGTGTGGATATCAGGATCTCTCTTGGGGCCACATGGAGCCAGCCACACGTCAGCAGACTCCAGGGGGCCAGTACAGACGAACTTCATCACCACAGAGCTCCAGAACAGCCACCACAGAACAAGGACCTGCATTCATTGAAGCTGCTACAAGCAGGATTCCATGATCTCCTCCAGCCCCCAATCTCCAGACACATGACAGCAGAGTGGAGAAGAGCAGGCCAACGTTGGGAAAGCTGAAAGATGGAACATTTACCCTAAAGAGACTGAGTCATCCAAGAGAAATGATCTAAACAGGAAGAGACAGAAATGCTGTTAATTAGCAAGATTAAAGCACCCCACCCCCACCCCAATGCCACTAATAAGCAGAGTTAACAAGCACAGGAGAAAAATTAAATCATTATCAAAAGATTCTCCCTCAAGCTTCAGAAAAGCCTATAAGGAAGAATTATATGAAGTAGCACTCAGAGGACAAATGACACTTATCCTATTATACCAATATGCAGCACTCAAAAGCTGGTGCCTTTGAAGGAAAATGACCTACAACTTGGACTGGTTATGGAAGAAAAGAGATCCCAGTTAGGAATCTCTGATGTCACAACAGATTTTTTTTTCACCAGTTGCTTGCTGCTACTTGCCTTGCCCTGAAAATTTGGCTGGTGGTGTTGAGGGTGCACCATAAATACCTATTCTTAACTTGGTTTCTCCTTTCTTATTACCCCTCTTATCCTCCAAACTATTGAGAAAATGATAATAAGTAAAAAAAAAAAAATAAAAGTAGACAGAGTGACAGACAACATTTGGCCATCAATTCCAAGTTTCTACAACATATCAGTTATTCTTGGAAACACTATTGTCCAAAATAAATAATCTATGATAATTTCTGTAGAGCAAATCGGACTTTTTTGAATTACAGCCTCTAATAAAGCTGATTGTGCATATAAAAGACTAAAAGAGATTAAACAGTTCTCCTGAAATTATCCCAGTAATGTGCTACAACTTTGTGGTACAAGCTCACTAGAGATTAATCTCTATCCAACTCAGATTGGTGTTATCATGGGTCGTCTAAGATCAGGTTTAGTAAGAGGATTCGCACCAAAGGAATTGGCAAACACTAGTAGGCCTTTTTTAAAGTCAATTTTGGCAAGGTCATTCTTAGTTGTTTACCTTCACCATATCTTTGAAATGCCTTGTTAACAGCATACCACAACACCAGATTGTTCATATGCTATCAGTGCTGCAGCAAATTATCACAAAGTTAATGACTGAGAAACAACAGAAATATATTTCTTTATAGTCTCATAGATTAGAAGTTTGACTGACATAGATCTCAGTGGGGCAAAAGTAAAACTTAAGCATTAACGTTCCTTCTTTGAGATTAGGAGAGAGTGCATTTCCTGGTCTTTCCTAACAACTCATTTCCCCTGAAGAGATAGAATATATCTCTAAAGTCTTTGAGAGCAGATCAAGTCCTTCTCACTTTGTATCTGTCTGACCTCTTTCATTACCTTCCTTTCCCACCTTCAAGAAATTTTAAGTTTACTTTGGGATCACTTGGATAATTTAGGATGACCTCCAAAATGATCAGGCCAACTGTTTAGCAATTTTAATAGCAATCATAACTAATCATTGGGATGTAAAGTAGGATATGGGTATAAAGATGTGAATAACTTTGATGTGTCACTATTTTACATGATAGTGAGAATCCCAAGGAGCCTATCTTAGTGCATCACAGAAGTTATCTAATGGAAAGTTCATTGAGTTAATTACTTGATAATTTATCTTATCCTTTTAGAGCGGTATCACCCAAAGTGGGCTAAACAATTCTGGTGTGCAGAAGTAGCTTTGGGTATGTACCATTAGGGAAGGAAGATTTCTGCTTGCTTACTTAAAGGAGATAGGTTTCCAAGGGTCATTGAGTAATACTGAGCAATTATTTTTCTGAAAAGGAAATAGTAGGCTAAACAAGTTTAGGAATCTCTGTGTTTTGTTTTTAAAATTTGGGGAAGGACCACATCCATTAGTGCTTAGAGCTTACTCTTGGTCTGCATATGATGATCACTTCTGGTGAGCTTGGGAATTGCATGGAATTCCATGGATCGAACCCAGGTCAACCATGTGCAAGGCAAGCATAATATCTGCTATCCAATTACTCCAGCCCCAGCAACCTGTTTTAAGTCTTCAGTGGAGTTCTCTATGAAACAAGTAACTAATTACCTAATTTTTAAAAGTAATCAGTTAAAAGAGAAGCCACTATGTCTTGGGAGGGGGGGCCTGGGGAAGGTTGGGTCACACCTGACAGTGCTCAGGGGTTACTCCTGACTCTGCATTCAGAAATATCTCCTGGCAGGCTTGGGGGACCATATGAGATGCCAAAAATTAAACCCCGGTCCATCCTGGGTTGGCCAAGTGCAAGGCAAACAAACACCCTATTGCTGTGCTATGGCTCTGGCCCTGTCACTAAGCCTTTAATAAATTCTCATGACATGTCATTATAATTAATAATAATTTATATGTAAAGTTTTGTCAAAATAATTTCCAATATTTCTGTTTGTTTTTTGGGATGGGGCACACCCAGCAGTGCTCAGAGGTTACTCCTGGCTCTGCACTTGGGAATCACTTCTAGCAGACTTGGGGGACCATATGGGATGCTAGGAATCTAACCCAGAACTGGCCACATGCAAGGCAAACATCTTATCCACGATATTATTATTCCTTCCCAATTCCTAATCCCCAATTTCCAGTTGCCAATTTCCAATTCTCAATATTTCTAACTTTATCATTCCCTACCTATACGTGCTCCAAACCATATGGCACTTGGACTGGCCCATTACCAAGAAGAGTGTATCTAGAAATAAGGAATCAGGTTGTGATTCTCAAATTACTTTAGATGTTCACTTGGATCTATTTTAGACTTTTCAAGTCTTTTGAATTGTTAAAATCATAATGCAGGAACTTCCTGTGTTTTAGGATACAGCTAGACAATTCCCCTTAGTTCTCTTACATATCTCAACATTATCTAAATAAAGAAGACTGAGTGAGGGTAAAGAATGAGAGGATAAGAGGCACTTTATTTTTATTATTTTAATTTTTGGGGAATGGGGCATATTTAGAAATACTCAGGGGTTGTTAGGGACCATATGTGCAAGGGAAATACTTTACCTCCTATACTATCCATTTAACCCCCAAGATTCATTTTAATGGCTGTTACCAAATATAAACTGAACCCAGATACTTTCCAGGGGGAGTAAGACAACTAACCATTCTCAACGCCAAGTGTAGATCGTCAAGTTTCTGTATTTTAAATGATTGTTTTACGTATTGAAATGTACTTTTTACTTCTTGCTATTTATTGACTATTTATAGCTGTTGGCATTTTGTTTTATTTTGCCATGTGTTGTTATACTACTCAGAATGGTAATTCTGCTTGTTAACTCACCAATTTGTGGATTGTTCAACCACATACCTCCTTTCATTCTTGTGATCTTGTTCCATTTTTATTCTGTTTCCTTCACTACAGGCTAGTAGTAAAGTAAGAAAAAGAATAGCTGCAATGCTGGAAAAAAATTCTAAGGAATATAGTTTTGAAATTTATTTTTATTTAAATAAAAGTAAATCCCAATAAAGTACATGTTCATTTGACTGTGCAAAGTTGAGGACAATTGTATTCTAACCATAAAGAAAAACAAGATCTCTTCGGATGTTTTTGGCTTAGGCAAGTAGCTGCTAGTTGTTGGTTATCAGGCTCTGATAAACTTGACACTACCCAGCTGGTTATATAACCCACCACTCCCTGGTCCTGGAGAAACTTCCACCTTTGGAATCTGTGTCACTTTATACTGCCATCAACAATACCTGCCAGGTGAGATGGTGACCTGAACAGAGCTAAGATTACAATAGCAGGATCACTTTCTGTTTTGTCTGATTTTGTTTTGAGGACTGTGAATATCAGAGTTAGAAAGTCTTTGGTGCTGGGACTTTTCTGATAACTCTGCCTGGGCTGTCACTGGGCTCTGGGCTTTATCCACAGAGCCAGTAGGGAATTGGTAGAAGCAACTGTATCTTGGTATAAAGAAACTTGGCCTTAGACACCAGTGGGACTCTGGTGTTTTGGGATTGTTCATAGACTATTGTAATGTGTCAGTTTTCATTAGCTTTGTCTTCATGAAAATGACAGATTCTAAATGTATGAACTACACAGGCTATGAGAAGTAGCATGCTTTGATGCCTAGGATGATTTCTATCGGAAATGAGAAAATGCTAATAAAAAAAAAAGAAGTGGGGATAAAAAAATAATTATAAAATTTGGATAGAAAATTTTTGCTTTTTTTTTTTTTACATTTCTTATGGTATTTTTATTTAGTTGAATGGGAATGATCTTCAAATACTTTCATATTGGGAAAAATTTAAATACATCAAGATTTCTTATTTTTCTACTTGTCCCAGAAAGGTTAGCTTAAACCTTAAACATCTTCGACAATAGTATGTGTTCAAATTATAAAGTATAATGAGAACACAAATGCTAACAAAACAAAACAAATAATCAGCCATGTTGATATGACATCTAAAGAAACAACATTGTTTTTGTTTTGCTTTATTTTACTTGTGTTTTGTTTGTTTGTTTGTTTGTTTGGGAGGGTCACATCCAGTGGTTCTCAGAGGTTACTTCTGGCTTTGCACTCAGGAATTAATCCTGGCAGGCTCATGGCATTATATGAGATCCTGGGATTGAACCTGAGTAAGCACATGCAAAGCAATGTTAATACCCACTATATTAACACTGCAACCCCACAGCACTGTTTTTATGGAAAATCTTTAGATTATGAAGCAGATGTAAGCATATCCTTTGTACAGTTCTGGAAGAGCCAGAAAATATAAAATATGGACTAGTCATAAAATACCAATGACTATGTCTGCTCAAGTTTTTCACATTAAAATATAGATTCTAAATTCAAAATTCAACACTCTAGATTCAAGTTCTGAATCTAGATTCTGGTCTAGATTCTGAAGAAGATCCAGTCTTGGAGACATGCACTCTACTTTAATGAATTCTATGGCTTGCTGGCTGGGAGAAGTGGGATTGAGAAGAAAATAAATAGATAGACTGCTTTTACAAGCACGCTTCTGCTAGTCTTCCTTTCCCATGAAATTTAAATTCACCCGAAGCAAAGGCCTCAGTCATTCTCTTTAGAATTCCCTACATCATCTCTGGAAGCATTGAACATTTTAGGTATTCCTAAGTCTCCTATTAAAATGTGAATCAATATAAACACAGAAGAAGAGGCCCTCTCTGTTTTCTGGATCCTTCCTTTCTTTCTTTTGAAGATGGTACCAATTCTGAGGATCTGAGGGACTTTCATTAGCAACTGTGGTCAGTCACTTTTAGCAGGTAGAGGTCTTTAAGGAAAGTGAGCCACCTAATTAAAAAACTTTGGAAGGAAACATTGCCAGAGTTCTAAGGTTTAAGCTCAGAAAATAGATTAGACATAGTTAATTATTCTATACGTTTAATAAGTTGGGGGGGGTCTTAGGGAGGAGGGCAGAGGGAACATAAATCAGTTTTTACTCAGAAAAAAGAAATATCGAGGCTGAAGCAGTGGCGCAAATGGTAGTGTTTGCCTTACTATGCACTAGCCTAAGATGGACATCGGTTCGATCCCCTTGCGTCCCATATGGTCCCCCAAGCCAGGAGTGATTTCTGAGCATATAGCCAGGAGTAACCCCTGAGTATCACCGGTGTGGCCCAAAATACAAAAACAAAAACAAAGAAATATATATCTACCTTTAATGTAGATGACATGTTTATAACAGGATAAATTTAATGAGGAAAAACGTGAGCACATATCAATAAGGGAATAGGGAATAACAAATCTGAATCTTTGAACCTTCCAAATTTGGCTGTCATTCCTCCTAGGGTGGTTTTAAATTTATCAGTTCTTTTTTTTTTTTTTTGGTTTTTGGGCCACACCCGGTAACGCTCAGGGGTTACTCCTTGCTATGCGCTCAGAAGTCGCTCCTGGCTTGGGGGACCATATGGGACGCCGGGGGATCGAACCGCAGTCCTTCTCCTAGGCTAGCGCAGGTAAGGCAGGCACCTTACCTCCAGCGCCACCGCCCGGCCCCAATTTATCAGTTCTTTATCACTTCTTTTACCATGAAATGAGAACTATTCATTTTCCTACTTGACACAGGATGGCTTCATGATAGGATTGATCAACACAGCGCATTGGAGATGCTTTTATAGGCTCTCAAAGACTAAGTCACAAAAGTCCATTGCTGCTTCCATCTTATTTTCTAAAACGTATATTCACACTTAAAGTCACTTCTATCATAAACCCAAATTTGTTACTTGTGCCCACCATATAATGATGAGTGAAACCTCAATCCACATGGAAAGTTTATATTCTCAAAGCATTGGTGGACAGAACTTCTTGAGCTCAATCTTCAAGGAGAATACTCACTCACACAAGAGTGATGAGGCCTCCAGCAGTGTAGGCAGTCACTGGTGTTTAGATTTATACCAGGGTCCTCCGTAGTTGAGGCCTAGAGAGGAGCAGAAACAATCTATCTCTGTGGTCCCCTGTCTGAATTGCCGACTCACAAAATATCTAAACAAAAAACCCCTCAAATTTTTAAAATACTGAATACCTACCTCCTTTACATTCTACTTTGGGGGAAGACTGGGAAGACAAGGTTATGAAGAAAATTTCATTTTGTTAACAATCATATCACCCCATTTTTGCAATTCATGGCTGATATCAAACTATATATCCATCATCAAAGAAACAAACATCTAGTTTTCAGTTGCTGCTACCAGAAAACATATTCTGTATATTTTGATAAACCATCAAGAAAGTTTATCGAAGCAAATTTAAACAATTAATTTTATTTTAGTAGTAGTATTATTATAAAGAAGAATAGGTCTATCTTCAGAAATTTAAGAAAAGAGTAGTAATAGAGCTTCACATGCAGATAACCTGGGTCAGGAATAAAAGTGCATACCTCAGCCAAATGAGCCATTTACAAGAGCCAAATATCAGTCCTTTGCCTTGAAGAAATATGATCAAAATAAGCAGCAATGTTTATGTCTGAAGCCATATGATTTTCTCAAACATGCAAGTTTGAGAAATTGTCTTTTTTTGTCATTTTAGTTACATATACCTGTATTGTAGAGTCTCAGAATATATACACTTCTCTAATATTAAAGAAACAATCTTTTGAATTAAACTAGAAAGAAAAGTTAATGTAGGAAAAAGACAGCAAGTTTCATTTTTTAAGGGAGACAAAGAATATTAACGTTAGACCCCTGAGCCTAATCAGGTGGAACCCCAAAGACCCCAAGAACCGCCAGATTTACCAAGGTGGACCAGGTAATACAGGATAATGCAAAACTCTAGCCACAATCTATGCCAGCCCTTGCCTGGAACCACTAGACCAGCTTACTAATAAGCTGTGAGATGTACTCCACCAAAATAGGAGCATGTTAACTATACTCTATTCTGTTTCATTGTTGTTTTGGGATTTGTTTTAGGGGAACAGCACACCTAGAGGTTTTCCTGGGTAATTTCCTAGCTGTGTGCTCCAGATACTTTGAGAATCATATGTGGTGTTGGGGATCAAACTGGTATAAGCTATAGGCAAGATAAGAATCTAACTTTCTGAATTAACTCTCCAGTCTTGATTAAGCTATTTTGAAATATTTTCAAGTTCATATTTATTACCAGGATTTTACTGCTTATTTCACTAAATAAATATCAATTGATCTTTTATTTAGTGAATTAATATATTTAAAACAAAATGAAACTATTTTTTAAGCTATAGGGCATAAGGCAATACATTTCAACCTGGCCAGAGGTAATTTTTATTACTAAGATTTAATAATGTTTTTGCTTATCAATATTAACTTCATTTTTAGCTTAATTTTGTTAATCATATTTTAGGTACCTGCATTTAGATATCTTTAAAGCCTCAGTCTTTTGATTTTGCATTCGTAAACTAATTAGTCTAAAATCCATTTTAGATCATGCAAGCTAATTGATTTTATTGGAAATTAAAGAAAGGTGGTGATAATTTTTGGGCTTTTCTTCTGCTAAAGCCCAAGTCCAGTTGCTTATAAAAAAACAGGTTTCTCCTAATACCTACTTAGGAAATTTCATTTCTTTGTTTGATGGTTATATTTAATATGATACATATATTTCATCTAAAAAAGGTAAATTCATCAGTAATTTTTTTCATCAAAAAGCAGCTTATAGGATAAATAGATGATAGTCAAGAGCCAATGAGACAATAAAGACATCTAGACAGATCCAAGATTCAACTCTAAGATGAGGCTACAGGTACCCCCAAACACATTGTAAACCAAACTCATGAACTCCTATCAGCACCAGGGAGGACAGTTGATGGAGACTGTATGCATTTGGCAAACTCATCACTGTTCCTAGAAAATGTATTCAGGACGCGTTCTGCACACTTCCCACAAAGAACCAACTTCATCTCTCTTTCCCTTTTGCACTGTCTTTGGTGAGATCAAAGTGCTGTAAAGTAAACCATCTTCAGGAATTTACCTGGAAGCTGACAAAGTAGAATCCAGTTTCCTGAGGAGAGCAGCAATGAATGGATTACTTCTCTCTACTTCTAAGCATTTCCCTTGTACCTGAGTAACAACCAACTCTTGAAAAACTTAAATCTTGGAAATTTAGCTTAAGATTGTGATGGTATAAATCTAACCTATTGGGCAAAGTCTCTGTTCTTGTCCATTCTACTCAATATATATTTATCATTTTCCACTTCAAATGCTATTGTACTGGAAACATGCTTGTCTTGTGAACTAAAAAAAAATATGCAATTAATCATATGTATGCCCCCCTAACGAACAAATGTACAATCTAACTGGTGAGTAAAGATTTAAATTGTACCGAATGGAAGTGACAAAGTATTACCTGAAATATTTAAAAATTAATATTAAACTGCAGTGGTTACAACATTTTTTCCATCTTTTTGTTTTGTTTTGTTTTGTTTTTGGGTCACACCCATTTGATGCTAAGGGATACTCCTGGCTAAATGCTCAGAAATTGCCTCTGGCTTGGGGGGACCATATGGGACACCAGGGGGGATCGAACCTCGGTCCTTCCTTGGCTAGTGCTTGCAAGGCAGACACCTTACCTCTAGCGCCACCTCTTAAAAACATATTAATAAATATTCCCTTACCTAGTTCATCTCTTAGTTTCAATGTTTGTTTGATATTGACATGGAGGGCTTAAAAGTAAACTGTGAATTTGCCTTATTCTGAATTCCCACAATCTTAAAAAATGCCTACAAAGGTATATATTTATAATGATGCTTTTGACATTTTAATTTGCTAAAACACTATTTTCACAACCTATAATTTTGTTCCTATAATCACTTGAATGGACATTGATCTATAGAGCTATTTCAACTTCAGTTGGGTACAGTTCTCAATGAAAATGAGACGTTGATTCATTCCTATGGTCAGAATTATTTTATTAGGTGACTTGACCTGATTTTAGCAATAGCATGCACCATGGATTTAAATTATTCCCTTTTCTGGCCCGGAGAGATAGCACAGCGGTGTTTGCCTTGCAAGCAGCCGATCCAGGACCAAAGGTGGTTGGTTCAAATCCCGGTGTCCCATATGGTCCTCCGTGCCTGCCAGGAGCTATTTCTGAGCAGACAGCCAGGAGTAACCCCTGAGCACTGCCGGGTGTGACCCAAAAACAAACAAAAAAAATAATAATAAAATAAAATAAATAAATAAATAAAAAATAAATTATTCCCTTTTCTCTTAAAAGAATAAAACCTTGTTTGAAATAACTTCCTCCTTTTCTTTTAATCATTTGCAAGAGAGCAAGAAATGAATCAAGAGCGGGGTTAAATTAATGCTTAATGTAGCAGTTCATAACCACTTCTCAAATTTAGCCGGGTTAGGAAAAGAGAAGAAAATGTACAAAGAAAAGAATCAGCTGAAGATACATAATAGGACAACTGGACCATGAGTTAATTGCCTAAGGGTCACCTAGGAATCTTGATTAAAAACATTAACATCTTGATGTAACAAATCTACAGGACTTCTTCATCCCACCCCTCCCCCTCCCCCACCCCAAACTCCCACAGGCTTTTGGGGGCCTTCTGGTTGCCTTGGTCACAGGAGTTTTTCTCCCTTTAATCAAATCCCCCTTCCCCCACTCCTCAGCCTCTTGCTTTGAAGAAAGGAAGCTTTGCTCAGCAGACCAGTTCCAACTTTTATTACTCTTTTCTCTATGCTCCCGCAGCACAGAGCCCATGGTTTGATGGCATCTGATTCGAGTGCTACACAAGGATTTCCAGAAGAGCTATCTGAAATTGGGACAAGGAGACAAAGGCAACTGGCTGAGAAGTTTCTAGGGTTTCTGGTTAGGAAACGAGGAGCACAGATCACAAATGCCTGGTTAATATTTGTCTTCTATGCTCAAAGGGTTTCAAGGTTGGCTTCTTAGTTCTCGGTCAAAACAGGAAGGTGATGGAGAGGCCAGTGCTATGACCACAACTGGAATTTATTTTTCCTTTTAGGTATAGCTTCTCTGGACAGTTTCAGCTTTTCAATGCTTTTTTGTGTATTACTTTAACTCTCCCCACCCCTTTCTGTACTCTACTAAATTGAATGTTTCAGAGTAGTGGGGACTGGAACCTACTTTATTGTGATCCTACACGCTATTGGTATATATTACATTTTTTATCCCTAGCCCGATACTTTATATCATTGGACCTGATCTTAACATTCACTGTTAAAACTGCTTGGTTAACTTACTTATTTTTCTACCTGTCTTCAGGTGACAAACACCCATGCCATGCAGATTGGTAGTATCATGATTGTTGATGTAACTGTTAGCCACAGACATTATATAGGAATGGTCTTAGAAAACATAGTAATTTCTAGTATTTGAAAAATTGTTCAAAAGTCCCTTAAGCTCTCTCCCTTCTTCCCTCTTCACTCTTTAGTCTCTGCTAAAAAATACCCTGAGACTAAACTGAAAGTAACAGCTATGAAGTAAGGCTGTGCTTACCAAGATAAGATCAATGAATCAAGTAATACTCTATATTTTTAATTCATCTCTTCTGTTCACATTTTTTGGCAGCTTTTGGACTATAGTAGTCACCTACAATATAGATCTTGGGAATCTGGGGAAAGAGTGGAAGTAGAGTGCTTGTCTTGCAGGTAGAAAGCCACTAATTCAATCCAGAGACTATATTTACATTGAGGCTTCAAGCATAAGACTTTTCTGCCTTCAACCAATCATCACAATGATACTACTTCTCTCACTTTCTCTCACCCTTCAAGTCTCACTCCAGAGCATCTTTCTCTAGGATTTCTTAAACCCTACAAAGCCAAAATACTTAGCCAAAGGTAAGTATTCACCTGGATAAGTACCCATTATAAACCTGCATTGATACTTTTTATCACAGTGTCTCTATGGAGGAGCTTGTCTTCTATTCTGGGTGCTTGTACTTAGCCTAAAATATTAAGCAGCCATTAGAAAAATGAAATCATGAGATTTGCCTATACACGGATGGATATGAAAATTATTATGCTGAGTGAAATGAGTCAGAAGGTGAGGGATAGACATAGAATAATCTCAATTGTGGGACATAAGAAAAGTACCATACAGAAGACTGTATGGTAATATCCAGAGACAATAGAGATGAGGGCCAAGGAGACCAGGATATGGTAGGAAGCTTGCCACAAAAGCTGTGAGTGCACTTAGAGTAGATAAGGGTCCATTATGACAATGATAGTTGGAACTGATCACTCTAGGCAAAAACTGAGGGGATAAGGTGGTATGCATGGTAACTCTTCACTAACTGTAGGGTAAACCAGTACAACAAAGGGAAAAATGAGAAAGAGAGAGAGAGAGAGAGAGAGAGAGAGAGAGAGAGAGAGAGAGAGAGAGAGAGAGAGAGAGAGAGAGAGAGAGAGAGGAGAGAGAAGCAATATGCCTGCCTCAGAGACAAATAAGGGTGGGTGGGTTGGGGGGGGTAATTCGGGACATTGGTGGCAGGAAAAGTACACTGCTGCTGGGTGGTGTGCATTTCATGACCAAAATTCAATTACAACTTTGTAACAATGGTGCTAAAATAAAGTAATTATTAAATAAAAATAAATAAAATAAAATAGCCCGAAGGCTCACTCTTTCCTTTACCACCAAGTCCCCCATCAGACCAAGTTGATTAAAAACAATTGAACCTAGAAGCTCCTTTTTTGGTGCAGGGGCTCAAATGATGGAAGCCCTTGTCCCTTCCCCATCCAATTACAATAGAAAGGCAATCTTCCTTTCTTCTTCTTCTTCCAGGACAGTTCTCCATCAATAACATAATACAGAAAACATTTTCATGAGCTTTGGGATGGGTGATGTATGTGACATCATCTTAACCAAACCATCTATTACCATAACAATATTGTACTTACATTTCTTTGTTTTCTCCTGAAATTTAGCAGATTAAGAATTATGTATTGCTTATTTATATTTTCTTTTATCTGTGACACAGTTTTGCACAATAATGGAAAATTAGCAGGTTAAGGATTATGTATTGCGTATTTATATTTTCTTTTATATGTGACACAGTTTTACACAATAACAGCTCTTCACTAAATATTTCATTGTGAATATGTCTTTAGTCAAATTAATTTCTTCTTTTCTTTTCTTTCTTCTTTTAAGTTACTGGGTTACACTCAGTGATGCCCAGTGGTTACTCCTGGCCTTTACACTCAGGAATTACTCTGGGCAGTGCTCAAGTATATCAGGGGTTCTGGTGATTGAACCTAGGTCAATTGCATGCAAGTCACCTACCTGTTATACTATTCCTCCAGTTCTGTGCTCAAAGACCATTCCCAGGAGGCTCAGGGGACCATACGGGATACTAGAGATCAAACCTAGGTCAAAGGCTCTACCTGCTATACTATTTTTATGTCCCACCAAATCTCTATTTTTATTAAATAAGTATATCAATAAATGAAATCTTTGGGGTCTTAAGAGAATTAGGTGTCATCAAATACAATCTTAACTAGAGAATCTATTATATGAAAACAAACATAAAGAAGATATAGTGCTTTTGCTATTGCTTAGAGAAATAAGTTAATAAGAGAACTTCTGTGATATAAAGATACCTTGTGGCCTAGGCTGAGTGGTAATGAGATCATGACCTTGGACGATTTTTAAATAGAAATGTCTATTCCAGTCTCCATAGATTCAATACGGTTTGTTAAGATTACCAATGATTTGGATGGCTTGAAAAACCTGGAAGTAATCATGGGTAGAGTCAGGTAGCAAATTACATGTACATTTATTACACATTTCACAATTATTTCAAAAATGCTTTCAGATGAGATGGTTTATTTCAAAGTAACCAGTACCAAAGTTCAATCTCTACCAGTAGCTGATTTTAATAACTGCCTATAATACACGTGGGTCATCATCTGTCTCAATTACAAGGATAATAGACACAAACTCTGGTGAACTAGATATACAGCACAGTGAAATGAGGTTGTCACTCTCTTCCCCACCATCTTGATTTGCAGACATAACCCCCCTAACCTTGCTATCAAGCCTTCCATAATCTCCTAACCATACCTCACTTGAGAAATGTACTATGTGATATGTAAGTTCCTAAATTCTTTTTCTCTTCTGTCACTCTCAGGAACCATTAGACACTACAATTCTTACTGTGCATCCTAGCACAAAAGTACAATGTAGGCTCCCAGGGGTGTACTGTGATTTTTTTAAATATAGGCATTATATGCCCCTGATTTAATTCACTATGTATCTAAAATATTACTCTGAATAATTTGTAGTTCACTTTGGTCACAATATAAATTATTAAAAGATATATAGGCATTATAGCATTTATGGTCCCTTTTATAATGAAATGTTAATAATAGTATATTACTATATTAGCTTGGAAATAAATTAATTAGTAATATAGATTAAAATGTTTTCCTGAGACAAAATACTTATTCATTTTATTATGCTTACAAACACAATTAAAACTTTTTTTTTGATTTTTAAACGCAATGTTTGGAGAAGATGGTAGGCCATATCCCTGACCTGCCGAAGTCATGGCAGCTGCACCTACCACCACCCAAAACCACCAATGACACAGCTCCACTGCATAATCACTGATCTGTAAGGACACAGGTGACCAAAATTCTAGATATGCAGATATTTAGCTGATATTACCAGGAAGTTTTTGAAGTGATGTGTGCATCCTCTCCTATACTCGCCAACTTCTCATACTTCCGGAAGCCCTGGCAGCTAAAATCATGCCCCACAAATGCAGTCACCATTTCTGTATTTGGTCAGCTCCATAAATTCACTATATTGTTATTATAGAAGTAAATATATATATTTAGAAGCATTAAGCAATGAAATAATATAGAAAACTGAAAATATGAGTTAAATCAAAATGAATTTCAATAAAGCACCGACCCAAATAAAGTGTAAGACTTTCTATTTCTTCTTAAATGTTTGTTTACCCTAATTTAAAATGTAGATTAAGGAAAGTTTCACATCATCAAAATTCTATGATGAGTCGGAAGAAATCATTTTAAAATTATAGTCTGATTTTATCAATAAACAACTTAAAAACTACATAAAAATTTCAATAATTTTTAAAAGACTGTTATATCTTTTTCAATATAAAACTATTGATTATTACTTCTTAGTAAACTAGTTTGTTTCTGGCAATACTGAATAATTACAAAATTCTTGGCTTAGATCACAAAACTCAGACTACTAACTAGAGGGAAATGGGATGGCTGATAGGTTAAATAAGCCAGAGGTTACAGAGACAGTGGTAGAAGGTCCTGAGCCTTTGGGAAATGGTGCAAGTAGAGTAATTTTGTGCATAATTTTTGTAAATAGAAATACTACTGAAAGTATGTCTCTTAAATCATAATAAATAAATGAACAATTAAAAAACAACATTTTTCTTGACTCCTACAAGTATTGTGTCTACTGAATGAATTGACTCTACTGCTCACAGCAAAAGAATTCAGTCATTATTTAATGAATGAATGACTCAGAGGAGAAGCAAAGAGGATGCAACTAATCTGATAGTAATAATATGCATGCATATAATCACTCTAATCATAACCCAACCCTCTTCCTCACACACACACATTATTATATAAGCTAATTAAACAGAAAGTAGGGAAACTTCTGCTCTTTGGAGTGTCATCCCTCCTATTTTCTTCCAACTAGTAATAAAACATTTGTGCCTTATCTCAAATATAAACTATTACTTTTTAACAATTGAGAACATGAAAAGGAGGGGCCAGAGCAGTGACGCAGTGGTAGGACATTTGCTTTGCATGCACTAACCTAGAACGGACTGTGGTTTGATCCCCTGGTGTTCCATATGGTCCCCCAAGCCAGGGATGATTTCTGAGCACATAGCCAGGAGTAACCCCTGAGTGTTACCGGGTGTGGCCCCCCCCACAAATAAAAACCATGAAAAGGTGATACCTGGACCGAAGTAGAAAGGTCTGGTATCTAACACTACATATAACTTTTTCTTGGAGTATATAGGAGATAAGGCACTTGCCTTGCATCTAGACAGCCTCTGTTCAATGCTCAACTCTATAGGCCGTGAGATCTACCAGAGTTCACTTGCGAACAGAGTCAGAAATAGCTTCTGAGCACCATTGGGCCTGGCTCAAATCTCGATATAGTTCCCTCTGCAAAGAAATAAATAAAATAAACACACAAAATTTGTCTACATCCTGACTTAATAGTACACAAATAAGCAAGTTCACTCTTCTCTACCCATTATTATGAATCTTTACTAGTAAGTTTCACTGCAGGAGAGCACATAAATGTGGAATTCATTTTTTAAAATAGTCTTTAGCTACATGCCAACCCTGCAAGAAATAAATACTGTCCCAGAATTCTAAGGTTACCTGAGGGTAAGTAACCTTGATGCAAGAAAAAGCTAGAAGAATCCTCCCTCCTTTCCCTAGAATATAGTCCAGCAAAGGTGTCTAGTACACTTTGATTTCACACAAATTTTAAGGAAGAAGGCTAAGGAGTAGGGGGAAGCATATAATTAACACATCAAAGCTAATCTCCCTTCCCCCCTTCACACTAGTAGTGACAGTCTGCTTCAGGCCTCAGGCTTTTGCAGTTTGTCATTTTCATGGGAATTGCCAGAAGTTAACCCCCCCAACCCCCATAAGAGCAGCTCTTTGAAGAACTGCAGTGAAACTCAAGCCCTATTGAAAAAAAAATCTGAAAATTGTGTTCTCACAGTAAAGAGAAAATACTTGTTCTCCAGGTTTCACCAGAAGAAACCTGGGCATGGCCACAGTGGCTATATTTTCAAAGAAAATTGTGTGGGGCGGGTCTCTTCCTTACTTTCCCATTAGCCAAAGCCAGCAGACACTTCAATGGGAGAATTGGAAATGAAACAGCAACTATCATCTTCTTCAGAAGTGCCTAAATAAGGGCTTGCTAAATACCACCTTCTCTAACACTTCCTCTCCCCTCCCGTTGTTCTTTCCTTCACAGTCAAAGGAGATTTATAGCAGTCAACACCAAATCAGGAGTACAGCTGTTTCATAATGAGGTTGTGTCCTGATGAGAAGGATCTGAATAAAGGAAACATATGCTTATGTTTATAAAATTCCAGCTGATAATTTTCTGGTGAGACAAACAATGTATAAAGGAATAGTAAGAGGAAATCAGCTCTTAGGTAGCTTTCCAGATTTCAGAAGTCTCCTGCAATGTCTTCAAGGCGGTATAACTTTTTTTCAGATTTGCCATTTTATATATTTTTAGTGAGATGGCAGGGTGCATACTACTTTCTATTGTGTTTCTAAAACTAAGTTGAGGCACTGAAGAGATAGGTACAGCAGGTAGAATACTGGCCTTGCATGCAACTGACTAGGGTTTATTTCTCAGCACCTCTTATGGTCCCCTGAGCCCACCAGGAGAGATTCCTGAATGCAGAGCCAGAAGTAATATCTGAACACTACTAGGTATGAGCCCTCAAAACAAGCAAACAAAAACTAAGTTGATTATTCCAACTAAAATGCCTATTTATATTTATAGTTTATAGAAGAAAAGAGGGCAAAGGAGGGAAGTTTATTATTCCCTCCCATTATTGGTGATTAGATCGAAAAGATAGAATTCGGGACCAGCAAGGTGGTGCTAGAGGTAAAGTGTCTGCCTTGCAAGCGCTAGCCAAGGAGGGACCTTAGTTTGATCCCCCGGTGTCCCATATGGTCCCCCCAAGCCAGGGGCAATTTCTGAGTGCTTAGCCAGGAGTAACCCCTGAGCATCAAATGGGTGTGGCCCAAAAACAAAACAAAAAAAAAAAAGAAAAGATAGAATTCCAGCAAAGAATAATACTTGAACTGTAGCTGTCAGACCAATCGATAACAATTAAGGGACTAGAGTAATTAAAAAACAAGTTTTAATAATGAGTATAAAGAATCAAGGACCAATATAGGGAAGGCTTTTTAATTTAGTATGTTTATGCAAGAATGAAGGGAGAGGGTCCAGAGAAATATAACAGTTATATAATGTTTGCATAAAGCCTATAAAGATTAGATCCTATCATCCTCTGAGCAATAGACCCTAGAGAGATTACTGAGCCAGGAGTAAATGAATAGTGGAAGATATTGGGCATGAGGTACATTGTTTCTATGAGGACATGAGAGAATGAAAAGTAGTGAATAAAATTCACAAACCTAATTTTTAGCAGAAGCATGTAAGGGTAGAATATAATTTGACCTTAATTATGCATCCAAAGTATCTATGATAGAACAGTGTTATTCCCAAAGATATACACTGACTAACCCTGAATGTGTACATTTGTAATTTTACATTGCAAAGGGAACTTATCAAATATTAATAAGAATCCCAAGATGTTCTGGGGAGATAGATCAAGAGGTTGAGCACACGGGGCCCGAGCGATAGCACAGCTGGTAGGGCATTTGTCTTGCACTTGACCTGTCTGGGTTCGATCACTGGCGTATCAGATAGTCCCCTGAGCTCGACAGGAGCGATTTCTGAGTGCAGAACTAGGAATGAACCCTGACCACTGTCACGTGTGGTCCAAAATCAATCAAACAAACAATCAAAAAAAAAAAAAAAAAAAAAAAAAGGCTAAGCACATGCTTTGCATGCAGACGGTCCAGTTTGATTACTTGCATATGATTCTCTGAGCACTACCAAGAGTAACCCCCAGCTCAGAGCCAGGAATATCCCTGAGCAATGCTGGTTGTGCTCTGGGAATGAGGCAGGGAGTGGGGGAAGAAATAACAAAAGGAAATTCAAGATGGGAAGAGTATTCCAGAATGTTTAAGTGAGCCCAGTGGAATCACAGAGATCCTTAAAGGAGGAGGTAACTGGGCCCGGAGAGATAGCACAGCGGCGTTTGCCTTGCAAGCAGCCGATCCAAGACCAAAGGGGGTTGGTTCGAATCCCGGTGTCCCATATGGTCCCCCGTGCCTGCCAGGAGCTATTTCTGAGCAGACAGCCAGGAGTGACCCCTGAGCACCGGCCGGGTGTGGCCCAAAAACCAAAAAAAAAAAAAAAAAAAAGGAGGAGGTAACTGCCAGAGTAGGAAAGAGATCTCAAGAGGCTGTAAAGTTGGCTCTGAAAATGGCTGAAAATTCCTCCTTTAGAGTTTTCATAAGAAATAAGGACATGCCAATAACTTAATTTTGCTCACCAAAAACAGAAGATCTTAAAATATACTATTTTATGCTTCCAGGTTTATAGTACTATGTTACAGTAGCAATAGTAAGCAAATAATCTATCATACTTATAGTCTAGAGCATAATTTATTCAAGCAAACACATCTGGTAAACAACAGAATAGATATTAGATTCTAAGGGTTCGAGGAGCTCATAAGCTCTTCATAATGTTGATGGATAAATTGTCCCAGGACTTTGTTTAAATAACAAAGCTGGTAGAAGGGCATTAAAGAACAGAGCTTGAATATGAGTTACATCAGACTTGTTCTTCTCCGTGAGTTGCTCACTGATACAGCACCCGAATAATGATGCCATATATACTTATATGTATCTTATATATAATTTTATATTATAATCTAATTTAGCTGTATATGTAAGCTTATATAACTTATAATAATAACAAAAATAATAGTAGTAATTATTATTATAAGCTATCCCCTCTGTTCATCTTCATTGCAGAGTGGGGATTCCCCAGACAGACAAGTAGCCATACCTGTCTGTTGCCAGGGTTTTGGGGAGATATAATATGATATGATATAATATGATATGATATGATATGATATGATATGATACGATACGATAGACGATATGACATGATATGATACGATACGATATGATATATGATATGATATGATATGATCTCCCCAAAACCCTGGCAACAGACTCCTCTTAGCAAGAACCAAAGAAAGAAACCCTTCCCCACTTTTGTTCTGAGAGAGAAGGCTTGTTATAAGGTCCCTTCTGCTGCAGCACAGGGACACACAAAGGAGATAAATGCTGGCCCTACATGCCTACTTTCAATCCAGTCTGGCCTATCACAACCCAGCTGGATGTAAGAGAACATAGATCAAGCAAAAAACTCTTAATAAAGACATTTGTAGTTTTTTATTTTTCAAAAATGTTATTAATAAGTGAGATATACCAAATGGATACACTGATATTTTAAAATAATCTATGGATATTTGAAGATTCAATGAAGAAAGTAAGCATAGATCCTACTAGAATAGACATGTACTTTTCTCTGAACTACACCAAGTTTGTGTCTCTCACTAAACTATCTCTGCTTTTTTCCCAATGTGTTCACTTGATCTTTATGCCACTAACACAAAATCATGTTTGAGAAAGAGAAGGTTGGCTAATATTCT
This sequence comes from Suncus etruscus, assembly GCF_024139225.1. NCBI lineage: Eukaryota > Metazoa > Chordata > Mammalia > Eulipotyphla > Soricidae > Suncus > Suncus etruscus. The sequence goes on along the minus strand of NC_064855.1, from coordinate 97,319,179 downwards.
TAAGTGGACAGTAATAAAAATAGTCTAATAGTTCTATTAAAATAAAAACTGATGTGATTATTAATTTAGTACAAGATGACAAATTGTTGTCAAGATAATTTCTGGGCATGCTGAAGATAACTGAAAGCTGGGATTTGAATCTAGGCATTTAGGCTTAAAGTTTTGTTTGTTTGTTGTTGTTGTTGTTGTTCTTGGTTTTTGGGTCACACCCATTGACACTCAGGTGTTACTCCTGGCTATGTGCTCAGAAATCGCTCCTGGCTTGGGGGGACCATATGGGACACTGGGGGATAGAACCACGGTCTGTCCTAGGCTAGCACTTGTAAGGCAGACTCCTTACCTCTAGTGCCACCACTCTGGCACTCTGACTTACACGTTTTAAGATAGATTGTTGTGTGCCTCTTTGGCAGTTCAGTTATCCAGCTTCAAAAAAGTTAAAATGAGAAAGTAATGACAGTTAAGAAGAAAATCACAACAGGAACTGAGACTTCCTTGACTCATTTTACCTCACATCCTTTCCAAGAAAATCTGTGACAAGAGTCAAGGTTGTTTTGTTGTGGTAGTTGTTGTTTAGATGATATCAGTCCAATATAAAGTTTGGTGGCATTATTGTGTTCAGAAATCTGTCATAAGAACTTTTTACTAATTGAATCCTTTTGTTTGAAAAACTATATTATTTGGGGGAGTACAGCTTCATGCCTCAAGGTGTAGATACACTTTAGCTATCCACCACCAAAGTTCTGGGAACTTTGAACTACTTTCAAATTGACCCCTTCTGTCCATTCCAACCACTTCCACTCTCGATTATTTTCCTTTCAAAGTCTGACGCCTTTTTGTTGTATTTTGTCTGTTTATTTGTTCAATTTATAGTCACAGGTAAATAAAACCATAGGAACTTGTCCTTCATTTAATAATTTCTATCACTTAACATAACCACTTCAGGTTCCACCCATGTTGTCACAAAAGGCAAGATATCATCTTTCTTAATAACTGAACAGTATTTCTTTGAGTTTACATGCACTACTTCTTCCAGTCATCTGTCAATGAGTATTTAAATGGGTTATACATTTTGGCTATTATGAATATTTTGATTAATGCTGCTGTGAATCTAGATTTGTATATGTTCATTTCTTCAACTTAGTGCTTTCTTGTGTTTTAATAGAAATCTAGAAATACTATGTACATGGTAATTCTACTTTTATTTTTTAAGGAATTGCTATTTAGGTTTCCTTAGAGACTGAGCCTGTACATTCCCACTCACAGTGCATAGTGCACAAGACATAAGACTACCTTGTTCTCTATACCCTTACCAACACTTGTTACAACAACCAAATCTGATGTGTGGAAAATAAATTCCTTCACTTCATGGGACTTAAAATGACAGAAGTTTTAATAAATACATGGTTTTAAATACATGCCATTTAGCAGTAGTATATGATGCCCATTTTTCTTGGACCAGCTCAGTTTTGAGACTTTCTACAATGATTTCCATTAAAACATTTTTTTGAATTGAATCGATTAATTAAAGATGACACCTTTTCCCAAAGAGATAGATTTCAACCCTGACCTTGAATTGAAATTAAATTTGACATATGGTATCTTGTTGACTTTTCTCCCAGAAAGACCTGATGATCTAATTGCAATTAAAACATACCAGTAAAATAAACAAGTAAAATACTCTCCCAAAAATGCAGTTAAAAATGTCACATACTTTTTTATTTTCTAATAATTTAGGCTTGTATGGTTTGAAAGGAATTTCCCATACAGGCAAATTCAAGGTAGATTCACACTTCTGAGTCATGAGGGAGAAACAGGAAAGTTATGTTGAACTGGAAGATCAAGTGTCTAATGGCTGAGCTGTGTGTCAAATCTGAATCAGGTGCTACAAAAACGAACTTCTTTCCTCTATGGTTCTTATTTAGGAGATTGTTTTTCCAATATTTTTTCCATAATGAGTCTTCTTACTATGGAGAACAATGCCCTTTTCCTGGGCTACAGGATGTTATGAAATAAACAGAGGGGTCGGTGTGACCTAACATCACACCAGTGAAGCCATCTGCCCACATGGACAAGTGCCACGAAGGAAAGGCCCATGGAAGTCCTCATGCCACATCATGCTGTAAAGCTGATGTTACTGTGGATTCTTCCCCTTGCCCCCACTGAATTTTTCCCCCTTAAGAATTTTGGATGGGGGCCGGGTAGGTGGCGCTGGAGGTAAGGTGTCTGCCTTGCAAGCGCTAGCCAAGGAAGGACCGTGGTTCGATCCCCCGGCGTCCCATATGGTCCCCCCCAAGCCAGGGGCGATTTCTGAGCACATAGCCAGGAGTAACCCCTGAGCGTCAACCGGGTGTGGCCCAAAAACCAAAAAAAAAAAAAAAAAAAGAATTTTGGATGCCAACCTTTCCTCCCGTATGTAGAACATTTTTAATGTTTTTTTTAATTGTTGGTTTGATTTTCTTTTGTACATATTTAGGAAGTTTTCTGCCTTTAAAAAAAAAAGGTATTTTCTTTTAATTTTCTTATTTTTGAGGAAGCATCACTCCCAGCTGGGCTCATCTTACTACTGACTCTGTGCTCAGAGATTACTCCTTGTGGTGCTTGGAGTACCATATGTGAAGCCAGAAACCAAACTAAGTCTGCCAAAAACAAAACCAATACTGTACCTACTGTGCTATAGTTGTTATCCCTTTGTTTTTTTTCTTTTTAAAGTAAACTCTGAAGCCAAAAATTATGTTATAATTGAATTTACTTAGTGAACAAGATTAAAAAGTGTGGTTTTATGAAGTGGAAGCCTCGTGCTGTGCTCCAGTCCTGAGGGATTGGGGAGTGTGGATCTGGAAGCAAACATCAACACAAGAAATAATTCATAAAAGGTTGAAGAGAATAAAACAGGTTCAAGAAACTTCTATCACAATCTTTCAGCTCACTAGCAAAAGAAATCAGCAGGCACTCAGACTAGTTGTGGAAACTGAAACAGCAAGCAACTCCTCCTTGAGATCCAAGGTCTTTATTGGGTGGAGAACAGAAGGGATAAGGGACCAATCCAATGTATTTCCAATCCATAAATGACAAGCACAAGCAAAGAAGAATTATCCTGATTAGAGAGAAAACCTGTTACTCCAACAATGTTCTTTTTATTTTGTGCATTTAACCTATTTCCCTCACATATAATATTGTGCCTTCGAAATGTAATAATCATTATTGATACTACCCTTCATACACAACAACAACAACAACAACAACATCCCTAGCCACATATACTAAAAGAAAGCAACACTTCAAATGAGAATAACAGATCAAACCTTAAATGTTCTGGTCTGCCTTAACTACACTTCCTGAAGGCAGCGCTCAATAACAATAAATCACAAACCAAAGTGAATAGAAAATTAACTTTTTCTTGATAGAGCCATACTATTGTAAAACTTTTTAATAGAATAATATTCTGGTGTAACAAGTAGACCAATACCAGGCCAGAACAATAGTATATAGCAAGTTGGGCACTTGTCTTGCATATGGCTGACTGATACAGGTTCAATTTTTCACATTTTATATGATCCCCCATATACCACTAGGAATAATTCATGAGTTCAGAACCAGGAGTAACCCATGAGCACAATTATGTGGAGGAGGAGGAGGAGGAGGAAGGAGGAGGGAGGAGGAGGAGAAAGGAAAAGGGAGGAGGGAAGAGAAGGAGGGAGGGAAGAAGAGGAGGGAGAAAGAAGGAGGTGAAGAAGAAAAAGGAGGAGGAGGAAGAGATGGAGGAGAAGGAAGAGAAAGAAGGAGGAAAAGGAAGAAGAGGAGGAGAAAGGTGATAATAATAATTGATATTTGAAACAATTTACGTTTTATATAAAAGTGAAAATTGAAAAGTTGATTGAAAGCCTGAGAACTAGAACAGTGGAGTAGGTTCTTGCCTTGTACACAATCAACTAGGGCTCATTTCCTCCACCTTATACATGATCTCACCTGCACCACTTGTGTGATCCTGTGCACAGACCAATAGTAAGCCATGGACATAGCTGGTGTCAACCAAAAATCAGATTTCTTACAACAAAGAAGCTAGATAAAATTATTATAAATTATCTAATAAATATATAATACAGCAGTGGGAACATATAATTTTAAGCTATATACTTTAACATAAGTAATTTCAGAATCATAAAGTATAAAGAAAATTAAAGTTACCAAAGAACATATAATAGGAAGTTGTGTAAAATCAAAAGTATTTCAAGTTTTGAAACTGTGTGTAATTGTAATAAAATAGCCAAAAAGCAAAGCACATAAGGTGCTGGAGAAATAGAGCATAAAGTGTTAAGAGTACATGCTTTTCATGGCCAGTTTTGAGTTCAATTCCCAACATGGTGTAATTTCCCAACTCCACTGGGATTGACTTATTGAAACCCCCAAGCAGGGCCCAAGCAACACCATATGTCTGGGTCTTAGCATTACTGGATGTGACATTTTGTTTTCCACTAAATTCCACTTTCCAGCTTCCCTTGCAGCAAGGTTTGTTGTGTGTTGAGTTTGGAGCAGATCAAACCCATGTACTCATTACAATTTTTTGTGGATTTATTAATTAACTGCAGGGCCTCAGTTCAGTGCTTGAGGATCTAAGTGGATAACAATGGCACTGAGTAGCAGCACCCTACGCATGTCATGGCTCCCCATGCCTATACCACAAAATGCTAAGATTGGGGCCAAAGCAGTGGCACAAGTGGTAAGGAGTCTGCCTTGTGTGCACTAGCCTAGGATGGACTGCAGTTCAATCTCCTGGCGTCCCATATGGTCCCCCAAGCCAGGAGCAATTTCTGAATGCATAGCCAGGAGTAACCCCTGAGCATCACCTGGTATTGCCCAAGCCTCCCCCCCCCACAAAAATATGCTAAGATTTTAAAGCAGTAAGTGCAACTAACTTACTTTGCCAAATATCCTTTATGCAAAATTATGACTCTCCAGCTTTTTTTTTTTATGTGAAATTAAGATGTCTAACAAACTCTGAAAAATGACTCCTGTTGGGGATTGGCGAACCATATGTGGTGTTGGGGATTAAACTAGAATTAGACACATGCAAGAGAACCATCCCACCTTCTGTACTATCTCTGGTCCCACAAATCTTAATTTATTGTAGTTTCTTATATTTAATCCTAGTTCATATGTGAAGTAAGGAAAGTCATTAACTAAGCATATATAATCTATAGGCAAGTATTCAAAGAGCAATGCCTATTGGAATAATGACAATTATTCTACAACGAGATTCCAAATCAAAGATAGGTAATTCACTTTTGCAGCTATACAATAATTGAAGAAAGTAGCACATAGACAATAATGAAAATAATAGATCTGATTAGTTTTAGAATCATTATTTTCATTGCCTTATTACTATTAAAAGTAAGAAACCGAGTCATGAGTGTGAAATACAAGGTACTAGTCTCTCTTTACCCCCAATCTTTGCTCATGCTGAGTGACAAAAACTTGACTCTTGTAAAATCTGAGATAGCTGTTCCCTCTTAAATTTATTTTTCATAGGAATCCCTATTTCTTTTTTTTTTTTTTTATTTTTTACTGAGGCCATTGTAAATTACAAGTCTTTCTTAGTGTATTTCTGGTGTTTGGTGACAGTGAATTAGAGCCATTTCCACAACCAGTGTTGACCTCCCTCCACTATAATTCCCACACGCATCCCAAACCTCCACCCCGAGTCTCCTGGACTACTAGAGTAACAGGTCCATTTTGTGTTCGCTTCTTATAGTTTGGATCTCTTGGTTTTTGTTGTCGTTGACTTTGTCTTGGGTATTTAGTTCTGACCTTTTTTTTCCACTCTATGTTCCTGAGACCACTTGGCCCCTGGACCCCATCCACTTTTTTTTTTAACTTGTAAAAAGACATAGAAATATGTAACAGAACAAAGTATATCCCTATTTAAGTAAATCCCTATTAAGAAATTTCTATTTCCGGAGAGATAGCACAGCAGCGTTTGCCTTGCAAGCAGCCAATACAGGACCAAAGGTTGGTTGGTTCGAATCCCAGTGTCCCATATGGTCTCCCGTGCCTGCCAGGAGCTATTTCTGAGCAGGCAGCCAGGAGTAATCCCTGAGCACCGCCGGGTGTGGCCCAAAAACAACAACAACAAAAAAAAAACAAACAAAAACAAAACAAAAAAAATTCCTATTTATACCTAAATTTTTTTCTTCAAAATCCAGTGTATATGTGGGGAAAACAGGAAGGTTAAGTGTTGGAAGATGGTTAAGCTACCTACCTTTTAGGCATGAGGCCATCAATTCAATCCCTATTGATGCAGAGAGTGATCCTGGCAATTCTATTCTCTTTGTGTCCTGCAACTCTAGTGTTTGTGACCCATGGAGCTGCAAACAATTTCTGGCCACACTGCAGCCAGGTGTAGGCAAATACTGCAACTTAAGATTGTGATCACCTAGTAAGTAATAGGACAGTGCGAGCACCTCAGCTGTAGAGAAGCTACACAACTAATAATATGTGCAAGTGTCAGTATCAGAGTCACATCAGCAGAAAGAAGGAATCCAGTACAATAAAATAATACCATTGGGTGTACTCAGTAGTAACTGAAACAAGTAGCGCTCATTGAAACTCATCTCTATCCCAATTAAGCCCATTACAGAGAATGAAGTGAGAAGAATCAGTAAAGGAGGAGTTTAGGCTTCTTCTTTTCCATCCCCTCTTTTTATTGTTCTTGAAAATCCCCAGCCTTACCTCCAGCAATTGTCAGAAGCCCTCATTTTAAAACAAGACTATTAAGAATAGTGGACAGAGTTCCCATAGGGCATTCGATTCCATTTGAGGCAAAACAATGGCTGTTGGGTTTGTTGTTGTTATTGTTGTTGTTTTAAACAGGGCCGCCTGGGGGTCTTAGTCCTGTGATAATAAATAAAACATAAACATGTCAACAATTCTATCAGATAAAAGAAAAAAATCAATATCCTATTTTCCTGAACCACAGATCTACTAATTGTCTCTAAGTGGATAATACATTTCAATGAAGATGAGCTAATTCCCTTCCTGTTTCAGAAGCCTGTGATAATGCAAATTTGGAATGTCGCTTTGTCTTTTATTAAATTTGTTTTAGAGAAGAGTATAAAATGTATGCCTTGGAGGAAGGGGTAAAAAAAATCCGAAATGTGAAGAAAGGAAACAATAAGCCACAGAAGCATAAAATAGAATTAAAATGTGGGGAAAGATGCAGTAACTCTGTTAGTACCAGAAGCTGAAAATCATCAGAACACTTGCCCACAATTCCTGCCATTCTGGCCTTTTCCAGTAATAAAGCTGCAAGGGGACAAGTGCTTCTGCTTTTCCAGCCACCTCTGCAAACATTTTACATGTATTATCATGTTTAAACAGTCAAGTTGGATGAGAGCTATTAATGTCTCTGAATTTTTTAGTGGAGGAAACAGAAGCACAGAAGTTCCAGAAGCTGGTATAGGCCCCACAGCTTTAAAGAAACACAGTCAATATTTTTCAATGCATGGGAGCTAAATTGTGACCCAACTCTACACAAACATCTTGTGGACTGCAATGATTCCTTTGATTAAGTCTTCCCATTTTCTTTTCTTTTTTTTTTTTTAAAAATAATATCTTTATTTATGCACATGACTACAAACATGTATGTAGTTGGGTTTCAGTCATAAAAAGTATACCCCCCCTTCATCATTGCAATATTCCCAACACCAGTGCCCCTCATCTCCCTCCTCCCATTTTCTAATTTTCTGATCTAATTAATGAATACTTATAGGTAGGAGTGAGGGAAAACTGTCCAGGTAATTTTGCCTGTGCGTATCTTGGGAATGCTCTACAGGAGAGGAATCTTTCTAAATAGCCATGAAGAGAATTATAACATCAGCGGAGTGGAGCTTGGGAGGTTGCTGAAATCTCCCAGATGGCACAATATTATTCAAACAGCATGAATAATATCTTGTGTATCATATAAAGAGACTTCATGCGAGTGAGAGAGAAATCGAGGCTCTGTGAGCCTGAAAGATGAAAGAGGAAACAGATGATGAAGGAAAAGGGTAGCAATACAGTAGCTTCTGGAAAGTAATGAGTCATATCGCCAATAAGCATGCACATGTCTCCATTGCCATTGATTCTGACAGAACACTGCAAGAGTCAATCCAGTACTCAAAGTTGAGCAAAATAAAATGACGATTAACACTTTTGTTTTTAAGAATTGTTCAACTAATGACTGGCAGAGCCAAGCAGAGAAATCAGGTTTTTTTTTTTTTTTTTTTGTGGTTTTTGGGTCACACCCAGCAGTGCTCAGGGGTAACTCCTGGCTCCATGCTCAGAAATTGCTCCTGGCAGGCATGGGGGACCATATGGGACGCTGGGATTCGAACCGATGACCTCCTGCATGAAAGGCAAACACCTTACCTCCATGCTATCTCTCCGGCCCCGAAATCAGGTTTTCTAACAAAATTTATTGCTCTTCCTCTAACCCCATGCTACAATGTCTACTAAACAATGTCAAGTTTTGATGATCAGCATCCAAATTGACTATGAGCAACAGGCAACAAAGACTTTTGTGGCTTCTAGATTGCCTTTCCTCCATCTGTGTGAAGTTGCTAATTACCTGCTGTCAGTGAAAACAGCCCTTGTAGGCAGCTGAAAAAATGGATTGGAAATAGGGGTTTGAAGTCACGTAAAAAACACAGGTGTTGCTTTGTTCAATGGAAGCCTAACATGCAGTGGGATGAAAGGGTGGGAGGTGGGAAAAGGAAAGGGAAAAGATGACATCATCCTTGGCTGAAATCGGCTGAGAAAGGAGAACAGCAAAGAAAGCTTCCGAAGCACTTCCTACAAGGGAGTGAGAAATTTGAGGATGCACAGGATGGATCTTTTTCCACAAATCAATTTACATTTCAAAAAATTGTAAAAGTTTTTAATTAGCTGCCTAAAGGAGGATTAAAAAAAAAAGTCCTGGCAGTGCAAATGAAAAAAAAAAAAAAAAGTAACGAAGTACAATTACCTGTACTTTGAAACAGGTAAGAAATTATCAACATGGAGGATTCTTTTGACATTTTCTCTTTTATCAAAGGTGAGCAAAACAAGAGGTTCAACTTCATTTTAAAGGTTAATGTGTATGCACTATAGAGTGATGTGTGTTGCTAAAAAAAAAGTCTTTTTGGTTTGATGTTTTCTTAATGCTTATGGAATTTTCAGAAGTTATCAAAGCCAGAAACTTAGTTCCCAAATTAAAATATATCCTAGACTATTAACTTCATTAAAATCCTGTCTCCTAAAAAAAAAAAAATCCTGTCTCCTATTCCAGTTCAGAATTCTAATACTAGAAAATAGTGACATTTATTTTGCTAACTTATTTTACATACCCCAATGCTCAGGCTCTGAAGAATAAGTTGAAAAGCTTTGGAGAGAAGCCTTACTTAAAACTTCAGGAAGCTCTTTGTCCCCTTTCCCATCTTCATCATCTTTAAATCCAGGTACATTTGTAGTAGGAATTTGTTCTGTGAAACCCTGCAGCAATATTTCTCTTCATTTCCATGACAACAGCTCCCTATCAACTTCTGAAGGAACCTGCCTGTATTGTAAACAAACCTCTCTTGGCAATTGGCCTGTTTTCTTTCTCTATCTCATCTTCCATCTGCTCAAAGGCTTTGCTTCAAAAAGAAATAGGTTGCAGGTGTGTACTTTTTCTTTCTCTCCCCTCCTCCTCCTTTGTTTCTGAAAGAGGTCGATCTTGGAGATTAAAATTCTCTCAACTAGTGACTTTAGCAATCTCACAGAACAAGGCTGAGTACCTGTGTGTACCTGTGAGCCAATATTTGGCACATAGAGTAGATTTGATTCCATTTTAACGCAAGGTCTCTTAGAAATAGGAAGCTCGGTAATTCATTTCAATGGAGTAGATTCCAACTGCTGGGGGGCAGGGGGGGAAGAAAAACTAGTACCAGACAAAATTGAATTTGAAAATTTTTTTTCAAGGTCTTGTATTAAACACTAAAATGCCTAATATTGAAATAGTTGAGTGTCAGAGTCAGAACCTTAAGAATAATAAAAGTATGAGAGAAAAATACATATCGTTTTGAAAAAAAAATGTCTCATATGTTTAATTTGAGATTATGGCCCTAAAATGCTGCACAGTTTTAATCCACACAATTTAAGATATTATTTGTCCAATATAATAAATTTGACATTTTTATAAGCCCATTCACCAACACTCTAAGTCCTTTTTCTTAATTTTTTTTTAACTTTAGTATACCAGATTTGTAACAAGTGACAACCAGAATAAATACAACTGTCTGGCATTATGCCAGATATTTAAAATGTCTGACAAAAGAGGACAAAAGGACACATTTTCTTCACCATAGTATAAAACTCGAGAGATTGTGGTAAAAAGAATATTTGGATAGAGTTTGAAGGAGATTTGGGGTCTATAAAAAAAATCTCAGATTACTATTGAAAACGTTGCTTTATTTGTTTTGTTTTGATTTGATTTTTTCATATTTTAGTAAGAAAGAATAATTTCATTGATAATATCAGAAAAATTTTAATATCTCTAGAAAACCCCAGACTTGGGGTGGTAATGTATCTTTAATTTAGATCTCCTTTAAACAAACGTAATTTTATATTATTTCGTTTTGCTGTATTTTCTAACTTCTATTAATATAATGATATACATTTTAATTAGAATTATAGAATAGGGGTCGGCGAGGTGGCGCTAGAGGTAAGGTGTCTGCCTTGCAAGCGCTAGCCAAGGTAGGACTGCGGTTCGATCCCCCCCAACCCCGTGTTCCATATAGTTCCCCCAAGCCAGGGGCAATTTCTGAGTGCTTAGCCAGGTGTAACCCCTGAGCATCAAATGGGTGTGGCCCGAAACCCCCCCCCCAAAAAATTATAGATTAAATTCAACCTTAAAGTTAACATCGCTACAAAATAGATGATAAAAGAAATATTATCTGGGCCGGAGAGATAGCACAGCGGTAAGGCATTTGCCTTGCATGCAGCATGAAGGATGGTGGTTCGAATCCCAGCATCTCATATGGTCCCCTAAGCCTGCTGGGGGAGAGTTCTGAGCATAGAGCCAGGAGTAACCCCTGAGTGCTGCCGGGTGTGACCCAAAAATCAAAAAAAAAAAAAAAAGAAGGAAGTCTTATCCTATTACTATTTAATTATTTTTCATCTGCTAAAATGTCTATAACTACATAATCAAGACAAAACACCTTCCAGAATTTATATAAAAGAAGATCCCAGAAATAGTTTATTGTGTACAAAGTTGGATGACCTGTAGCTTACAATTTTACTGGTAGTTAATAACTATATACTAATATATAATATATTATATATAACATAATATATCATATATAATAACTATATAAATATATTTGGACTCGCTGCATCTGTTTTACATATGAATTTTCTATCCCAAAGTTTTATGTCTCATGTAATAACAATCTATCAATAATTGTGTGTTTTTTTTTTATTTTTTGGTGAATTTGGGGAAGACTATCATATCAGATAAACCACTGAGAAAATAATCCAGTATAAAGTTAGCTTTTTTATTTTAAACTAGAAACTCCAGCACTATCTAAAAATATTATATGAGACAACCATCTTCAGAGGTATATCACTCTAGACCCCATTTGATAACTTCTCTCTAATAAAATAGATGAACTCACACATTGTCTGAAAACCATCAAAAATCATTTCAAAGCTGCTCTAGTAATTCCAGGAAAGGATTTTTTTCTGTCCCAGACCAGGAGAAAATTAGTGATCTGTGTAGCTCTGGCCAATGGGTAGAAGAGTTACATTGTCTTTCAAGAGCTTCACTTTCTTCCACAGCTGCCTTTTCTTCCTCAGAGATGCAATACTTGCCAGTCCATTCTTTTCAGTAGTTACCTATATTTCCCTTTTAGTTTGCTCTCATCTAGCAATCTCTTACATTTATAGCCTTTTAAAATATTTACAAAACAAGTTTTCCATGAACTTTCTCTCCAAAATAGATGAACTTGCCTGGAGACAAATATATACTCTTTAATTTTCTTTCTCCCACTTACACATATCCTTATTAATCCATTTTTGTTAAAATGTATTTTTGAGTGTTTAACCTGAGTAAGTCATTGTGCTAGGTGGTGAGAAGCAGTAGGGAAAAAGAACCTAATCTTTGTCCTCATGAAGTTTCCTGGGTGGTAGAGAATATAGCCTCAAACCAACAATTAAACAAGCATATGTAAGGGGCTGGAGTGGTAGCGCAGTGGTCTGGTATTTGCCTTTCATATGGCTGACCCAGGATGGATGCGAGTTTGATCCCTGGAATCCCACATGGTCCCCCAAGCCAGAAGTGATGCTTGAGTACTGCTGGGTGTGGCCCAAAACAAACAAACAAACAAACAAACAAAAAACCAACAAGCATATGTAAAATTATAATAGGAGAAATTTTTTTTTTTTTTTTTTTTTAATAGGAGAAATTTTTATAGAGGAACTTGACATCTAGCATTTGGTAACAATTTTTTAAAGGAGACCCTGAGAGGCAATGAGGGTTGAGCTAATATATAAAGGAGCAATATTATAGTTTAACAGACAGTCATAGATAATGCATTTCTTATGTGTTCCTGATTGCAGGGCATTTAGCTAAGAGTAGCCTATGCTGTCTTATTTGCCCGAGGACCTGTCACAAACTCTGCCTGTCACAAAATTCAACACTCAATAAATGCTCATTAAGTGGATGAACTGAAATGAATTGTGTAAAGAGAATAGGAAGGACCAATTCAGACAAGCATTTGCAAGGAACTCCAGCTGGAAAAGAATCTTGGGAGTGGGGGATGGGGCGAATACCATAAAATAACTGAAAAGTGCCATAAAACAAAGGAAACTCACTATAGATCTGAGGGGTCTGGTGTATTAAAAGATGTGTTGGAATCCCTCAGGTTGGAGGCAATGGAATCCATTTGCCCTCCTTTCTTTCTGTCTTTCCTCATTTCTTTTACTTATACTGAGCAGTCAAGATTCGGGGCTTATCTAAACTGTGAAGAAGCAACCTATGTCTTAACCCAACTTCCCTCTCCCTGTTCACCAGGTAGATCACCTATGAAATTGTGTCTACACACTATTCTTCCATCAAGTGAAAGCTGATCTGATATCCCCAGGGAGAAAGAGAGAACTCTTCTCTTCTCTCCTTTATTTTCCTCCTCCTCTTCCTCTCTCTCCCTTGAATGCTACCTTTTCTCTACCTATGCCTCATTTCTCTCTTCTCTTCTTTTCTCTCTTTCTCTTCTCCTTGGGCATGCTCTACTCTGAAAAATCTTTGCTGCACATGTAAAACATAAACAGAGAGGGTTGAAACAGGAAAATATATTGACTGTAGTGGACTGATCGGCATTTATGGAATATTCTCTGCATGAACAGAAAGAACTGCTGGATATGTTCTTTGGGGAGGATCCATTCCATCCTGAGGTTTCATTCAATCCTTAACTGGAGAAACAGAAACGATATCTACCAACAACGTTACAACAGCAGAATTTCAACTTGTAGAAATGGATTCCCTATATATGACTTTATATTATATAAACAGCATAGCATCTGAGCTAAATCCAGATGGCTTCCTGAAGACACTAAAATGTTTTTCATTTGACTAAGAGAATATATGAACCACAGGGAGCTGAGAGAGAATAGAGATGTTTTCTTTACATAATGTAAATCTTCTCAAACTTCAGAACCATTTATGGAAAAACAAATCATCTCAGAATTGCAATCTTGATCTGATCACCATAACTTAGTGGAATATAAGAAGAACAAAGATTGCCAAAAAGAATGTTCTCCATAATTCATTTGCAAGGTTAACTAAAAATTATCTCCTGGTATGCCAAAAGAATGTGAATACTTTCATCTAAAAGACAGACATTTGTGGCCAGAGCCATAATACAGTGGGTAAGCTGGGTTTGATCCCCAGTACCACGTATGGTCCCTTGAGAACTAGCAGGAAAGATCCCTGAATGCAAAACCAGAAGAAAGGCTAAGCACAGCTTGGTGAAACCCCCAAACCAAACCAAACCAAACAAAATAAAATAAAACAATAAGGAATAGACATTGGATGCCATAGGAAAAGCTTCCTTTAAGAACCATATAAAATTTCATATTATCAGAACCAAACTTCTTGACCTCAACTACAAACTACTAGGGATTTTTTTGCTTTTTTTTTTCTTTATGGTTTTGGGGCCACACTCGGTGATGCTCAGGGGTTACTCCTGGCTTTGTGCTCAGAAATTTCTCCTGGCTTGGGAGACCATATGGGACACCAGGAATCGAACCCAGGTCTGTACTGGGTCAGCTATGTACAAGGCAAATGCCTTACCGCTGTGCTATTGCTCTGACCTCTACAAACTATGAGTTTTGATATTTAATTTTATGTCATCTGTTTTTCTGTTGTGGAAAGAAATGAAATATTGTGGTGTATCATTAAGTATTTCTTTTTGTGCATGAGCTCTAAAATTTTAACACATACTCCATAAGACTACAAATATAGATAATGTTCTGTTTGTTAGGCATTTCCTACTTGAAGGCAAAAAAATAAATTTACACTGCCTGTAGGTTTATGCTGTGAGTATTTCCACCTCTTTTTGGATCAACACCTGCTAGTCTGGTCTTGTGTCTCTTTCACTCTCTTAGATAGTATTTCACTGCTTAGAGGCCTTTGAAAGGCAACAGATAACAAACACTCTTTGGTCCCTTACATTTCAATAGAATAACCTGAAACTTCTTATCATGAAGGCCCAGGCAGACCATGATCTTAGGGAGGGGGGGGGTGAGGGCTCCCAGGTCCTAGTTCCATGTATAATTTGCTTTCTTTTTAAAAATGGGTTCGGGTAAACTCAGCTTTATATGAAAAAAAAATATTCCTTTTTTAATAATAGCACCAATAGGACCTTTGTCAGTCCTCCCATTTTTCTTATTTCAAAACTTTTCCCTCTGATGGCATCACAATGGTGCTCATGCATGCATGACACCTACAGAATAGGACTGGCTAGACATCAAGGCATCAAGAGACCTGCTCAGTGGGAGACAGTGAGGTTCTATCAGTGCACATTTGCAGAACGCCTGATGAAGAAGACTTTAAACTGCCCCCAAACATGTTGCCTCGTCCACTAATCAACTCAGTGAGACACTGAAGAACACCCACCTGGGGCCAGAAAGGAAAAGAAAGGAAAAGAAACGAGGCTGCTGTGTATACCCAGACTATGTTAGACATTTGCAAAGCCTTTTTAGGAGAAAACCACTGGAACAGCTCAAAGAGCTTTAAATTTCAAATGTTAACAAACAAATGTGTATTATGCGTATGTGTGTGTTAAAGATCCCTCTCTAAGAATTTGATATTTACTTAGCATGTCACGATTTGCAAGAAATCAGTGCTAAAATAACTGTCAATGTTAAGAAATGTGACTTGGCATTGCACAGAAAAACATGTAGCCCAGGAACTTAGACACTCTAGCAACACAAGTTGGCTGTTTCTGTTTATCTTGTTGGTGTTAGATTAATGAATGAATAAATGAAATAATATTGTTGTCAAGCTATTCCAGTTGAGGAACTCAGCAGCATAATCTCAGATTGTCCTAGAATGAGCTGAGTATCCAAAGAAAGAAAGAAAGAAAAAAAGAAAGAAGAAAGGAAGGAAGGAAGGAAGGAAGAAAGAAAGAAAGAAAGAAAGAAAGAAAGAAAGAAAGAAAGAAAGAAAGAAAGAAAGAAAGAAAGAAAGAAAGAAAGAAAGAAAAAGAAAGAAAGAAAGAAAGAAAGAAAGGAAGGAAGGAAGGAAGGAAGGAAGGAAGGAAGGAAGGAAGGAAGGAAGGAAGGAAGGAAGAAGGAAGGAGGAAGGAAGAAAGAAAGAAAAAAGAAAGAGAATGGAAAGAAAAAGAAGAAAAGGAAATGAAGGAAACAGAGAAAAAAGAAAAAGAAAGGAAGAAAAGAATGAAAAGAAAGAAAAAAGGAAAGAAAGAAACAAACAAAGTAAAGAAAGAATTGTAATTCACATTGGTCTAAATAAAAATTATAAAAAGTATACATAGTCTCTTTACACAAATTTCTTAAAGCAGGATTTCTTTAAAATATGATCAATTGCTTCCAGTATATCTGAATTTCACAGATCTTGTTCTTAATAAATCATAAGTATTTATTGAGTTCACTACATAGTATATGCTCCGAACTACTGGCAGATACTTAAATGCAAAGAAGTGACAAAAGATCTTCACATTCATAATTTCATTGAGTTTATCAGACAGTATTCAGTGAAATTTTATCAAAACTGAGTTTATCAGAATACTAATGATAATACTTTGAATTAAACCAAAAAAATGCCACATAATCCTCTGTTATATAACTTGGCAAATATAGTTGGGCATATGTTACCTTTACAATCAGCTTGGAAGACAAGATGATGCAAGGACTCATTGTAAGTAATACAGAATTGTAACCAACCTAGAACTTGAATCCTATCTCAAACAGTTAAACTGGTACTCCTTTCATTATAAGTAAATGGGGGATTAGAAGATTCGAGAACTAATTGTGTGTCTGTTGTTAACTTGCTAGGTGGCATTGAGCAAGTTTCTTTATCTCAAGGATTTTAATTTCCTCCTGTTTTCTGTGTGTTGGAGAGAAAGTATGTGCTGGGGATCAAACCCAGGGCCTCAGACATGTCAGCCAACTGATCTACACTTAACCATACCCATAGTTTCTTCAAACTCTTCCTTTGCATACGGTATGGTTGGCCAAAATTTTTTCAAATGTTCTTTTTTAGGAACTTGCACTCCTTGTTAACAGCTTTAGGTTTGTACACATATTAGCCAATTATGATTCCTTTACTTTTCTAAACTCAGATATGCTTTCAACATTAATATAACTCAGTTCTCAGATTCAATGACTCACTCATTTCAAATGCTCACTATATAAAGTCTATGTTCTCAAAATCACTTCACTTAAAGTAGCTTGAGAAAGAATTTTGTCAGATGGCTCAGCCTACCCACATAGGCCTGTCTCATGGCTACTGTTTTTATCCCTAAAATACTTATTTTTTATGTCTGCTTTAATTCTTACTCAGTCTAGTACTTGCTTTCTTGCAAAGTGGTTTTCCATGTCCTGTATCACTTGACATCACTAATACTAGGCAAGGACTCATACTAAAGCACATTATCTTTCCCTAAACTTACACAGTTCTACACCCATTCCTATTGTTAGCCTACAAGGATGCGACAAAGATAAGACAGGGTGGGAAACTGACCCAGTGACAGCCAATCACAGGAGCTTTTGTCTGTGGATCTGACCAGGGTGATTCATCAACCACCAATCCCAGAGGCTTTCTGTGAGAGAACAAAAAGTCTACTATTGCCTCAAAGACTGCTTGGGTTTATTCCCTTGTGCTACAAAAAAGGAAAAGTTAGGTTAACTCTCATGAGCAACTTCAGAATTCCCACAAAACAAAGCTCAAGGGAGAAAAGTCAAAAAAAAAAAATGCTTCTATGTGTCTATAGTTTTTGAAAGAGTAAGAGTTGCATAACCCAGGATAAAAATACTCATTTATTTAAAATGTCAACACAATCATTTAAAAATGAAATACTTGAGAGGAAGACCTCAGCTTTCCACTGAGTTATACTCTGAGCCACTTGTTTTAGCTCTCCCTGGTACTTTTCTACATGCATGTATATAGAGATTTTTAAAAGTTTTCTCCTCAGGGGCCGGAGCAATAGCACAGTGGTAAGGCACTTGCATTGCACGCGGCCAACACAGAATGGACCCCGGTTCGAATCCTTGCATCCCATACGGTCCCCCACGCCTGCCAGGAGGGTCTTCTGAGCGGAGAGCCAGGAGTAACTCCTGAGCACTGCCAGGTGTGATCCCCACCCCCCCAAAAAAAAAAAAAAAAAAAAAAAGTTTTCTCCTCAGCCAGAGAGATTGTGTAGGATGTCAGGCACTTCCTTTGAAGGTGTCTAACCCTGGTTCAAATTTCATACTATGCATGGTCCCCCAACTATAGCCATGAGTTGCTTTGAGCACCACAGGGTGTAGCCCATAAAATAATAAAAAAGAAAAATAAATATCTGCTTTTTCCAATTGTGTTTAAAATATAAAGTTGGGCCCGGAGAGATAGCACAGCAGTGTTTGCCTTGCAAGCAGCCAATCCAGGACCAAAGGTGGTTGGTTCAAATCCTGGTGTCCCATATGGTCCCCCGTGCCTGCCAGGAGCTATTTCTGAGCAAACAGCCAGGAGTAACCCCTGAGCAACACCGGGTGTGGCCCAAAAACCAAAAAAAAAAAAATAAAATAAAATAAAAAAAATAAAAAAAATAAAATATAAAGTTAATTAAGTGTTTCATTTACCTTAAAGTTTTATTCCTCTGCATGGGGTGTTATAAAAATCAAAAAAGCTCTAACTACACTTCGTATTAGGAAGCAAAAAAATATGTGCATAAAATCATAATCAAATTATATGATTCCAGAGTATGCTAAGTACAGGATGTTTGTCTTCTCCACATAGGGAAAGTTTCTACTATCCTGTTTATTAAAAAAAGTTTCCGAGTTAGAGGGGTATGACAATACATAATGGGAGCAGCAAGGAAACAAAACCAAACAATATACCAGCAATGAAAACAAATGATCCTTCCCCATCTATTCCACTATATTTTAACCTTGGCTGCTCTTTCTGGGTCTCTTTTCCCTTACTATGATTTAATATCATCATGAGAAATAGAATATTACATTCTATTTCTATTCTATTTCTATTGAACAAAAAGTAAGTTAAATAAACTCTGGAAAGATCAGCAAGGGATTTAAGTTTTAATTGCAGCTCAGATATTACTATTAGATGTCCTTAGTCCCTTTATCTTTCATTTACTTTAATATCATTGAATGATTGCTCATTACATAGACATTATTCTCCAAATGTCCTGCTGAATTCTGTCTCTCAAAATTTGTCATATTTAAGAATTTTTTCAAAGAAGGCAGTTCCTTACATATAGATGTCTATGTTTCATACTCTTTGACAGAGCTCCTTATATTAAATATAATTACTTGAATCATTAGAATCTCAAATTAAATGCTGTATAGTGGTGGAAGCAGAGGATTGAAGTAGCATGAAAGAAAAAAAAAAGATATTCAATTACCAGAGAGTACAATGTGTAAAGTGCTTGCCTGGCACATAATGGATCCTAGATCTATCTCTGGCACTACATATGGTGCCCTATGTACCACCAGAAATGGTCTCTGTGCACAGCCAGGTATAAGCCCTAATCACAGTTGAGTGAGATCCATGAGAGGAGAGAGAAAAAAGAAATAGAAAAAAGAGGTACAGTTAGCACAAATTGAGAAACCATAGACATAATCCTTAAGTGTAAACTGTGAAGAGATAGAGGAATTAAAGTCCATTGCAGGAAAGTAGAAATATAGAAAAAGTTAGCAAAGAAAAAGAGTCATTCACTTGATCAAGAAGTTAGCTGATAATCATTTTCCAATAGATGTTTACTGGGCATTTTTTGTGTGTGAAGCAATAAATGAGAACAAAATAATATATTTATGTCATAGTGGAGAGTAATGGAAGAGACACACATTAACCGCATATTAATCACACTAATTCCATAGTCATATCTTTGGGAAATAAACTCACAGGAAGTTACAAGATGTAATAGAGGGAGGGATGCTGATTGGACTTTTGGGGGCTGGTTAGGGGGTTCTCCCTGAAAATTTTCTGGGAGGGTGATATTGGAAGGAAGATCTAAAATAAGCAAAAAGGATTACATAGATAAAGGGCCATAGGGAAGAACCAAGGTTTCATGGAGAGAATGGAAGAGTAAGAGATGGAGGAGAGCAAGAAGAGCTGGAGAACACATCACACCAGAACTATGTAGGTCATTCACATGTGTTGGGGCTAATACCAAGACCAATAGAGTCATCAAGGGATTCAAAAATGGAGGTAGAGGCTGAGATGGCATTTAAGTTGTCATTTGTGACTATCTCATGGGAATGAGTGTGAAGAACTTAAGAGGAAAAAATGGAATATTATGCAGCTGTCAGGAGAGATGAAGTCATGAAATTTTCCTATACATGGATATACACGGAATCTATTATGCTGAGTGAAATAAGTCAGAGAGAGAGAGAAAAACGCAGAATGGTCTCACTCATCTATGGGTTTTAAGAAAAATGAAAGACATTCTTGCAATAATAATTTTCAGACACAAAAGAGAAAAGAGCTGGAATTTCCAGTTCACCTCAGGAAGCTCACCACAAAGAGTTATGAGTTTAGTTAGAGAAATAACTACATTTGAACTGTCCTAATAATGAAAATGTATGAGGGAAATGGAGAGCCTGTTTAGAGTACAGGCGGGGGTCGGGTGGGGAGGAGGGAGACTTGGGACATTGGTGATGGGAATGTTGCACTGGTGATGGGTGGTGTTCTTTACATGACTGAAACCCAAACACAAATATGTATGTAATCAAGGTGTTTAAATAAAAAAATACTTAAAAAATTAAAATTAAAAAAAAAAAAGCATCCTCAAGACAGACGGATAGTGGTCAAAAGGCAAGCAATCTGAATGCGCAGGACTTAAGGCTGGGAAAATATCTCATCCATATGTATCCAGAGTGTGTGGTCCAATGCTGGCTCCCAGAAGTGTTCAGGAAAGAGTGGTTGGATGAATGGAGATAAGTTCCTCAAAGTCTTTCCTCTTGCACATTAAATCTCTTGAAATAAGAAATGCTTAATGGTTGCAGTTCCAGATATAAAGTATGACTCTTGGATGAGGTATTTAAAGGCAGGGGAAATTTTAAGTTATCCCAGTTGAACCCATTAAAGAGTCCTCTGTCTAGGTTAAGAGCATAAATCCTCGTGTCAAAGTGCTCAAATTTATGTTCCAATTCTCCAGTTTCCACTTGTGTTAAACAGTCCTCTTATTTAAATCCCGTCTCCATTTTTAAAAAAAATCTAGTAGAATATTAATAGGATTAATGTCCATAGGATTAAGGGGCAGGTTAAATTTGATATGTCTGGTAATTATTTGTTACAAGAAAAGGCACACTGAAAGCACACCAACATTATGATATTTTCACTAGACTAAACGTTTTTATTTAGAGAAAATTACTTGATTTTAAGAATCAGTGACCCTGAGATACTCAACTTGTGCTGTTGGCTTTTGTATCCTGAATTTAAGAATCCATCTCAGCATGTTTGTTTCGGGCCTTTTTTTTTTTTTTTTACCTAGGTCTCCTAACATCTTTTATATCCTGAAAGGGAGCATTCTTTTCACCCTATAATTATCAGCCTTTCCATCACCTTCCTCTTTTCCTGTTCCAAACAAAATTATTCCGTCTGCTTACCTTTCCCCTCACAAATCCTGCCATTTCAAAGTTAATTGCTTCGACTTCTATTACACACCTGCTCTGCTTTATTTTGTCTATTAACGTTGCTTTCTTGTAAGTAGATTGTATCTATTCCACTTGTCCCCTTTCCCTTATTAATGAACTTCCTAGCCCTGGCATCAGTTGAGTGTTACTCTTCAATCCAAGCTTCTTAAACCAGTCTCCAAATTCTCTGCTGCTTAGGTGAGTGCTTTTGGCATCCTCCTTGCTAATTCACCTTTGTTAAGCAACCCTTGTCTCTGAAAACATCCCTTTCTTACTACTGGGTGCAGGAGGGAATTATTTCTCCAAGCCATTTTTTTAACCTACTCTTTCTTTCGAGCTGGTTTTTATTTTCTCCTCCTTTTGAATGTCTAGTAATATGCATCTTCCAGATAGAATTGCATATTGTCTATAAACCCTGGCAGGTAAAAGGAGAGAAGAGCCACACCTCCAGGCACTCTTCCAAATGGAATCAAATAAAAGCCCACCCAGCTCTATCCCTTTGAGTACCTCTGAGCATAGGTTGGTTTCCTTCTAAAAGATTAATTCCGCCTTTTCCAATTTTCATGCTCCACTGGCAATCCTCGCCTTCCATATCTTAATACCATATAGGTTGATTGTTCTTCTCCTTAATTGTATTCTTAACACTGATTCTATCTACTCATTCTGGACCTAGTTTCATGGCTCATTGCAAACTATTCATCTCCCTGCCTACACAACCACTTAAATTTCTTTACAAAATTCAAAAACAAGTTTCGTTAGTGTTTTTGCTTGTTTGAAGCAGTTTTTTTTTTTTTCAATACAGGGACTCCTTATTGTTTTGTTTCTTAACTCTTACTGTACTTCTGAGGTAAAGGGTGAGAATATTGCCTTTCCAGGGTGTTGTGTTTTTTCTGGCTGCATCTCTGACTTTCTACCTCTTAAACAATGATCCGTTTAGTCAGTCATTGACATCACGATCAGGTTTGTTCAAATCCATCTTCATATTCACAGAATGACATTGCCAGCTCCAGGTGAAGAATGAATCTTAGGGTAGAAAAAAACTTAGATGCTATCTGAACATACTCACTCAGTGATCTACAAGATGATAGTCCACCTCTTTTAAATATCCTCAGGATCTGTACAGTACTTTGTAATCACTTATGAAAATCCACTTGCGGAATAACTGGAAATCGAGCTCCCATATGATCCAGCTATACCACTTCTAGGAATATACCCTAGGAACACAAAAATACAATACAAAAATCCCTTCCTTACACCTATTCATTGCAGCACTATTTACCATAGCAAGACTCTGGAAACAATCAAGATGCCCTTCAACAGATGAATGGCTAAAGAAACTGTGGTACATATACACAATGGAATATTATGCAGCCGTCAGGAGAGATGAAGTCATGAAATTTTCCTATACATGGATGTACATGGAATCTATTATGCTGAGTGAAATAAGTCAGAGGGAGAAAGATGCAGAATGATCTCACTCATCTATGGGTTTTAAGAACAATGAAAGACATTCTTGCAATAATTTTCAGACATAAAAGAGAGGAGGGCTGGAAGCTACAGCCCACTTCATGAACCTCACCACAAAGAGTGATGAGTTTAGTTAGAGAAATAATTACATTGTGAACTATCCTAACAATAAGAATGTATGAAGGAGATAGAAAGCCTGTCTAGAGTACAGGCAGGGGCGGGGTGTGGAGGAGGGATATTTGGGACATTGGTGGTGGGAATGTTGCACTGGTGATGGGGGGGTGTCCTCTTATATGACTGAAACCCAACCACAATCATGTTTTTAACCAAGGTGTTTAAATAAAATATTAAAAAAATAAAATCACTTGCATTAATTTTCACATGTATATATTACCTTTGACTTTATTATTTCATATATTTACTAATACATGGCCTAAATCTAAATCCTTGGCTATTCCTAATTTCTAAAAAGTTATCTCAAATTTTTTTCGTTATTGATAAGTGCTTTTATTATTAACTATTTTATTACTAACTAATATGTGTAAATGTCTCCTCTGTACACTTTTGATCTAAATTAAGTAAAGTTTTTCAAGGATATGATCAACTCAGATGGTACATGGATGACCATGTACTCATATAAATTAGCCTATGATTACATTAGCTTCTGCATAATCTTACTTTAAACTAACTCCTAAAATGCTTTTTTCCTAATTTTCTTATGATTTATTCTGAAGGAGAGTTCAAATTTACTCTGAGGTAGTGTTCTACCTTTAAATCAGATGGCTGAAATTGGGAACTTACGTTTAATATATTGCACTTATGCATAATGATCTTGAACCACCCTTTTAACTTTTAACATTATTTTTAAACCCCAGTTCTCGTAGCCAGCAATAACTATGCTACCTGCATTTTCTTCAGCTATTAAATTTGGAAAGCATTTATATATTATAATAAAATCATTAGCAAAAAATGTGGACAGAGTCAGAAACGGAAAGTCCCACTTGAGGTTGATATCAACAGATTGACCACAATAAAAAGGACAAATGAAAAGCACAGTTTGTGTGTGTTTATTCCTAGTATTAATAATATGCCTACATTTCTTTGAGTTAAATACATCATGATCAATTGCCTAATGATTTTAAAAGCTAACAGATTCTATTAAATGCTATGTTAATAGTGTCTTCTGCATTAGCTCATTTTAGTTTTTATAATAACTCAATAAAATAAGCCATGCCATTATTCTTATTTTATATATTAAGAAACTGGAGAATAGAATAAGTAAGATGCTCAACCAATAATAACAAAGCGATTATAACTTAGTTCTCAAAAACTTCCGAATGTGCACTCATAGCCTTTTACTGAGATTTCATCAAATGGCATGCAAATATATAAAATAATTTATGACTTTCCCTCATTAACCAATGCAATTCTTTCCTGAGTAAGAAATGCAATTGGTTTAATTTTAATTCTAAGTGATCCAGTGAAAGAAAGTGATGTAACTGTAAGTATTAACAACTTCCATCTAAATCTACAAAATCTATGTCTCAATATTCCAGATCTACCTAGGAGTAGAAACTGAATTTAGACTCAATACTTTATATCTTATATATATTTATACACACACACACACACACACACACACACACACACACACACACACACACATATATATATATATATATATATATATATATATATATACATACATTTGTCCCATAGCATATACTTTATGTGATATATTGGTGCCCAGTTTTTTATAGCATGGTAAAAATACTCCCCAAAATATGTTTCTTTAAGATTTTTGGGTACTTTTGGAAATATTAAGAAAATTTAATTATGTTCCAAAATAATGGGACCATTTAATCAAAACCTACTACTCTTTTCCTGAGTCCATCTTCCTTAATCCTCATTCTCCTAACTTTGACAGTTGTGATTCTCAACTAAAAGCTATCTCTAAATTTTTTAGAAAAAAACATTAAAATTGACTATTACAATAGTTTCGTGTTTATCTAAAAAACCCTATAACATCTTTTCATAAAAGGCCTTTATTTTCTGGAAGTAACCACAGTTAGTAATACTAGTGTAGTAGAATATCCATTCTTCTTCTTTGAAACATGGCTTAAATATTTTTTATCAAGGCATAAAGGATGCTAAGGTGTTTCAAGGACAACACACAGTTCTATCCAAATTTCTCCTTGTATAAACCCTGCAGGAGAAAACAATGCCATGAGTAGCCCAGGCACACTGACACAGTTCACACTGAACTGGCCGATGAGAGCAGAAGTGGCCATGGCATTTAAAACCAAGGGACAGTGATACAGAGCCCCAGGGAGACAGGGAAGCTAAGAGTTCACAGTCACTGGCAGAGGAAAAAATGAGAGTTGAAGAAAGAGTGAAATCTGAGAAGATAAGGACCAAGGAAAAGAGAAGAAATAGGGAGAAAGTAATCTCTGTGGCAAGGGTAATTAGCATGGGGCATGGGTATTTTTTAACAGACAGCAAGCTTAGCTTTTCAGATCCAATTCCCAGCATTTTCCTCCCATGACCTCAGTAGACACTCATACCCAAATCTTGCCCCTAGTTGAGCATCCTGAGCAAACACATCATGACCCCGTTGCCTTTGTTCATAATTAAAGAAGATTAAATAAGTAGTGTGCTTGGTTCTGTGCCTAGAATATAGAATTGTGTGGCCCTTGATATTAGTTATTTTCTCTGTGGATCAGTGAAGCTCAACAAAACAGAAAGAAAATCTTGTTTGAAATACGAACCAGCTTTGAGGACCCTGCAAAAAATGGCTAAAATGTGACTATCCAATATTACCTTGGCATTATCTTGATAGTGGTATGACTCTAAAGACAAAACTGACTCAGAAAGGCAGACCTGTTAAATCTCTGAGACATTTATTTTGTGTTAATTTTGTATGCCCAAAATATATACTTCTGCAAGTCACTGTCTAGGAACATAATTGCTTACATCCATACATTTAAGTGGAACACAATGCTCATGATGGAGCAAAGAATTCCCCCTTCCACTACTACAAATACATTTACAAAAGACACTGCAAAAGAAAACTCATCGAAGTGTATTTTTTTTTAAAGCAAACTCCTTTCCAAGAGAACTGGGTTGGGAGAATCCAGCAATACAAGTCGTGCATTGGGCTTGACCTCTTGAATTGTGGTCAAGGAGAAAATGTGTAGCTCACGGTTTAGAGAGCAGTATTGAGAAAAGTGTTATTCACATAATGCTACTAAAACAACAGAAGTCGTTTTGTCTCTAGATGTTTCAGGAGAAGTTGAATCCAAAAGAAATAAAGAGGGGGAATGTTTTTTCTGGCTACTTCTCTTGTGGCTCTCAGCACTCTGGCTTGGTGAGGGCAGAATCACGTGATAACCTTTTTGAACTGAAGAACATGGGAATAGCCCTTTCTTAGATTGTGCTTGCAATCTATAAATTCCAGCCAAGCAAGATTTCATTCTCTCTCTCCAAAACTGTTGCCAGGCATCAAGACCCAAAGAATTGTACTGCACAGACTTAAAAAAAAATAGGCAAGTACAAACATCTTTTATTAGCCAAAAAGTTCAACTACCAGAAATATTTTGTGCAAAACATATATAAAGACCCACACTTGCTTTGCATGATGTTTACGGGTCAAGCTTTTATATATACCAAGGTAGAATATGATGAATGAAACACAAGTTTTCACAAAACGGCACATTTTTTTCTCATGCTTCTTCTGTGAAGGATCTTGAATGCCAAAGACCCAAGATGGGGACCAGCAGCCAAAACAAAATTCAGGGCCATTCTCACTGACAATATTGTGAGGTTACTGAGGGAACAGCAAGAGGAAGCTTTCAGTTTTTTCCAGTGTCTAGGGGAAAATATTTAAAAGTAAATTGTGGCTGGAAGAAAGTTTTATTAGCTTCAAAATCAAAAGTCATGATGCAAGTAGGGCTGAAAAAAAGTAACTATCTGGGATACCTTAATCAGAAACAGTGGGCTAGGAATAATTTTATTATGCACCAAATTACCATTCTACAGGTGTTACATTTATCTAGGTATCTAAAAAGTTTGGCCAAACTCAGAGGCATGAATGATCATAAAGGGTAGATATTTGTCCATAAGAATATCAGATATCATGCAAAGTTGGGACAATATTATTATAAAATTCCTGAAGTTTTCGTGCAAGATACCACCCTCTGCTCCAATGTCTAAATAAAAGAGAGAAGAGAATCAGAGGATAGGTTACACAGATTAACTGGGAATGGAGGGCTCACGCTTTCTCATGCATTCAGCATTCATGCATGCTGAATTTGTACAGACATAGAGTAACAACACTTCCAAGACTGCCTTCAAGAAAAGTTGATGAACTTTTCAAGTTAAATATGCCCCCAAATACCACACCTTTCCCATGTTCCTTATGTCATTATTGCTCAAAGAAATAGTAATTTTCTTAAAGTTAACCAAGGTAGAAACCACTTCCTGTCACCCAATTTGGTCTCTGAACTTTTTGTATGTAGCTCTTACCATGATCCAATAAATCTACTTCCCGGTGATATTGCCACTACTCTAATTTAATCCAATATCTCATTCCATTTTTGTCACTGAAGTGGTATATCATCTAGTCTTGCTGTTCTTTGTCCATATCTATCTCCAATTTATATTTTCTTCTAGCATGACTCTGAGAAAAATCTCAACATTTAGATGACCATTAATTCCTTAGTACCTGTATACATTGACCTGAGATGCCAGAAATCATAATTGTATCTTAACTAATTCTCAGTTATAATTCCTAGCATGGTAACCACCTCATTAGGTGTCATTTAAAAGAAAACATTGCCACCTGAGAAAATAAGGCACCTTTACAATTATAATTGCAACCTGAAATATTTGAGCCTTAAAGAATCATCCAACTCATAGAGAATTTCTCATTATTTAATCATTTTCTTTAAAGTCTCCACATTACTTTGAAACATTTGATTGTCACTGTTTCTTAGTTTGGACTAAAAGACAAAGTGTGATGTAAATGAAGCTAGGTATAAAAAATGTTATTCTAAGGCCTAAAAATAGGATTTCCTTTTTCAATCTGGTGGGATATTTTATCATATTTAATCTTGGAGAAGAAAGTAGAGCACAATTTTGGATTGGGTTGAAACCACCATAGATACAAGTCAAAGCCAAAATTATCTACTTACAATGTGCTTTTCTAGGCAGCTGGTATAGTTCAAATAAATTGCTGAACTAGTTCATTCAAACTAAGATTGAACATTAGATAATATTAAGAGGCGAGGAAAATCTTTAGATAAATGAAAGACATAAGATTTTGGAAACAGTAAAAATACAATGAGATATCCAATTACTTTTCTACCTATATCTTAAGAAATCATCAACTTCTTTACTACGAGAAATAGAATAAATGGAAGCAATCTAGTCTTCTTAAAACGTGCTTACAACTGGAGTTGGCTAGTTGGGCTTAGTAGTCAGGTCTAGTGGTCATTGAGGATTTTATTAGTATGAAAAGAAGCATTCGGAGAAATGTGGGTCCAGTCACAATCATGGGCAGAGTTCTGAATTTAGTAATCAGATCTTAGAATATGATCTGACCTGCAGATTTGTCCTATTGCTCTCTTATATCAGGAATATGAGAATTAAGTTGATGGTTGTATCAATAGACAAGATACTGAACAAAGAGAGAGATCTTACTCCTTTGCCCTTCTCACAAGAGGATCATGACATCTCTGAAAATACCAGAACAAGTTAGCCCTCAGATTCAGAGCAGCTTGAGTTAAAGAAAGTCTGGGTGCTCGGGGGTGAACAGGAGATCTTCTTCCATCACAGATTGTAAATTTTGTTTTTGCTCTCTCTTTACCATGTGAACATTTGTGATTGGGTTATGCTTTATTTTAGGTCCATTTCCACCCACTCTTGAATCGAGGTCTCCCACATCCGATCATGTATTTAGTCCTTAGAGTAAAAATACACAATTTTCTTTCAGATACTACCTCAAAGCTACTTTAGCCTGAGATCTTAGAAAGAAACTTGTCATGAATTCACTTGTCAGACTTAAATTAGACCAGGTGTCAATGCTCTGACGCCCTTTGTCCTTACAGCAGGAATAGTCAGAATTCAACATATCCTGTTTTTATTTTCCCTGCTTCTCATGTACATAGAATGGATACCCTCCAAGATTGCTGAAATCTCCACGTTGGCCCCAGGCCCTTAAAGTAATGGCTTAATAGAAATCATTGGTTCAACTCCTTCCTATCCAAAGAGTACATGAAGCAATACCACTTCCTGGTAGAAATTCAAGAGACTGGTGCAATTAAAAAGTCTGTAAGTGGGCAGGCATGTTTCTTATCAGATTATCTCTGAATTTGCCCAGTTTTGTCTGGTTTAGATGTAACGGTTGCTATAGGATAGAAGTCATTTAGAGGAGTAATGAATAGAATATAAAATGTTCTTTAAGGAGATAGGACAGGGGTCACACTACTCAGGGTCACACTGCTCAAAGGTACTTTGAGCTCTGTATTTAGGGATCATTCCTGGGAGTGATTGAGGACCACCATATTTTCTGTTTTATTTCTCCAGTCCACGTGTATAGAATATTCTTATCTCTGAATTTGCCCAGTTTTGTCTGGTTTAGATGTAACGGTTGCTATAGGATAGAAGTCATTTAGAGGAGTAATGAATAGAATATAAAATGTTCTTTAAGGAGATAGGACAGGGGTCACACTACTCAGGGTCACACTGCTCAAAGGTACTTTGAGCTCTGTATTTAGGGATCATTCCTGGGAGTGATTGAGGACCACCATATTTTCTGTTTTATTTCTCCAGTCCACGTGTATAGAATATTCTTCTCTGGATATTTTATTCCCTACTTTGCTCAGTAGTATAAGTACAAAAGCAAGAATTTTTTTAGACTAATCTTTGTAAGTAATGAACTTTATGAGTTGGCAGTAAGAAATTGTGAGAAGGGCTTATATTAATGGGCTTTCAGAATAAATCCAGGTATGGAGAGGTGTTATATTATAGAAATTCTCTTTAGAATAAGATCCCTGCAGAGAGTCTAGATAAGATAGAATAGCCAGGTATTAATGTTCTCACCTCCTTTGTAATAAGAGTGGATGGAGTGACACTGAAGTCAGCTGTTACCATTCCACAGTTTCTCAATATAGATGAGATGACTTGGTTTGTGTGTTTTAAATATCTTCTTTACACAGCCAGTTAATGATTTCTCAATGGACTAAAAAGGGAGGTGGACAAGTTAGATCCTCTTACTATGGTCAACTAGTCAACTTTTTGTAGAATTAGCAAAATTATAGGCATTTTATATCAGAGTTTATGTAATCTACCACCATACCAACTAATATCAGGTCCAGTTTTGAACCCCTAAATTCCAATGATTTGTTTTTGTTGAAATAGAAATGACTTCCTCTGCCATAAAGAAAAAGAAAGGAAGTTTTTTTTTCCTTCAAAGGAAGACCTTTCATCTATCTTACTTTTTATTCCTATTTTATTAGAGACAGAGAATGTAATTGGTGGCTAAATTTGCTGTTATTTTATATGGTAAAAAATAATATAGTCTCATGATAAAATTAGAAGTAGAGTGAAATAATATCATTCCTCTTTGATCATCTGATTAAAGAAAGTCAAAACTAATAGAAAAATTTCATTAGCCATACAAATATACCAATGTAGAAACAAGGACTCTGGTGAAATAATTTCTCTTCACCAAGATACCAAATTCTCTAGAAAG
Organism: Suncus etruscus; assembly: GCF_024139225.1. Lineage (NCBI taxonomy): Eukaryota > Metazoa > Chordata > Mammalia > Eulipotyphla > Soricidae > Suncus > Suncus etruscus. Next base: position 97,288,596 of record NC_064855.1, on the reverse strand, counting down.
AGACAATTGGTAGGTGCAATAACCAGAAAATAATGGTGAAGTCCCCCTATTTATATGGGTATATTAGAGCTAGAGAGCATGTCTTATGGGGGAGTTGCAAAAAGATATATATATGATGAAGAAAATGTATCCATGATTGTACATAAATCCAAATTATGAGTTAATACTTTTCCATTTGGAGATAAACTCATCTCTATGTCCTAGATGTTCCTTAGTGAATGAAGTATGTTTGCAAAATCATCATGTCTGAAACATCCTTTTTATATTTTGAAAATGTATTCTCTCATTTCCTGCATATTAATATCACATTATCTATTTTAAAGTCTTCTAGATTCTCAAGGAAATTGTCTTACCATATTCAGCTGCTGATACTCTTTCTTGAGGAGATTGATTCAAATATGATAAAAATGTAAAAGAATAAACAATACCATTCTGCCTACTCTTGCATTTCCTTTCATCTATGTATGAAAAACACTTTAAAAATATTAGCTGAATCTCTGAATAGCTGTTATATAATATTACTGTTACCCTCTTCTTATTTCAATGAATGAAAAGCTACCAGACTATTATAGCATTTATTTAAGAAATTGAGGTCTCAGAAGTCAGGCTCAGAGTCACTCCATTATTCAGCCAAGCAGAGAATATGAAAAAAAAAAACAAACCCTAAAGCTATACAGATTAATAGAAACATATTCTTGGTTTAGCATATTCTTTGTCTTAGCAGCAAAGCATTAGTCTTTCCAGCCTGAGACCTATAGTTAGATTCTCAGCAGTGTATCACATGACAGATCCTCTTCCAGCGTCACTACAATCAAGTGTATATATGCAATACAACTAAAGAATGAGATCCTCAGCAAACACTAACTCTGTGAGCATCACAACCAAGTGTGTAAATCCTGTCATCACAACCAACATTGAAGGAGAGGAAACAGAGAAAAGAAAGCAAATTCTCCTTGTTACATCGTAGAAGGTTCATTTAATAGTCATTATTTTCCACATCTGTAAAAATAAGCATAACAGTGAATGACTGTGTGTCATGTTAAGATCATGCCACTACCTCTAATGAGTAAAGAAAAAAATATTTTCTGTTTTCTCAAATAATTTTTCTCTTGTCAAGAAGTATTTTTTCCAATCAAACACATTTTGCAAAAATAAGGTTTTCCCAGAAAAGAATAAAATTATTGGCATTTGCCTCAGTTAGAAATACCAGTTGTCTCTTTTGCTATTACTCTGTTTATAATTTTAAGTTGATTTACATCCCCCAATTTTCTAGGAGTAGAGTTTGAGTACTTCTTGGCCCCTTATCTTTTCTTTCCTTTGTGGTTGCTGTTGTGTTGTACAACTATCACACACTTGGTTGCAATGATCCCAAGTATAGGGAACTTAAAACCTCAACTTCTTTATAACAAGACTTTGTTGGTGGAGCCTGGAGAGATAGCACAGCGGCGTTTGCCTTGCAAGCAGCTGATCCAGGACCAACGGTGGTTGGTTCGAATCCCGGTGTCCCATATGGTCCCCCGTGCCTGCCAGGAGCTATTTCTGAGCAGACAGCCAGGAGTAACCCCTGAGCACTGCTGGGTGTGGCCCAAAAACCAAAACCAAAACAAAACAAGACTTTGTTGGCGTCCAATGTTACTAAGCACTAAAATCTAGGATTGTTTATAGAACCTTCTTGACTATCCAGAATGGTATTTCACAGTTTGCAGAAAATGATGGGGTGAGTCAACATTAAGCAATAGCAGCATTTCCTCCCAGCAATTAAGGAGTTAAATTAGGAGAAAACAAGGACTTTTTTTTTTTTTTAATAAAAAGCTCTGCAAATAGAATGCTTAAATGAGATCATTCAAGTTCCTTTATACCTTGGCTAATTCATCTGCCCCCATTTTTGACCTAAATTAAGCCATTTAATCTAAAACATGAGTTGTTGGCTTGTTGGTGGTGGTATTTTCTTTTTCTGAGCCAATGAAACCATAATTTGTCACTCAGGTAATTTCATCTAGCACATATTGCCCTGTCTCCCTAATGCAGTGCAAAGTCATGCTTATTACACCTAGGGTTTCTGTGTAGTTATTCTGAATGAGGAATACATGGTGTCTCCTGTTCAGCTAATACCTACTGGTGTGGAAAGGTAATCCAAATGTCACAGCTCCATCTCTTTATTGAGGAAAAAAGAATGATGGGCAACATCTGCTTTGAATATGTTCCTGGGTAAAAATGCTTGAGTTCTGTCTTTTAAATGCAAAATAATTATATGAGAGCTGATATAACATTCAGAAGCCTTCTTTCATACAGCTGATAATCAAAGTGTTATTCATTTTTATAATAGAATATGAAGTCTGGGAATAAAAAGCTGCATATAGTACTACTTAGTTGTGAAACATTGACATCTAAGAAGCCATTTAAAATGGACCCATGGGAAGTCAATACAGAGAAATTGTACTACCCACCCCTGCTGAATTAGCCCAAGATTTTTGGACAGAATTTTCTTTTCTTTTTTTCCCCAGAAATCAAGCAAACAATTGTCTAAGAACTAAAGAACTATGAACTTTTGGCCTGAGGATAAAATTAGTCAATTCTCTTTTCCTTCTTTTAAGAAAATCAGTGTCTACAATTCTAGTTGTAGACATGAATAGTTGAAACCAGTTAATGCTAATCAATTCTTAAATGATTCTTAGTTAAATGATTTTTTTTTCATCCCATAAAAGCCCTTATTTTATCCCATCCTGGGGCTTGCTTTTTACATTTTTTTTTTTTGTGGTTTTTGGGTCACACCTGGCAGTGCTCAGGGGTTATTCCTGGCTCCAGGCTCAGAAATTGCTCCTGGCATATGGGATGCTGGGATTTGAACCAATGACCTCCTGCATGAAAGACAAACGCCTTACCTCCATGCTATCTATCCAGCCCCTAATTTTTTTTTTAGTTAAAGAACTGTTGTTTTACATTATTGATAGTTGAATTTCAGGCATATAATATTTCAACATCAATCCCACCAACCAGTGTCACCTATCACTAGTGCTTCCTAACTCTGTCAACTCAACCCTGACAATCTCCTCTACCTCATGCCTGCTACACTAGCAGGGATATTAAAGTTAGGTGGTTTCAGCTTGGATATCATGTTTTCAGTATTGTCGAGCCTGTGTTTTAGATGTCTAGATATTCCACTCTGCCACATCCCAAATATAATTGAATCTCAAACCCTTGTTCCCTCATTACTTCTTTTTCTGATCTTCTTTCTTCCAGTCTTGATTTCTGTTTTTCTCTGTTCTTTTCTGTCTTTCTCTCTCTAGTCTTTGTGGTTAAGGATGACCAAGGAATCTCCTCCTTGTATAACATTACATTTCCTAATTTTATAATTTCACATATGTGAGATTATCCTGTTTTGTTTTTCTTCTCTGGCTTACTTCACTTAACATAGTATCTTCCAATTCCAACCATGAAAATTGCATGCTTTCATCATTCCTTGCAGCTGCATAGTACATCATTGAGTATGTATACCACATCTTCATGACCCATTAATCTGTCACTGAACACCTAGGTTGCTACAGTGAATAATGATATGCATATGTCCTTTTGAATGAATGTTTTAACATTGAATGAATGTTTTTAAAGTGTAGACTCAAAGTGGAATTTCTTGTCCAGAAGGCAGCTCAATTCTAAGCTTTCTGAAGACTCTCTTTACCATTTTGCAAAGGAGTTGAACTAGAAAATATTTCCACCAGCCCAGATTATTTCTATCTTTTTTGTTTATTTTTGTTTTTGGAGCATACCTAATGGTGCTCAGGGGTTACTTCCAGAATCTGCACTCAGAAAGCACTCCTGGTCAGTGTGGGGGACCATCTGCGATGCTTTGGATCAAACCCCTGTCAGCCATGGGCAAAGCAAATGCCATACTCCCTGTACTATTGCTCTAGCCCTCCTCTGATTTCGGATATGTGACATTCTCCCTGGTATGAGATGATATCTCATTGTTGTCGTGATTTAAATTTTCTTTGTTTGTTTTTAGTTTTTGGGCCACACCTGGTGACGCTCAGGGACTACTCCCGGCTATGCATGCAGAAATCGGTCCTGGCTTGGGGTACCATATGGGACACCAGGGGATCGAACCTTGGTCTGTCCTAGGTCAGCAGCATGCAAGGCAAACAGCCTAGGTGTGAGCCACTGTTCCGGCCCTGATTTAAATTTTCTTAATGATAAGTGGTTCTAAGCACTGTTTCACATGCCTATTGGCAAATCACTTGTCTTCCTCTGAGAAGGATCTGTTCATTACCTTCACCCAAATTTGATAGCATTTTTTAATGTGTTTCTGTTGATTATTGTTTGTATTTTATATATCCTGGATTTTAAGCACTTATTTGAAATGTTCAGTATGAATATTTTTTCCATTCAGTTAGTTGTCTTCTGGTTTTACCTGTTTCTTTTGCTATGCAGAAGCTCTTTCATTTAATAGACACATTTGTTTTTTTATATTGTTGTCCTGGCCAGTGATCAAAGATCACTGAAAAAATCTTTTAGGTCCAAACCTTTGAGCATTTTGCCTATATTTTCCTTAGTGTACTTTATAGTTTTTGAATGATTTCTAGGTCTTTGACCCATTTTTAATTGACTTTTGTGTGAGTCAGGGGTCTCAAACTTGTGGCCCGCAGGCTGTTTGCAGCCCTCTGTACAACATTTTGTGGCCCGCAGCCGGCCTTCAAATATTGCAGTATTCGCAATTATTTGCTTACCAAATAATCGCAATAAAAATCGCATTAGAGACTTCCGTTTACACTGAGAAGACTTGACAACAACAATGACCTGCTCTACAGGACATGGTTCTCTCTATTGCCCCTTAAGTGTGAGGTGAAAAGAGAGGATGCTCTGCACCATCCTGACTGCAATATGGGATATGCAGACTCCAGGATCTTTAATACAGAAGCATGATACCAACAACAGAGACTATGTGAGGAATGGAGGTGTATTGCCACTACAGACGATGACTTGGATTGGACAAACTAGTTTGCCTGGAGCCTAGAGTCAGTCCTGTTCCAGGAAACTTCAGGGGTATGGTCTCCTTGTATTTAGACCATAATTTGTCTTTCCATGTCCCTTATATTTTGGTGGGCCTATGCAAACAAATGCCACTCTAACACCATTTTTTACTATGTTCCCTTGACTCCAATCCTTAAAAAAACAACCCACTAAAACTTTTGAGGTTAACTTAAACTAGTAAGCATGTGCATGGAACTAGATAAATGTACTTTGCCCTCAATGTTTAAGGAGTTACATAAGTCTAATGTCTTTAGATTATATTGTGTGCTGCTAAGGAATAGTATGTACTACAACTGGGGATTTGAGGGACAAAGTAATTGTATTGTACATGGGTTCAGTTTTGTTTTTCTTAATGTTCTTTGGCTGAAAGTTCAAGGCTGGGATATCATTGATGGGACTACCGAGAATTCTGTTTATGGGTGATTGTGCTTCCACTGTAACTTTACCCTGTCCTCTTTCTTTGCATCTTTGTTGTCATAATTAAAATAAAAAAATATGAAAAAATTTTTATAATAACTGGTTCATACATATAAAGTATCCATTTGCATAAAAATTACTGCTTAAATGTCAAATCAATTATTGCATACAAAGTCAATTATTATACACTTGTTTAAAACTGAATATCATAATTAAAATTTGAGTAATTAAAAAAAATAGCATTAGTAAGAAAAAAATCGCATTAAACATTCGCATACCCCAAGCAGTTCTGTTCGGCGTATGCAAATGTTTAATGCAATTTTTTGCGATTTTTTTTCTTACTAATGCGATTTTTTATTGCGGATATTAGGTAAGCGAATAATCGTAAATACTTTGAGCCTAGCGCCGATGTCATTTCCGCTGCTCCTGCCTGCTGTCCCTTGCATTATCAGAGGCCTAAGGGAGAGAAGGGAGAGAAATTTATTACAGAATTAGATTTTGTTATACCTTCATCATGACTTCATCAAAGCCTGCAATGAAGAGAAAGATTGATGATGAGCACAGCGAGCACAGATAATTTCAGGAAAAGTGGGAGACGCAGTTTTTCTTTGTTGAGGACAGGGGCATCCTCACATGTCTTCTTTGCTCAGAGAAAGTTGCAGTGCACAAGGAATACAACTTGAAATGCCATTAATCAACTAAACATGCTGAGGAATGTGCAAAATATCAAGGAAATGAGAGAGCCAAGCGGGTTGCCAGTCTTAAAGCATGTCTATTGAGGCAACAAGATTTCTTCAAGAAAGCAACCAAAGAGAATGTTGCATCAGCCGGAGCTAGTTTCATGATTAGTGAGATGATTGCAAAGGCAGGGAAACCATTCACAGAAGGAGAGTTTGTTAAAAAATGCATGTTACAGGCTGCAAGTATTATCTGTCCAGAAAAGAAAGGTCAGTTTAGCAAAATCAGCCTTTCTGCCAACACTGTGGCAGAGCGCATTTCTGACATGTCAAGTGACATTTATCATCAACTTGTGAGAAAGCCAAATGTTTTGATGCATACTCAGTTGCTCTTGACGAGGGCACAGATATAACAGACACTGTGCAGCTCACAATTTATGTCTGTGGTGTTGATTGAAATTTTTAATTGACAGAGGAGCTGCTCACAATAATTCCAGTGCATGGCCAGACCACTGCTAATGAGATATTTTGGCATCTGTGTGATGCCATTGAGAATGCATGTTTGCCATGGAAGAGGTTTGTTGGAATAATAACCAATAGAGCGCCATCAATGACAGGGAGGAAAAATGGACTGGTGACACTTGTTCAAAAAAAAACTTGAAGAGGAGGGTGTAGAGAAGGCCATTGCTCTTCACTGCATTATCCATCAGCAGGTCTTTTGCAGTAAATGCCTGCCTTGTAACAATGTGATGTCTGTTGTTGTGAAATGCATCAACCAAATCAGATCCAGGGGTTTAACGCACAGGAGGTTCCGTGCTTTTTTTTAGAGGAAATGGAGTCAGAATATGGAGATGTGCTTTATTTTACCAAGGTACGTTGGCTCAGCAGGGGAAATGTCCTGAAAAGATTTTTTGTGTTGAGAGAAGTGAAAGCCTTCATGGAAAAGGATGGGAATGCTGTTTCTGAGTTGAGTGATCACAAATGGCTCATGGACTTAGCTTTTCTTGTTGATATCAAACATAAGCTGAATGTACTAAACAAGATGTTACAAGGCCCGGGGCAACTTATCAGTGCTGCCTATGACAACCTGAGAGCATTCTCCACAAAACTTGTGTTCTGGAAATCCCAGCTCTCTCAGAAAAACCTTTGCCATTTCCCAGCATGCAAGAAACTTGTGGATGCAGGCATCCATTCAGTGGTGAGAAATATGTTGATGCTATTTTTAAACTAGAGAAGGAATTTGATCACAGATTTGCAGACTTCAAAAAGCACAGAGCCACTTTCCAAATTTTTGTGAACCCCCTTTCCTTTGATGTGCAAGATGCCCCTCCTGTGCTTCAAATGGAGGTCATTGACCTGCAATGCAACTCTGATCTCAAAACCAAGTTCAGGGAGATTAGTGGAAAAACAGACATGCATATGCAATTTTGGAGAGAATTTCCCCCCTGCTTCCCTGAGCTTTCCCGAATATTCAAGCACACCATGTGCCTTTTTGGGAGCACATATTTGTGTGAAAAGTTATTCTCCACATTGAACTTCAATAAGTCAAAGTACAGGTCTAGACTTAATGATGGTCATCTTTAAGCCATACCGAGGGTCTCAACTGCTTCCTCTCTAAAGCCAAATGTGGTTCAGATTTGTGAGAAGTGCTGTCAAGTCTCTGGCAGCAAGGAATAGGCAAAAGATGCCATGTTCAGAAGAACTGTTCATGATCTTCAGTCAATGTTGTATTCATGTTCAGAAGAAATAATTAAAACTGTTAATAATGACGTTTGAGGACTTTTTTTTTTTTTTTGTGAAATCCCTTATGCAGCCCTGCCTAACCCTGACTTTGCCTCCTGTGGCCCCCAGGTAAATTGAGTTTGAGACCCCTTGTGTAAGGTGTGAGATATGAATCAGGTTTTAATTTCTTACATGTAGATATCACATTTTCCCAGAATCATTTAAAAATATCTTTTTTTCATTTCCTGTTCTCTGCTCCTTTCTCAAAAATTAAGTGTCTATTAATATATGGATTTGTTATTGGGTACAGAATTTGATTTGTTTGTTTGTTTTTGGGCCAAACCCGGTGATGCTCAGGGGTTACTCCTGGCTATGCGTTCAGAAATCGGGCCTGGCTTGGGGGTCCATATGAGACACCGGGGATCAAACCACAGTTTGTCCTAGGTTAATGTATGTAACGCAAATGCCCTACCCCTGTGCCATGGCTCCAACCCCTGGTATTTTATTTTTAACCATGGATCAGAGAACTTATCTTTATTCTACCACCCAGCAGTTTCACTCACTATAGTATTATAATATAGTTTCAAATTAGATAATAAGATATCTCTGCATGCTTTACTTTTAAATATGATTTTGGCTATACATGGTCTATACTAATTCTGTAAAAACTTTATTAACTTTTACAGATTCTTAAAGAATGTCATTTGAATTTGAATCTATGTAATAGCTTAGGTAGGTTAGTATTTTTAATTATATTGATTTTTCCTACAAGTATGGGATATATTCATATTTCAAAGGTATTCTATCTTTCTTAGGTGATTTAAAGTATGGTATAAATGTCCCATATCTTTTGCTGAGCTGATTTCTAGATATTTGATGTTTTGGGATATAATTTTAAATGAAACAGACTCCTTGATATCTTTCTTTTCTGCTTCATTTATTGTATATAAGAATGCAATATATTTTTTGTGTATTTTCTTTGAAGCCAGTTACTTTGCTGCATTGATTTATTATTTCTAGGAGCTCTTTGTGGACTCTTCAGGGTCTTCTATATATATTATCACATCATCTGCAAATTGTGATAATTTGGCTTCTTTTCCAATTTGGAACATTTTGATTTGTTTTTCTTGCTTGATTACTGTAGCCTGACTTCTAATATTATATTGAATAAAAGTGCAGGCTGTGCACATCCTTGCCTTGTACCTGATCTAAGAGGAGATGGTTTTAGCTTTTTAGCATTAAGAATTAAGTGGCTGTGGGTTTGTTATAGATGTTCTTTTTTATCTTGAGGAAAGTTTTTTTCACCCCAATTTGTTGAGTTTTTTTTTATTATGAAAGAATGTTAGATCTTGTTAAAAGCTTTGCTACATTGATTTATGTCATTATATGGTACTTATCTTTCCTTACATAGATGTGGCTTATTGTGTTCTCTGATTTGTGGATATTGAACCATTCTTGTATCTTTGGGATGAATCTCACTTGTTTAAGGTATGTGATTATTTTTTTTAATATATTTTTGATGTGGTTAGCTAAGATTTTGTTAAGGTTTTTAGCATATATGTTCATTTGGATAGATTGATCTGAAATTTTCTTTTCTGGACATGTGTCCAACTTCTCTGGGTATTAGTGTAATGTTTACTTCATAGAAGGTGTTAGAAAAGATTCCTATATCATTGATGTTTTGGAAGAGCTTATGAGTAAAGGTAGTAAATCTCTGAAGATTTGATAGAATTCACCAGCGAATGCATCTAGACCAGGATTTTTACTTCTGGGAAAGATAGTTATTATTTGATTTCTTACTTGTGTTTGGCCTGTTTAGGCTTTCTACTTCCTCCTCATTCAGATATGGCAGATTATATGACTCAAAAAATCTGTCCATTTCTTCTAGGTTCTTCAGTTTAAGATCATAAAGTTGTTATTAGTAACTTCTTGTTATATTTTGTATTACTAATGTGTCCATCATAATTTCTCCCTTCACATTTCTGATCCTATTTATTTGAACATTTTCTCTTTTTTCCTCATGAGTATCTTTGTGTATCTTGTTCATTCTCTTGAAGAACAAACTCCTGGTTTCATTGATTCTTTAAACTGCTTTCTTGGTTTCTGTATTGTTGATTTCTGCTCTCATTTTTTACTCTTTCTTTCCTCTTACTACCTTTTTGGTTTGTTTTCTAGTCTTTAGATGTTTTAGATATGCGTGTAGTTTGGTGATTTGGGCTTTATTTCAGTTTGTTAATAAAGAACTACAATGCTATGAGTTTCTCCCCTTGCACATACAGCCTTTGCTCTATCGCATAGATTCTGTATTTTTGTTTTTGTTTTGATTTGGTTTGGGGCCACACTTGGCGACACTCAGGGATTACTCCTGGCTCTGCACCCAGAAATCACTCCTGGCAGGCTCAGGAAATGATATGGAATACTGGGGATCGAACCTACGTCCGTCCCGGGTCTGCCACATGCAAAGCAAATGTCCTACTGCTGTGCTATCAGTTGGACCCACTATCCCATAGATTCTAAAAGCTAATATCTTTTTTGTCCTAAGTTTTGAGGAATCATTTTATTTCTTCTTTGGTTTCCTCTTTGATCCAGTTGCCATGTAACAACATTTTGTTCAGCTTTCATATGTTGTAAATGCTGTCTATTTTCTTTCTGTGGTTAATTTCTACTTTCATGGCATTATCGTCTAAGAAGGTACTTTGTATAATTTCTATATTTTTAAATTTATTTATGGTTGAATTATACCTTACTATGTGATCTATCTTGAAGAGTATTACATGTGTACTAGAGAAGAATGTAAGTCTTATTTTCAGAAATGAAAAGCCCTGTATATACAACAACCTCAGTTCTTGTAGATCCTTATTTAGGGCTCTTATCTTGTTACTTACATTCCTTCTAGTTGATTTGTCTACTGGTGAAAGTGAAGTGTTAAAGTCTCCCATTATGATTATACCTACATGATGAGAGGAATCCCAATCCCAACTGGACAATATTGGTCACACAGTATAGTCATGCACTCCTCAATCTCCAGTTACCCATTCCCCATTCTGAAGTCTTTCACTACTATGTTTATATTAATGTTTGTTTAGATTTGTTGGCAGAAACTTTATGAACTTTGTTGGACCTCATTTGGTGCATATATTGATGTTAGTATTTCTTGATTTATGTTTCCTGTAACCAATAAGTAGTGTTCAACACTGTCTTTAATTACCTTCTTTATACTGAATGCTATTTGATATGAATATTGCTGTTTTTTAATTCCATTGGCTTGCATTTAATTCTGATGACTTGTTTTCCATCCATTTACTCTGACATTGCATTTATGCTTTAGGTTTAGATGTGTTTCCTGTAGGCAGCAGATGAATGCATTTGGTTTCCTGATCCATCTAGCTACTCTGTGTATTTTTTTAAGCAGTTTTTAAAATTTTTATTGTGGTCAAAGTGAATTACAAATCTTTCTGTGTCTTTTCAAGAGGAGTTTAGGCCATTGATATTGAAAGATTAATAATATATAGGACCATGTTACCTTATGTATATGTGTGTAATCTAACTGTTTTGAAAGAGTTTTTTTCATAGGTGGCCTTTCTGTAATTGTTGAAGATTGTTTTAGTTGTTGCAAATGATACCAATTCTTGTTTGTCTAAAATTTTTTTATCCTTCCCTTTAGTCCAAATGATAGCTAGCTTCACAGGGTAATGGATGCTAGGCTAGAAAGTTTTTTCATTCAATACTTTGAATATATCATTCTGCTCTTGGCTTAGTCTGTCTTTGTCTTTTGATTTTGCCATTTTGATTATTATGCATTTTGTGTTGTTTTTATTTTAGTTTATTTTGTTTGATACTCTTTAGGCCTCTTTAATCCATGCAGGAGCCTCACTCCATAGATTACAAAGATTCTCGGTGATTATTTCTTCTGTCAGTTGTTATCCTTTCCCCTTTTCTCTTCTTTTGATAGTCCTTAGATTCAAATATCATTTCTCTTACTATTATCTCTCACAAATCTTACATTCTTTTCCATTCTTTTATCTCTTATTTTTGTCACTTCATTCTTGATGATAGCCATGATTTTGACTTCGATATCCCTGATATGGTCCTCTGCATGTTGAATTCCTTCGTTATGGATGACTTTGTATTTTTGTATTTTGATTTTAACTCCTTCAGTTTCATTTGTATGGACACTTCAACACCCAGTGTTACTTCATCTTTCAGTTGGTTGAATTTTTCTTTCAAATATGTATTTATTTTCTTACCATTGTGTGGAACATTGTTTTAATTTCCTCATTAATGAGGCTTAAGGTGAGATTGATTTTACAGGAGTAGTATCCCTATCTACCAGAGCATGTGAATTTCATTATTTCTTCATTGTTTCTAAATATCTGTGGGCACCAACATCTCAAATTCAGATTTCCAATTATCTGAGATTTGAACTATTTCTTTATATTTTAGCAAAATATTACTCTATATTCTGTTAATCTAACAATATCAGTGCGCTAAAATGCTATTTCAGTTTTCATACATGTGAATAACTAATGATCTGATTTGTATAGAGGGCAATTGTTGAGCCCATTTGAAGCAAATATCAAACCCAAAACACTTGGAGTTAATAGGGTGGAAGAGGTGAAATTATGTGCACTTTTGTAGGTCTGCGTGTTTTTTTTGGTTAAAAAGGGGCAGAGGCATGGGATAGGAGGCTGTAATTTGATTTGATCAGTGACTTTGATTCACCTAGATGACAACAGATCTGCCTTATGAGTCCCTCAAAACCTGGCCCGTATTCCACAGAATACGAGGGGCTTCTGGTGCAGTGCAGGGGAGTCAGGGAGAAGTGGTATAAAGAGCACCTGGGACTTGTATACTATATACCTATATACTCAAACCTATATACTCAACTTAAACCTATATACTCAAACTTATGCGCACTGTATTGCAATTTCTTAATTGCAAAATAAACATTAAAAATTGCTAAATAAATATCTTTCACCTGTTGAATCATCTCCAAAATTTTTAGATAAGAATGTAGATACTTTTGCTCAAAAGGGTAGAACAACACTCAGAGTAAGAAACAGCTCACAACATATTTATTACTATCTATTATAGGTGAGAGTGAGAAGATAAATTAAAAAAATATTTTTTAAAAAAATCTTTATTTAAGCACCATAATTACAAACATTTGTGGTAGGAATGTTGGTGAAGGGAGGGTGTGTTTTTTATGAGAAGATAAATTTTGATAAATAAATTTTGATAGATAAGTCCTGCTTTAGCTCTGCCCAGGACAAAATGAAAGCCCAGACAGAATACTTGAATGGGCAACATTACAATCTAGTCTGTAAGTGCCTCCGAGTACCAAGTTGTCTTTGTGCTTTTCATCTTCACATTACCAGTGATGTCAGAGGGTATTGGAGTGAATCCTAGGGTCTCCCACATAGACAGATTCATTTCATTCCAATGGAGATCACCTTTTCCCCATTTGTTTGTCAGAAGTCTAAAGGCTTGTTTTAATTCTTTGCCAACTTACATTGCTTAGATGTCTGGATATTTACTTTTTTTCTCCTTTAAGGAGAATATGCCCAGACTTCTTTGGATTCCAGAAAGAGAAAAATAAACTCAGAGGGAAACTGTAGAAATATAACGTGATTCTCTCTGGGTTCTTGACATCTGCTTTTTTTTCCTGTTGTGTCTTTCATTTAGTTATGCCTCTGTACATACTTGCAATGAACCAATGTATAAAGAAAACAAAAACAGGGCCTTCCTTTAATATCTAAATAACCTACTCTAATTTCCAGTGTTCTGTAGGGAAGTTGCATACTATAGATGTGAGAAATATGCAGCCATGGCTTTAAGCTTATATATAAACAGAAAAATTACTTGTTTAGGTTGATAGGTAATTAATTATCAAGAAGGAGAAAAATGAAAAGACCTTTGTCCTTTACTTTGAGTTCCATTATTCATTGAGGACTTGTATTAGTCAGGGTTATCTAGGTTGGGTTGCAGTAAAAACATTAAAAAGAGAAACACCCCTACATCTAAGTGACTCAGAACAATAAGTCTACTTATTTGCTCTCTCTATATAAACCACATGTATCAACCACAAGTCTCACTTGTGGTTCAGATGATGGCTCCCAGGATACTAGGTTCACATTTTTGCCTTGTACAGTGCTGTGAAGGAGTCTCTTTATAATGCATGCATGAGTAGTGGATAGAGTGGTGGTTAGGACATATCTCAATACCATTGGTTTCAGATTTGGTAGGTGAGGATAGGGCACAGTAGTCTATGCTTAGGAATTACTCTTGACTCTGTGTTCAGGAATCACTCCTAGTAAGCTTTAGGGAAACATATGTGGTGGCAGGGAAAGAATCCAGGTTAGCTTTATGTAAGGCAAATAACTTTTTGTTATAGTATCACTCCAACCCCTGAATCTTTTCTTGGAAAGCTAATGGTTAACAACAGAACTTTTATGTAAACCTATCCATTGAAAGTCTTTCGTAAGAACTAAATTTTATAAGTAACTGAAGAAGGGATGGAAGAGGAATTGCTAAATAGCTCACTTAAGTATAGTTTGTCTTTGTGAATTTATCAGGTGGTTTTGTTTTCTTGTTAATTTGAACATGCCATTCAAATATACCAAAAATACTGGCCATTCTATTGAATTTTATTTTTCTCTAAATTCTAATAATATTTATTTTATTCTTTTTAACAGTATGTTTCTTTTATTGAATTATACACACCTATATTGACATATAATTCTAGATATTTTAGCGCATTTAATTATATTAGTTCTATATTATTTTATATGAATACACCTATAAATTTTTATATTTAACAGAGTTTATAGTAACTTTGCCATATTTTTTATCAAAATCAATATTGGTGGACAAGGTTTTCCTTAAGAGTTTTAAAATTGTCTGTCTAGCTTCAGATAGCTATCTTAGAACTGTGGGCAAATAGCTAAAATAACTGAACCAGAGATATAATAGTATAAAGCATACAGAAATACTACTCAGTCACAAAAGTACAAAACTTATGTTCCTATTCCATGAAACAATCCTAAAAAAATCAATATCCTATATAGTCTATAATAGTATCTATGGTGACCGAGATTTTGGAGAAATCAGTCCTGGTCTTCTCCCTAATCAGGAGGGCTTTTTTTGCATATGTTTGTCCCACTTGGGCAGTACAAACCTCTCTATTAGGCCTTATCCCTACCTGTTCTCCTTTTATGGGGGTAGTCCTATACTCTTCCCAATAAAGACCATGGATCAGAGAGGTTTCCATGGCTTGTTCCACTGCTTGCTTGTCTGCCAGCTCATTCTGCTTGCAACTAGCTTATGGTGGAAATTCCTGAATATGTTTTTTATTCCTAAATTGATGTGGATTATTTCCTGTGTTAGCGTTGCTTCCAGACCAAGTTCCCCAATCCCTCCAAGATGGGAGTATGAGGATTTCTCTTCACCAGATTGTCAAAGATGCCCAGCATTAAAGTGTACCATCAGACCTAGTTTTAATTTGCAGCTTCTTAATATAGCCACCAACATTTCCATTACCTTAATAAAGCTATACAACCTTCTAGTCTGCTATCAAGAATCAGGGCCAATCAGAAAGAAACTCTGTGTATTGTATTTTCTGGCGCATAAAACGACCCCCTAATTTTGCAGTTAAACATAGGTTTAGGCCTATATTCACTGTATCAACAGAATGTTCCTGTGCTGCATGTGCTGCATGTGTTCCTATGTTCATGTACCACAGTGAGCCAATCACAACAAGCAAAGGTTCAAAGGTTATACTGTAATAGACTTCCTCTCTGACTCTGGCCAATCTGAGCAGGCTTTTGACAGTGTAGATTTGGGTCCAGAACATTGTCTAATTTGCATGCATCAAAAGCCTGCTTGGATTGGCTGAGTTAGAGAGGCAGTCGAGCAGCCTTGCAGTGATTGGTCTCTTATCATAGGCACCTTTTCTGGCAATTCCCTGGTGGCGTCAGTTAATTTCCCCCACTACATGAACCAAATAACACCCCATCCTCAGACCCTAGCACTGAACCACCAACACGGTTAGCTGGGTTTTGCCAGAAGTGGCCCCCAGATTCCCTGAGTACTGTTTGGGAGCCCCCAAGAAAGAGATTTGGAAACTCTGCGGCCTGATTTTTTTTGTTGTTTCATTCAGCACATATTGAAACATTTTTGGGGATATACTCAGCGTATAAGACGACCCCGGATTTTCGGTTGACTTTTTTTTTGTTTCAAAAGTTGTCTTATACGCCGGAAAATATGGTATATGTCTTTTTCCTTTCTGGCTGTTCCTCTATGCTGAATATAGTATAGATATTTTCATATCTTCTTTATAAATTATTATGGGAATAATCTAAATTCCAGTATTCTGATTAAACTATTTTCTCAATCTGAGAAATATGTGATCCTGAAACAATAAACTAAAAGTTCAAGGTACTGTATTAGACAAGCATGTTGTAAGTTTCTTTCATCTTATTTTCTCTGAATCAATTGTGCAACATTGAAAGATTAGAAATTAATACATTGTTTTAAATAGAAAAACATATAGAAAGCATACTATAAAAGAAAGTGATATGAACTAATCTCAAGAAACTTACTAGAAATCTACAATAAAATCATGGCAAAAAGTCACAAAAAAGTGATGCCTGCACTTGTCTTGCTTTGCTAATTATTCATGTGTGTGCACATGAACCTATATACATAGTCAGAGGGCATAAAACATACTGACTGAACAAATAATAAACAAATAACATTGTGCTAGATAATTATAATGCTCATGACCTGTACTTAACCTTAGCTATACAAGTCACCATTCTCTTTTTGTCATAGATATTTTTCTTCCTCCACAGAATGCGAATTACCTAATCTACATGCTAATTTATAAGGTCATGTCCTGATTTTTAAATTAAAATTAGGCTCCTTTACAATAAAACCCATATGGCTATAAGCCCTGGCTACCAACAAATGATTAGTTTTATCTTAAAAAAAGGATAACTCTATAGCTATCCTTGCACACAAGGAAATGTTTACCCTATTTGTCTCTTTCTGTTATTAAAGCACCATGATTTACAAGTTATTCAAAGTTGAGTTGCAGACACACAAAGACCCAACACCAATCTCCTCACCAGTGTCGATTTCCCTCCACCAGTGTCCTTAGATTCCTTCCCACCCGAGCTGACTCCTTAAAAGAAACTTTTTTAAGTTTGGTTGTTGTAGTTTGAATTTCATTATTTTATTTTTATTGGTCCTGTAGTTTAGACATATACCATACCTCAATGTTTCCCAGACCCTATTGTCTGCTGCTCCTCTTACGTAAGTCCACCTCTTCTAACTAACTTACCACATTGATTGCTTTCCTTTTATATTCTTTTCAGTTCTATAATCAAGGGTGCAGAATAATCTAGATATTTTCTTTACTTAAGTTAGACTTAACAAGTAAGAGGGAGAAAGAGAAAAATTCTGAATAGGAGATGTATGCAAGAGAAATGCTGAGGAAATGCACTTAAAATCCACACAACAAAGTGAAGAAAACAGAATTACGTAGGAGAAAGGAAAAATTAACCTATCATGCATTTGAAAGAAATAACTCATATGAGATACTATAGGGAGATCTAGAGTTAGATGGTCTTTCAGAGTTGTCCTATATCAAGGCAAAGGGGTAAAATCTTGCATTTCTACATTGATCCCTCATTGATCAATGACAGCTCATAGGAAGAACTATAACATGGACTAAGGCAGATCATTGTGTCAAGAAATTTTCCAGTGTTGACCAGTTATGATTTATCAGCAGTCAACACGCTGGGGAATGAGCATCTCATTTCTGTAGAGGTCTGTGCAGTATAGCGGAGTACACATCTGAAACTGTTTCCGTACATCATTTCACTCCATTGGTTTTATATAGGTCACATACCTCATTTAAAAAACTTTCCTCCATGATTCTGATTGATGTCTTTTTCTACAGAAAAGCACACACATATATAAAAAGACTTGGTGGAATAAAGCATGATGTCTGCCAGCACAATACGTTTTAAGGTAGTAACAAAAATACATTGTCTTGGGCTGAAGAGATAGCATGGAGGTAAGGCATTTGCCTTGCATGCAGAAGGACTATGGTTTGAGTCCTGGCATCCCATATGGTCCACTGAGCCTGCCAGGAGCTATTTCTGAGCATAGAGCCAGGAATAACAACAGCGCTGCCAGGTGTGACCCAAAACAAATAAAAAAATACTTTGTCTTATGAATTAACTTATTCTAGATCCTTCCATACGCTCATAAAATTCTGCCATTCTATGTGTTTTATATGTTGGACGGACATAATTACTTATTCAGATGGAACTCAATACAACCTTCACAAAGCATTTCTTTCCACTACATATCTCTGCATTATCATTAGACAGATTAGTCCAATGTGCTCAGATAATACTACTTGAACTGCAGTCAGGACCTGGTACATATCTCTTTCCAATTCAAAGTCGAGTTAGTATGGTTTTCAAAAGTGTACAAAAATATAGTACATTTAGAATTTGATGTTAACTACTAGATATACTTCTTCCTTCTTAATAAGTGAAAGAGTTGGTTGGGGAGGAGGGAAATTTGGGGCATTGGTGATGGGAATGTTGCACTGCTGATGTTGGTGTTCTTTACATGACTGAAACCCAAACACAATCATGTATGTAATCAAGGTGTTTAAATAAAATATATAAAAATTTTCTAAATTCCACTTATCAATAAATCATTTTATACAAATGAACTAGGAGAATGAGAATGACCTTCGAGTTTCTACATGGACCCAGCACAAAATCTGAGTGAGATAGTGCTTTATTACCTGACATCCATGTACACTTCTAGTCTATTAAGGTAAAACAACGATGGTGTTGGTGTCCCTGAATAATAGTATCAGATCTTCTAATTTCTCCTTTGTATTACTTCTCAAGTAAAGGGTCACAGGGCATATGAGGGAAGAATTTAGATAAAGTGAAAATGATCAACCACCTTGTTGTTAAAGGAGCCTTTTTATTGGAACTAGCCACTGCCTCTTCTAAATCAATGTTCTGAATTTGAGAAGTAACTCAAGTATGAAATGAAGAAGTCTTGACTTTATTAGGAACAATAGTCTTCAGCCTCCTGGTTTCTCTTATTTTATAAAAATTACACATGAATTGAACAATAGCCTTGCTGGTTACCAATTTATAAATTCCCTGAAAAGCACTATGTTGTTTTAATAATTTCCATAGCCTTTGCCTCTTAGTGCCACTATGACCTTGATCCTAATTTTGGAAATTGGAGTCACCTTACAGTTAGTCCCAGCTACCTGGCTTTTATTCTATAGAATATTTTATCCCATTGCTCTATAGAAGCCTCATTCAGCAAATATCTCTTCCCCTCAGTCTTTGCATATAGAACAATTATTCCTGATTTTTTCCCCAAGAACATTGACCTTTTTAGTATCTTTGGGCCTGCAGCAGATCAGAACTAGAGGATTTTCTGTCTTCATTTATCTTTAAATTAACTATCCAAATTGTCTTCTCCTTCCTACATAGTCTATTGATCTTGACATAGCAGGCTTGACTCTAGTAAAATTTCTGTCTCTCTGTCTCTCTGTCTCTCTGTCTCTGTCTCTCTCTCTCTCTCTCTCTCTCTCTCTCTCTCTCTCTCTCTCTCTCTCTCTCTCTCTCTCTCTCTCTCTCTCTCTCTCTCTCTCTCCCTCCCTCCCTCCCTCCCTCCTCCCCAAACCTTCCAGTAAAGATTACTCCTGGAAGGCTAGGTGAGATTATCTGGCAAGGATCAAACCCAAGTTGGCCAAGTATAAGTAGTAAGTGCTCTACTCACAGTATTATCACTCCTGGACCAATTTTAACTTCTTTCTCAAGCAGTACTCCTCTTATAATTAAGTCTTGGTATGACTCTTAACTTGCTTTTTCTTATCATGAGCTACCAAAATGAGTTTATTCTTAACTGGACAAAGGTTAATTATCATAAATTTTTTGGTCTTTCTTTACTAAAGTAATACCAAACAACCAAAACTATGTTGTTACATTTTTTCATATGCCTAAAATATAACATTTCTGAATCCTAGCCATAGACTGCATTCAATATAAAACATTTTTCACTATATTTTCTTATGCCAATGTATATCAGTTCTCTAAATACAACTGTGATGTGATTCTCACTGACAGTCAGGCACTAAGCAATGAATCTGTATCTAAAATTGCCACTTTAGAATTTGATTCTAAGAGAAACTTAAGTGTTTGTTTCCTGGGATACAGACACTAAGATAGAGATTTTATGTCCCATTAAATTTCGCATTTTTTCTCAAGTACACAGGGAACATTATCTATGTTAGCACATCTTAATATAAAATAATAGAAATAACATAATTTATGCTTTCAAATTTCACAATGATATTAGCTATTAATAACAAAGAAATTATAGAAGCATAGATATAAGGACATTTTAAAACCTTTCTAAATAATGTCAGAGAAAAAAAAACTAAAAGACAGAAAATAATTTTTAAAAATGTATAGACGAAAGCAATAATATGGTGGATAGGGTGTTTGTAATGCATGCAACAGAGCAGGAACTCAGATCTGGCACCCGATGCAGTTCTTGTTCCCCTACCAGGAGTAATATCTGAGTTAAGAGCCAGAATTTTTTGCTGAGCACTGCCAGGTGTGGCTCCCCCCCCCCCAAAAAAAAAATTTAGATGCATTGTAAGCAGTCCGTTTTGTTGTGATGCCTAGTAACATGTGTGATACTTTAGTGTTGCCAGGATTGAGTTCTAAGTACAGAGCCAGTAATAAGCCCAAAGTACATCTAGGTTTGCCACACATACTCACACACTGATTACAATAAAGGTATAGCATGCCAAAATTTTTGTGAAATGCAGGTAAAGCAGTGCTTAGAGGCAAATTTATACCTGTGAAATAAAATTTTATGTTGAAAAAAAAGACTACCTCAGAGAAATAACTTGATTCATAAATAAGATGCAGGGAAAAAAGGAGAAAAAGTTAAATTTAAAGCAAAATAAATAAGTCTAGAGTGATGAAGAAAAAAGGAGAGAACACTTAAGTAGTATCAATAATTAAAGAAAAATACAAATCTTACAGAATACAGATTAGTGACACAATAAATAAACTCAACAAAAGAAGCTCAGAGTTTCTGGAAATTACAGAATATTGTTGTTGGTTGAAATTTTGAAATAGCTAAATAAAAGAAAAAAACACTGAATTTCAGTGGTTAAAAAGCTTAATATTTTTCAGATGGCATCAATTTTTTGGCAGATTCAATTGATTCTATGTCAGAATCCCTGTGATGAATTTTAAAAATTAAATCACTATGAGATACACAATTTGAGAGGTTTTAAAGTTGAGTTTTAGTCATAAAATATTCCAAAACCTAGCCTTTCACCAGTGTTCATTTCCCATCACTAATTTCCCCAGTTACCCTTCTGTCCCTACTTCCACAAACCAAGCCAGACTTTATGACAAATATTTTCTCTTGGGCGGGGAAGGTGGCACTAGAGGTAAGGTGTCTGCCTTACAAGCGCTAGCCAAGGAACGAACCGCGGTTCAATCCCCTGGCGTCCCATATGGTACCCCCAAGCCAGGGGCGATTTCTGAGCACATAGCCAGGAGTAACCCCTGAGCATCAAATGGGTGTGGCCCAAAAACCAAAAAAAATATATATATATTTTCTCTCCCTTTTTCCTGTTGTTTACACACTGTTACCAAAGAGTTATCATGAATATCAGTTTACTTCCTTTCAATTCCCCATTCTTGTCCAGAGTTGTCATTTTCAACTATTATCATCATAGTGTCCTTTCTCTGTCCTAACAGCATTTCTCTTTGTTTTTATCATCTTTGAGTATTATTTTCATACTATGTTTTGTTTAATACCATACAAATGAGTATGATCATTCTAAGTCTATCCCTCTCCCTCTTACTCATTATATTCAGTTTGTACTCTCCATGTATTTTCATGTAAAAGCAAATTTTATTACTTATTTTTTCTAGCAACTGCATAATATTTCATTTTGTAGCTCTACCATAGTTTCTTTATCCACTCCTCTGTTGTTCTCAGGAATTGAATTGTTCCCAGGTTCTAGCTATTGTGAGTAATGCTGCAATGAACGTAATAGTGCAGATGTCCTTTCTGCATTGTGATTTTAAGCATTCCCAGGTCCCTGGTGGCTTTAATTTGGTAGAAATTGATAATCTGCTTTAAAAAATATTTGTCTATTATAAGAGAATAACACAAACAGCTTGGAAATAATAGAATAAAGTTGAAAAACTCATGCATTCTTAATGTCCAAATTTACTATAAAGTAGCAATAATAAAGCAGTATGGTCCTAATATAAGGACAGAGATTAAAGAACAAACAGAATTGAAATTGTGAGAACCAAATGCAATTTGGCCAACCAGTTGGTGCAAAGAGCAGATAAAGAAATGGTAAGGCTAAATCTAATCTATATGACATAAAGGAGGTAATGCAAATGTCTTATGATAGAAACTAATAGGATTGTCTTTTAGTTCTGGATTTGAGTTCAACTCAGTGGAATTCTCACAGGATGTTCTAAGTGGGCTAAGAGTCCCAGCTATGACACAAATAAGGATAAGGAGCACTGTTTCAATATGGAAAGTATTTATGTCTTATCATTAACAAGAAAAACAAGAAAGACAGCTATTGTGGTGTTACAGATACAAAAGAAAAAGGATAATATTCGGCATCTGGCTTTCTGGATGATTAAGGAAAAATGTTCTTACCACCTTGGTTTCAGAAATTGTAGACACCTTGAACAAGACATGAGAAAGATAGAGCTTAAGCCCTTCTGAGAGCAACAGAAAAAATCATGCTCATATTTTTATTGATAAATTAGTTAAGTTCTATTTAACAAAATAAAGCCCTTAACAATTGTGACCTGAGGAAAATGTTAATTTTATAGAAACAATAGGTAAAGTAGCCACTTTTGCTGTCTTAGCCTCTTGCTGTGAGGTACTGCTCCAGAAACATAACTTGTTTTAATCCAAGAGAGAGCTATCTTTTTTCTGCTGGTAACCATGGTTATTTAACACTGTTTTTAAACCCCCACGTCTTTTTTAACATTTGATATTTAGGAATGATGATAAAAAAGAAGCATTAAATTGTGCAGAGAGACAGAAAGTGCTTTTTTACTTAAAATGCTCAATATTTATATCACTTTCTCTAGAATGGTTTAATTCCAAGTGCCACTTAGTTATTTTCCACAGTGAAGAGTGACAGCAAAGAATCTGAGGAAAAAACGAGAACAAAACGTAGTCAAATCACCCACCCCCACCTTCTCTAATTTCTTCCTGCTTCCCACAAGTGTCTGCCTAAGAGCTAAGGGAAGAGCCACATGACTAAAAGATACTTTTATTGTTGGAAATAACTATTCTTTATGTGTGTGTGTGTGATCCTTAGAGATCTGAGCTCTGCACTTAGGAACTTCTGGCAATTTTAGGGGACTATATTGGTTACCAGGGATCAAGCCTGGGTCAATCACATGCAAGGTAAGCACCCTACCTGCCAGAATATCTCTCCAACTCCCACTCTAAAAAATTTTTTTAATATACCAGATTAAATAGAAGAACCAGAATAAAAGAGCTATTCTTTTTGTCAAAAGTGAGTAATAATGGACAATATTGGGGAAAAAAAGAGAGAAAATCTTGAGGTAATTTGTCCTACTTTCCTTCTCCTTGTAGAGATCAAAGTCCACCTCTTGTTCAGTGCACTAACCATGTGCCAATGGTCAAAAGTCATAGGAGAAAAGGGACAGACAAAGATTCACAGCTTCTGCAACGGAAACTGCTCTCAAATCAACAGGCAAGATTTTGAGCAATCATTGGAGAATCTGAAGATTCTGCTAGTATTAGCCTTGAAAACTCTGGTAACAATGTGAAATGCTGTTAAATCAAAAGCTACTATAAAGTTACTACAAGGTTTCTTTAAGAGATTATTTAAGGCCAGAGTGATAGTACAGTGGCTAGGGTTCTAGTCTTGCACATTTCCTATCCAGGTTTAATCCAAAGCATCCCAAATAGTCTTCAGAGTCCTGCCAGGTATGTCCCCAACCCTCTAAAATAAATTAAAATATTATTGACCAATCCAGCTGAAAACCTACAAGTCACAGAAGCAAAGTAATAGTCTGGCAAAGAAAGTGTTCTTGAATTTTACACTGAAAGGAAGTGGATGAAGAAAGCTTTAACCAAGAAGTTCTCAACATAAGCCTTGCAAATAAAATCATAGAACTATAAAGCCATAATAATTGGTTTTTATAGTGACTGAGAACTATCATACATGAACTGGGAGTGTGCTGATTCCCACCATAAACATAGGAAAGTTACATTGAGAAAGAATTGAGAAATTTCTGTGTTTGTTTTTTGTTGTTGTTATTATTGTTTTTTTGGTTTTTGGGTCACACCCAGCAGCGCTCAGGGGTTACTCCTGGCCCTATGCTCAGAAATCGCTCCTGGCAGGCTCAGGGGACCACATGGGATGCCAGGATTTGAACCACCGACCTTCTGCATGTAAGGCAAATGCCTTACCTCCATGCTATCTCTCGGCCCAATTCTGTTTTTTTCTAAAGAGTATATACACACCCAGCCAATAACCCTCCTTTTTGCTTTATTCCAGGATTAGATTGAGAAAACATTATGGTAGACTTGTTATTATTATCCAAATGCTTTACCTAGTACCTACAACTCACCTCCCTCACCCAAAGCCCGAATTAAACTGGTTGGTTTAGATGAGTGAGCCTCCACCAATGCCTAAGAGCCAAAGGCATATGGTGTGATGCCTTTACAGATGTTTGGCATATTGATGACTCAGGCTTTTGAGTAGGATTGGGGAATGGTCTAAAAGTGCTGCTCAAGGATCATACTGAGAGCCTTCTATTCTGAGAGCAACAACCTGGAAGGAGTAAAGGACAAAGTATGGATTTAGTTAGGCTATGATTAGCTAAATATATAGTAAAGATATGGTAGTCAAGAACATGGCTCAAGGGTTAGATACCATTGAGTAAGAATCTTTATGGGAAAGGTCATTGAAACTGTGACTGAAATGTCCAGTATATTTCTATGTAGCACGGTCCATCCTCCACATTGCTGGGGTGACAGGACCTACCTCACCACCAATTCTGAAGATTCAATGGAACTTTATCTATAAATAAAAAAAAAACATATGACACAGTCCTTCATTAAAATGCTCAAAAATTGTCATTACCATAAAAATTTTATTACTTGGAAAAATTTTAAAACTTCCCAACTTTCCTTCTCTAAGGTTCTTCTCCCAGAGCATAGACTAATTTTGAAGAATTTTAGTATCTAAGACACAAAACTTTCTCTGGGAGACAGAACTCAAGGGCCCTTCTAACCCAGAAAACATTCCCTTTCTTTGCTATACTGTGTCAAGGTTATACCCAAAGTTTTGAGCCTGAAATTCAGTGCTGGGGTTTTAAAGGGAAAAAAAGATTATTTTTTTTCTTCTTTCTTTCTCAGGCTCATGATGATGAATTCCTAATTCCTTCTCAGAGGAAATAAGGCAAAGTATGTTCAGTAATTATTTCGAGTACAAAGAGCATGTTTGTCTACTTAAGAAGACTAGATGTTCTTTTGGAAAAGTGGCAAAAAAAATGGGGGGTTGGGGGGTCCTGAGCAAGGCCACCAGAGTGGAGAGAGCATAATTCTGTGGGAATCTGTCAGTGCTCATGCTCAGAGGCAGTGGCTTCTAGGATAGTTACCCGATTCCCATGTAAGTGGGGTGGCTCTTCAGATCTTAGCCTTGGGAAAAACTCTATCTGGGGGTTTTAAGCAACTCAGAGCTCAATGCATTCAACAATCATGCCTTTTCGTGGGTCTTCATTCTTGAAACCAGGCAAAAATTCAAGTTAGGAGGAATCCCACAAAGTCCTGTGGAGGAATTGGATGCTTAAGCAAACAAATGTACCATTATTTTTCCTCACAGAAAAAAACCCTTACAGAACAATATTAAAAGAGATGGTGAGAATACAGGTGGCAAAAATTGAAGAAGTGTCTATAACATTTATGTATACTGTGTGGGTACCCTTCCTAAACCACTGAACCACATCCTAAACCACTTCCTAAACCACTATTTCTTATTTTAATTTTACAGAAGAGAACTGGGGCTCCATGAGAAGTAAGGACAAATTTGAGATAGACTCAAAACCCTGTCTGCTACTTTTTTAACATACTGATTTGCTTCCTTTTTTTTTTTTTTTAATCATTGCAAACGGACATTCTCAGGTCATTTCTAGCATTCTAGGAACTTCCCACCACCACACACACATAGGAATAAATCACCTCAAAGTTACTTTCCAGCTCTGTCATGGATTAAAAGGAAGGGCCTTCCTGCAACGCTGAAGCCTGAGGATAACAGGATCCTTTCAAACAGTTGGAAATATCCTGTCCCCTCAATGGGGGCAGGAGACAAAGCTTGGATCCGTAGGGGAGCTGGTCGTGGGCTGAGAAACCAGGCAAGTGTGAATTCTAATCCTGGTGCTGACATTGACTTCCTCCTAATCCGTGCAGACACTTTGTTTCTGAGTTTCCATCTATGCAGCAAGGTTAATAGGACTCATCAATCTCTCAGGAGGGTGTTCACTTCTGTTCAGCATTTGCAAAGAGCTAAAGCCTCGTTGCTGAGGGTTGGTCTTGGTTTTACGCAGGGGTTACCCTCAGAAACAAAAATCATGAATGCATGAAGACAAGTTGTTGAAAACTGTGTTCAAAAAAAAAAAATAATAGCATGTGAGAACTTGCCTGAGGATCATAAGTCTAACTCATTTTGAAAAGCAATAGTTCATTAGGTGTTGAGGCGTTGAGAGAAAAAAATGAAGGAGTTCAAGTCCAACCCATCAGAAGATACAGTCAAAAGGGTTCCAGAATATAAGTATGATAGAGTTTCAACCTCAGCAATATCAAAACATTTCACGGTGCCTTAATTTCTTTTCATCCTTTAAACGTTTATTTGCCTGGGGCTGGCACAAAGGTTCAACAAGAGAGTCCAGGATTTACAGGAGGCTGACCCAGTTTGATCCCTGAGACTACATCCTCTTGTACCCAAAGCCCAGGTGTGATCCCCAAGGCTTTGAGTCAGAAATAGCCCCTGAACACTACTGGATATAGCTAAACTCTCAAAATATTAAACATATAAATCTAAGTGTATATAACCTATACATACAGCAATAGGATGATATAAACTACATTGAAAATATTCTCATTTGGTTGGTCAGAGCTTTTACCCCAAAGAAACACTTTGGAAAAAAAATAGAAGTGTTCAAAATTTGCAGACATATTCTGAGTTTGCTGAAAATAGCCACACACCCCAGGAAGTTGTCAGTTTCTAATCGTGTCTGTGAGGTTAAATATTTTGCCAGCTGAGCTTCATATGTCATGTTCTTGTGCTGATTAATATGCATTAATCCCTATTTCGTTGTTGAATGGACTTCTAGAGTGTACAGCTTTAAGAATTAACTTTTCCAAACTTGCATGGTTCTGGCCATGGAGAACCACCAGGGAGATAGTGGGTCCTGCTACTGTCCACCTGTAGCACCCATCATGGGAAGAAATATTTTCTGTCTTCTTCATGTCTTCACACTTATGACCAGAGACTGATCACCTTCAACTCTCCCTACTCAGAACAGTGAGATTCAGTATTTTTTTCTTTTGGTTGGCTCTTCCACTGATTTTTTTTAAATCTTTAATTGAAACTCTGGCCAGCTTTCTCAGACTGTGATAAATCAGAGACTTCTTTTTCCCACTCTGGACTCCATTATGACATCACGGGAGCTATACAACCCACAGAGTTAAGCAAACAAAAGAATTTTTCATTTTCTCTTTCATTCAATAAAGCTCCATTTTCTGTCACCCTACAACCTTTTGACCCATGTCCTAATGGCACTGGTCACTCAAGGGCAAGAGTTCAGCTATAGGTTAAGTCTGTGTGTGTTTATGTTGAGGAGAGGTCCTGGTTGCGCTCACTTCCTGTTGTCTGTGCCTGCACAATGCAATTGCTCTCCCCAGAGCCCCGAGATTCCCACCTGCGGAGTGAGATCCTTGCCCTGAAAGACAGGCTAAAAAAGAAGGTTGTTTTGCCTTCTCCTTCCCTTCAGTCACCAAGCCCTTTGTCTTTGCTGCAGCTGAGCTGGTATGTATTAATTAACATAAGTCTTACCTTAAAAAGTTGGAGAGAATATATGTCCTGTCCAGTTGATTGCTGCAGTGTCTCAGTTTGTGTTTCCTAATATTTTGGAAATCAGTATATTAAAAACATGTATTAAAAACCATGTATTAAATAACTAACGCATCATAGAAATGCAGATTACATGGAGAAACTTCTCATGTAAGGAAGACACACAGTCCCTTGCTTCCAGGAGAGATACAGTGTGGGTAGTATTAACACTAAGGCATTAGTATTTTTTCTAAATTTGGCTATATGAAGTGATCCTATGTACAAATGTCCAGTCATTCATACCTGCACTCATGGACTGAATTCTTATTTCCATCCTACCCATCCAGTTATAAATTTACCTATTCATGTCTCACTCTTCAAGGCTGGCCTAATTTCTGGAACATGTATGAATGTCATCTACTCTAAGTGGTAAAGTATAGATCCAAGGTAGGGTAGGAAAGGGATAGGCAATAATCAGCTTGGAAATGACAATAGAGTTCAGGGGCCATAGCACAGTGGGTAGGGTCTTTGCCTTGCATATGGCCGACCTGGGTTCAATATCCAGGTTCAATCCTTGGCATCCCATATGATCCTCCGAGCCTTCTAGGAGTATCTTCTGAGTGCAGAGCCAGGAGTAACCCATGAGCTTTGCCAAGTGTGGCCAAAGAAATAAATCAAATTTAAAAGAAAATTGAGTTCAGTGCTCACTCAAAATAAAAAATGTCTTTTATCTCCCCTGAAACTTCTCTGCACCAATGGACAGCCACTGTGTCTACAGCATAGTGGTGCATTCCAGGACCCCACTCTCTCACATCAGTTTGCTCCCAGAAAGATACCCCAGAAAAGATATTTAATTTGGTACTTCTCCAGAAACCCTGATTTACTCTCCCACTGCTGGTTCACTCTTTTCCCTCTATGTCTGTATGTCAAACTCGAAGACCAACAATGGGCATGTAATTAACTACTTGACCTCTGCTCAGCTATGTGGACAGATGATGTGTAATGCTTCCTTCCTTCTTTTCCTTTTTGCCAGCATTCCAAGTTATGTGTGTGCCTCTGTTGCTCAATCTCTTGTTTCGTTTTCCCCCATATGGTGTGACAGATCACTACAACAGACCATTATGGATGGCCTCCCATGTGGGAAGACTGCCCTACTGAGGCAGATTAATCATTCTGGAGTAGTGCCACATTCTGTTTTCTAGGGGCCAGATCCGGATGCTACTGAGGAAGATATAAAAAAATATACATATCCATAGGCACTTAATTGTGCAATGCTATACTTCCCAATGCCAGCTGGTGATTAAATTATGAGATGAAACAAGAGGATTTACAATCCTTGAAATTTCATCCGAGCTTGTATTGTCACAAAGGGCAGTCCCTACCATATGGTTTGTTCCTTTTGCAAGAATCTAAGAAACTCATCAGGGCTAATTTCCCAAGGGTTAATTTCATTTTGTCTGTTTATTTTCTATTGTAAAATGAGATAAGATGCAATGGAATTCTATTCCATTTATTATTTGTTCTTCAACTCTGTGTCTTCTTTGAATATAAATGGTTCTTTCTCTAACACATGTAACTCCTTCTTAAAATGGTTTAACGTTTCTTCTATAAATCTTTGTTCACACAGCTGTCCCTTGTTTTTAATCTCAACTGTCAGACTCTCCTAACTCAGGATTTTATCATTGTGCTCATTCTAGGTTTCTATTGTTTCCAGAAATTTTACAATGATTGATTTTTTACATCTATAATTCAAGGATCTTTGACAAAATATAAATACATGAGCACAATTCTCTATAAATGGTTTTACCCCAATATCAGCAAGAAACGAACAATTTTGTGTACCTTTCTCCAAGGCTCTTTGATATGTACACACAGCTTAGAATACAGCAATATGTTGTACAAAATGCAATAGATATCTTACCATTTAAAGAATATTGTAGAAAATTAGTGAATTCAATTTTGTTCTTGTTTGTATTTTAGCTATACCTGTCAGTGCTCAGGGATATGCCCTCTCCTCATCAGCCTACTCCTGAAAGGTTTAGGGAACCCTATGGGATGCTGGGGATTGAACCTGAGTCAGCTGTTTTCAAGACAAGTACACTAACAAATGTGCTCCTGCGTCAGATCAGTGATTTCAATTTTATCTTTAAAAATCATCTTATATATTTTAAAGTGGATAATGTAAAGGATGATAATGGTCAAATTGGAGAAAAATAAGATGATTTCTGTTGGTTTCCATATATAAGGCTTGCAGTAAG
Source organism: Suncus etruscus (assembly GCF_024139225.1). Taxonomy (NCBI): domain Eukaryota; kingdom Metazoa; phylum Chordata; class Mammalia; order Eulipotyphla; family Soricidae; genus Suncus; species Suncus etruscus. The sequence continues at coordinate 97,258,285 of NC_064855.1, read as the reverse complement.
ATAAAGTTGTACAGAGCTTAGATATTTTTAGAAAAGAGAAAAAAAGAGAGAAATTTAAGATCAAAGTCATGGACAATGTTTTAAACAGTTAAAGAAGAAGTTAAAGACAGAAAATGAAAAAAAGAAAATTTGAAAACAACCATTAACATAGCTAAAATATTTGTTGATTTTATTAATTATACAAAAGCTAAGTTTATCATGAAAGAAACTATGTTTAGTCCAGAAAGGACAGAATGATAAGATGAGTGGGGGATTGTAGAAACCCCAAAGGGGAACTCCAGATGACATAAAACATAATTAACTAGTTGTATGTCATTGGCTAGATCCCAACAGCTAGTTGTGAAAGGAAAGGTACGTGGCTATATTTCAGAGTTAGTAGTGCAGACTGATGCCAAAATATTTGAATTTAAATCTGGACTTTTCCATTTATTACATATAACCTAGACAAGTTGCAGAAGTCTCTGCATGCCTCCATTTCCTTACTTTAAAATGGTATAATAATAGTATTTACCTCTTAAATGAAATTATAAAAATTAAAGTTATATATATTTCTTGACATATAATAATCACTACATAAAAATTATTGTTGTTGCTACTGGGCAAAACTCAGAGGCTAGAAAGGGATTATTACAGTTTTGACCATTGTATAATGCCAGGTGACTTAAGGATAGCAACAGAACTCAGTAATTTTAACTGCATTTGCAGGATGAGAAGGGGAAGTGAGCCAGCAGAGGAAGAGAACAATAAGGATGTCTTTAAAATTATGGTTTTATTATTATTTTCAGTTCCTCAAAAGTTAAGTTTTCTCTCGACTGTGTATAACAAGAACCTTTATTACCACATTGGTAGCAACTCAAATCCCAACAAGAAGTACTAAAATTGAGTTATTTGTTGCATATATTTAAGGACTTCTGCCACTGTTTTCTTATTATTTCTGTTTTTAAAAATTTGTATGGAATTTCTGCTATATACCATAGAAAGGGATTCACAATAGCATAACATCATCTGTGCAATTCAAAAGACAAACTGAGAGACCCAATCTGCAGAGATCACCCAAACACATCATGATACCATAATCAGGATTCAGCCAATGGGATTTCAGGCACAGCTAAAAAAAGAGGATGCCAAAATATTTACCAACTATTGTTGTGCTCAGCTAGTGAACTCTAGAGAAATTTGTCATGATATACTGGCCGTCATTTTACTGTTACTTTAGGTGAATAAACAGGTGAAGAAAACTTAAAAATGAATGATTAATCTCCTGTACTGCCTGAGAAATTAATTACAGATGAGAAATTGTAGAAATGGAAGTACAACATATAATGATCATCAGGCGACACCTTGTCTTGTCTAATTTTAATCAATTTTTGAAATATATAGAGATTTAACTAGTTGGTTTATTGCTTTTTCTTCGGTTTATGTGTTTTCAAGTGATTTGTGATTTTTTAAAAATGTCTTTCTCCTTGCCTTTAAGAATCCTTGGCAAGTTGACATACATATGGTGAACATATGGCCTTCGCCTAATTGATTTAATTCTAAAGAGAACCCAGGGGAAAGCTCTGAGCACTATCTGTTTGAGAGCTTTGAGGGAATGTTTATTGCAGAGTAAGGATCTAAGTGTGATACCATCAACTCTGTGGAACTGAAACAGACTGGACACGTAATCGGAAGTATCAATGCTATAAATCTTTAGGTTCATTTTAACCCAAAGTCTGAGTTGAAGTCTGCCGTATCAAATGTATTATGTAATAAAAAGGGTTATTAATTACTGTGTTTATTTCAAGAGTTTTAAAAACCTGTTTGTACTCGTTTTCCCATTTGTAAAATTGTCAGTGCCCAGGTAAAAACTGCACGGCCTCATTAACCACCACCATCCATTTAGAAATCAATTTGCCTGCATTCCAGAAAGAGCTGATGTTTGCCTAATGCATCCTTCATGCGATAGAGATAATTCTGTAGCTAAACTACTGCGGAAGGGATGGTGCAATCGACTGCATTCCTTCCCTCCTGGCTGCTATAAATAAAGCCATGTGTCTATCGTCTGTTTGCTAAAAGGCTCCTAACTGATAGTGATCCGGCTGCAACAAAACCAAAACCAAATTGAGTTCACTCTTTTTAATGTCCTCCCTGGTTTGAATCTAGCACAAAAGTCCAAATACTTGTTAGTGGCTGATGATGACCTTATGGATGCAGAACTTGTTTAAGTACTTAATATTGGGTACAGGACTGAATTTTAAAAATCTGATTGAGTTCCAAAGCCCGTAGAGTTGTCATTTTGTCATTAAAGCTTATTTTTGTTGTGTGAAAATAACAAGAGCCATATCAAATATGTCAGTGCCTTTGGGTCAAACATGGAAAATTATTATATAATATGCATGTACACATGTAGTATACATACAATGTAATGTCTAAAGATTTATTAGAAATTTTATATAGTGTATCTGTTTATCTGAGTGTAAACAAATACAAATACATCTCTGGATTTGTTGTAAGTATATGGACACTTAAGTGTGACATTTCTTTTTTTCTTTTCTTTTTTTGTTTTGTTTTGTTTTGTTTTGTTTTTGGGCCACATCTGGTAATGCTCAGGGTTTACTCTTGGCTCTGCACATAGGAATCATTCCTAGTGGTGCTTGCGGGGGAGGCATATGGGATGACAGAGATCAGACATTGATTGGCCACATTCAAGGCAAACACCCTACCAATTGCTTTGGCCCCTGGTGTGTTATTTTTTTATCTTTATCCCTTTATCTGAAAAATTCAAATAAATATTTCTCGAATGAATTAATGGGTGGTCTTCCTGGTAGTTATATAAATAATCATTAGTGAATAATTTAACCATCACATTATTAGTGATATTATTACTGTGAATATGATAGCCTTTTAAATTGATTTTTACTTATAATCTTGATAATCCTATATTCTATGAAAGAGATGCTATTGTTCATCAGATTACAGGTCAGGGAATTGCAACGCAATGTACTTAAGAACAAATAGTTACACAATAGACAATTCAAAAAAATTTGCTTATAACCACCACACTAGTTAAATTCAGCTAGCTCATTGTTATTTCAATGACATTTTATTAGAAGGAGCCACAGTTTTTTTGCTTGGGATGTATGAATTCATTTACAATTTTTCTCCTCTCTGCGGGGGCAATTCAATCGTGTTAAATTGCTCTGGAAAAACTTGTTAATGACTCTACTCATAACTATGAAATAGAAGGGATTATAGATGGGATCTTTGATTCTTGATATGTATTTCAGTCAAGAACAGAGTAAAATAGATGTGAGAAAATAGATTTTATATTGCCCTTATCCTGATTAATCAACCTCAGAAAAATTATTATTGTTTTTAATTTCAATTTTCAGTCATTATAATCTCTTGCAAAGAAGTAGAATATTATTGCCTCACACCACAATATCAGAAATTTTTAAGTAGGAAATTTTTAATGAATATTTTTGTGTTAACATTAGTTTATAGCATTATATAAGTTTTAGGATTATATCATATGGTATGAATACATACCATCTGTATCCTTTACATCACTATCATCACCAAAAGATTCCCTTTATTTTTATCTACCACTTCCCAATAACCTTTCCTTATACTCTGATAACTATAATTTGTTCTTTATCCCTGTGTTGTTTTTTGTTTTGTTTGCTTATGCTTATTATTTTCTTTATATTACACACAAATTGTACATTATGGATCTGTCCTCTGGTACATAATACAAGTTTTAACATTATTTAATATTATTGTCAAAACTGACATAGATACTTTTTAATATAGAGTCTATTAGAAATGTACTTTAAGGAAGAATTTATGCTCTAAAATTTCTCTGTAATATACATCCCAAATTATGCTAGTAACTGTTAATGTTTCCTGAAATAAAACAGCATAGTGCCGGAAGAAGTAATGCTCCAGCCATTCACATGTCAAAGCTTCTTTCTCAGACCCTACAAATGTGAGGTTCTGGATCTGATCCCTGGTATCCCCCTGAGTACTTTCAGAACTGACCCCAATTTACCTCCCAGAAGAAAAACAACAATATTGTCTTTCCTGAAAATTCTAATGGTTATAAATCTAAAGAAAAAGTGAGGCATATATGTTTCATTATATAATGACAGCATGCATTATTCTATCTAGCCAGATCCAAACATTAACTCAACAAGAGTTTTAGCATACATAAATATGTATGCTTAAAATTCATGTTAGTTGCCTTAGTGTCATCCTTATTTGTGAGAAACAGCAAATTCAGTGTGTATTACTTTTTTCAAGACTTGATACAGAATAGTTTGAAAAAAAAATTCTCCAAATTTGAAAGAAATTCTCCAAATTAAAAGAATTTTCCGAATTCTCCAGTTTTCTCCCATGAACATTTCTTTTTACACATATACAAATGGAACTGGAATGATATCACAGTAGTAGGGCGTTTGTCTTGCATGCTGCTGACCTGGGATGGACCTGAGTTCTATGTCCAGCATCCCTTTTGGTCCCCCTAGCCTGCCAGGAATGAATTCTGAGTGCAGAACCAGGAGTAACCCCTGAGTGCTGCTGGATATGGTCCCAAACAAAAAATATATGTGTATATATGCATATATATACATATATATACATACACATAAATAGATCATCCACTGAAGAATAGTTCATCTTCATTTTAACCATTATTATGGGGTAAGTAGGGTTATGCTGGTTATGCTGAAGGTGCCATATGCAATGCTACGATGGAACTCTAATAAACTTTATGCAAAACAAGCATCTTAATTTCTATTCTCTCTCTCCAGCCTAGTTTTAAATATTCTTTTACATAAATCAGATTCATATAGGCAAGTATAGACTTCATACCTCCCAGTTTGTGGTTTGGAAACATGAGCACCAGATCATATGCAGCAAGTGAGAAGCATAAGTTGAAAATGTTACATCTTTATCCTGGCAGTGATCAGTCTTTTGGAGAAAGATTTGCACAAAGTTGAAGAGAATTCACACCACAGAAGCTAATGATCTGCTTAAAATACTTCCCTCGCTGAGGAAAGACAATTCAAGTAAATATTTGCCTGGTGAACAATTTACATTCTTCCTTTCCCATAAATGTCTACCTTTCATCAACGATCCACTTGTCACCTGCACAAATTGCAGGTGTTGAAGCCAGGTCTGTGACCCCAAAGTGTATCTTTGCCATTTCTGAATGACCTATGCATCCAAAAATGTGCCCTAAGTCTACAGACAGTGGAGCTTCTGAAATTTTCTCTTAGGAACACAAAGCATATGCCATGCAGCTGGCTCACATATCATCCGTGCTGTCAGACAACTGCTTTCTGAAGTTCTCTGGTTTTCTGGTCAGGAGACACCTGTCATGCTGGTCACAAAGTAGGAAAAGCATGGAGCTGGGATCCCAAAAGTTGGGTGCTGGGTCTGGTTTGGTCACCAGGAATGAGTCTATGCAGGTCAGTTCCATTCTTTCTTGCCTTCCATTTCCTTATGTGTCAGTGAGGATAGGAACTTGAATGTCCTTAACCCAACTCAAACTACCCATGATCAGATAATTTTTACAATCTTCACAGGATCATGTATTCTTAGGCATTCTAGGAATTTCTTTAAAATTCTATTGGTTATTAAATACCTAGGAGAATGTTATGTCACAGTTTATTTTTAGTTTATGTTTATGTTATTTTTACATAGAAAATTGAGTTCACCAAAATAAGTCATGTTACATTATGAACATATCACTCCAAATAAGCCATGTTACATTATGAACATTATGAACATTTTCACATGCACAAGCTATACAAGGGTGCAATATACATTATATATATATATATATATATTTGGTTTTTGGGCCACACCCGACGATGTTCAGGGGTTACTCCTGGCTGTCTGCTCAGAAATAGCTCCTGGCAGGCACAGGGGACCATATGGAACACCGGGATTCGAACCAACCACCTTTGGTCCTGGATCGGCTGCTTGCAAGGCAAATGCCGCTGTGCTATCTCTCCGAGCCCAAGGGTGCTACATTTTTATTGATTTGTCAATCTTGCTAGTTTCTTATATTATCTTAAGCATAAGTTAACACAGAGGCCAGAACTTAAGTTATTGTAAATCTCAAAACTGGAAAAAGAAAACTATGATATTGTATGATATATTTTTAATGCATGGTATTTATTAATTAACCCAAATGGCAAGAAACATTTATATTGTGCTCCTTACTTGACATGAATGGTAAGACAAGTGTGTGTCAAAGAAAATTTCTGGGATCAATGTAAAGCCATCTTACACCAGAGAGAATGACACCATTGGTGCTTGGAGATGTAGTAAAAATGAATTATAGTTTACTATTGGTGAGAATAATATCTGGAAATCAAAATAGAGATTTATCTAGAAAGTAAGATTGGAGCTTCTATCTGACCTGGTGCTCACATTTATTGGTATCTAACCACCCAAAAACAAAAATATTAATTAATAAGATATATGTGCACCTCTATCCATTGCATTGCTAAATAGAATAGTCAGGATATGAGAGATGAAGTCATGAAATTTTCCTATACATGGATGTACATGGAATCTATTATGCTGAGTGAAATAAGTCAGAGAGAGAGAGAGAAAAACGCAGAATGGTCTCACACATCTATGGGTTTTAAGAAAAATGAAAGACATAATAATTTTCAGACACAAAAGAGAAAAGAGCTGGAAGTGACAGCTCACCTCAGGAAGCTCACCACAAAGAGTGATGAGTTTAGTTAGAGAAATAACTACATTTTGAACTGTCCTAATAATGAGAATGTATGAGGAAAATGGAGAGCCTGTTTAGAGTACAGGCAGAGGTCTGGTGGGGAGGAGGGAGATTTGGGACATTGGTGATGGGAATGTTGCACTGGTGATGGGTGGTGTTCTTTACATGACTGAAACCCAAACACACCATGTATGTAATCAAGGTGTTTAAATTAAAAAAAAAGAAAGAAAGAAAATAATTAATCAATAAAAAAGGCTTCTAGAAGAAAAAAAAAGAATAGTCAGGATATGGAAGCAACCCAAATATACAATAAAGTATTAATGGATAAAGAAGTTGTAGATACTATCAAATACTATACAACCATAAAAATATTAAATAAGGCTATTCTCTGCAAATTTGATGGATTTGGAGGGCAATATCATAAGCAAAATGAGTCAGAGGGTAAATAACACTATTGAAGAACTCACTCATGTGTGATATAGTGAGAAACATGAGAGATGTATGGACAATATTAAATGATGCAAACCATTGATCCTAAATGATAGTGCCCAGAATGTTAATTAATGTAGTGAGTGAGTGGGGGGAGAGATGAGGTATACTGGAGGTGACATAATGTTGACCAAACACCTTGGATACTTTAATGGTGTATAGGTAAAGAAATTATGTGCATCAAAATATGTGCATTATAAGCATCACCACTAATGTAACATATGGTCCAAACTATCATAACAAAATTTGTTTAAAATTTTTTGATTTGGAGTCACAGTAGGCGATGGTCAGAGGTTACTCTTTTTTTATAATATCTTTATTTAAACATCTTGATTACAAATATGATTGTGATTAGGTTTCAGTCATGTAAAGAACACCCCCCTTCACCAGTGCAATATTCCCACCACCAATGTCCAAATCTCCCTCCATCCCACCCTACCCCCACCTGTACTCTACATAGACTTTCCAGTTCCCTCATTCATGCACATGGTTATGGTAGTTCTCAGTGTTGTTATTTCTATAACTGCACTTACCACTCTTTGTGGTGAGCTTCATGAAGTAAGCTGGAAGTTCCAGCCCTCCTCTCATTGTCTGTGAGGATTGTTGCAAAAATGACTTTTATTTTTCTTAAAACCCATAGATGAGTGAGACTATTCTGCGTCTCTCTCTCCCTCTGACTTATTTCACTCAGCATGATAGATTCCATGTACATCCATGTATAGGAAAATTTCATGACTTCATCTCTCCTTATGGCTGCATAATATTCCGTTGTGTATATGTACCACAGTTTCTTTAGCCATTCGTCTGTTGAAGGGCATCTTGGTTGTTTCCAGAGCCTGGCTATTGTGAATAGTGCTGCAATAAATATCGGTGTGAGGAAGGGATTTTTTGTATTGTATTCTTGTATCCCTAGAAGTGGAATAGTTGGGTTGAATGGGAGCTCAATTTCTTGTTTTTGGAGGAATCTCCATATTGCTTTCCATAGAGTTTGGACTAGACTGCATTCCCACCAGCAGTGGATAAGAGTTTCTTTCTCTCCATATCCACGCCAGCACTGATTGTTCTCGTTCTTTGTGATGTGTGCCAATCTCTGTAGTGTGAGATGGCATCTCATTGCTGTTTTGATTTGCATGTCCCTGATGATTAGTGATGAGGAGCATTTTTTTATGTGCCTTTTGGCCATTTGTATTTCTTCTTTGTCAAAATGTGTCCATTTCTTCTCCCCATTTTTTGATGGGATTAGATGTTTTTTTCTTGTAAAGTTCTATCAGTGCCCTGTATATTTTAGAGATTAGCCCCTTATCTGATGGGTATTAGGTGAATAGTTTCTCACGCATGGTGGGTGGCTCTTGTATCCTGGGCACTATTTCTTTTGAGGTGCAGGAGCTTCTCAGCTTAATGTATTCCCATATGTTGATCTCTGCTTCCTCTTGTTTAGAAAGTGCAGTTTCCTCCTTGAAGATGCCTTTAGTTTTAATGCCATGGAGTGTTTTACCTACGTCTTGTTCTATATACCTTATGGTATCAGGTCTGATATCAAGGTCTTTAATCCATTTGGATTTTACCTTCATATATGATGTTAACTGGGGGTCTATGTTAGCTTTTATGCAATTGGCTAAGAAGTTCTGCCAGCACCACTTGTTGAAGAGGTTTTCCCTGCTTCACTTCGGATTTCTTGCTTCTTTGTCAAAAATTAGGTGATTGTATGTCTGGGAACATTGTCTGAGAACTCAAGCCTATTCCACTTATCTGAGGGTCTGTCTTTATTCCAATACCATGCTGTTGTGATAACTATTGCTTTGTAGTACAGTTTAAAGTTGGGGAAGTAATGCCTCCCATTTTCCTTTTCCCTAGGAGTGTTTTAGCTATTCGAGGGTGTTTATTGTTCCAGATGAACTTTATAAGTTTTTTTATCTACTTCTTTTAAGAAAGTCATGGGATGTTTAAAGGGATCGCATTAAATCTGTACAATGCTTTGGGGGAATATTGCCATTTTAATAATGTTAATCCTGCCAATCCATGAGCAGGGTATGTGTTTCTATTTCAGTGTGTCCTCTCTTATTTATTGGAGCAGGAATTTATAGTTTTCTTTGTATAGGTCCTTCATGTCTTTGGTCAAGTTGACACCAAGATATTTGAGTTTGTGTGGCACTAATGTGAATGGGATTGCCTTCTTTTTTGGGGGGGGGTTTGTCACACCCGGCAGTGCTCAGGGGTTACTCCTGGCTGTCTGCTCAGAAATAGCTCCTGGCAGGCACAGGGGACCATATGGGACACCGGGATTCGAACCAACCACCTTTGGTCCTGGATCGGCTGCTTGCAAGGCAAACACCGCTGTGCTATTTCTCCGGGCCCGGGATTGCCTTATTAACATCCATCTCTTCCCTATCATTATTGGTGAATAAAAAGGTCATTAATTTCTGTGTGTTAATTTTGTAGCCTGCCACCTTGCTATATGAGTCTATTGTTTCTAGAAGCTTTTTAGGGTTTTCTAAGTAGAGTATCATGTCATCTGCAAACAGTGAGAACATGACTTCTTCCTTTCCTATCTGGATTCCCTTGATATCTTTTTCTTGCTTGATCACTATAGCAAGTACTTCCAGTACTATGTTGAAGAGGAGTGGTGAGAGCAGACAGCCTTGTCTTGTACCAGAATTTAGAGGAAAGTCTTTTAGTTTTTCTCCATTGAGGATAATATTTGCCATTGGCTTGTGGTAGATGGCTTCAACTAGATTGAGAAAAGTTCCTTTCATTCCCATCTTGCTGAGAGTTTTGATCAAGAATGGGTGTTGGACCTTATCAAATTCATTTTCTGCTTCTATTGATATGATCATGTGATTTTTATTTTTCTTGTTGTTGATGTTTTGTATTATGTTCATAGATTTATGGACGTTAAACCATCCTTGCATTCCTGGGATGAAACCTACTTGGTCATAGTGTATGATCTTTTGATGATGCATGGATCCTATTTGCCAGGATTTTGTTGAAGATCTTTGCATCTGCATTCAGCAAGGATATTGTCTGTAATTTTCTTTTTTGGCAGCATCTCTGTCTGGTTTTTGTATCAAGGCGATGTTGGCTTCATAAAAACTGTTTGGGTGTGTTCCCGTTTTTTTTTTTTTTTTTTTTTTTTTTCAATTTCATGTAAGAGCCTGCCTAGGATTGGTAGTAGCTTCTCTTGAAAGGTTTGAAAGAATTCATTAGTAAATCCATCTGGGCCTGGGCTTTTCTTTTTAGGCAGATGTTTGGTTACAGTTTCAATTTCCTCCATAGTGATGAGGGTGTTTAGATATGCTACATCCTCCTTAATTAAATGTGGAAGGTTATAAGTGTCCAAGAATTTATCCATTTCTTCTAGGTTCTCATGTTTAGTAGCATAAAGTTTCTCAAAGTAGTCTCTGATTACCCTTTGGATCTCTGAAATATCTGTCGTGATCTCCCCCTTTTCATTTCTAATACGGATTATCAGGTTTCTCTCTTTCTCTCTCTTTGTGAATTTTGCCAATGGTCTACAATATTGTTTATTTTTTTCAAAGAACCAACTTCTGCTTTCGTTGATCTTTCGGGTTGTTTTTTGGGTTTCCACTTCATTGATTTCTGCTTTCAGCTTTGTTATTTCCTTCTGTCTCCCTATTTTTGGTTTCTTTTGTTGGTCATTTTCTAATATTGTGAGCTGCATCATTATGTTATTCAGGTATGCCCCTTCTTCCTTCCTGATGTGTGCTTGCAAAGCTATAAATTTTCCTCTCAGGACCGCTTTTGCTGTGCCCCATATATTCTGGCAGTTTGTGTCTTCATTATCATTTGTTTCCAGGAAAGTTTTGATTTCCTCTTTGATTTCATCTCGGACTCACTGGTTGTTCAGTAGCAGACTGTTTAATGTCCAATTGTTAATGTTTTTCTTCTGTGTCCCTTTATAGTTCTCATCTAAATCCAGAGTCTTGTGGTCAGCAAAGTTAGCCTGCAAGATTTTTATCCTCTTTTTTTTTTTTTTTTTTTTTTTTTTTTGGTCTCACCCGGCAGTTGCTCAGGGGTTACTCCTGGCTCCATGCTCAGAAGTTGCTCCTAGCAAGCACGGGGGACCATATGGGACGCCGGGATTCGAACCGATGACCTTCTGCATGAGAGGCAAACGCCTTACCTCCATGCTATCTCTCCGGCCCCATTTTTATCCTCTTGATTTTATGAAGGTATGTTTTATGTGTCAGCATGTTTTCTATCCTGGAGAATGACCCATGTACACTGGAGAAGAATGTGTATCCTCTCTTTTTGGGGTGGAATGTCCTATATAAGTCTATTAGACCTTTTTCTTCTATTTTTCTTTTCAGGGCTAGTATGTTTTTGTTGAGTTTCAGTCTGGTTGACCTATCAAGTGTTGACAGGGCCGTGTTGAGGTCTTCCACGATTATTGTGTTATTATTGCTGTCTACTTTCAGATTTGTCAATAATTGTATTAGATAATTTGCTGGTCTCTCATTGGGTGCATATATGTTTAAAAGTCTGATTTCTTCCTGTTGCACATATCCCTTGATTAGTACAAAGTGTCCATCTTTGTCCCTTACAACTTTTCTGGGTATAAAGTTGGTGTCACCAGATATTAATATGGCCACCCCAGCTTTTTAAGGGTGCTTGGATGATTTTTCTCCAGCCTTTGATTTTGAGTCTATGTTTGTTCTGATTATTCTGGTGTGTTTCTTGTAGGCAACAGAAGGTTGGATCTGTCTTTTTGACCCATTTTGCCACTCAGAGGTTACTCTTGACTCTGCACTCAGATATCACTCCAGGCAGAAATTTAGGGACTATAATGGATGCCAGGAATTTGAACCTGAGTCAGCCACATGCAAGGTAAACTACGTACCCTCTTTGCTATCACTCCTGCCCTTCATAATAAAATTTTAAAAAGTAAAGTAATTTCCCAAAGGGTTAAGGGGGGATGGGGTGAAGAAGTTTCTTAAGACATTGGAGGGAAGAAAATACTGGTGTGGGGTGGGGTGTGGAGTTGAAACTTTATATACATAAAACCCTAATTAATGGTATTGTAAATCACTGACCCTACATTTAAAAAATTGAGAGAAATTTTGGGAAATTCTCAGTATCATCAGAAGTCAAGATAACTTAATCAAATATAATCTTTTCATGGTCATATTGACCTAGTTTAAGAAGCCACTCTGACTTAAAAAGCTGTCACCTGAATGTTATGATATTCTTATACATTATGAAAAGAACAAACTAAGAATTAATATTTTCATGATAGCACAGTGGTGGGGCATTAGTTTTCCATTCAGCCAACCTGGGGCAGACAGGGGTTCAATTATCAGCATCCCATGTGGTCCCACGAGCCTGCCAGGAGCGATTTCTGAGCATAGAGCCAGGAGTGCTCAGTTCCTGAGCATCATCGTGTGTGTGGCCCAAAATCCAAAATAAATTTTTCATGATAATTTCCACCTTCCAAAATAAATTCACTTTCCCATCCTGTCTTCATGCAATGAAATGCAGGAGATGGAAAAATATATAACTGCATGCCTTTATTTATCTATTAATATTTAAAATAATTTTTGGTAAAATAATATCAAAATAAACTTCAATTTACTATAAATTGTACAATGAAACACATTGACACTATATAGTAAAATAAAAATAAGAAAAGATTTTCAAAAAATAAATACAGGATATAGTGCATATAGAACAGGTGTTTTGTTTTGCTTCATTATCCTTTATTATATAATTTTCTCACCATAGGAAATATTAAAAGCACACTACAGTCTACAAATTCTAATTTTGTCCAAAATATAGAGATTGACATACTGGAAGATTTAAAGTGTTTCACGGTTAAGAGAAGATATACAAGTTGCACCTGTACATCTAAGGAATGAACTGGAAATAGTCATTCTTCTGCATTCTATTTGGGGCTGTAAAACTGTCTTAGGATGTAGTGTGGAGAATTCTAATTGTGTGTGAACAGAAACATGAGAGAAATGCAGAGAAAAGAGAGTGAAGGAAGAGACCTAAAAACTGATATTAGGCCATGAATTAGAACCTTTAAAATAGTCCATAATTCTTGTGATATTTGTTTTATATAAACTCCACATTTTCTCATATAAGTTTTTCTTTTCTCTTCGTTCAACAGACCCTACTGTCTGTTCCTTCTAAAATCAGAGCATCTCTGTAGAAAACTCCCCTGTATTCATGGACTTGTGCCTCTAGTCCTTCCCACATTTTTTCCTCACCAATTATCAATTATAGAGAAGTCTCCAAGGTCCTCCTCTCTCTTTATGTTCACCCATTCCAATTAGATTGGGAATATCCTGGTAGTCATTGCAATTATAAATACTGCCTTTCATTCTCAAATTTGCCCTTTTGGAAGAAACTCATTTATTTGGTTGCTCTGTTTGTGTTTTGTTTCGTTCTTGCTTTTCTTATCCTGATTTCTTCTATAAATCTGTAACTATTTCTGCAACATCAAAATACCATGTCAACATGATTATTAGCTCTGATCTCTCCAATTTCAGAAAGACAGTTCCATTGTGGTGCTATATATGATATTTGGGAACCATAGAATTACGAAGTTAAAAAAATAAGAAATCAAGTCATCTGTCCCTCTTTCTTGATTATCTGGCATTATTTTTCTCTTAAAAAGAAGTCAGTAAAGCTCAATACTTTAAAATGATCTTCTCAGTCTAAACCCAGAAGTTCTTCTAGGTCAAGATGTCCCAGTCTCATGTTTTTCATTTCTCTACAAAAGCACTTTTGACCTTAATCTCCTCTCTTCCAGCTATTACAAAATGCTTGCTCATAGTTGCTCAAAAATTAACAGTGATTTCAAAGAATTGCTAAATTAATTTAAACCTCTTAGCCTGGTTTTTGTAGTTTTGCATGTTATGTCTTCACTAACTTGATCTTTTACAGCTTTACTTTCAGAAATTTATGACTCTATCTACCCTTATTTTTTCATAGTTGACCTTGTCTTCTAGACTTCAAGTGTATCAATATACTTACATACAGGCCCATTAATTCTCTACTAATGATATATAATTTTTTATACTTTATTGCCTCATCAATGACATTACTTCAGCTAATATTCTTAGGTCCATTTCTATTGATGGAATCTTCACCTTCTGAGAAAGTCTTTCTTATTTTTTTCTATGCACTCAGAAATCACTCCTGGCTTTTCCTTTATATATGTATATGTGTGTTTGTGTGTGAATATATATATATATATATTCTTTTTTATATTTTTAATTTAATTTAATTTAATTTGTCTTGCTTCTGTTTTCTTCTCTTCCTTAACGTCACCTGTTTTGGTTTTGCTTGGCTACAAGAAAAAGTCTTGCCTGGGGTAATAGCTCAGATCAAAACCAGAGCACAGAGATGATGAAGCCTAACACTCTCACCCCCAAATGTACCAGCAATATAACATAGCACTATTTCTTCTTGCAAAGGCATACTAAAAAGGGAGAAATTTTATGTATAGAATCAAGCTCTTATCTACTAGGGATAAGAACTCATATCTTTCACAATATAGGGGCACCTCCCACCTTGAACGTATGTCATGTGGACCCAACTTAAACTCCAGGTGATTAGACAGCAATCATCCAAACCCAAATTCTAGATCCCAAACATAGAACTGACACAGTTCTCCACAACAGCTCCAGAAACCAAACTCCCTCTGGGATATTCTTAATACTGCTCTGACACCAACATGGGCCAGTTTTGATATGACATCCTGACAATGAGGAAATGGCAACAACTTGATAAGAGCAGGTTGTCTTACCTCACCACCTAATGATAAGATAAAATCAGAAGACACGTCATCCTTTGATCTGTGAAAAAAACCAAGATTGCTATCTACAAAAAACTGATTGTGACAACCATGACTGGGCAGAACTTATTCTGGGACCAATAAAAAGACCCTACGCCAGGCTTTGGCCTAAGACCTGTACAACAGCCAATATCTCTAATTCCAGAGGTCTGACTGTGACCACTGCAACTGAACAGAACTTCTGAAAACAATGAAAGACTCTATCCTAGGCTTCATCCTAGGATTGATGCAAAAATCAAGACCATCAACTACAGAATACTGATTAAAACAACAGTGATGGAACAGAACTTCTAGAACTGTAAAGAAAGACTCCATCGTAGGCTCCATCCTATGACCTGTGCACATACCAAGATCTCTAGCTACAGAGGCCTGATTTTATCATCCACGAAGGTCTGGAAATTTTCCAGCCACCACAAAAGGACCTAGAAGAAAGTAAAAGAACATGTTCGGAGCCTGTTATTATTCCCATGACAGTATTCTTCAAGGATGGAAAAACTTTTTATCTCTTAGGCCAAGGGATTTTTTCTAATCTCCCCAATATTTACTGTGCCTATGCAAAAAAAAAAAGTACAAATTAATTATTTTTGGTTTTGTTATTGTTGTTGTTTGTTTGTTTGCTTGTTTTCTCTATTTTTTCTTTTTCTTTTCTTTTTTTTTCTTTGTGCTTTGTTTTGTTTTTATTTCAGGACCGTAGTTATGGTATGGGTGTTGTCTTTATTGCTGTAGAGCTTTTTGGGTTTTTGTTTGATTGTTTGCATTATTGTCATGTTTTTCTTCCTTTTTCCCTTTCTTCTCATAAATTGATATTTATGGCCTTTAGAAGGACTCTGCCCATTTTTGCTTGTTTGAATCCCCCTCCCCATTTTTTTTCTTTCCTTCAAACAGAACCACATAACTTGAACCATCTTGTTCCACCTCTCAAGTTGAGGGAAAATAATGGAAGATACTTAATGTTCATAAGTAGAAACAAAAAGTGATCAGACTTTAACAAGAAATCCACAGCTAATGACAACAGAATCTATACCCAATCTACAACAACTAGACACAGAGGGGACCACTTATACTAGCAGCCTGGGGGTGGGGTGGGGTGGAGATATAGGAGGTATGATGGAAACAGGGGTGGAGGGAGGACATTGGTGGTGGGAATGCCCCTGATTCAATGTCATTATATACCTAAAATATTACTGTGAAAGATTTGTAATCCACTTTGGTCAAAATAAAAATTATTATTAAAAAATCGCTCCTGGCTTGGGGGACCATATGGGACACCAGGGGATCAAACCGAGGTCAGTCCTAGGTTAGCACGGGCAAGGCAAATGCCTTACCTCTTGTACCACTGCTCTGGCCCCTGAGAAAGTCTTTCTTGAGCACTTCCCCCACCTCCAGTAGGTTATGTCCTGATTCTCCATCATCACCATCATTTTGCATTTTTATACTTGTCTCTCTTTTCAGGACATTATAGAATAACTTCTGTAACTATTTATGCCTCTTTTCAGTTATAGCTACCTCTAAATCATTTACCTCACTATAGATAAATTACTTTTTCCAACCCTGAAATTTTTTATAGGATATATAAGTTTCAAGGGATTTTTTTTAAATGGCTTTTGATTTTCCCTAAGACAAACTTCAAACTTCTCAATATAATGTATAATAAACTATTTTAAGTACTCAAGTAATTAAAACTTTATAAAACATCTGATGAATACAACTTCGTACTTAATACTCTGTCTCATAACTCTTCCAAACTGGTTATTGAGTGTTTTGCTATTGTCTCTTCCCAACAAGTCCTTTCACACTCTGTTACTTCAATAGCTCAATTCTTTTTTATTTCCTTTTTTTTTCCTGGTTTTTGGCTCACCCCAGCAGCACTCAGGGGTTACTCCTGGCTCTATGCTCAGAAATCGCTACTGGCAAGCTCAGGGGACAATATGGAATGCCGGGATTCGAACCACCGACCTTTTGCATGCAAGGCAAATGCCTTACTTCCATGCTATCTCTCTGGCCCCAATATCTCAATTCTATGATCTAATTTTCTTGGCGTTTCCAACTCCAGACAAAATTAATAACTTTGCTCCTTGGGTACTACCAAATAAAACTAGTCTTCGCAAATTATAATATTATTACATTACATTTCATTTGTTTAGGTTTTATTTTCCTGCTATATTGTGATATATTAAGGAATATAGTAATGAAGTAACTGAGAGTAAAAACTCAAGATGGAAAATAGGTTCAAGTCTTTTGGGGGGGGGGCTTGGGGGCCGCACCCTGTGATGCTCAGGGGTTACTCCTGTCTATGCATTTAGAAATCACTCCTGGCTCAGGGGACCATATGGGATGCTGGGGATCGAACTCAGATTCTTTATGGGTCAGCCACATGCAAGGCAAACGCCCTACTGCTGTGCTATCACTCCAGCACCTGGGTTCAAGTCTTATCTCTGCTTCTCACTAAATTAAGTTAGTGAATTATGCGACAAAACAAGCAATCACATTGTCAGTGGTATATATAATAATCAACACTTTTTGTTCATTATTATATTGTAGACTGATAGTTCTAATTTAACGCAAACTCATGCATTTGCAGTCAGAGAATAGTCTGTAGGAATTGGCCAGTCTAGTTACCAGAGCTAATTCATTTTTTTGCTTTAATATTCAAAACTATACAAGGTCCAAAAAATTCAAAGGTAAAAACAATATATAGCAACCACTATTGTGTCAATAATATAGCAGATTATGATGCTCTTGACTATCCCACAGCCAGTCCAGATTTGTTCCCTGGCTCTATATATGGTTTCTCCAATCCTGTCAGGAGTAATCACTAAGTGCAGAGTAATGAATAGACTCCGACCACTGCAAATTGTGCCCCTCTCCTTAAACAAAACAACATGCATTATTTTACAGAACTTATATTCATAGCTACATGCTTAGCAGTGAAGGTTGGAGACATGGTTTGTAATACATATAAATGTTAGCATATATGTAATATTATGAGCCATCACATGCTTAGGACATAAACAACAGTGTAGAGAGTTCAAGTTTGATATAGTAGTAAGGAGTTGTTAATAATAGCCGTAGAAAACATTTATCAAGTGCTTAGTATATGATAGACACTGCTTGAAGTGGTCATGTCAGTGTACATTCATTTAATCATTATAATATACTACGAATTAACTGCTATTAATCTCACCACTCTTCAACAAACTAGAATCCTGAGAAAAGCACAAATTTTTTTCTTGTTTAAAAATTAAATGTGGGCCCGGAGAGATAGCACAGTGGCATTTGCCTTGCAAGCAGCAGGTCCAGGACCAAAGGTGGTTGGTTGGAATCCCGGTGTCCCATATGGTCCCCCATGCCTGCCAGGAGCTATTTCTGAGCAGACAGCCAGGAGTAACTCCTGAGCACCGCCGGGTGTGAACCAAAAAAACAATAACAAAAAAAAATTTAAATGTGGGCCAAGAGCCATAGAACAGCGGGTCGATAGCTTGCCTTGCACACAGCTGGCCTGTGTTAGACTCCCAGTGTCTCATATGGTTCCCCAAGCCCAAAAGTAGGGATTGTTAAGTGCACAGCCAGGAATTACACCTGAGCACTGCTGAGTGTGGCCCAATAAGCAAAAAGTAAAAGTTTAAGGTGAGTTAGATCCATATCTAGATAAAAGAGGCAATTGAATATGAATAAATGAATAAGTTGATTGCCTTGAATTTGGTCAGTCTGTATTCAATCTCTGGGATCACATATGGTCTTCCTTGCCAGGTGTGCCATCCTTAAAAATGTTTATTATAAAATCAAGACATGTAATGAAAGGTGGTAAATGAAGAGGAGCTCCCAAGATTCCTGTTTATAGAACATGAACATCTTATTGCCTATTAGAAATGAATGTCACCTTCATTGTGACTTTGGCGGTTTTCTAAATGGAGTCAAATAGAATATATATCTAGCTCTCAGAAGGATCTTTCCAGATCTACCACAGTCCATGGGTAGGAAGCTTGTCACAAGAGAGCTAAGTGCTGTTAGGGGAGAAAATTTGTTTTGACATCATTTTGACAATGATAGTTGGAAAGACTCACTCTGCAAAGAACTGTGTGCTGAAAGGAGATAAAGTAATATGCTTGATACCTCTTCAGTAACAATATTGCAAACCAAAAAAACAGGAGTGAGAGAGAGAGGGAAAGGAAGAGAGAAAGAAATGTCTGCATGGAAGTAGGCTGGGCAGAAGACAGGAGAGAAACTGGGGACATTGGTTGGAGGAAATGAGCACTGCTAAAGGACCATGTGCTGGAACATTGTATAATTGAAATCAATCATGGACAACTTTATAACTGTATCTCATGGTGATCCAACTAAAAATTAATTAAATTTAAGAAGAAGCAAAAGGAAAATAAAGAATATAAGTTTTCAGTGGTGCTTAGTTCATTTCTGCCTGTACCTTACAAGGAGAAAGAGGAAAACAAGTTAGAAAAAAATAAAGCTAGAAAGTACATTAAATTCTAGGGAAAAAATTGGAATAAATAGGATTTATAAGCAATTATTTCAAATACACGTACTTTTAAAACTCTAAGTGTTTTAGAGTAACAATATGTATAAATCAAGATATTGTTGACGAGTGATAAAGAAATGTAAATTATTACGAAGAAAACTTTTAGACCTGGAAAAATAGAGAAGTTAGAGTGCTTGCCTTGTACGTTGCTGACCCCATTTAAATCCCACATACCAGGAGAGATTCTTGAGCACAGAGCTAGGACTAAACCCAAAGCATGCCCATGTGTGGCTTAAAACCAAAATTAGTAAATGTATTAGTATGTATTAATGTCTACTAAACTAAAAATAAAAAGTCATTCACCATTACAACTCTGTTCAATTGTACTACTTTACATTAATGTCTATTTCCAGTTAGTTTCTTTTCCTCCCCTAATATGAACTGATTTCTTTTTCCTGCTCTAAAAAGGACCATATTCATTACAGATGAACATCTATTATGCTTATCTGTTGCTTACCTATCTTTTAAAAATGCTTTTCTTTAGTCAGAGAAATTGTTAAGCAGGTAGGATGCTTGCCTTGCACACAGCTGAGCCAGGTTCAATCCCTGGCATCCCATATAGTCCCCTGAGCCCACCAGGAATGATTCCAGAGCACAAAACTAGGAATAACCCCTGAGCACTGCCAGGTATGACCCCAAAACAAAAACCCAAAAATGCCTTTCTGAACTTTAAGAGACATACTAGATTAGTGAAATAGTTGTATGAGACATTTTAATTAACAATTGGGCTTTGAGCTACTCTGATGAAAAAAGAAACATCATTAAGAAGTTGATTGTGAGCTCTGGTACAGTGTAGCCTACAATTTAATGAGCAGTAAATAAATTTTGTTAAAGTTGGTATTTTTAATTAATATAATCAATCATCTATGAAGAATATCCCTCTTGATTGCATGATTTTATAACTATCCCACTTGTTTCAGTTCCTCCACAATTAAAACTGAAATTTAAGACTGCCTCATTCTTAAATATTCCACATAAAACCATCAGAGTTGGATTCGTAGGCAGATGATTCTCAGAGTAATTTAACATATTTATATGACAGTTTTACTGGTTGCCTTATTTTTCCAAAATAATGTAGTAGCCTGAAAAAGAATGGAACAGGGCTGAGGCAGTTTACATTTTTATTGCTCATACGATTTCCACCTGAATGAATACATATATCAACATTAAGGCCTCCAGTAAGCCTGGCGCTGTGCATAAACAAGAATGTACATTCACAAGGAGATCCCAAAGATGTCTGAAACCTAAGGATTCAAGAACACTGTAAGTAAAAAATAAAATAAAATTAACATCTTGAGTTGTCAACACGTCCAAATCTGATACATGTTGATCATGACCCTTCTCTCCATCCCATAAAATATAATAAATAGATGGTGTGAATTCAGACCTACAGGCCCGCACCGATAGCCCAGACTGACGTGGTTATAGGCAACTCTTTATGTCTGTTCTGACTTTGGCTTTTGCAGCTGCTGTTTTCTCAGTGTTGTCTCCGGGGCAGTTTCCTGTTGCCATAGTTGATGGCCTGCCCACGCCTGCCTGGGCCTTTCAAGTGTCAACACTCCCAGGCCGGCTGCAGTGGTCAAATGCTTGTTAATGAGATATAGCAGCTGGGTAGGGGTGAACCACTGAGACGGATAAAGGAATGCCGCTGGTGCAGGAAGCGATGCCTTTTGAATCTTTTCAGCGGGGTGAAAGCTTTCAAATCAAAGAGGGTATGTTGTATTCATTAATAAACCCAAGTTCCCATGCAGTCACATTAAAGCCAGCAGTTTAACTTTGCATCAGACAGGTGAATTTCCCCCCCTCGATTTTACCCTGGACAGACAAGGAGCTAGAAACAAGGCTTTCGTGTGGAACAAAACCTCACTTCCTCATCGGTGGGGTTGACAGGGCTGCTCAATCAAATCGGGGTTACAGCATTTTTTTTCTCCAATTGAGTCTTTTGTCTGTGTGTGTATTTGTGTGTGTGAGAGCGCGCACATCCACGCGCGTCTGTGCGCGTGCATGTTCCAAGCTCAAAGCTCTTAGCAACCATTCCTGGTCCTTTCTGGAGTTTTCTTTTTGGTAGCCAGAGCATTTCTGTCCCTACTCTCTCTTCTTTTAAAACCTGACTTTCAAGAACAGAATTAACAACTTCACAACTTCTTGGGGTGTGGGGACAAATTACCTCAAGGAAAGGGATAGGGCCCCCTATGGTCTGATACTCAAGAGGGAATATGGGAATCCACCCACCCCCAACACACACAAACACTCTCATATACATAACCTACCCCCATCCCAACTGATAGATAAAAATCCTTTCTCCAGGGGGCTGTGAAAGTTGGCAGCATTATGAGACAGATCCAACAGCTGGGAGAAGCTAGAAAGAAAGAAAAGCAAAAAGATATTAAAAGCATCTAGCAGGCCAGGAGGGTGTCCTGAGGTTTGTATTAAGGAAAGTAATGTTTTGTTTTGTTGTTTTTTTTTTTTAGTGCTTTGCTAAAAAGTGAACTCAAAGGGCATTAAAAATAGGCAACAATAAATAGTGCCGAAATGGATGGAGCCCTTCAGGGTTGTTGGAGAGGATTCAAAATGAATAACAATTTTAGAGGCAGGGATATGGAACTTGGAACCAACGGAGAAATAATCATGCAGGCTCCATTTTTTTCACTCTTCTTATGAATTAGCTAATAATTTGTCAGAGCTCTCTAAGTACTACCAAGCAACGGCTGCAACAGAAAAATGTCTAATGTCATTTTAACTGGAATTTCTTCCAGGAAATAAAGAAGCTGAGCAGAGCAGAACAGAACCAGTCTTTAAAGTCCTTCAATACTCAGAAACTGAGTTAGACTTTAATACTTCTAAGGCCTTTAAACTATATGGAAAGAGATAAGAAAAAAGCATTAAGAACGATAATAATGAGCTAGAGCTGAGCTAGAAAGATATCTTAATGAGTGTGTGTGTGTGTGTGTGTGTGTGTGCAGACTTCAAAGTGCTTGTATGTGCCCACAAGCATTGCATATGCGCTATCTTCACATGTGCATAAACACACATTTTTAAATTTGACCAGAGCACTATGGGTAATTTTCTGTAGACTTTTTTCACCAATTAAGATCTTTCATTCTGTAGAGTTGATAAATGGTTTATATCATTTATCACCATTACTGATGGATACTTCACTCTGTTTGCATGTTTGAATAGTCAGATCATCTCCCAGGATGAGATGACTTGGGTTAGTACTCTGACCTATCAGGTACTACCTGATAAAACCAATCAACTGCAGACTATTTAATCTTTTAATGTATATGCATACGTAAAAATGTGTGGTAGTTGGAGGAATGGGGACAGGAGGATTCCTTATTGGTAATTAATCCTTAGATCTAAGGAAAATTTCCCTAATGAGCTTCCATTAAGTTTAGCCATTAGTATTGTTCTATTGAGATTTCAGTGTTTAGTTTTAATATTTTGGTTTGAGGGCACAACTCAGTGTGCTCAAGGCCTTGAAAATGGGTCACTCCTGGCAGTGCTCTGGGAACCATATTTAATACTGGGAATCTAACTCAAGTTGCCTGTGTACAAGCCAACTGACTTAGCCACTGTTCTCTCACTCTTCAGTTGCAGTAAGTCATGTTTTAGAAGACATCTTGAACCTATGCCTCTTTATAAAGCTCCAGAACATGATCAGAATGGAGACCTGAAAAGCAGTCATTTCACAAAAGTCCTTAATTTGATATAAAGAACATCTCCTTCTGGAACACTCCCTTTTCAATCTCTCCTCTGTGCCAAGTTAAGCAAAGTCTGCATGATGGTGAGGAAATAAAGATTCTCTCCAGAAAAGTTCTGCCCAAACCTGGCAAATAATATTTTCTTAAAAGGCATTGTCCAATGGCTGTTTTTTAAAAACCTGTCTTGCCTTTATCCCAAGTTTTGAACACCTCCAAGAAGCTGCTGAATCTTGTTCTTCCAATAGCTATAAGTGTCTGACTCACCTGGAACCACTCTCTCTGCCCTGGCACCAGAAACGTGCCTGTCTTCTTCCCTGCAGTCAATCCAACCTGTTAAAATGGTGAACTGGGTATATACCAGAAGACCAAAACTTTCCCTCCAGGAACACAGAAGTAACTCTCCCAGCCCTATGAGCAGCACTCTCCTGTCTACTTCTGCCTTTGAATTCTTGACTTTTAGTTATTTCTTGGAGGGATAAAATCTTAAACAGCACAAAATCATTCCAGTTGTGTACGTTCCCCAGGGCATGCATGGATTTTATACAATAAGTTTGGTGTTGGGTACACAGTTGCCTTATTTTTCCAGACTTTCTTCACCCCCCCCACACACACACACATACACAAGCACACACACACACAAGCACACACACGCCTTCTTCACATCACTCTATACTTTTCCCTTTTATTTTCTTTCTTTTTTTTTTTCTGGCTAAGAAGGTTTCTACTCAAAACTGAAAATATTCTAAGTGACAAGTAAGTAGCCCCTTCTCAAATAAAACCTGCAATAACATGCCTGGATTACATTAAGGAATGCTGGAGGGGATCCCAAAAACCAGTGTTTGAACAGTCAACCTGACAGAATCCTAGGACACCATTGAAAGGGCTCCGGTTACCTCGCTGACTTAGAGCTAATCAGTGTAATCCGCATGACAGTACATTGTCTGACTTCAGGAACTGCTGCAATCCCCTGCGGTGGGGGCTAGGGGGGCACACTGGGAGTGTCCCAAGCCTCTGCCACAGTAATGCCACATGAGCTGCCTTTCCCTCTGGCTCTGCTTTTCAAAAATGTGGCCCAAGCAGTTTCATAGTGAGATAACTTAGATTTATTAAGGCAAGTAAGCTTAACATGGAGACAAAAACAGAGAAAAACCACAGAAACAGATCAATAGCTAATGTCCAAATCCCAGGAAAAAGAGTAGCAGAGGGACTAGGTTTCTTGGCAGGGAAAACAGATTGGTCTAGAAGAAATGGGGGGGCGGAAGGAGGGGGGAATGTTTGCCCCAGTTTCAACAGAATGAACGTGTTTCTAAAGGAGCTCTTCAGCTAGTTTTTGAAGGGAGGGTGGAAGGTGGGTTTAATCTCTTAAAGGTTAACTTAAATTTTCTTGTGGCTCTTTAGTCCATTTCTGAGAACTTGTCGCATCTCCCTTTGAAGCACAAGATTGTAAGACAAGATTCTCAGGGAGACAGAATGTGTCACCTCAAGGGATCTGGGTTGAATCAGGAAGCAGTTCGTCTTAGTCCCAACAACTGTGTTTTTTGTCAAATGTCCCACCCACTCCGGAAAAATAATCTCCTAATATTTGAGATCAACACTTGGTTAAAAGTACCCTTCTGATGTGAGATTCTTGTTTAAAACCATTTAATCAGAAGCAAAGGTAGGTATATTCACCCTTTGACTTGTCTTAATTTTAGACCTTACCTCCAAAATGGAAGTTTGATATAGAATTTCACTCATGTTTATTTTTATATTATGCAGACACAGGTTAAGAAAAATAAATAGTACTAGAGGGAGAGAAAAAGAAGGGTGGTAGAGCATTAAAATATATATTCTATGGGCTAACACAATTCTAAGTGAGATGAATAATCTTCAGTGTCTTGAAGAGCAAGATGGCCCTGTTGACTATCAGCCTAGAGTATGGCTAGATTACTATTTCTTATCTCTTGTTCAAAGCTCTACTTCAAAGGACTACTATCAACTGTTCAAGTAGACAGCAAAAACTCACAATACCTTAGAGCACTCAAGAGGTAAGAAATATGAAAGCATTCTTTCTTGAATTAGAGGTGGTTTGTGTGTGGCAGTTGAAGAGAAAATGGCTGCTCATTTAGACACAACACTGATATATTATCAAAGAAGCAAAGTAACAGAGCGGCAGAAACAAAATTAAAGTATACATTTGAAAAACAGTTAAGTTTCCCATTGTGCATTGGAAAACTAATTTATTCCAATAATTTTTTTCTTCTTTTTTTAAAATACAAGCCACTCCAGAGTTACTTAGCTAGACTATGTGGACTAGATGTTTTAGGACTTGGGTTTGACTCAAGAAGGATTAAGGATGCTTGGATTTCACTGGAGCTATTACCCGTAATGTTAAAGGGTCCACAAGATACTACATATCTACCACAAAGCTTTCTGTGCTAGGCCTGTGCACTTCCATTTGCACTATTTTCCTAATCCCAGTTTCTATGATTTTCTTAATGGTTTACCAAATCAAAAGTGATTTAACAACTATTGTCAAACTTTATTAAGGTTTTGGCAAAATCATAAAAAGTGAAATAAATGAGAATTCTGCTATAACAGAACGTATTCCTAGAGGCAACCACAATTTTGCTGTACAATCAAAACCACCAGGCTAAGACTGAATAGCCTTAGGCTATCATTCTAGCCATTCTTTATCTCTAACAGTGAACGTTATATGGAATGCTGATGCCTTCTGACTAATCTATTTTATGGATAAAAGGCACCTTTTATACAACATTATATCATTAATCACAGCTTAATTCGATAGCGTGTGCATGTATGCATTTTATAGTGAGGGAAGGAAGGTAACTAAAAATGAAGGAGCCAGAAAAAAACTCACAGAAAAAGTGGATGAACCTTCCTGGAGGGATCATATATATATATATACATCTATATTTTTTTAACCTAAAAACATTATTTTCTGATTGAAATTTTTTACCTCGAGAATACTAGGTCATTTCCTTCCAGGATAAGTTGTTGCAGTTCAACAACTCAAGGGAACTCAAAACAAGGAAGGACAGTATCAAGACAATGCAGGATGGTTTAGGGAAATGGTGCAGTGGGTGGGGTACATTTGCCTTGTACATGGTCAACCTGGTTTGAACCCTGGTACCACATATAGTCCCCCAAACACTGCCAGAAGTGATCCCTAAATACAAGGCAGGGAGTGAAACCTGAACAATGCTGGTTGTGTTCAACCCTAACCAACTCGACCCAAAATAAAGATTGTGCACTCAGTCCTAGGACTTTATAATGAACAACAAGCCAAGGATAGAAGGGATGCCTATGTGTTACAAAGGAGAGAAGGAACCTGAAATTTTTCAGGAACAATTTTTTATTTAGCATGATTTTTACTAGTTGTTTGATATGTAGAAATAAAGCAAGCATTACCTAATAAATTAAAACTTGAATTTAAGAAGTAGAAAGACATTATCTTTTTAAAGAATATAAGCGCTGCCTCAATATATTTTATATATGCTTTGAAGCAATAATAAAATAGTTTTTGGGCTAAACCCTTATCTTTAGAGATAAGGATTAAAGGACTAAACACAGTATACTGTATTTTTTCAAGTGCAAGGACAACAAGGAAGTTCTCTGTAGAAAATGCCCATCTGTTTGAAGCACTTTCTTTCATTTTTTTCACCTTTTCTATGTGTTGGACTCTTCCCTTTTCAGTGCTCTTAATATTTTGTTTTCCAGTTTTAGAAACTAATTTGGGTGATTTATTATGAAAAAAATTTATTTCTACAGGTTTTTATCCATGGATATGCTCTATCTCTTCTTCCTTTCATAGATCACACTAATAACTACCAAAACAACAACAAAAGAAAAGAAATACCCTAAGAGATCAATGGTGGAGCAATCATAAAGGAAGAAGTCAACTCTTTGATTTTTACCTTATCAGCACAAACCATGTTCCATTGTTCATGTTCGATATCAATTTTAGCTACTTCATTTCAAAACTGAACTTTATTAATATTCTAAGATTTTAAAACAAGAAAGCTATATAACTCATCTTTCTTAATTTATTTAACAGACTTTGTTTAAGTTGTATAGTTAAGGATGCATCTATTCCAAATTAATTTTAGCTGTTTTTCATTCAAGTCTATCTCTTGGCTATCTTGCATTGAAATTTTTATTCAAATAGTAATGCCATTTTTTTTAAAATTTCTTCTTCAGATTGGTAAAGAGAAAACAGACATATTTTTCATTTGATAGAAATAGTCCACATTTTTTATGACAAATACCTTTTTTGTAGATTATTAAATCAAATAAAATTTTTGTTCAGTTTCAAAGGTCTATATTAGAAGCATCTAATTTTCTACTGTGAGATCTTAGTGGCATTAGAGAGGTCTAAGGTAAGAATACTATCATGGTTTCTTGAAAAAGAGAACACACAAAGGGTGGGACCGGATGACTGAAATGTGACTGATATCATGCACTGTCTTTCCAATGGGTTGAGCCACAAGTTACATAAACCATGAAGATGATTGATATGATCAGATTAGTCATGCCAAGCTATAGTCTAGCCATCAGCTATAGACATCCAGATAAAGTCTCTATTGCTTCAACTCTCCCAGAAACTAATTGATTTTTGGAAGACATTACTGAGTACAGGTGTCCCTCATCTCAAAAAACAGAATAACAGAATTCTGACTATCAAAAACAGTTATGGGCCAGAGCACTAGCACAGTAGGTAGGGTGTTTGCCTTGCAAGCCAACGACCTGGGTTCGATCCAGGGCATCCTATATGGTCCCCAAAGCCCACCAGGAGTTATTCCTGAGTGCAGAGTGAGGAGCAACCCCTAAATGCTGCTGAGTGGTGATCCTCTCACAAAACAAAACAAACAAACAAAAAACAAAAAATAAAACAAAAAACAACCCAGTTATTAAGAAATAATTTGAACTGTGATCAATTTTCCCTCTGAATAATTCCTAAAGTATCAATGGTTGGGGTTTAGTATGCAAGGGTTAAAGCACATGCCTTGCATGTGGTCAAACCTGGTTAGATTATTGGTAGCATGGTACTCTGAGCATCACAGGAAGAACCCCATTTACCATTGGGGTAGTCTAGCACTGCAGTGCTGGAGAAGCACCATATTATCAGGCCCTCATATTGAATCAACAACCCAGTTGACAAAGAAGAATTGCCAAGTGTAGATCCAGGGTCCCCTGATCACAATTTGAGTGGTTACCCCAAAAACAAAAACATTGCTTAATTTGCAAAAACTTGAATTCTATTGAATGTTTTTGTGACACATCCATTGTTTAAAACCTGATCCATGAATTAAAGTCTCACTCAGCTTTTATTGAATTTTAAACTGAGAAACTCATTGAATTATAATTTCTGTTCAAATTCCCACTTTATAAAAAAAACATTGTACAACAAAAGATAACCAATTTAACCACACCATTCACACATCTTAGACTGAACCCAACTATCATTGAATATTAAACTTCTAAAATATAGATGCTTCACAGCCGTTAAACCCTTTTAAAATCTGAATATATGAATCATTCAATAGTCACAATTCAAATTTGACCTTTCACTTTCTTATCTAAAGAAAGTTTTATTTTCAAGTATCCAAGAATATTTAAACTATTCAAAATATTTCGAGAGAACATTTGGCACTTGTCACCCAAGCTCAATAGCTAACAATTGCTGCCACCTATAGGCCTAATATCAAGAGAAGGGTCTAGGACTTAACAGAGACTTTGCACAATTCAAAAGAAACTAAGTAAGTTATTTTTCTTATTTAAAGACATGGCTATTCCTTGATCATTGTTTGTCCGGCATCACCCTAAAACAAAATAACTTAAAAAGACACCATTTGTACTCAAAGAATGTGATGCATCACCTTAGAAAATAAAATTGCAATTAAAAATTTCATTGGTTTCATCAACCATAATTTCTTTCAACCACTTCATGAGAGACAAGAACTTTAAAAGTAGATTTTACACTCACCAAATGAATGAATGAAACAAAATAAATCAAGTTAACTAGGTCTTCAGTCACAACTGAAGTGTGATTATGTGATCACAATATATCATGTGAAAATAATTGCCACCAGGTGATTAGATAATTCTCTCATGTTCATTGGCATATATTGTTCGTGTGGTTTGAATTTAGGGAAAATATAGCCTCTCCCTTCTGAAAGTTCCATGAATTCTTTGATAGAAAAATTCGTGAAATATCCAAAAGATGTATATATGTGTGAAAAGACATATATATTATGTATTACATACTATTATATAATATATACATACATATATGTATTATAAATAATCTTGAGGCTTAAAGAGAAAAAATAGTGTACCTCTGAAACAATTTAAATGGAGGAACAGAGCAATAGCACAATGGGTAGGGTACTTGCTTTGCATGTGATTAGCCTGGGTTCAAATTTCTAACACCCAATATGCCCCACTCTGAGCACTGCCAGGAGTGATCCCTGAACATAGGGTGAAGAATATGCTTTGAGCACCTTTAGGTGTGGCTCAAAAACAATAGCTTAAATATAAGTAACTCAAAGCTCAAAGTCAAATCTCAGTCACTGTACTTCTTTGTTGTTGTGGAAGGTGACTCATTGAACTGGGGAGCCCTGGGAACAATTCCAACAATGTTCAGTGGGGTCACTGGACTTACACTCAGTGGTGCTTAGGGAGGCCATGCGGTGCTAAAGATCAAATTCAGGGCTCACATATACTTGGCACATGGTCTGCCATTCATCTCCCAAGTTCCAGAGAACTTTTTAAGATCATTAAAATGAAGATATAATACACTTTCAAATGAATTTTAATGTGAGAAAATATATAATATACTTATGTACATTTGTATTCATTGGATATATCAGATAAAAATATTACAATCTTAGCCCTATTATACATACTAATGTTATGATACTCTGCAAGCCTTTTAATAAATAGACTTGCTTTTTAATTTGTATTTACTTATTCTTTTTAATTTTAGGCACAGTGATTTACAACTATTACTGACAAGGTTTCATACATGCAATGTTTCAACACCATACTCTTCACTAAAGCATCCTGTTTCCTCCATCATAGTTTCAGGTTCTCTCACCTTACCCACCGATCTCTTTCCTCCATTCAATTTCTCCTCCTTAGTAAGCTTAGTTCTGTAGAGCAATTGTCAGGTTCTGTTGCCTTTGGCAACTTGTTACTACCTATGATTCTTTATTATTTGTAAAGTAGCGAGCTTAAAATGAACAATTTCTAAATTCTTTCAGGCTTCAAACTGCAGGATTCAGCATTTGATCTTATTACCTCACATTCTCATATCTATTAAACCATTATCTCTATTTGGGTAGTCCTTCTGGTGATACATAAATAGAGATTAAAGTCCTCCAGTTCAGTATTTTCTTTATTATTCAGGACACTTCAAGACCTCAAGAGAAGGGAAGTTTTGATAGCTAATATTATATACTATCCTTAATATACAAATTTCCAGGGCAGGGTGGAGAGATAGTACAGTGAGCAGGACACTTACCTTGTACGTGGTTGAGTTGGGTTTGATCCCTGGCATCCCATATATGGTCCCCTGAGCCCTCTAGGTATGAGTGATTCCTGAGCTCAGAGTCAGGAAGAATCCCAGCACCACCAGGTGTGACCCCTACCCCAATTTTTCCAGGGCCAAAGAAATAATAAAAAGAGTTCTGGTGCTTGCCTTGCTTGGGACTGAGCCCAGTGCAGTTCTCAACACTGCATATCCTCAGCACCCTGAACACTTTTAAGAGAGACCCCAAGAATAAGCCCTACACACTGTGGGGTATGTTTACCTCCTGGAAAAGAAAACAAAATTTCTCATTATTAATAAATTGTGTCCCTCATCCAAATTCAGGTTGAAGTCCTAAATCTTTGAACCTCAAACATGACAATGTTTAAACATAGGATCTTTTTTTTTTGGGGGGGGGAATGACATCTGGCAGCACTCGGGAGTGCTCAGAAATTGCTCCTGGCAGGCTCAGAGGACCATATGGGATGCCAGGGATGAACCAGAGTCCGTCCTGGGTCAGCCGCCTTGTGCAAGGCAAATGCCCTTACACTATGCTATCACTCTGGTCCCTAGACATAGAATCTAAAAAGAAATAAAGTAAATGAAAGCCCTCAGTGCAGAGTCTAATTCTATCTTTCTGCTGTTCATATCAAAAAAGAGGAAATTGATCACATAAAGAGATACCAATGAGTATTTTCTCACTAGAAAAAATAGATAGGACGTAATACAAGGGCACCAGAACAGAATAATAACTACATTTCAAGAAAAGAGGCTTCAAAAAACCCAGTCCTGCCATTAGCTTAATCTTTCAGTATCTAAAATGTGAAAAGAATAGATTTTTGTTGTTTCTGTTTACCAATTGTGGTATTTGTTATGGCTATCCAAGCCAACTATTGCAACTCTTCATAAATTAATCATATTCTTAGATTTTATATATAAAAACAGATAACACTTTCTTTGAAAGTTATCAAATTAAAACATGATATATAGAAAATATCTATTATGTATTGTAACACAAAGCAGTCATTCAATCATTATCCTTGATTCTTCATCTGTTGTAAATTATTGAGAAATCTTTAGAATCTAATTTTACTATGTTTTTTTTTAATTTTATTGAAACAATTGTGATCAACAAAATCCTTCATAGTTGAATTTAAGATTTACAATGAGTCAGGGCCCTTCCCATCACCAGTTTCAACCTCTCTCCACCAATGGCCCCAGAGTGCATCCTAGACTACCATTCTTTGTCCCCTGGCCTTCTAGTATAATTGGCCCCCTTTAAGTTTAGATTGTCAAATTTTAGGTCCCTTGATTTTATTATTGTTGACTTTGTTTGGATATTTAGTTCTGTCCTTACTTATTTTCCCACCAATGCATCCAAGACCACTTGGCCCTAGCCCCCAGCCTTTCTTTGATCCTTTCTTCTTAGTTTTATAGAAAAATGTGGGAATATATGGTCAAATAAAGTAATCTGTGTCCCAAGGTTCTATAAAAAAGGCAGGAGTCCCAATTTAAAAGATAAGATATTTAAAAGATCCAATAATAAAGGTGTGTGTGTGGCGGGGTTTTTGTTTGATTGATTGTGTAGGCACAGCAAAATATGGGGAAATAGAAAGGAAAAATATTTGGCCTAAAATCAGGGAGACCTTACCCATGAAGCATCCTGTCATAAGACCAACTACAGGCTCTAGGAATACTAGTTGTCTAACCCCAAAGGTTTTCTCTGTGGTCTCAGTAAAAGTTTTTCACAATCACAGTTTTTGCAGTCAGGTTTCTGTAGTTTGTGATCCTGGTTTTTGTATATATCCTACGTTGAAGTCAGTGTGACATGGAGCATCTTCTGGTTTCATCTCACCATTAGGTGGCAATGCAGGGAGCCCTGCTCTGAAAGCAAGTTGTTGCTGTTACCAAGTCAGCAAGGTGTCATATGAACCCACTCTGGAGCAAGTCAATGCCAGGGCAGCATTAGGGTCGTCCTTGGAAGAAGACTTATTCCTGGTGTTGGTGTAGGAAACCATGCTGGTTCCATAGAAGGCATCTAATATTCAGGGGTACATGGCCAATGTCTGATCATCTGGAGCTTAAGCCTAGTCACTATGACAAGTGTTCAGGGTGTAAGGCCCCACTGCAATATAACATTTTTGTGTTACTATCCCTATTAGATAAGAACTTGTTTCCACATGTAAGATTTCCCCATTTTAATGTGCCTATGCAAAAAAGGAACAATGCCACATGGTACTGGTGCATATAGGGGAAAAATAATAAGCCAAACAATCCCAATATCCTGGTTCTAACATGAACTCAGAGCACAAGGGGGACTTATCTACTAGAATTTCCTACTAATAGATCCAAAATAAAGGAATGGGGAAACTGCCTCTACATAAGAAGATAGGAATTATACCTATTAAGAAAATATGTCTAAAGAAATATTTAAAGGAGATATATATGTCCCTTTAAGTCTTTTGAAATAGTTGAACAGTCTAAGGAAAGAATAAAATCTGGAGCACAGCTCCAGTCTGACATGTCTTGTGGAGTCTGAAAAAAATGGTTCCCAGCAGTCACATATCAGGAAATGTCCTCAGCTAGGGGCTTCTCAGAAACCAAAACTGTTAGCAAGCAGCAGTCTGTAGTGAAGGAGGTGGGGGAAAAGGGGTCACTGAGAGCAAATCAGCAGCAGCAGCAGTGGCACCTTCTTGGACTGAGGCAAGGTGGACTGGGAATCTGTCTTCTTGCTTTGTTAGCTTGTTGGCAATTGGCTGGGGTGGGTTGAGTGTTCTAGTTCCTGAGGAGTAAAGAACTGCGGATAATAAGAGCTAAATGGGGGAAATATCAGATCTAGGGTGAGAGAATGAAAGAATAGAAAATTATTTGTAAGGTAGTGGTAAGCAAAAGGGGGTGGAGGGACTATATATAACAGGAGGAAGGATAATATACAACATAGACATTATTTATATTACAGACTAATATTGCACAAACATTGAAGTGGCCAACATATACACTCATGCACACACAGGCAGACACTCAGGATCAATCTATGGGTTAGAGTTGAAAAGATGACCCAGATGGAATGTGTCAGTACTCTTAAAAATATGTAAAGCCAGCAAATCAGATAGAAAGATTTTCCATTTTCTAGACCAATCATAACTGGTGAGAATTTTTACCATGTTTTATGTTCTTTTAGTTACCTGTTCTTTATGTATATAATTTGACAAAATATTTTAATAAAATTTTGATATATAGCATATTTTTTAAATCATATATTAAACTATATTTGGGCCATATTCTTGCAAATTCCTAAGCTTCCCCTAAAATGCTCCATGAACTCACTATTAGATAAACACTTTGAAATCTAAAAGTGCTTTCATTTTTATCATATGTATATATTCTGAGTCTTTTTTAAACTTTTATATCACCAAATCATCTTAAATCTTTTTTATTTTTTATTTTTTGGGTCACACCTGTTTGATGCTCAGGGGATACTCGTGGCTATGCGCTCAGAAATCCCCATATGGGACGCCGGAGGATCGAACCGCTGTCCATCCTATGCTAGTGCTTGCAAGGCAGACACCTTACCTCTAGTGCCACCCTCCCGGCCCCATCTTAAATCTTTATGTTCTTTTTTCAATCTTTATCAAGGTGCTTATTTCTCTAACCTTCATTTCTTTTCCCACATTACATCTCTGAATTATAGTCTATTCTTGGATATATTAGTATAAGGTTAACTCAGTATTTTTTTTTAATATCTATTCTGGGTACCTAAATGTATCTTAGTGTACCATTGATTGCTAAATAGAATAGAAAACAGTTATAAAGAGAAAAGTGTGTCTCTGCACATTTCCAAGTTTCTTTTTTTTTTTTTGTTAATCCAAGTATATAAAAATTATTGAAACTCAGGTTCTACTTTTCTTTTTTTTTTGTATTTTTTTTATTTAAACACCTTGATTACATACATGATTTAAAGTTTCCTTTTGCAGGTTTTTATTTAAAATAGAAATAAATTGGGCTAATTAAAATAAAATCAATAGGGGCCGGGCGGTGGCGCTAAAGGTAAGGTGCCTGCCTTGCCTGTGCTAGCCTTGGACGGACCACGGTTCGATCCCCCGGTGTCCCATATGGTCCCCCAAGCCAGGAGCAACTTCTGAGCGCATAGCCAGGAGTAACCCCTGAGCGTTACCGGGTGTGGCCCAAAAACCAAAAAAATAAATAAATAAAAATAATAAATTAGGAGCATTAAATATATTTAAAAAAATAAATAAAATCAATAACTAGACTTTGACAATCGAACAAATTTAAAGAAGCAAAATGTTTCATAAAAGTACCTTTAACTTTCTTATTTGGGGGATCCAATGCCATCATTATTTGATTTTCCTTTTTCTCCTTTCTTCCAATCATAAAACCAAAGCAGAAGTCCATAGAAAAAAAAAACCGTAATGAAAACAAATGGAAGTTAAACTTTTTGAAAACTTTGGAAAATGATCTGTTCTGGTTCATTTCAAATATTTTTGGCAAAGATCCAGGATCAAATAAGCACTAAGGTTGCATGTCCACAGGAAAGAGTTCAGAGTATATACAGTGTAAAAATGTATGCAGAGCAGAGAGCTGAACGATTGCCCATTGAAGTCAGAACTGCATTTGGTAACAGCTAAGATCAGAAATTTTCCTCATATATATTAGAGAATTTCAACTATCATAACTCTACCATCTAGAGATAACAAAATAACATAAAATTCAAAAAGGAAAAGCATAGCTCTAAATTATTCTAATGATTTGGTTACAAATAGTAAAAATTATAAATATATTTGAGAAATAACAAAACTAGTAAAAGAAACAACTAACATATCAAATTTTGTTTTGTTTTGTTTTGGGACCATATCCTGTGATTGATTCTCAGGAATTACTTCTGGCTTTGTACTCAGGGATCACTTTTGATGGTGCTGAGGTCCAAAATGAGGTCCCAAAGATCAAAATTTAGTACATTTTTTAAATTTTAATTTTAGTTCGGTTCCAGTTATTGTCAGTGGAGGACACAGTTGATTAGTTATCTCAATCCCACTCAGAACTCTTACTTTTTGTTTGTTTTATTGTAGTTTTTGTTTTTGGGGAAAAGACTGTTGGTCTATTGTAGCAAGGTTACTGAATTCTGGAGTGATATGTAAAGCCAGTGAGAAGCTTCAGTCAACTTTTAAAATAAAAGTTTTCCATAAATGTAAATAATAGTGATCAAAAATTTAATTTAGGTCTTTTACCATTATTTTCTAACAGTAACTCTGTGGAATGAAGGCCACCTGCTAAATATAGGAAAACTCAAAATAGAGAATTTCATTACAGGGCAAGTTTTGGTCTGCTTAATCCCACCTTCTTGCTTCAACAGATAAGTCTTTTGTTTTAAATTCAGTTTTAAATTTGAATGTTCTGCTAATCAAAGCCAAATATAAGAATGACTGTTATCAAATTCTTTTTTTTGTGTGTGTGTGTGTGGCAGGTTTTTTTTTTATTAAATTTATTTAAACACCTTAATTACATACATGATTGTGTTTGGGTTTCAGTCATGTAAAGAACACCACCCATCACCAGTGCAACATTCCCATCACCAATGTCCCAAGTCTCCCTTAGCCCCACCCGACCCCCGCCTGTACTCTAGACAGGCTCTCCATTTTCCTCATACATTCTCATTATTAGGACAGTTCAAAATGTAGTTATTTCCCTAACTAAACTCATCACTCTTTGTGGTGGCTTCCTGAGGTGAGCTGGAACTTCCAGCTCTTTTCTCTTTTGTGTCTGAAAATTATTATTACAAGGGTGTCTTTCATTTTTCTTAAAACCCATAGATGAGTGAGACCATTCTGCGTTTTTCTCTCTCTCTCTGACTTATTTCACTCAGCATAATAGATTCCGTGTACATCCATGTATAGGAAAATTTCATGACTTCATCTCTCCTGACAGCTGCATAATATTCCATTGTGTATATGTACCACAGTTTCTTTAGCCATTCGTCTGTTGAAGGGCATCTTGGTTGTTTCCAGAGTCTTGCTATGGTAAATAGTGCTGCAATGAATATAGGTGTAAGGAAGGGGTTTTTGTATTGTATTTTTGTGTTCCTAGGGTATATTCCTAGGAGTGGTATAGCTGGATCGTATGGGAGCTCGATTTCCAGTTTTTGGAGGAATCTCCATATCGCTTTCCATAAAGGTTGAACTAGACGGCATTCCCACCAGCAGTGGATAAGAGTTCCTTTCTCTCCACATCCCCGCCAACACTGTTGATTCTCATTCTTTGTGATGTGTGCCATTCTCTGGGGTGTGAGATGGTATCTCATCGTTGTTTTGATTTGCATCTCCCTGATGATTAGTGATGTGGAACATTTTTTCATGTGTCTTTTGGCCATGTGTATTTCTTCTTTGTCAAAGTGTCTGTTCATTTCTTCTCCCCATTTTTTGATGGGGTTAGATGTTTTTTTCTTGTAAAGTTCTGTCAGTGCCTTGTATATTTTGGAGATTAGCCCCTTATCTGATGGGTATTGGGTGAATAGTTTCTCCCACTCAGTGGGTGGCTCTTGTATCCTGGGCACTATTTCCTTTGAGGTGCAGAAGCTTCTCAGCTTAATATATTCCCATCTGTTAATTTCTGCTTTCACTTGCTTGGAGAGTGCAGTTTCCTCCTTGAAGATGCCTGTAATGTACTGGAGTGTTTTGCCTATGTGCTGTTCTATATATCTTATGGTTTTGGGGCTGATATCGAATTCTTTAATCCATTTGGATTTTACCTTCGTACATGATGTTAGCTGGGGGTCTAAGTTCAATTTTTTGCAAGTGGCTATCCAATTGTGCCAACACCACTTGTTGAAGAGGCTTTCCCTGCTCAATTTAGGATTTCCTGCTCCTTTATCAAAAATTAGGCGGTTGTATGTCTGGGGAACATTTTCTAAGTATTCAAGCCTATTCCACTGATCTGAGGACCTATCCTTATTCCAATACCATGCTGTTTTGATAACTGTTGCTTTGTAGTACAGTTTAAAGTTGGGGAAAGTAATTCCTCCCATATTCTTTTTCCCAATGATTGCTTTAGCTATTCGAGGGTGTTTATTGTTCCAAATGAATTTCAAAAGTGTCTGATCCACTTCTTTGAAGAATGTCATGGGTATCTTTAGAGGGATGGCATTAAATCTGTATAATGCCTTGGGGAGTATTGCCATTTTGATGATGTTAATCCTGCCAATCCATGAGCAGGGTATGCATTTCCATTTCCGTGTGTCCTCTCTTATTTCTTGGAGCAGAGTTTTATAGTTTTCTTTGTATAGGTCCTTCACATATTTAGTCAAGTTGATTCCAAGATATTTGAGTTTGTGTGGCACTATTGTGAATGGGGTTGTTTTCTTAATGTCCATTTCATCCTTATTACTATTGGTGTATAGAAAGGCCATTGATTTTTGTGTGTTAATTTTGTAGCCTGCCACCTTGCTATATGAGTCTATTGTTTCTAGAAGCTTTTTGATAGAGTCTTTAGGGTTTTCTAAGTAGAGTATCATGTCATCTGCAAACAGTGAGAGCTTGACTTCTTCCTTTCCTATCTGGATTCCCTTGATATCCTTTTCTTGCCTAATCGCTATAGCAAGTACTTCCAGTGCTATGTTGAATAGGAGTGGTGAGAGAGGACAACCTTGTCTTGTGCCAGAATTTAGAGGGAAGGCTTTCAGTTTTTCTCCATTGAGGATAATATTTGCCACTGGCTTGTGGTAGATGGCCTTCACTATATTGAGAAAGGTTCCCTCCATTCCCATCTTGCTGAGAGTTTTGATCAAGAATGGGTGTTGGACCTTATCAAATGCTTTCTCTGCATCTATTGATATGATCATGTGGTTTTTATTTTTCTTGTTATTGATGTTGTGTATTATGTTGATAAATTTAAGGATGTTAAACCAGCCTTGCATTCCTGGGATGAAACCTACTTGATCGTAGTGGATGATCTTTTTAACGAGGCATTGAATCCTATTTGCCAGGATTTTGTTGAGGATCTTTGCATCTGCATTCATCAGTGATATTGGTCTGTAATTTTCTTTTTTGGTAGCGTCTCTGTCTGGTTTAGGTATCAAGGTGATGTTGGCTTCATAAAAACTATTTGGAAGTGTTTCTGTTTGTTCAATTTCATGAAAGAGTCTTGCCAAGATTGGCAGTAGTTCCTCTTGGAAAGTTTGATAGAATTCATTAGTGAATCCATCTGGACCTGGGCTTTTGTTTTTCGGCAGACATTTGATTACTGTTTTAATTTCATCAATGGTGATGGGGGTGTTTAGATATGCTACATCCTCTTCCTTCAACCGTGGAAGATTATAAGATTCCAAGAATTTATCCATTTCTTCCAGGTTCTCATTTTTAGTGGCGTAGAGTTTTTCAAAGTAGTTTCTGATTACCCTTTGAATCTCTGTCATATCAGTAGTGATCTCTCCTTTTTCATTCCTGATACGAGTTATCAAGTTTCTCTCTCTCTCTTTCTTTATTAGGTTTGCCAGTGGTCTATCAATCTTGTTTATTTTTTCAAAGAACCAACTTCTGCTTTCGTTGATCTTTCGGACTGTTTTTTGGGTTTCCACTTCGTTGATTTCTGCTCTCAGCTTTGTTATTTCCTTCTGTCTTCCTATTCTTGGGTCCTTTTGTTGAGCATTTTCTAGTTCTATTAGCTGTGTCATTAAGCTACTCAGGTAAGCTCCTTCTTCCTTCCTGATGTGTGCTTGCAAAGCTATAAATTTTCCTCTCAGTACTGCTTTTGCTGTGTCCCATAAGTTCTGATAGTTTGTGTCTTTATTGTCATTTGTTTCCAGGAACCTTTTGATTTCCTCCTTGATTTCATCTCGGACCCACTGGTTATTGAGCATGAGGCTGTTTAACTTCCAGGTGTTAAAGTGTTTCTTCTGAGTCCCTTTGGAGTTCACAAATAATTTCAGAGCTTTGTTGTCAATGAAGGTAGTCTGCAAAATTTCTATCCTCTTGATCTTATGGAGGTATGTTTTATGTGCCAGCATGTAGTCTATCCTGGAGAATGTCCCATGTACATTGGAGAAGAATCTGTATCCAGGTTTCTGGGGATGGAGTGTCCTATATATATCCACTAGGCCTCTTTCTTCCATTTCTCTCCTCAGGTCTAGTATATTCTTGTTGGGTTTCAGTCTGGTTGACCTATCCAGTGTTGACAAAGCCGTGTTAAGGTCCCCCACAATTATTGTGTTGTTGTTGATATTATTTTTCAGATTTGTCAACAGTTGTATTAAATATTTTGCTGGCCCCTCATTCGGTGCATATATGTTTAGGAGAGTGAATTCTTCCTGCTCTACGTACCCATTGATTAATATAAAATGTCCATCTTTGTCCCTTACAACCTTCCTGAGTATAAAGTTTGCATTATCTGATATTAGTATGGCCACTCCAGCTTTTTTATGGGTGTTGTTTGCTTGGATAATTTTTCTCCAGCCTTTTATTTTGAGTCTATGTTTGTTCTGACTATTCAGGTGTGTTTCTTGTAGTCAGCAGAAGGTTGGATTGAGTTTTTTGATCCATTTAGCCACTCTGTGTCTCTTAACTGGTGCATTTAGTCCATTTACATTGAGAGAAAGAATTGTCCTGGGATTTAACGCCATCTTTATTTCAAAATTTGGTGTGTCTTTTGGGTAGACTTGTCTTAGATTAGGTCTTTCAGTTTTTCTCTTAAGACTGGTTTTGTGTCTGTGAAGTTTCTGAGCTGTTTTTTGTCTGTGAAACCATGTATTCTTCCGTCAAACCGGAAAGTGAGTTTTGCTGGGTATAGTATTCTGGGTGAAGCATTCATTTCATTCAGTCTTGTCACAATATCCCACCACTGCTTTCTGGCATTGAGTGTTTCTGGTGACAGGTCTGCTGTAAATCTCAGGGAAGCTTGCTTGAACGTGATTTCCCCTTTTGATCTTGCTGTTTTCAGAATTCTGTCTCTATCTGTGGGATTTGTCATTGTGACTAGGATGTGTCTTGGGGTGGTTTTTCTGGGGTCTCTTTTGGTTGGTACTCTTTGGGCATGCAGGATTTGATCACATATATTCTTTAGCTCTGGGAGTTTCTCTTTAATGATGTTCTTGACCGTTGATTCTTCCTGGAAATTTTTTTCCTGGGTCTCTGGGACTCCAATGATTCTTAAGTTGTTTCTGTTGATCTTATCATAGACTTCTATTTTCATCTGTTCCCATTCTTTGACTAATTTTTCCATTGTCTGCTCATTTGCTTTAAGTTTTTTGTCCAATCTCTCCTGCTGTATGGAATTGTTATGTATCTCATCTTCCACAGCACCAAGTCTATTCTCAGCTTCTGATACCCTGTCCCAGAGCTTATCCATTTTGTCATTCACTTCGTTTACTGACTTTTTCAGTCCTGTTAGTTGACATGTTATTTCAGTTTGGAGTTTTGTGATTTCTGTCTTCATATTTTCTTGGTTCTTATTAGTGTTCTGTTCAACTCTATCCATGGTTTCTTTGAGTTCTTTGAACATATTCCATATTGCTAGTCTAAAGTCCTTATCTGAGAGTTTGATTAGTTGGTTGGTCATTATCTGGTCCTCAGAATTGTCATCTTCATTCTCTATGTCTGATGCTGGCCTGCGTTGTTTCCCCATTGTCACACTTGTATTGTGGGTTTTTCTACGTGTTGTGGTGGTATTCATTGTCTATATGATGCAGGCAGCACACTCCTCTGGCTCCTCCCTTTCTGAATGGGCTGACTTGCCTCTAAGGGAGGGGAGTCCTCCGTGGATGAAGCCTCACACTGGGTCAAATCTTAGGCCCGAGCATGCAACAGAGAAGACAGTCAGGAGAGAAATGTTTGCTTCTGTGATATAGCGCTGTTTTTAGTGTGATTTTTTTCTTCTTGTTGCAATGGAGTTCTTTCCTTAGAAAGAGTGCACGGCCCGCGTAGCGAAGTGGAGTGGCCGTGCTCCGCTGGAGCCTCTTTTTGCCCCACTCGCAAGAGTTTCACGCAAGAGGACAGTAGACAGACATAGACAGGTCACACTCACAGTTTTTCACAGTTGGGCTCTACTGGGCCGGTGTACTTTCGCGGATTTTCCCCGCCTGGTGTCACACACAGGGAGCCGGCTTTTGCAAAGCTTTTCC
Organism: Suncus etruscus; assembly: GCF_024139225.1. NCBI lineage: Eukaryota > Metazoa > Chordata > Mammalia > Eulipotyphla > Soricidae > Suncus > Suncus etruscus. Next base: position 97,216,350 of record NC_064855.1, on the reverse strand, counting down.
AGTTTTCATGCTCTGTAGTCCCTCCCTGGAAATGGCGTCTGGGCGAGCGAGGTTTCTGGAGCCTCTTTTTGCCCCACTCGCAAGAGTTTCACGCAAGAGGACAGTAGACAGACATAGACAGGTCACACTCACAGTTTTTCACAGTTGGGCCCCACTGGGCCGGTGTACTTTCATGGATTTTCCCCGCCTGGTGTCACACACAGCGAGCCGGCTTTTGCAAAGCTTTGCCGGTTTTCATGCTCTGTAGTCCCTCCCTGAAAATGGCGTCTGGGCGAGCGAGGTTTCTGGAGCCTCTTTTTGCCCCACTCGCAAGAGTTTCACGCAAGAGGACAGTAGACAGACATAGACAGGTCACACTCACAGTTTTTCACAGTTGGGCCCCCCTGGGCCGGTGTACTTTCGCGGATTTTCCCCGCCTGGTGTCACACACAGGGAGCCGGCTTTTGCCTCAAATTCTTAAAAGGAGTAACAAGATAATTTATTCTATCAATAAGAACAAGTTGCACTCATGCTAGAGGCCTTCTCCCTAGCTTGGGGAGTGCTGGGAGGGTTGGCAGGCCCCCAGCCGTTTTCCTATTTCTCCCCTGGACTACAGGCTTTCCCTGGGTGCTGGCTCAGGTGGACTCTATAGTGGTCCTCAGGCTTCCCCCCTTTCTCTCCCTACACTAAGGGGGAGGAGGGTGGGCAGATGCAGCATTGGTGTATGTCAGGACTTTCACTGGTAATGTTTTTTCTCATTGGTCTCCATTTTAAAAACCTATATATATAAAAACCTACTATATATATTGAAAATAAAAATGAGAATATGGACTCTCAGGCTGGGAAGAGACCAGTACTTTTTTCCTACTTATTTACTCTGAGCGGCCTCTAGGCCTCTTCCTACTTCATTTTGTAACTGTGGTTGCTACCATACTAAGTTTCTGATTAGTTCCCACTCAAATGCATTTCTTGATATGGAACTGCGGGGAGTCATTTTGCAGACTCCAGAAGGCTAAATCACAGACCAAAGTGGTGTCCAGGATTCAGCACCCTCCTCCCAACTATTTCTAATGACATAAAAGGGACATGCATATCTCCTTTGAATATTGTAGATATATTCCTTTACCACTACAACTATTATTGAATATCCCCTTAAACGGTGACAATTGTGTCCACTGTCTTTGTGAACTGTTCAATAAGGAATTTTGGGGGCCGGCAAGGTGGCGCTAGAGGTAAGGTAGCGCCTTGAAAGCGCTAGCCAAGGAAGGACCGTGGTTCAATCCCCTGCTGTCCCATATGGTCCCCCCAAGCCAGGGGCAATTTCTGAATGCTTAACTACGAGTAACCCCTGAGCATCAAATGGGTGTGGCCCGAAAAACCAAAAAAAAAAAAAAAAAAAGGAATTTTGGTGAAAGAGTCCCTCAGTTTAATGCTTATGTTTGAACCAAGTCACGGGGATTGTTGCACTTGTTCTTGTGGCCCCCATATGTGTCAATAATGCCACATGGCATTATTCCTTGTTTCCATAGACACATTAAAATGGAAAATACTATACATACAAATAAGTTCTTATCTAGTAGAGATAGGAACACACAAATCTTGTAGTGCAATGAGACCTTACGCCCTGAACATTGACATGATGACCTGGCACAGGCCTCTGAAGTATGGGCATTCTCCATTCACCCCGAACCAGGGAAGCCATCTATGAAACATCCAAAGTTGTCTATGACATCACCTGGAAGCAATCCTCTACCAGGGAAGACCCTTCTGCTGCTCTGACATTGGTCTACTCAAAAGAGTCTTCCCTTAACACTGAGAAGACTTAAACAACAGCAACGACCTGCGTACTGGACAGGGCTTTCTGCATTGCCTTTAATTGTGAGTTGAAATTAGAGGACACTCCACACCATCCTGACTTCAATGTAGGATATACAGATTCCAGGATCTTCAATACAGAAACATGATACCAACAACAGAGACTGTGTGAAAAATAAAACTGTATTGGCACTACAGACAATGACCTGGATTGGACAAACTAGTTTGCCTCGAGCCTAGAGTTGATCTTATGTCAGGAAACTTCAGGGGTAGGGTCTCCTTGTATTTATGCCAAGGCTTTTCCTTTCTATGCCCCCTATACTTTGGTGGGCACATACAAACAATAATTGCCACTCTAACACCATTTTTACTGTGCTCCTTTGACTCTAAACCTTAAAAAAATCCACTTAAACTTTTGAGGTTAACTTAAACTAATATGCATGTGCATGGAAAAGTAAAAAAGCTACTATGCCTTCAAGTTTAAGGAGTTACATAAATTTTATGGCTTTAGATTGCTTTGTGTACCACTAAAAATGTTATAATGTACTACAATCTGGGGTCTTGAGGGACAAAGTAATTGTACATGGGTTCTGTTTTATTTTTCTTAATGTTCTTTGACTGTAAGTTCAAAATTAAGGTGTCAGCAGGGGGATTTCTTCTGAGAGCTCTGTTTTTGGGTGATTGTCCTTCCACGGTAATTTTACCTTGTTAAAAAAAAAAGAACGAGTGGCTATAGGGGCTGGAGAGATAGCACAGCAGTAGGGCGTTTGCCTTGCACACAGCCTATCCAAGACAGACAATGGTTCGAATCCTGGCATTTGATATGGTCCCCTGTGCCTGCCAGGAGCGATTTCTGAGCACAGAGCCAGGAGTAACTTCTGAGGACTGAAGGGTGTGTCCCCAAAACAATATCAACAAACAAATGAGTGATTGCAAATAGTGGAGCAAAGCAGTTAGGGCAGAGAAGGGACCACTATGACAATGATAGCTGGGATAAGAACTGGGTGATACAGTGGTGTTTGCCTTGCAAGCAAGCAGCCGATCCAAGACTTAAGGTGGTAGGTTCAAATCCCGGCATCCCTTATGGTCCCCCGTGCCTGCCAGGAGCTATTTCTGAGCAGATAGCCAGGAGTAACCCCTGAGAACACTGCCGGGTGTGGCCCAAAAAACAAAAAACAAACAAACAGAAAAAAACAACAACTGGGTGGTAGATGAAGATAACATGATATCCAAGGTGCCCATCCATTAACAACAATGCAAACCATACTGTCTAAAGAGGCAGCAAGGGGGGAAGGAAAACTAGAGACATTGGTGGTGGGAAATATTCATCAATGAAGGGTAGTTATATTGTAAGACTGAAAGTCAACCATGAACAATTTTGGAATCACAGTGTTTAAATAAAAGGGAAAAAAAAAAGAACAGGTTGCAGTTAAAAAACAATCAGAGAACAAAGTAATTCTTGCGGTTTTAGCATAAGATTTTCAAATTGTGAAAACATTAAATGATCTGAGCATATATCAGAGTCATAATTCTTTGACTTTAAAATTAAAATTCAATACATAAAATATAATAAATAAAATTTTAAGAAATTGTAAATAAATCCAGTGGGCATTATATATAGCCCAACAAGATCTCCAACAACGAAAAAAAAAAAAGAAAAAGAAAGAAAGCACACTAGAAAATATTATCAAAGAAATTGAGGGGAAAGAATTTTCTTTTGAAATAAAGTATACCATAATGTAGACTGAAAGTTAACATGTGTTGAACGAAATTTAATGAGAAAGTATCTATGCCTTAGCATTTATAAAAAAGTTTTAGAATTATAAGGAATAATAGAGTTAGTAAGATTGCATGACAGAAATAATTACAAAGAAACTTATCCGACTTCTCACAATCAACAGAAAATTATATTAAGAATTTAGTAAGACATTTAAAATTTATAGGTAAGTGATTTTGAAAAGATTTTTTACTCAGGCAAACTATTTTAATACTTGCATATACTAAAAACTCTGCCTCCCTTCTTGCTGTTTTACCTATTGACAGCTTTTAATCTCGACCAAGAATCTGCCTCTTGCCTAAGATTTATGGAAATCTATATGAAATTTACTTTCTTTTTTGGCACTGGCAAGAAGTTCAAACACTCACTTACACCTTAACCACAAAAAAAGGGGAAATTTCATTAGCTCTTCCTTCAATTAAGCCACTTATTACTCTTTGGATACCTGTTCTGCTATATCTTCAGAAAGTCTCGTGTAAGTAATAAACACTTTACTCCATCTTGTTTAATGTGAGATGTCATCAGTGACTAGATTTAAACTAATATTGCTTATTAGTTTAAGCAATAAAATGAATAAATAGGTAATTTATCCTACCCACAACAAGGCAACCATAAAAGATAAGTGAAATAAAAACATTTATGAATATACAAAATGTTAGAAATCTTATTTTCTATGTAACTTTCTGAGTGAGATAACTGAGATACAGACGAGATAATTTGGAAAACAAAGCTAGTTAATAATCTGGAGTTAAATGAATAATAATTGTTTCTAACTCATCAACTATTCTGAGAATAAAATTAGTTTGTATATGTGCTTTATTAAAAAATTAAATCACTATATATATACAGTTAAAACTGTTGATAGTTAAACTTCAGTACAAGTACCCACACCCACTTTACCAGTGTTCATTTCCCAGCATGTTTCCCTAGTTATCCTGCTGGGTGTGGAGGGATTCCTTTGGTAAATCTGCTGTAATTCTTAAGGACACACTTTTGTACTTAGTTTTTCTATTTTCCTGTTTTCATTATTCTATTCATATGGTTTACATTATTCTGATTAGGCTGTGTATTGGAGCATTTATTTTTTTGTTATTTTGGGGGGGCACACGCAGTGACACTCAGGGGTTACTCCTGGCTATGCACTCAGAAATCGCTCCTGGCTTGGGGGTCCATATGGGTCCCTTTGGGATCGAACCACGGTCCATCCTAGGTTAGCCGCGAGCAAGGCAAATGTCCTACCACTTGAGCCATCGCTCCAGTCCTTGAAGCATTTTTATTTGAGTCTTTTTTAGCTGGTACCCTTTGGGCCTCCCATATGTGGGTACATACAGTCTCTAATAATGGGAACTTCTCACCAATGATATCTTTAATTGCTGCTTCTTTATAGGGTTGTCTTCCAGTTCCTCTGGAACCCATACAGTGCTTATGTTGTTCCTCTTGGATTAATTCAAAAGTTCTCTTGTCAGCTGTTCATTTATGTTACTATTCTTTTTTATTTTCTGATATCATCTATTTGAGCTCACTGATTCTGTCCTCAACAGCCGTTATACTCTGCTGGTGAGACCCTCCAGTGAGTTTTTCATTTTGTCTACCAAGATTTTAGTTTTGTGATTCTGTTTGAAGCATTCTCATTTCTGCTTTCATGTCACTCTTTTGTTTATTGGCTTTCTGTTCCATGGCTTCTTTGAGCTCCTTGAAGTGCTTCAAATTTTATATGTAAAGTTCTGATCGATTGAGTCTGCCAAGCTACCATCTTTGTTCAGCAGGCATGTTTTGTTTCCCCATGATCACTATTGCAAGTTTGGAAGTGTTTAATATAAATTGTTCTGTGACTAAATTACTAGAAGAAATGTGTGACCTTGGCAGGAAGTGGAACTGTTATGTTCTACTCAGGGTGCTGATCTGGAAAGCTAAATAGCTCTTCTGAGTCACAAAAAGAACCTCAATGTCACTGTCTGACTCAGTTTATCAGGACTGTCTAAAATTAGATTTATATGTAAATTTTATAAAACATTGCTAAGCACAATAAGCATTAAACAAATATGCACTAGTAAAAAATTTAAAACAAAAATAAGTCAAATAAAATCAAGTACAACTAGAATCTCAGAGATGTTATTAATAGGTACAATCTTGGGTAAAGTAGGAAATTCAGTACTAGATTAATAGCATATTGATTATAATAGAGTAATAGTAATAATAAATGTATGCCATAAGCTATTAGAGCATTATATACAATAATCCAGTAGTATTCAAACTATGCCCCCTGGGCCACATATTGTATTTGTTTCCTTTTGTTTCTTCACTTCAAAATAAGATGTATGCAGTGTGCATTGAAATTTGTTCATAATTTTTGTTTTTACTATAGTCCGGCCCTCCAACAGTCTGAGGGACAGTGAACTGGCCCCCTGTTCAAAAAGTTTGAGGACCTCTGAGATATAATCCATGTCTATCAGGAAAAGTGTTGTGTGATTTTGTTGTCATTTTTGGTATGGGGACCATACCCTGCAATACTCAGGGGTTACTTCTACCTCTACCTTAGAGATTACCATGGGTGATGCTCAGGGGACTGTATGGGATGCTGAAGATCAAATCCAGGTTGGACATATGCAAGGCAAGCACTTGACCTGCTGTACTAATGATCTGGCTCCCCAAAATATGTATTTTTTTTTTCTAAATGCTTATGTGACTCCTATAATAGCAGGATGAAGGATGTCATTTTAACCATCAAAAAGAAGGAACTGTTTTGTGCCTATTTTTCAAGCACAATGATATAGCTAGGAATACAATTTTTGTTCAGAGATATCGCTCAATGTGCTAATATGAATATGGGAACCCCATGTTTGATCCTTAGTACAACATCATTTCCAAACAACACCAGAAGCAATCTCAGAATGCAACCCCTGATCCATGAGTAGCCTTGAACACTGCTGGGCATAACCTCTTCAAAGCAAAGAAAACAAAAATGAAAAATTCAGTTCTCTAACAGTAGCTACGCTCAGGGTTACTAGTAATATTGATATATAACATTGTTAAGCTACAAAAATGAAATTTATTTCTGTGAGGTTATTATAAATTTGAGCCAGTATTTTTTTTTAATTTTTATTTTGATCATATTGGCTTACATATCTTTCACAGTAGTATTTTAGGTACATATTAACATTGAATCAGGAGAATTTCCATCACCAAATTTGTCCTCCCCCCACCCCCGTTCCCTTCCTGCAACCCATATACCCCACTATCACCCCCCCCCCGGTCTGCTAGAATAGGTGGTCCCCTCTTTGTCTAGCTTACAGTTAGTGATCATATATCTGTTTGGTCCTGGTACCCTCCCTTGTTTCTCCCTCTATTTGAGAGACAGAGCTAGATAATTCAAGTTATGTGGTTTTGTTTGCAATAGAATGAGGAAGGAAGGAAGGAAGGAAGGAAGGAAGGAAGGAAGGAAGAAAGAAAGAAAGAAAGAAAGAAAGAAAGAAAGAAAGAAAGAAAGAAAGAAAGAAAGAAAGAAAGAAAGAAAGAAAGAAAGAAAGAAAGAAAGAAAGAAGAAGAAAGAAGAAAGAAGAAGAAAGAAAGAAAGAAAGAAAGAAAGAAAGAAAGAAAGAAAGAAAGAAAGAAAGAAAGAAAGAAAGAAAGAAAGAAAGAAAGAAAGAAAGAAAGAAAGAAAGAAAGAAAGAAAAAGAAAGAAAAGAAAAATCAAATAAGCTAAAAATGGGCAGAGTCCTTAGAGGCTTTCAACCTCACTTTGAGAGAGGACATGAAAAAGGTAATTGAAACACCACAACAATACAGAAAGAAATATCAAATTAAATATCCAGTGAGCACTACAGCAATAAAGACAAGCACCACACAATAGTCTCGTTCCTGAAATCAACCATGCTGGAGTGCAAAAAGAAAGAGAAAGATAAGATAAAATAAAATAAAATTGGAGACATCAACTTCAATATCTATACCAAAATAAAGAAGTCAAAAAATAAATCAATAAATCAATATATATGTGAATAATATGATTATTTTGTGCTTCTTTTTCTTTTTCCCCCTACATAGGCACAGTAACTATTGGGGATAGAGGGAATTTTCTTGGCCTAGAGATTCAGGGTTTTTCCATCCCTGAAGTATACTGTCATGGGATTAACTATAGACTCCTTGCATGATCACTTACTCACCTCTCTGTGCTTTTCTGGTGTATGGAAGACTTCTGCTTCGTCATGGATGGTAAGATCAGACCTCTGTATCTAGAGATCTTGGTGTCTGTACAGCTCAAGGAATGGAGCTGATGATGAAGTCTTTCTTTGTGTTTCTAGCAGTTCTGCTTCTTTAGTGTCGTTTTAATCCATCTTCTGTAGTTGGTGGTCTTGGTCATTATGCTGCTCCTAGGATGGAGCCTGGGATAGAGTCTTTTGTTATGTTTTCGGAAGACCCGTTCAGTTGCTATTGTCTCAGTCAGACCTCTGGAATTGGAGATCTTGTTTGTTGAACAGACTGCAGACCAAAAGCTAGGCAAGAGCTTTTTGTTGTTGTTGTTGTTGGTGGTGGTGGTGGTGGTGGTGGTCCCGGGATGCGTATTGTCCATTCCTGGTTGTATCAACCAGTCATCTGTAGATAGTGATCTTGGCTTTTGCACAGATCCAAGGATGACATGTCTTCTGATTTTGTCTTGTCGTTGGCTGGTGAGGAAGGACAACTTGCTCTTAGATCAAGTTGTTCCCATTTCCTCGTGGCCATACTGATGCATGTTGGTGTCAGAGCAGCATTAAGGATGTCCCGGAGGAAATTTGGTTCCTGGAGCTGTTGTGGAGAACTGTCATTTCTATGTCTGGGATCCAGGAGTCAAGGTCGGTGCCTAATCCCCTGGGGTCTAAGTTGGTTCTACATGACATACGTTCAGGGTAGGAGATGCCCCTGTGTTGTAAAAAAGTATGAGTTCTTATCCCTAGTATTAAGAGCTTGTTTTACACTTAGAATTTCCCCTTTTTTAAATATGCCTTTGCAGGAAGAAGTGGTGCTACATTATATTGCTGGTAGATTTGGGAGTGGAGAGAGAAGAAAACAGACACACGACAAAAACTAAAAAGATATATGCTCACACATATCTAAAGAAAAAAAGTTTAAATAAAAGACATAATTAAAGGAATAAAGTGGGACTGGGAGAGATAGCATGGAGGCAAGGCATCTGTTCTTCCTGCCGAAGGGCAGTGTTGAGCCAGTATTTAAGCTTCTTTTCTTTTATACTTTGGATATATTAAAACATTGTTCAGTAGAACACACACACAAACACACACACACACCCCCCTATATATGTAACACTTTACTCCACGTTTTTCCCCTTCAAAGCAGAATACTAGTAACTACATTGTCTTTACCCGAGTCACAATTTGCTCAAATAATCCTCATTTTTATCAAGCTTGAAAAAGTTGACACTTAATTCCTTTATTAACTAAGAACCCCATCAGCTAGCATTGCATTTAGTAGAGTTTAGTGTCCGAATCATTAGGTTGCCTTTGAACACAAGATTCAGTTCTTGGGGACAAGGTTTAGTTCTAAAGGGTTTGTGGTCATTGACATATCCCTTAAAAAGAGGAACAAATCCAAGGTCAATGACAAAAATCAAGGTTAAGCTAGACTAGAAAGAAAGGAAAGGTATCACTCAGTATCAATTGAGTCACTGATCAGTGTCAGGTTTGTGTGACCACTTCACATACATCATTCCAAATATTTGTACTCATCACATATGAGGAGAGGAAGCAACTAAGTAACTGCCCAACAGTACATAAAGCAGTGTTTGAAAAGAAAATATTACAGACACCTTGATTAATAATAAAAAAGATCAAAAGAGGGACTGGTCTGGTGGCACAAACAGTAGGGCATTTGCTCTGGCCTCAAATTTAAGGTCGCAAAGAATCTCACACTCTATAGGAGGAATTTCAGTTATTATTATCAATGATATTTGGAGTTCTTGCTCTTAAGTATTAAAATGGAATCAGAGCTGTGGTACAACATGTAAGGTGTTTGCCTTGCATGCGCTAGCCTAGGATGGACCTCGGTTCGATCCTTCGGTGTCCCACATGGTCCCCCAAGCCAGGAGCTATTTCTGAGTGCATAGCCTCAAGAGTAACACCTGAGAGTCACCAGGTGTAACCCAAACTAGAAAATTAATAATAAAATTAAGGAGAGCTTCTGAAGATATAGTACAACAGTTAGGTCATTTGGCTTTCACATAGCCGCCACTAGTTAAATCTCTGGACAACATATGGTTTTCCAAACATCACTAGGAATGATTGCTAAGAACAGATCAAGGAGTTACTCCTGAGAACACTTGGGAATGGTTCAAATACCCCTGTATTTCCACACCCCATCCCTTCCCTGGAACTCCACAACTGAGATTAACAAATCTGTTTGGTAACCAAAGGCCATAAATGCCCATTCTTTACAAAAAATATCAGCCAATATCAGCATTTAATCTGTTTACTCACTTAATACCATCAACAAAATTTTGCTATATAGTCCAGGCAAACGGGTCAATGACTGTGAAACTTTGCTACATAAGAGATAATGTGAATTTTTCAAAACTGAAAAATAACTGAAAAAAAAAACCCTCTTTCCTTCAGCAACCATTGAAAACCAATAATTTCCAATGATTTTAAATATAGAGAGTGCTTGAATCAAACAAATGAATTTTTTCAGGTTTGGGTATTCTTTGTCATTTTGAGCTCATTATGTTATTCTCTGGGACCTAAAATAGATTTTTAAATGAATATTAAAAGTTACAATTTGGGACTGGAGAGATAGCATGGAGGTCAAGCGTTTGCCTTTCATGCAGAAGGATGGTGGTTCCAATCCTGGCATCCCATATGGTCCCCTGTGCCTGCCAGGGGCAATTTCTGAGCATTGAGCCGGGAGTAACCCCTGAGCACTGCCGGGTGTGACCAAAAAACCAAGTTACAATTTAACATTCTATTGATTTGGCTACGAGATTTCCTGTTTTTTAAAGGCTTGCAATGTCTTATAATATTACAATGATTATTATTACTATTCGTCAAGTGCATATATCAAGGTTAGCTCTCCTAATTCACAAGAAATTTACCAGACATCCACCTGGTTTATGTATTATATATACAGTGCTCAGCAGTTGGTACAGGCACAATCTCAGAGATGGAAAAATTCCCATTTAACCAATCCAGGCTTAAAAACCATAGTATAGTTATGGCATTTCTTTTCTTTACTTCACAGAGTTTCCAAACCTGATAAAGCCTTCTTCTTAAATATGATATGAAAAGTGCAGCCTCAAAATCCAGGGGTCTGTACATTACAAGGGAAAATGATCTGTTACTCCACAGGATCTTTGGTAATAGATAATAAAACTTTTAGACTGAGAGCATCCCTAAACCAAAGACAACCACGTACACATCTTCAAAGTTCTTTATCTTTAATGAATTAAAACATAAGACCAAAGTATGATTTTAGAATGCTGAACTATTGCCATCACACTTCTGCAATTCAAGTCAAATATTAAGCTATTGTATCATTCCTTAGATTTTAAAATCTTGAACGATAGCATTTACTATTATCAAACAACTAAATCAAAGATTTATAATGCAATTCTTCTACATCATTGGGTCAGGTTTTTTGAGACTTAATTTACAATTAACCCTTCATTTGCTGGCTCATGAGTCTGTTCACTTCATAATGAACAAAGATTCCTCTTGGAAATGACAGTCCCACTTTTATTTTCATACCTCTACAATTAGTCATAAGATGTAGTCTCTCAAATCAAAAACTACCCTATTCATCTTACAGAAAGTGTACCTTATGCGACAGCAAATGGAGGATAAACGAGCTTTGTACAACATTTAGCCGTGCAGATTCTAAAAGGAGGAGGGTTGGCTTTAAAACTCAAAATTTAAGGTTATCTAATCGTCTAAGCCTCACCTACCTCATAGAATAAGATGCAATATTGATGTTATGAAAGCATGGTTAGAGTGAAAGAAGCTAATGCAGGAAAGATTCCTAGCATAGTCTAAGTAGGCAATCAATGCTTGTCACTAGCACACACCCTATTGAACAGTTTTATCTTGACTTCAACTTCCTTCCAAGTCTTGAACATCTTGCCAGAATTCTTTGAACAAAGTGTGAAGTGAACAATGAATTTTAGTTGAAAAAATATCAGATTATTTTTACTTTATTAATAACACATTTTAATTTTTATATATAATTTATATTCTCATTTACTGAAAACTATCTAATTTAAAACAAAAACAACAACAAAACTATCTAATTTATAAATAAATTGAATGAAGCAGATGGTAGAAGATAATACATATGAATAGAATTTGGAATAAGAATAGCTCACTTAGCAAATCAGTTTCTATATTGTGATACATTAACAAAAGTGATTTAACAATAAAAGCTTAGGAGTTCACGACATCTTTCAAACTGGTTTCTTTACTTATTAAAGAAACAATATAAAGTAAATAAAAATAATTTATCCAAAGGTGCAATTAGAAAATTTTAAGATTAATCAATTGCTCTTAACTAAAACTAATTTTATCCATAACTAAAAGAAGCCCAAGTATCAATTTTGATAATAAATCTAAATACACAATAAAACATAGCTTGTTTCAACTTTTCATTTTTTTACTATGCATGGTATTGTACCATAAGTACATACAGAAGATTAAGAAAAATAGAAAAAACAATCATAAATGTAAATAAATGAGACTTGCCTGCTCATATATATTTGAAACAAATATAACACAAACTGTAATAACTAATTTTCATTAGAATTAATGCTTTCTTTGCTAACACCATGTCATAATTTTAAAAGATGTTAGCAATCTGGAGACAGGAATAGAAAACAAAAGCTGTATTTTAAAAATCTCTTCACTATCAGCATGCATTTATCATCTGTATCTGCTCAATTAAACTGATAATTAACCCAAAATAACACCTCAGTTAAAAATACATAAGTGTGAAGTACAAATAACCTAATGCCAGAATATAAAAATAGCTTCCATCAAGCTTTCGGTAGCACTAAGTACATACTATGAATTTGTTTTAGATTATTGCCAAAGAAAAACTTTCATAAGGTTTGTCACCCATTTTTATTTAAGAGTTGACAACATTTTTCAGAGTAAGTTTTGTATCAATTTAAAGTATTATACATGATTGTACATTTCTTTGGAAAATCCTCAGTGTTCATAGTTGGTTCAATATCTTCACAACTTAATGTTTTATTGGACATCATTCAAAGTGTGATGGATGGACATCTACATAGGATGCAGGCATTAACCTTAACTGGACCTGAGTGACTCACATATCTTGATTTTAAAAACTTATATAGGAAATAATGCAAAGTAAAAATGGTCTTTTAAGAAATAAACAAGAACTTAAAACTGTAAGGAAAATCAGAAGAATGTGTGTTAATACTAATTTTTTTTAAATTTATTTAAACACCTTAATTACATACATGATTGTGTTTGGGTTTCAGTCATGTAAAGAACACCACCCATCACCAGTGCAACATTCCCATCACCAATGTCCCAAGTCTCACTTCGCCCCACCCGACCCCCGCCTGTACTCTAGACAGGCTCTCCATTTTCCTAATACATTCTCATTATTAGGACAGTTCAAAATGTAGTTATTTCCCTAACTAAACTCATCATTCTTTGTGGTGAGCTTCCTGAGGTGAGCTGGAACTTCCAGCTCTTTTCTCTTTTGTGTCTGAAAATTATTATTACAAGAATGTCTTTCATTTTTCTTAAATCCCATAGATGAGTGAGACCATTCTGCGTTTTTCTCTCTCTCTCTGACTTATTTCACTCAGCATAATAGATTCCGTGTACATCCATGTATAGGAAAATTTCATGACTTCATCTCTCCTGACAGCTGCATAATATTCCATTGTGTATATGTACCACAGTTTCTTTAGCCATTCGTCTGTTGAAGGGCATCTTGGTTGTTTCCAGAGTCTTGCTATGGTAAATAGTGCTGCAATGAATATAGGTGTAAGGAAGGGGTTTTTGTATTGTATTTTTGTGTTCCAAGGGTATATTCCTAGGAGTGGTATAGCTGGATTGTATGGGAGCTCGATTTCCAGTTTTTGGAGGAATCTCCATATCGCTTTCCATAAAGGTTGAACTAGACGGCATTCCCACCAGCAGTGGATAAGAGTTCCTTTCTCTCCACATCCCTGCCAACACTGTTTATTCTCATTCTTTGTGATGTGTGCCATTCCTGGGGTGTGAGGTGGTATCTCATCGTTGTTTTGATTTGCATCTCCCTGATGATTAGTGATGTGGAACATTTTTTCATGTGTCTTTTGGCCATGTGTATTTCTTCTTTGTCAAAGTGTCTGTTCATTTCTTCTCCCCATTTTTTGATGGGGTTAGATGTTTTTTTCTTGTAAAGTTCTGTCAGTGCCTTGTATATTTTGGAGATTAGCCCCTTATCTGATGGGTATTGGGTGAATAGTTTCTCCCACTCAGTGGGTGGCTCTTGTATCCTGGGCACTATTTCCTTTGAGGTGCAGAAACTTCTCAGCTTAATATATTCCCATCGGTTAATCTCTGCTTTCACTTGCTTGGAGAGTGCAGTTTCCTACTTGAAGATGTCTGTAATGTCCTGGAGTGTTTTGCCTATGTGCTGTTCTATATATCTTATGGTTTTGGGGCTGATATCGAGGTCTTTAATCCATTTGGATTTTACCTTCGTACATGATGTTAGCTGGGGGTCTAAGTTCAATTTTTTTGCAAGTGGCTATCCAATTGTGCCAACACCACTTGTTGAAGAGGCTTTCCCTGCTCCATTTAGGAATTCCTGCTCCTTTATCAAAAATTAGGTGATTGTATGTCGGGGGAACATTTTCTGAGTATTCAAGCCTATTCCACTGATCTGAGGACCTATCCTTATTCCAATACCATGCTGTTTTGATAACTGTTCCTTTGTAGTACAGTTTAAAGTTGGGGAAAGTAATTCCTCCCATATTCTTTTTCCCAATGATTGCTTTAGCTATTCGAGGGTGTTTATTGTTCCAAATGAATTTCAAAAGTGTCTGATCCACTTCTTTGAAGAATGTCATGGGTATCTTTAGAGGGATGGCATTAAATCTGTATAATGCCTTGGGGAGTATTGCCATTTTGATGATGTTAATCCTGCCAATCCATGAGCAGGGTATGAGTTTCCATTTCCGTGTGTCCTCTCTTATTTCTTGGAGCAGAGTTTTATAGTTTTCTTTGTATAGGTCCTTCACATATTTCGTCAAGTTGATTCCAAGATATTTGAGTTTTGTGGTACTATTGTGAATGGGGTCGTTTTCTTAATGTCTATTTCATCCTTATTACTATTGGTGTATAGAAAGGCCATTGATTTTTGTGTGTTAATTTTGTAGCCTGCCACCTTGCTATATGAGTCTATTGTTTCTAGAAGCTTTTTGATAGAGTCTTTAGGGTTTTCTAAGTAGAGTATCATGTCATCTGCAAACAGTGAGAGCTTGACTTCTTCCTTTCCTATCTGGATTCCCTTGATATCCTTTTCTTGCCTAATCGCTATAGCAAGTACTTCCAGTGCTATGTTGAATAGGAGTGGTGAAAGAGGACAGCCTTGTCTTGTGCCAGAATTTAGAGGGAAGGCTTTCAGTTTTTCTCCATTGAGGATAATATTTGCCACTGGCTTGTGGTAGATGGCCTTCACTATATTGAGAAAGGTTCCCTCCATTCCCATCTTGCTGAGAGTTTTGATCAAGAATGGGTGTTGGACCTTATCAAATGCTTTCTCTGCATCTATTGATATGATCATGTGGTTTTATTTTTCTTGTTATTGATGTTGTGTATTATGTTGATAGATTTACGGATGTTAAACCAGCCTTGCATTCTGGGATGAAACCTACGTGATCATAGTGGATGATCTTCTTAACGAGGCATTGAATCCTATTTGCCAGGATTTTGTTGAAGATCTTTGCATCTGCATTCATCAGTGATATTGGTCTGTAATTTTCTTTTTTGGTAGCGTCTCTGTCTGGTTTAGGTATCAAGGTGATGTTGGCTTCATAAAAGCTATTTGGAAGTGTTTCTGTTTGTTCAATTTCATGAAAGAGTCTTGCCAAGATTGGCAGTAGTTCCTCTTGGAAAGTTTGATAGAATTCATTAGTGAATCCATCTGGACCTGGGCTTTTGTTTTTCGGCAGACATTAGATTACTGTTTTAATTTCATCAATGGTGATGGGGGTGTTTAGATATGCTACATCCTCTTCCTTCAACCGTGGAAGATTATAAGAGTCCAAGAATTTATCCATTTCTTCCAGGTTCTCATTTTTAGTGGCGTAGAGTTTTTCAAAGTAGTTTCTGATTACCCTTTGAATCTCTGTCATATCAGTAGTGATCTCTCCTTTTTCATTCCTGATACGAGTTATCAAGTTTCTCTCTCTCTCTTTCTTTGTTAGGTTTGCCAGTGGTCTATCAATCTTGTTTATTTTTTCAAAGAACCAACTTCTGCTTTCGTTGATCTTTCGGATTGTTTTTTGAGTTTCCACTTCGTTGATTTCTGCTCTCAGCTTTGTTATTTCCTTCTGTCTTCCTACTCTTGGGTCCTTTTGTTGAGCATTTTCTAGTTCTATTAGCTGTGTCATTAAGCTACTCAGGTAAGCTCCTTCTTCCTTCCTGATGTGTGCTTGCAAAGCTATAAATTTTCCTCTCAGTACTGCTTTTGCTGTGTCCCATAAGTTTTGAGTGTTTGTGTCTTTATTGTCATTTGTTTCCAGGAACCTTTTTATTTCCTCCTTGATTTCATCTCGGACCCACTGGTTATTGAGCATGAGGCTGTTTAACTTCCAGGTGTTAAAGTGTTTCTTCTGAGTCCTTTTGGAGTTCACAATAATTTCAGAGCCTTGTGGTCAGCGAAGGTAGTCTGCAAAATTTCTATCCTCTTGATCTTATGGAGGTATGTTTTATGTGCCAGCATGTAGTCTATCCTGGAGAATGTCCCATGTACATTGGAGAAGAATCTGTATCCAGGTTTCTGGGGATGGAGTGTCCTATATATATCCATTAGGCCTCTTTCTTCCATTTCTCTCCTCAGGTCTAGTATATTCTTGTTGGGTTTCAGTCTGGTTGACCTATCCAGTGTTGACAAAGCCGTGTTAAGGTCCCCCACAATTATTGTGTTGTTGTTGATATTATTTTTCAGATTTGTCAACAGTTGTATTAAATATTTTGCTGGCCCCTCATTCGGTGCATATATGTTTAGGAGAGTGAATTCTTCCTGCTCTACGTACCCCTTGATTAATATAAAATGTCCATCTTTGTCCCTTACAACCTTCCTGAGTATAAAGTTTGCATTATCTGATATTAGTATGGCCACTCCAGCTTTTTTATGGGTGTTGTTTGCTTGGATAATTTTTCTCCAGCCTTTTATTTTGAGTCTATGTTTGTTCTGACTATTCAGGTGCGTTTCTTGTAGTCAGCAGAAGGTTGGATTGAGTTTTTTGATCCATTTAGCCACTCTGTGTCTCTTAACTGGTGCATTTAGTCCATTGACGTTGAGAGAAAGAATTGTCCTGGGATTTAACGCCATCTTTATTTCAAAATTTGGTGTGTCTTTTGGGTAGTCTTGTCTTAGATTAGGTCTTTCAGTTTTTCTCTTAAGACTGGTTTTGTGTCTGTGAAGTTTCTGAGCTGTTTTTTGTCTGTGAAACCATGTATTCTTCCGTCAAACCGGAAAGTGAGTTTTGCTGGGTATAGTATTCTGGGTGAAGCATTCATTTCATTCAGTCTTGTCACAATATCCCACCACTGCTTTCTGGCATTGAGTGTTTCTGGTGACAGGTCTGCTGTAAATCTCAGGGAAGCTTGCTTGAACGTGATTTCCCCCTTTTGATCTTGCTGTTTTCAGAATTCTGTCTCTATCTGTGGGATTTGTCATTGTGACTAGGATGTGTCTTGGGGTGGTTTTTCTGGGGTCTCTTTTGGTTGGTACTCTTCGGGCATGCAGGATTTGATCACATATATTCTTTCGCTCTGGAAGTTTCTCTTTAATGATGTTCTTGACCGTTGATTCTTCCTGGAAATTTTCTTCCTGGGTCTCTGGGACTCCAATGATTCTTAAGTTGTTTCTGTTGATCTTATCATAGACTTCTATTTTCATCTGTTCCCATTCTTTGACTAATTTTTCCATTGTCTGCTCATTTGCTTTAAGTTTTTTGTCCAATCTCTCCTGCTGTATGGAATTGTTATGTATCTCATCTTCCACAGCACCAAGTCTATTCTCAGCTTCTGATACCCTGTCCCAGAGCTTATCCATTTTGTCATTCACTTCGTTTACTGACTTTTTCAGTCATGTTAGTTGACATGTTATTTCGGTTTGGAGTTTTGTGATTTCTGTCTTCATATTTTCTTGGTTCTTATTAGTGTTCTGTTCAACTCGATCCATGGTTTCTTGGAGTCCATTGAGCATCTTCCAAATTGCTAGTCTAAAGTCCTTATCTGAGAGTTTGATTAGTTGGTTGGTCATTATCTGGTCCTCAGAATTGTCATCTTCATTCTCTATGTCTGATGCTGGCCTGCGTTGTTTCCCCATTGTCACACTTGTATTGTGGGTTTTTCTACGTGTTGTGGTGGTATTCATTGTCTATATGATGCAGGCAGCACACTCCTCTGGCTCCTCCCTTTCTGGATGGGCTGACTTGCCTCTAAGGGAGGGGAGTCCTCCGTGGATGAAGCCTCACACTGGGTCAAATCTTAGGCCTGAGCATGCAACAGAGAAGACAGTCCGGAAAGAAATGTTTGCTTCTGTGATATAGCACCGTACTTAGTGTGATTTTTCCTTCTTGTTGCAATGGAGTTCTTTCCTTAGAAAGAGTGCACGGCCCGCGTAGCGAAGTGGAGTGGCCGTGCTCCGCTGGAGCCTCTTTTTGTCCCACTCGCAAGAGTTTCACGCAAGAGGACAGTAGACAGACATAGACAGGTCACACTCACAGTTTTTCACAGTTGGGCCCCACTGGGCCGGTGTACTTTTGCAGATTTTTTCCGCCTGGTGTCACACACAGGTAGCCGGCTTTTGCAAAGCTTAGCCGGTTTTCATGCTCTGTAGTCCCTCCCTGAAAATGGCGTCTGGGCGAGCGAGGTTTCTGGAGCCTCTTTTTTGCCCCACTCGCAAGAGTTTCATGCAAGAGGCAGTAGACAGACATAGACAGGTCACACTCACAGTTTTTCACAGTTGGGCCCCACTGCGCCCGTGTACTTTCGCGGATTTTCCCGCCTGGTGTCACACACAGGGAGCCGGCTTTTGCAAAGCTTAGCCAGTTTTCATGCTCTGTAATACTAATTTTTTTATGAAGAAAAAATGCAAAGAAAGAGGACAGGTGAAGTTATAGTGGGAAGATGGTCACCCATAAACAGAATTTTCAGAAGAAATCCCCTTGCTGACACCTTAATACTAATTTATTAGTCTAGAATTTATATATAAACTCTACTGTTCCTTAATGGTTTCATAAAATGCTGCTCCCTGATTTTATTTTGTGAAGGGACATTTTTACTCTAAGACCATTCTCCAATGATTCCATGATTTTGTTTTCTTATAAAACTTTTTCTTTGAAATTACTAAGTATTTTTTTTTTCATTTTAAATAGCATGTAGATTTTCTGCTTTCTGAAGAGGTAGATTGTTAAATTTTGCTTTAAAGGAATATCTCTCTCTCACTCTCATGTTTCAAGGATTCAAGTCATAGCAAAGAACTCTTCTGCACTTACAAAGTCTAAAGATACAGAGATATGGAGGATCTAAGTTTCAGATAAAATTATTTTGTTGCATTTTGCTGTGTTTTGTGCCCTGGACTTTGTAAGTAATGGTTCTTTTCAAAGTTCCGGTGGAGGAATTTGAACAGAAAGGCTCAAATACACAGGACATTGTCTTTCTGCTGGATGAAGATAGAGAAACATACCTAGTGGAAAGAATTAGGGGAAACTGACTTATAGAGAGTTGGCTGGAAGAGGTAAAAGTTGGTTTCAATGCATTTTTAATAAAGACCACACTGTAGTCATTATAGAAGATTGAATTCTGTTGATAGAGTGATTTATATTGGGAAAAATGGAAAGAAAGGGGCCAAATGGGGTGGGGGCGTATAGGCATTATTTCCAAAGTTCCATAAAGTTCATTGCCCTTCGTTTATATGATAATATAACTACTAAGATAAAAATTTGTGTCTCTAATGAATGAATAAAGAAGAGTTGGAAGATATGGGGACAAAGTGATAGCACAGTGGGTAGAGCATTTGCCTTGCATGTGGCTGATTGAGGTTCAATCCCCAGCATTCCATATGGTTCCCCATTCCTGACAGGAGCGATTTCTGAGCCCAAAGTTGGGACTAACTTCTGAGCGCCTCTGAGTGTGGCCCCAAAACAAAACAAACAAAACAAAAGATGAAGCCTTGCCACTACAACATTGATGGATTAGAAGGTAACAATTTTATTGAAGTAAACCAAATAAAAATAAGTACCATAGGAGCAGGTGCGATAGCACAGTGGTAGGGCGTTTGTCCTACTGGCGTCCCATATGGTTCCGCAAACCAGGTGTAATTTCTGAGCGTAGAGCCAGGAGTAACTCTGAGCGCCACTGGGTGTGGTCCAAAACAAAAACAAAAACAAAAATAAGTACCATATCATTTTACTTATACAGAGAAAGCAGGCAAAAAGGTGAATCAAATAAAACAAACTCTTGGACTCTAACAGTAATAAATGGTTACCACGAAGAAAATAAAAGTAAGGAAATTGGTATATTGAGACAAAGGGGACAACTTGATGGTGAAGATAGAATTCAAATTTTAGTGGTAAATTAACACAATACATGCTCATCATTATTTTTCAGCAATGCATATCTAAAGTTGCTCTTACAATGTGACTGCTATAAAATAAAACCATGTCAACAGAATAAATTTTGTTCAAGTACTGGAGAGAATACAATATAGTTAAGACACATACCTCAATTGTAAGCAACTCCAGTCTGACCTCCTGTACTACATATGACTCTCAGCGTGATTCCGGAGCACACAGATCAGAGGGTGGCCTAAGACCTCAAATAAATATCAACCAATAAATTAACAAATGAATTGTGTTCAAATTTCTGTTAAAAAAAAACATCATATCAGCTAATATGAGAAGTTATTTACTTCGGCATAATGGATGCTAAGTTTACAATTAAGTAAAAGAATAAACTTAAAAAGGAAGCTTTATGTTTAACCCCAAAATTTGCTAGAAAATAACAAAATTTCTAGTTAAAGAAAACCTTAAATTAACTGTTATATTAAGAATGAATTTAGTAAATGATCACACTCATATGTAGAATATGAAAATGTAGTGTGAGAATAATACCAAATACAATAGAAATGATGGGGTGCATGCACTTAGGATGTATAAGAGATAACTTTGAGAATAATTGTTAGAAATGATCACTTTGGACAAGAATTAGATGCTGAAAGGAAGTAAAGTGATATGCATGTTGCCCCTTCAGTAAAAGTATGGAAAACCATGATGCCTAAAAGGAAGAGAGAGAAGAAAAGAGAGAAGAAAGAGAAGGAGGGAGTGCCATAAAGACAAGCTGGATGAGCTAAGGACAGGTGGGAAACTGGAAAAATGGATGGTGGAAAACAAACACTGGTAAAGGGATTAGTATTAAAAATTTGTGTGACTGAAACTCAAATATCACCAGCTTTATAACTATATTTCATTGTGATTTAATATTATAAAATAAATTTATCATTGGAGCAATAATACACTTGCCTTGTATGTGGCTGACCTGTGTTCAATTCTTTGCACCTTTATGGTCCTCCAAGACAACTAGGAATGATCCCTAAATGCAGAAACAAAACAAAACAAAACAAGCAAAGAATTTAACTTAAAAACAGCCCTTATTTTACCTTTACTTTTTAAAAACAACAACAACAACAATAACAACATCAACAACACAATATTTTTAATAGTGGAAACTGGTTTCTCTTCTAAATAATTAAGGTCATGAAAATTAGCATTTGCAGTATTGGAATTTATCTAGCCTCTAAGAAGAGTTTCTGGATGATTTTCTGAAACTATATAAAAATCCAAGCCTTAACAAGTTTTAACTTTTTCTGATGGAATATTTTTACAACTTTTTAAAGATTCTCAAAACAATCCAATGTTCTCCAAAATGGTTGAAATCCAGAAAGTATCCCCAGTGGAGATCATTTTCATCACAGGAATTGACTAGACTAGAAGTTCTCTCTACTGAACTATAGGAGAGAAGGCATCATTAAGACTAGGGTTCTCACTCTCCCCTAGTAGGGTGCATTCTTCTGCCTGGAAAGCAGGGAGAATAAAAATCACATTTAGTCTCTCAAACTACCAGTTATGCAAAGAATAAGAGTAATCCCTCCATCTCCTTCTTTGGCAAACCATGTTCCAGCCAAGAACCTAGACTGCTTTCTACAATGTTGAAGAAATATAACAAGATGTTTCAAAGCACTAACTTAGTTATGATTTATAGAATTCAACTCTTCGGAAAGGTTTGAAAGTTGAATTTGACAGTTCCTTTAATAGGCTGTTTTTCACCACATCCTTTTCTTTTTCTTTCACTTTTCTCTTGTTATTAAAAATTATTTTCATTTTCCATTTACTTTTCTATATGTAACATTGCACTATAACATTATATAAGTTTAAAATGTGAGTCACTGAAAATCGAATGGGCACATATGTTAAGATTATCAATATTCCAAAAAAAAGATGATCAATATTCCAATTTTTAAAATAATATTAAATGTAGCTTTTTTGAGAGCCTGTTGGAGAATAATTGGACCTTCTTTAATATTGCTGATCCTTTCTTGTTTCTAGTGTTTCTTTTACTTGTTAGAACTCAACTATATAGATGAGTAAAACTATGCTTCAGTAGTAAATTGATGAACATTTTAGCAAATTAATATTTTTACATTACATCTTTGATTATATCATCTTTATGCTTAGTCATAAACCTGAACTTTTGGTAAAGGATTAATCAGAATTTGTATAAAATAATGTTTTAGTTTATGAAACTGCTAAATTGTAAGCTTGGAGTTCAAATAAAAATCATTTAACTTAAAATAAATTACTCTTGAGGCTGGAGCCATGGCACGAGCCATAAGGCGTCTGCCTTGCACACAGCAGCCTAAGATGGACTGTGGTTCGATTCCCCGGCATCCCATATGGTCCCCCAAGCCAGGAGTGATTTCTGAGTGCATAGCCAAGAGTAACTCCTGAGCGTCACCAGGTGTGGCTGAAAAACCAAATAATAAGTACATAAATAAATAAAAATTAATTATTCTTTATTCCAATAGACACAGAGGCAAGGGATATTCTTCTGAGTGTCATGTGCACCTTAGATTCAAATATCAGGATCTGATCAGAAACTGATCTTCTAGGGACATTTTTTAAAGTAAGACGCTACTGAAAGCCCTTTTTCTCAAGCTATTTAGAGAACAGTATTGCTTTTCTTTTATCTCAATCACTTCGTGATTTCATTGATAAATAGTAGAAACTTGAATCACAAAAATATATGAAAGCCGAGATTATGTGAAGGAGTATGCATAATAAAAAAAAGTCCTAATACATTACATCAAATAATAATTCTTTAAGTGTTATATTATTGTGAATTTCTTTGGTTTTTAAGAAGGAAGATATTATTTTATTCCCCCTTTGTTTTTTGAATCACACCCAGCTCTGCTTAATCCTGGCTCTGTGGTCAGTGGTCACTCCTGGAAGACACAGGAGACCATATGGGTGCTGGGATTGAACCTAGGTTGGCTATGTGCAAGGCAAACACCCTACATGCTGTACAATATAGATATTCTTTTCTTATAAAGATTCTCTGAGTGTTAGTAGAAAATGATGCCCCACAACAATGGAGCTACCCTGGAGTGTCTCCAAAAATAAGTAACTTCTTAAATGCTTAGTCTAAATCTACTTGATTCCTTCCTCGTGTTTTTGCCAGTCATCCACACCCACTTTGTTCAGGCCCCCCTTCAGGTCTCTCCTCTATATCTCAGCTGAATGTTTTCTTTTTACTTATTTTCTCTGCTGGACTTAAGTGATTTGGTTCTTGAGATGAGTTAGCTCCTAGATTGCTTCTTGGAAGGATACTACAAGCAGAAACAAAAGAATAGACTGATCTCTAGAAGGATTGGTAAGTAATCAGAAAATGAGACAGATTTTGGAGATTAAGAAATTTG
This sequence comes from Suncus etruscus, assembly GCF_024139225.1. Classification (NCBI taxonomy): domain Eukaryota; kingdom Metazoa; phylum Chordata; class Mammalia; order Eulipotyphla; family Soricidae; genus Suncus; species Suncus etruscus. The sequence continues at coordinate 97,192,568 of NC_064855.1, read as the reverse complement.
TTTGGAGACAGATATGTGAGTGTCTAAATATTAAAATATGCATATGCTGTATTGGCTAGTAGTGCTTGTCCCATTTGTCAACACACGAAGAATAATGTTTGCTTCTTCTTGTTGCTATGGGATTAAGTGAGATGATATATGTAAAAAGAATTCCACAATGTCTATTAGCAAGATACTTTGCAGTCGGATGGTTGCATTACATCTGGCAGTGCTCAAGAAATACTCTCAGTTGTGTGACAAGAGGAACATTTTGGCAGTGTTTGGGGGATCATGTAGTGTAGGGGATGAAAGAAGGCTAAGCTATATGAAAGGCAAACACTTTAACTACTACACTACCTTTTTAACCATATTGGCTAGATCTCTGAAAATTTAAAATTACTATATTCTACTTATAGACTAGAATTTGTATATTTACTGCAGAAAGAAGTGAAAGTTCCCAAGTCATATATATATGTTTTTTTGTTCACACTTAGAAAATGCTGTTTAGAGTTGTTTTAGCTTATTGGATCCCAAACACCATTTCACCTACTATTCTTGAAACTTCTTAAAGATATTGCATTTTATAGGCTTTGATATATCCTTTAATAGATCACAAAAGTTTTCAAAAGCAAATTATTCATAATATCTGTTGGAGACAAAGAAATTTGTTGATAATAACTTGTTCTCACTTACATTCAAATGTGATGGCCGAATCTGCTGATAAATGATAGTGTACTCTAAGTTACTTGAACCATGATGATATTTCTCTCAAATTCCCCATAGAGTTTCAGCTATAAGGAAACTACTAAAAATCCCATGTTAGGTTGAGCCATATGAGAATAGAAGGGAAGGCAGAGACCTACCATTAACCTTTGTCTTCTCAGTGTATTATTTGAAGACCCCACTGAGTAGAATAGTGGTTTCTGTGATAGAAGGTCTGGAGATACACTTTATTCTATAACATTTCACAAATATTTTGAGGTTTATTTTACTCAGTAGTTAGTTCAGATTTAAAGGAGGAAGATTAGGAGAAAGAGCGTGAAATAAAATACTATTTTCAGTCATAGATCTTTTAAGAGTATTCTATGAGTTAGAGGCCCTTCTCCATAACAAAACACAGTTAAAATCTCCAGGGGTGATGGTACCAAACCATATGTTTTTAATAATGGTTAGTGCGCATATTGCCTTTCCAAAATGTGTATTTGATCAGATTGTCCAGAGGCTCTACACTTTAAAATGATATATTATTGGAATATTCATAAATAAGTTAGTGATTTTATGAAAAAAAAAAAAACTAATTCAAAAGAGACACATACTATCTAAGTCAAAAATTTATGTGTGTGTGAAAGAGTTTTTTCACTGCAAATTAACTGCTAATTTATCTAACTATTTTGCTTTTGTTTGTTTTTAAGTTCCCAATGATCTCAAAAATAGATTTCCCAATGGTTCTGGAAGTTTCTTTGTTGGCGATGCCACTAAAGAGAAATCTTCAAGATAATCTTGATATCTGGAATAGTGTATGTCTTCATATTGCAGGAAACCTCGAAGAATGTGCCTGGTGTACTGAGAAAATCCTATGCTTTGTAAACAGCCTCCCTCAAGTTTAATCTGCAAGTGCTCTCTTCCTGATTTCATCAATACGGTTACTATGCGACTTTAAAAAATTCCACTGCTCTAGGAAAACTTCTGTTTCCTTTTATGCCCAGATTTAGCAGGTTTTCAAAGCCCTTCTTATTAAGAAAAGTTGTGGCTGGAAAAATGGATAAGTAGTTACAACTATTCCAGGAAGCTATAAATATTCTGGTTTAAGACATTTAAGAAATTATTCTCTCCTTTATTGTCTCCTGGGGCCCACCTACAACCGGGTGTTGCCCTCCCCAAGTGAAGTGGATGGTCCTAAATGATCATAGGTGGGTTTTAAAAAATAAACACAAAATTAGTTTCACACCTACTTAGACAGCTTAGAATTTTAATGTGTGAAGTATGCCAGGACTCTACAGTGAAATAAAGCTTTGCATTCAAACTGATGTTGGCCAATCAGAAAACAGGACAGAGTGCTGCCCATTTCATAATTAGGGAGCATTACTCCAAGTTCTAGATTTGACTTATTAATGAATAAAGCATTTCTTGACCCAGTTTTCCCATTTATTCTTAAGAACCTTGTTTTCAAAAAGTGTTAAAATAGCATAAAGGCCCTGATTTATGCCCACCAAATCCAGGAAATTCAAAGTTAATCCTCGGACTTATTTGTGTCTAGTTTTGCAGCAAACATTCTATATAAAACCATGCTCTGTTCAAGGAGAACCCAAAGTCAAGAGTCTATTGCAAACTTTCCTTCCAACTTGACTTGTTCAACTTCAAATTTTTAAATTGTATGTTGAAGTATGTCTATTGTACTTCTCTCTCCTCCATACCTTCATTTTCATCTTCCTTACCTATCTTTGAGTCTACATTTTGAAATCTATGAGATTTGGTCAGACTGAAGAAAGCAAAGGCTTTCACTGACCAAGAGTCTCTCAGGGGTGATAACTCCTAAATTGAAGAAAAGCTGACAGTTCAAACAAAGTCCCCTTCCTTGAGCCATTTTTATATATACCATAACATGAGGAATGTTTTTACATGAAAAGAACTCACTACCAGAAACAGTTGTATATAATTCAAAAGAACATTATTCCTAAATCTCTCCCTAGAATGCTATCTGGATCCTACATATAAACAATTACATTTCTATTCATCCTAAAAATTAAATTTATAGTTTAGCTATTTCAGCAGATTTTTCCTGCCTTAGATTCTCCTTTTCCCCCAGTAAGACATTGATGGGGAAGATTCAGATCTTGAAGATCTTTCTAGTCCTTTGAGATTAGGTCTCTGTAAATTCCCGAATACATAATAAATCTCCAGTTTAAGAAAATATTTTTGCCCCATTTGGCATTTAACATTTACTCATGTAAATTAGTTGAAATCCTGGTTTTACACATGATAATGACAGTTTTGAAAATATAAGCTAGCTTTTCAATTACTAATCCTCAGTTTTCTCACCCACAAAATGAGGAACATTATGAGATATAACGCACATTAAGGCATTGTTTCAAGTATTAGAGGATAGAAAAACTTAGAATGGGTACTTCATCTGATTATTAAAAAGTGTTAAATATATATTAGCTAGAGTTATTGTTCCTTACGTAAATGTCACCATCCCAAAGATGGATATAAGGTATTTTATTCCAGGAATAATATACATTTTTTATTCTTGACAGGTGCTAAAATAAAATAAAATTCTTGTATTTCAGTATCCTAAAAACAATATAAATTCAATAGTGTTTTGTCAACTAATTTTTTGTTACTGCTTTCTGTCTGATTTGTCAGTCTTTACCATTCTATAGCTAGTTTCATCATGAAGATATAATTGCTGCCAAGTCTACTCTTAAATAAGCCCTGGAATATTCTAAGTGGTTTCAAATTCACTGCTGTATAAATAATTTTAGTAGAACAGCCTAAAATCCAAGAGCATTTTAGAAATGCGCTGAGCCCTACCCTGTTCAAGAGGTACATACTCCATAAAGGATAAAATGAGCTGAAGTTAAAGTCTGTCTACTTTGGAAGCCCTGTGTCCATTAGAATAAAGCCTCTCAATGTATATGCTGTGTTTGTATTTGTCGTTAGTTTTGTAGAGAAAAATGAGGAAGGTATGGGAGAAAATTGAAAGAAGATATAAAGAATGATGGAAGGAAAAAAAGAAAGTGAGCAAATTATGAGGAGAAAGAAGGAATACAGAGATTTAAAAAAAAGACACTGCACAAGGGATGTAGTGATATGTATGAAGGAATGGGGAGACATAGAGACAAATGACTATTGTGATCCCTAAACTATAAAGTTTTACTTAAATATCTAAATGTGTGGCCCGCTTTCTGGGTCTCAAAATATTAACAGAAAGCATGGAAATCACTCAAAGATGGTTGAAACCCAAAGGAAGTTTCACTCTGAAGTTGAAACATAAACACATACTTTAACTATATAATTAGATTACCATTCTTATATGATGGAGATTTCCGTTGCCGGATGAAAGATGATGGGTTCTCAGACTCCAGAAATAAATCATTATTTCTCGTTTGACCACTTTGCAGAGTCCTTCCCAATTTCAGAGAATGTATATCTAATAAATATCTTATTAAAATATGGTTTATACCAGGTGTTGTTTTCCACCTGCACACAGCAGATTTCTAAAAAAAATATCAAAGTTCTGCAGAGGAAAAGGACAATAGTGCAGCGACATTCCAACGGACTGAGTCTGCAAAATGAACATTATTTCACAAGGAACTTTCAATTCTGCACCAACATTCCGTGGCATGTGGAATAGCTTAACATTCAGCTGACTTGAGAATACAGTGCCAGTTACAAACCCTGGCTCCACTGAGGAAACCAATCAGACATCAAGTTTAAAACGCAAAAAAGTAATATGAATAGCCTTCTGTGAATCTGAGGTAAAGGCTCGTGTTGTTAGGAGTTACTCAACCTTCCAGACAGATCTGAGTATGTAGAAATTGATTAACACACCCAACTTCTATTCCACCTACATTTGTGAAATGTAGCTAGTTCGTGTCTCATAGGCGGCTTTTATCTGTACCCTAAAAGGATTTTCAATGAAGAAAAAGAGTAGATCTGTTTCTGAGGGCAAACATTTGCAAAGATCCCAGTAAGATAACTGTTCCCAAGTTAGGGTTATTGTAGTTAGGGCTTTTGACTTTCACTGCAAATGGAATCAGCAAACCTCATGGTGGCTGCTTCTCTGACAGGCACTCAGATTTACTGGAATGCTTGAGTTCCCACAAGGGAAGAAATCATTTCCTGTGAATTCCAAATTCTGCAGGTTACTGAAATGTAGCCATTTCCTCCTCTTTCTGAGTACCCTCCCTTGCTATCTCTCCCAGGGTTACATTCCTCCCCTCTGAAGCTGTGGACATCCCTGGCCTGTTTCCATGGTAGCACATAGCAGCAGACGCCTTTGCCTGGGTCCTGGGCCAAGAACTTTTCACTCTTAGAAAACATATTGGCCTCTAGAATTTCAGTGTGATTTGAAAACAGATACTTCAGCTTTCAAAAAGTCCTCTTGTGGAATTTTCAGATCTGTTATGATTTAAGTCATGCCCTATCACAAGATGGAAAAACAGAACCTATGAAGGTTCGAAAGGTGGAATTAATGTAAACCTCCACATGTTTTCCTCGCAGGGACATTTAGACACTCTGAAAGCAGAATTATATGAGACATAGTGGTGTCATAGAGTCAGATAACTTAAGTTTAAATCACGGTTCACAGTTCAAGCACTACCGGCAGTTTAGTTAGTATCTTGATTCTTGAGTCTCATTTTTCTTATTTATGTACTGTAGCATTGAGAAGAGAAAAACCAAGCTTGCTGTTATGATTGTTAGGAAAATTAAATAATATATATATAGATGATATACATATATATATATATATGATGTCTAGCATAGTATAGTTTGTCAATAAGTAATAGTTTCATCTGATGTAAAGTCAAAGTGGTTAAAGGACTTGATATCAAAAGAGAATCATTATCAGAATGAAAATTTATGTTTTCGAACTTGTTCAATGACCTGTTAAACTAAATCACCTCCCTACCAAGTGGCTGTCTCTCCCCAAAGATTTTTAAAGAATTTAATTCTCATGTCATGTCACAGTCAGTTGGCTAAAGAATGTCATCCCCCCACCCCCAGACAGGAATTTTCTGGTGCATATATATTAAGTTGGGAAAGTTGAAATTTACTTTTTTAAAACGTGTTATCTACCATCATTCTTACCCTTGCTTGCTCCTTGAGTCCTTCAGTCCAGCTCTAACAAGCTCTGGTTGTTTAGTTCCCCCCCACAGAATAGTTCGCTATCTCTTCTTAAGCCCCACTCTTTCTTTAGAATTGAGATCAAGATCTTTATAGCACACTCAGAAACAATACCACCCTCATTTTCTCTAAAATGTAGAGAATTTATGGCCTGTAGGAAACAATTTTACATGATATCTTTCCTTATTGTTCTTTGATTTCAGTACTATATTCTTTGTGCACAAAGACCATTTCCTGTTTGATTCCCCCTAAGTTGCTAACCAGGCATTTGGCACAGTGTAAGTATATTTCAGAATCAAATATGTTTTTATTTTCTCAATTAATAACAAATGATGAAGTGAAATTACCACCTGTTTTATAATAAAATCATCTACCTATCAAGACTCTGCATAAATGTGACTTTAGCAATAACTTACTGTTGCTCATTTTCCCCAGCTCCTGCTTGCCTATGCCTACTGCTAGGCATCAGAAAAAGGAGACTTAAGACTGTGCTTCCTGACACTAAATGTAAATTCTTTCTGTCATTACAGGAACATAGGTGATGATGCAGGCACATACGTATGTTATTTTTACTCTAAGGAATAGAATCAAACGGCTCCAGCAAAATTACAGTGGGTAGGACTCTTACCTTGCACACAGCCAACATGGGTTCAATGTCTAATAGCACATATGGCACCTCAATTCCCTCCAGGAGTGAACCCTGAGTGTAGAGTCAGGAATAAGCCAAGAGCACTATTGGGTATAGACCAAAATCCAAAAAATCTAGAGAATACCAAAGTACAACCACTATTAAAATTTGGAACTACAAAACTTATTATGAGTCTATAGAGTTTAGAGTTTATAAATGCAAAAAAGCATGAGTTAGGCTAAGGGTTGGGAGAATAGAGAATACCTGATCAAGGGAAGAGGATACAGGAGATAGGACAAAAACGGAGGTGTAGGGAGGACAATTTGGTGATGGGAATCCCCCCTGATGTTAGGTAAATATTTAACTAAAATATTATTGTCAACAGTATGTAAACCACTATGATCAAAATAAAAATTATATTTAAAAATATCTCTTGACCAGGGTATATTTGAAGAATGTCTGGTGAAAAGTTTCAGGAGGCTGGTAGAAGGTGTTAGAACTTTTCTTTTTGGAATTTAAAAGCTTTATCATTCTACTATTAATTGCTAGATCTTTTATGTCTGTGGTTCGAACATTTTATGATGTATAAGTGTCCTGAGGTTTATAAACCCTTTAATGTGTATAGTATGTTTATCTTTAAATATTTTCCATGGGCTTCTATCATTATTTCAAATTGACCTTTCTGTTATACATTCCCAGATTGGTAATTTATTTTAGCACTTCTGTTTTGTTTTTGGGCCCACCTCTGGCATTGTTCAGGCATTACACCTGACTCTGCACTCAGGAATTATTCTGAGGTGGGCTTGGGGGACCATAGGGGATCCTGAGAATTGAGCCCAGGTTGGTTGTATGTGGTACCAGCTCTCTAGCCCAATTTTTCACCATAATTTTGGAGTACTAAGTACTGTTACTAATGAGATACAACAGAAGAATGAATGAACATAGATCATAGTAGCTATAGATACTGTACACCACAAACCAAAAATGAAATAAAATGTGGATTTTAAACTTTAAAAAAAAAAAAAGAAAAGTGAAACCTCAGTTAGTCTAGATAATGAAGAGCATAAGTCACTAACCAAATGAGAGTATATAAAATTTCTATCAAAGACACTGATGGTCAATATTTAGTCTAAATGCTTTTAGTTCTGTTCCTATGTAAAAAAAAAAAGTATATCTTTCTGACTGCACTCAAAAATCACTCCTGGCAGGCACAGGGGGCCATGTGGGATGCTGGGATTCAAACCATCATCCCTCCTGGATTAGCTGCTTGCAAGGCAAACATCCTACCACTGTGCTATCTCTCCGGCCCCTACTCTGTTTTTCTGTACATGACTGTGATAGAGTATTCAGTTGCACGGAGAAATTTTTCAATTATTTCTCTCTTAAACTATTACTAGTAATTTTAGAAAGATATTTTTTATCTTAAACATTTGCATATACTTTGCAATATCCCAAAGGGAAAATTCCTGGAAGTGGAGTTGCAAACCTATCATTTTTTTTTTTTTTGCTCTCAATTCTATATTTTCCTTCCTGTTACTGGTCCATGTCTTCTCTTCTTGGTGCTATGTAGCTTCCATTTAATCTACCCAAGTTGCCTTTTGCTTTTCGGTGTCTCAGCAGATAGATCTATCTGCTTAGTCTGCACCGACACATTCCATGACTTTCCTTTATGTATTGGGCTCAGACATTGAGTCATAATGCAAAGGATTGGAAGATGAGTTTGAGGTTTATATTTCTTTATCACCTCCAAAACCTAGAAGATTTGCTATGGCTAGAATTCTTCTACCAAAGATTTGCCATGATAAAATTCTTCTACCAAATACCACAAATCCTCTCAAGGCATCCCTCTCCACATAAATCTTCACCCTTTCTCTATTGAGGTTCTGGTAACAACTCTCTCTGCTCAATTCATGAATTAGGAAAGGAACAGATACAGAAATCTCTCTCATATGTGGGGAAAGATAACAAGAACTATCCAAAGGCAACATAATGTGGGAACTGACCGAGAAAATTGAGGTAGGAGTGGATTGAAGGTAAGAGGACAGGGTTTATTTGGGTAAAAAGACTGGTGCATTGGTGATTGATTAGTGTGATGTTGGAATTATGTATATGAGAAACCATTATAAATAATGTTGTGGGGGCCCGGAGAGATAGCACAGCGGCGTTTGCCTTGCAAGGCAGCCGATCCAGGACCAAAGGTGGTTGGTTCGAATCCCGGTGTCCCATATGGTCCCCCGTGCCTGCCAGGAGCTATTTCTGAGCAGACAGCCAGGAGTAACCCCTGAGCACCGCCAGGTGTGACCCAAAAACCAAAAAAAAAAAATTGTGAACCAAAATATATTTTAATTAAAGTAAAATAGTTAAGTAAAAGTACAGTAACAAAGTCCACTGTAAGTTTTCCACAATGATGCAAAGTCCCTTGTGTTCTCCTAATTCTGTACACCAAACTCTGTAAGTTTATTAAAACCCAAAATTGGGGCCAGAGTGGTGGGGCAGGGCTTAAGGTGTCTGCCTTGACAAAGTCCACTGTAAGTTTTCCACAATGATGCAAAGTCCCTTGTGTTCTCCTAATTCTGTACACCAAACTCTGTAAGTTTATTAAAACCCAAAATTGGGGCCAGAGTGGTGGGGCAGGGCTTAAGGTGTCTGCCTTGCACATGCTAGCCTAGAATGAACCAATGTTCTATCTGTGCCATATAATCCCCCAAGTCATGAGAAATTTCTGAACGCATAGCATGTGCATTGGTCACTATATGAAAGGAACATCATTTGTAGCCCTACTCCTTCCTTTGCTGTTTCTTTTGTACTTTCTCTATATTCTAACATTGAAACTATACATGGCCAGTGCTGGTAACTCTTTTCTTTGATAATATTTATTCTCAGTGACACTTATTTTTAGGGCTTTATCTATTATCTCTGTGAAAAGTACTTCCAACTATATGTTTCCACCAGTATACTCAACACTAAAAATTAAGTAACACAACAGCCAAAGTCTCTATTTCTTTTTTTTAATATAATTTTTATTTTGATCATAGTGGATTACATATTGTTGACAATAATATTACAGGTTCACATTTACATAAAATCATGGGGTTTCCCATCACCGATTTGTCCTCCCTGCACCTCCGTGTTTGTCCTACCTCCCATATCCTCCTCCCTCACCCCCGGTGCTGCGAGAAATTGTGGTCCCCTCTGTACCTAGCTTACTACTTAGTAGTCTTGGTCTTGGTGCCTCCCTTATTTCCCCCCTCTAACTGGGAGAAAGGACTACATAGTTCAAGTTATGTGGTTTTATTTGAAAAAGAGAAAAGTAATAAACTGGGGTAAAAGTCTAATATGCCGAAAATGGGGGGAATCCTTCTAGAGGCTCTCATCATCGGTTTGAGAGATGAAGGAGAAAAAGAAGATGAAACACCCCAACAGTACAAAAAGAAGAGTCAAATAAATATCCAGTGAGCACTCCAGTGATAACGATAGGACCACACACACACACACACACACACACACACACACACACACACACACACACAAAAAGCCATGGTCTTGAGTTAAAAAAACATGGCAAGCACCTAAAGAAAGAAAAGAAAATAAGAAAAGAAAAAAAAAACCAATATAAATATAAATGGAGACAACAACTTCAATAACCATACCAAAACAAAAAAATCAACAAAAAGTAGATAGGTAAATAAAAATAAAAATAATAATAATAATAAATGAAGAAAAAAATATATATAAAAGATAAAAATGTTTTGTGCTTTTTGCCTTTTTTTTTCCCTCCTGCACTGGCACAGTAAATATTGGGGTCATTCGAAAAGAAATTCACTTGGCCTTAGCGCTATAGGGTTTCTCCATTCTTGGGGTATATTGTCACAGGATTAACTATAGACTCCATTCAGATTTATTTACTCTACCGGAGGTGCTTTCGTGGTGTTTGGAAAACTTCTGCTCCATCCTGGGTGATGAAATAAGACCTCTGTATCTATAGATCTCAGTATCTGCACAGGTCCAGGAGTGGGACTTATGATGAAGTCTTTCTTTGTGGTTCTAGAAGTTCTGTTCCCTCCGTGTCATTTTAATCCATCTTCTGTGGTTGGTGGTCTTGGTCTTTGCACTGATCCTAAGATGGAACTTAGGATAGCGTTTTTCATTGTGTTTCCAGAAGCTCCATTCCGTTGCGATTGTCTCTGCCGGACCTTTGGAACTGGGGATCATGGTTATTGTGCGGGTCATAGTTCAAACCCTAGACTAGGGCTTTTTTTATTGGTCTCAAGATATATTCATTCCAGTCATGGTTCTAGCAGCCAGTCATCTGTAAATTGCAATCTTGGCTTTTGGACTGACCAAAGGGTAACAAGTCTTCTGATTTTGTCTTATCGTTAGCTGGTGAGGTAGGATAACCTGTTCTTAACCTGTTCTTAGGTCAAGTTGTTCCCATTTTCTTTGTTGTCAGGATATCATATTAGAGCTGGCACTTGTTGGTGGCCCAGCGGTATTAAGGATGTCCCGGATGGGATTTGTTTCCTGTAGCTGTTGTGAAGAACTGTGTCGATTCTATGTCTGGGATCCAGCGTTCAAGTCTGGATGGATGGTGTCTAATCACCTGAGGTCTAAGTTGGGTCCGCGTGACATATTTTCAAGGTAGGAGATATCCCTGTATTGTAAACAAGTATGTGTTCTTATCTCTAGTAGATAAGAGCTCTTTTTTTATATGTAAGATTTCCCCTTTTTTAGTGTGCCTTTGCAAGGAGAAATGGTGCTACTTTATATTGTTGGTGCATTTGGGGCTGGACAGAGAAGAAAACAGAAACAGCTCACACATCCAAACAAGATAAAATTAGGAATAAAAGTATATGTGCTCACATATGTATACGTAGAACAAACATTTAAAAAATGAATTAACAAAATAATTATAGGAACCATGTGATGCATGAGACTACCTTACTTTTGGGGAAAAGCAGGTAAAGAGGTGGTACAATACCGGTCTTATACTTATGTTGGAAGTATAGGTTTCCCCGTTGTATTTTGGGATTTTCTTGTGGTGTGTGGATTCCCAGGCACCTTTCCATCACTCCCCCTGACCTTCTTGAGATTGGCAAAGGAATTGCGGCAGTGAGGTCTTGTAGGAGTTCTTGCATTGGGGATACTTTTAGAGCTAAGTCCGGTTTCAAGTAACAGTCCACGGTAGGGGGATTTGGTAGGGAGGGCCGTGCAGCATGAGTCCGCAGGGGAGTTGGTTGCCTTTTCTTGCGGGGGCGAGGTCAAAGCCTCTATTTCTATACACACTAATTCTACTAAAACTTGATTTTTAAACCTGCAAGCATATACTTACAATTCCACTTGTCTGGCTTCTTCACCCAAAATTTTTAGGCCCACCCTTCTCTCTCCTACAATATATATTCAGTCCATCAGAAAATCCTATGAACTATACCATAAACTGCACAGAAATCCAGTCTTTCCAACCAATCTGTCTTATCTTCTCACTTAGATGGGAGAAATGCCTATAAAAAAGATTTATTTTCACTCACTCACCCCATTCCCATCAGATACATCCTCCAGAGCAAATTATGTCATCTATCTATTCAAAGCTCTACTTGTCATCTAATTCAGAACAATGTTAATGTCTTTCCAAATTACCTGTAGCACTCTATGTCATTCTACATTTTTACATCTCTCCATTCTTATCTCATACCCCCTACACCTCACAAATTGTGCTCACTAGTCTTTAATCGCATACCAAGCATGCTTTCATCTTAGAGCCTTTGCATTTATTATTCTTTCTTCCTGGAATGTTCCTGGAATGTTCTGCTAGATATTCACAAAGATCACTTCCTGACTTCTTTAATACCACTGCTTCAACATGATGCTATCAGAAACCCTTCCTCTTGTCTTGAAAAGCATGCAACTAATCCCACCTTAACCTGCTCCTGTTTTTATAGCAGCAGTCACCACTTGTTATATTTTATGTTCATTTTTATGACTTTGTGGCCTTTTGCTTGCTACTAGAATTAAGTTCATTGGGAACAGGAATAGATTTCCCTACCATTTTGAACAGTATCTTGTATGTAATAAATAAATAGATGAAAAGATCATTTTTCCTTTAGATTTTTCTTGTGAAAACAAAACATATATGAATGAAAAAATAGCTAAATGTAGTCTCACTTATTCATTAGTGAATTTCAATAAATATTAGTAAAATATCATTCTTATTTTATTTTCCCATTCACTTTCTTCTACCCACTTCCTACTAGCTCAATGTAAAGCCAATTTATGTTTGTAATAACATCTGTACATTAATGTGAATTTTAACTAATATTCATAAGGTATGCATTTTATTCTCATGATGTACAGTGTTTAAGAGCAATTGCCTCATCTTTTTTTTTCTTTTGGTTTTTGGGTCACACCTGGCAGTGCTCAGGGGTCACTCCTGGCTTTACACTCAGAAATCACTCCTGGCAGGCTCGGGGGACCACATGAGATGTTGGGATTCAAACCACTGTCGTCCTGCATGCAAGGCAAACATGACTTACCTCCATGCTATCTCTTCAGCCCCAGCCTCATTTTTTTTTAATCAAGCTAGCAAATTTGATCATATAAAAATAATCAGCTATTCTTATTGGTGAAAAGCATCAGAATTTATTCACATTAAAATAATAAATAATGAATTAAAAGAAAATTCTTTAGATATGTGATAATGTCGTTTATCTCTTATAATTTCAAACTATTTAACCAAAATGTATTGGTCTGTATATTTATAGTTTTATCTTGAAAGTGCTTCTCATATAATTATGCAAAAACCTTGTATAATTATCAGTATATACTATGAAAAGGCATATTGGAAACAACTAAGAATTTTCAAGAAATATAATCCTTTCTTGAGTTTTAATAAGAGGGTCTGGTGTGTATGAGAGAAAAGAATGAAAAAACTAAGTTATATATCCCTAGCCTATATTTTTTCAGCTTGGCCAACACCATCAACAATCTCATTTTTAAAAAATCTTTCCAGAAACTTGCTCAAGCTTTAAAGTATCTTCGAGTTCTGAAAGAAGAAAGCCAGTTCGTGGGCCCCTGGGTCTCTTGTGTGCTGGAGGCAGATTGCATCCTGGCCCTGTGGCGGGTTCAGGTTAGTGGTTCTGGCAGTCACACAGAACAGCTCTGTGACTCTCACTGGAGAAAGCCTCCTGTTCTTCTAAGTGTTAGCATATTAAGCACCTAGCCACATGGAATAGAATGGGGAGGGGTTTGGAAAAGAAAATGTGAAGATAAATATGGATATTTAAAAGTGAAAAAGAAAATGCAGTGCTCCAAACAGGATTCTTTAACTTAGACTGGCTATAAATTTTCTCTCTTGTTGATTTCCTGTCTTGGAAAGAACCCATTAGTGAAAAAAATAAAATAAAAGTGCAGGGTGGAAGCTCCACTGTATTTTTTTCCATGGTAAATCTGGTACCACTCATATCTGTGAAATGTAAAAAGGAGATCTGAAAATCTCATTTTGCCAATTTAATCAGAAGCTTGAACAACATATTTAAAAGACACAAAAATAAATTTACAATGTGGACAAAGGTGAAGGAAATGGTTTTTTGCCTTTCCTCTACCAAATAAGCATGAGGCTTCCTGGTCGACCATCACATTTCATTCCATTTTTCCTCTGTCAATAATCTGGTGGCCAAATTTCCAATTATATTGGGAATAAGACAAATCTTTGCCATAATTTGCTTGAGTCCCCAAGCCAACTAGATTTCAGAAGAAAAATTTGCCATTCCATGTTCAGGGATACAATAAAGATCAACAATTTCTGTGCTCCTTGTGAATTGATGTTTATTAGACCATGAACTAAAGCTTTACTCCACAAGGTATGAGGACACTTCACTGGTCTTTTTAAGAGTTTTAAGATAAGGAGTCCTAAAAAAGATCTTCAAGTTTTTAAGGAACTTCTTCAGATATCCTTGGCTCTTGATTCCTAAAATTGCAAATAAAGACAAAAGTCAAGGGACAGAGATCCTCAGGCTCTTATCATACTAATTATTACTTGAATTTCATAGACAGCCTTCAAGGTTGTCTGTTCAGAGATCCTTAGGAACATAAATATGAACAATGTCATAGATGAGAGACTGCTGCCTAATCTCTCAGCTCTTAAAATTTGTGCAGAATAGTTATTACTTTGTTCATTTCACCTTCACAGTTAAATGAATATAATATCCAGACAAGTCTTTTCCCAAGCCATTTTTGCCACAAGAGTACCCAGAAATTCTCTTTGCATGAACACAGGCTTAAAGGAAAAGAAGGCTGTTCTAGCCTCATGGCAAGAACAGCAACTGAAGTTTGCTTTTATGTATAGGAAATCCTTCTAAACATGGTAACAGGAGCAAAGATTTCCAGAACCAGAGTGATAGTACAGGGATAAGGAGTTCACCTTGTACATAGTTGATCTGGTGCAATTCCCACGACTTCATAAGATTGCCCAAAGCACCAAGCATCTGAAATTAAGCCCTTAGCATAGTCTCGAGTGCCCCACAATTGTCTTCTTCAAATAAAGATGCAAAGATTTAGGGACTTGAGTGGTGACGTAGTGGTAGAACAGTTGCTTTGCACGCAGCTGTCCTAGGATAAACCATGGTTTGATCCCCCAGCATCCCATATGGTCCCCCAAGCCAGGAGCGATTTGTGAGTACAGAGCCAGGAGTAACCTCTGAGCATCACTGAATGTGGTCCAAAACTATAAAAAAAATGCAAAGATTTCATATTTCCTCAACTTACATAGCAGATGTGTTCCACTACATATATTTTATTTATTAAATTTACATAGTTTGTGGATTTGATTTACAAATATATAAGAAACATGAACATTCATTTTATTTTTTATATATATTTTATTTAAACACCTTGATTACATACATGATTGTGTTTGGGTTTTAGTCATGTAAAGAACACCACCCATCACCAGTGCAACATTCCCATCACCAATGTCCCAAATCTCCCTCCTCCCCACCCAACCCCCGCCTGTACTCTAGACAGGCTTTCTATTTCCCTCACACATTCTCACTGTTAGGATAGTTCACAAATAAAAATCCTCTTACAGAACAACTGCATATTTTCCTATTGATTAATGTGACTTTCCTAAGTTAGATAAAAGATAGAATAAAAATGGTCAGGCTTGGGCCAGAGAAATGAAATAGCAGGGAAGGTACTTCCTTGTATGTGGCTGACTTGGGTTCTTTTCAAGGTCTCCTGAGCATTGCAAGAAGTGATCCCTAGGGGCCGGGCAGTGGCGCTAGAGGTAAGGTGCCTGCCTTACCTGCGCTAGCCTTGGACGGACCTCGGTTCGATCCCCCAGCATCCCATATGGTCCCCCAAGCCAGGAGCGACTTCTGAGCACATAGCCAGGAGTAACCCCTGAGCGTCACCGGGTGTGGCCCAAAAACCAAAAAAAAAAAAAAAAAAAAGAGAAGTGATCCCTAAATTCAGAGCCAAGAGTAAGCCTTGCACAGAATTGGGTGTACCAAAAAATAGTAATTTTAAATATAATCTGACTCAGAAATTCAAATAGATGACTCTATACATTCTTTATGATGAATTAATGAGGAAATAATATATTTCTCTGACTCTGACCAACAACACAGTTTATAAATTGTTGATACTTGTACTGAACCTGGAACTAAGATTATTACCTTTGATTAAAAGAAAATAGTCATTGAAATATCTACTTTGATAAATTATTTCAGGATATATACTTTCAATGATGATTTTCCAATTTTAAAAATAAATACTTTTAAAACTATAGATATGAAGAAAAAGCACTGTGTAAGGACCGCCTAGTTTCTAAATCTCTTCTTTCACCTTTTCATCCTTTAATAGCAATCTCTCCCCCAATATTCTGCAGTTCTCCCCAAAGCTTCTATCGCTTTCTTTATTAAAGTAAATCATTGAATATGAGCTAATCAAATAAATCTTTAGTGCAATCTTCTCTTATGGATTAATCTAAGCAACAATAAAAGGGACTAAAAAAATAGGAAGTTTTAGTTTTCAGTGACTGGATAAAAGTCCAAGACTCCTGTAAAGAAAAGTTATACATTAACAAATTAGTGCTAACATAGTACATAATCTGGGGGGCGAAGAGATAGCATAGCGGTAGCGCATTTGCCTTGCATGCAGCCGATCCAGGACAGATGCTGGTTTGAATCCGGGTATCTCATATGGTCCCCCAAGCATGCCAGGAGCAATTTCTGAGTGCAGAGCTGGTAGAAATCCCTGAACTTCGCAGGGTGTGCCCAAAAACCATAAACCAAAAAAAAAAAAAAAAACACATGTGTGTGTGTGTGTGTGTGTGTGTGTGTGTGTGTGTGTGTGTGTCGAAGTTCAGTGCTATATATGAACTGAACTGAGGAAGTCCAGAAATTAGCTGACTGCAAACAGCAGAGACACACACTGGAATGCTAAGAAAAATATGATGCCAGGATTGTAGCCAGGTCAGCCTCTGGCATGGCATGTGAATTAACCCCCATACTATCTCTCTGGCTCCTATAAATAATTTTTTCCATCATAAGACCATTCTTCCTGGCTTTATAGATTTAGGATGAGAAGAAGAATTGGGCCAGGATAATGTATGAATTTATCAAGACTCCATTTTCTGTCTAGATAGTTCTGGAAGGTTCTTTCCTAAATGTTCACCTATACTCTTTCCAATGAAATTCACATTTTATTTTCCTTATAACATATTTTAGTACTACTAATCGTTTTATTTGATGTATAACGACAAATTATATAATTTTTTACAACTTACACTCATACAAGAGTGTAATAAATATGCACAAAATATACTCAAGTCATTTATGGGGTACCATAAATTTTTTTAAAAATATTTTTTGAGAACTATTTCTAGGGGATTTTAAAAGCAGACAAAGGGGGTAGAGCAATAGTGCAGCAGGTTGAGGGCTTGGTTTGCATGCAGTTGACCCATGTTCAATCCCTGACATCCCATATGCCATCACATCTGCAAGGAGTTATTCTTGAATGCAAAGCCAAGCATGACTCCTGAATACTAATAATTGTGTCCCCCAAATAAAAATCAAAGGCAAAAAATGTTATCAAATAGAGTCATTATAGCCAGTCATACCCTTGTCTTGCCCAAGGCCAACCTGGATTTGAACCCCTACATCTGATATTGTCCCCTGAGCCTACCAGGATTGTTTCTTACATACAGAGCTAGGAGTAAGTCCAGAACATAGTTGGGTATAACCCTAACAATACAACAAAAAATAAGGAGGACAGAATTTTATTAAAATAGATCACTAGTTTGATACAGATAGAGGGAATATCCTAACCATTCTTTTTCTTTTCTACCAAATGGAAATGATTTGTGAGCTCTCTACGGCGCATACATTACTCATCCATATCTGGGCACCAATCAGTAATAAATAGTAAAGTCAAGAAACAGTACATTGGTTTATAAAAATAAAATATTTGAAGATGGCTTTAAAATATAAGATTAGAAGATAAGGCAGTCATCCTCTAGGCCTTATTTATAGCTTCTGTATAATTGTTTTCTTTAAAATGGGGATGCAAGTCTTATTCCTCTATTATTCCAATACACTTTACAAACTTTCTGACAACATTTAGGGGCTCTAAGACATGTGTTTGTCATTACTTGAAGTATCAGTGCACCATATGTACTTTCTAAATGAAAAGGAATAGGAAAGACATGCAACTGGAAAAATTTGCTAAAAGACTGGTTAGTCATGCCAGGCAGCAGGACTCACCACACTGGATCCCTCAGGGGAGATCATTAAGATGGAAAATCTGAGTAAGCAGGAACCATGCCTGATATGGATCACGGAAAACTAAAGGTTGGGAAACTGTTTTTAAAATTGGGATCAAGGAGCATGCAGGGTTAGGAAGTCAGAAAGCAAAGCTTGAGGCTAGAATAAATCAGATGTCAATAGCCAAGACCTTAATGAGCCAATAGGGCTCAAAGGTCAGGTCAGATAAGGTAATCAGATAGTCAAGGTCCAAGTACTCAGTCGGAATCAAGGGCACCAGCTAAGAAATGTGAGATCTCTGACCTTAGGCTGTACTTGACACCCTTCATCTACCGTACACTAGAAAAGTTGCTTATCACAAAGAGAGGATTCTATCTCAGGGTCAAGTGTAACCCAGCTATGTTTTATCTGCTCCACTGCTTACAACTAAAGGTATATTAACAACAGAAAAATATACAGACTAAGACTCTCAAGCTCCAGAGCCCTAGTCCAATGACCTATTTTACTCAAAACTTAAATTGTCACCAACTAGTTGAAATGAAGTGACTACCACCAGAAACTGATTTCAGAATCATTCTCATTTTTGTTTCATCCTATTGACAGCTCTGTCCACTTTTAGGTGAAAAAATATATTTCCCATTTTTAAAAAAACAAATCTTGTCTCTTTTACACTAATGAATAAAAGTTGCTTGAAAATAATCAGTGGAATTAATAAAAAGGCAGTGAACATGAGAAGCAGATAGTTCTGGGATTTACTATTCTGAATGTGACAGCTTTCCCTATGAATTGTATTCCTCTTTCTACATATGAAAGTTGAACCTGGGGGGCGAGGTGGCGCTAGAGGTAAGGTGTTTGCCTTGCAAGCGGTAGCCAAGGAAGGACCTCGTTTGGATTCCCCTCCCCATGGTCCCCCAAGCCAGGGGCAATTTCTGAGCGTTTAGCCAGGAGTAACCCCTGAGCATCAAAACGGGTGTGGCCCAAAAAAACCTAAAAAAAAAAAAAAAAAGAAAAAAAAGAAAGTTGAACCTGGCTAACATGTTAATAATATGTATTAATATTCCTTTGGCAAAGCATACAAAACATATGTGAACCAATATATTTTTCTCTTATGAAAAGCTAGAACTGGAATTCCAGGATACTAGTTAGTCCCTCATAGTTGATTAAAGAACACTTTAAAATGGGGAAAACTAAAAAAAAATAAAAATAAAAAATTAAAAAAATGGGGAAAACTATGATAGGTTTATCTTTTGCCATTTTACTTTCTAATATATGGAAGAGCTACATATTAAAATTTATGTTAAAATTAAAGATTCAAAAGAGGGGCCGGAGAGATAGCACAGCACTGTTTGCCTTGCAAGCAGCCTATCTAAGACCTAACAGGTGTGGCCCCAAAACAAAAAAATTTCAAAAGAAATAAAGAATTCAGATTTTTAGTCCTTCCAGTCATATTTCAAGTGCCCCTACCTCAATAATACAGTTGAGTTATCAATGTATTGAATAGTATAGATACAAAACATATTTGTCACTACAATCTGTTAGACAACACTGGTTTACCATATATATGTCCAGAGAGAAACAGAAAATGCCTTTGTGCTGATCTGAACAGGATTATTATAATATCTATTAATACTGAACCTTCTCTTGTATCTAGATTCCATAATATGTATCTATGTCTCTTTAATAATTTTACCTTTCTCAGTACAAATAGAATATTTAGAGTGTCTGAGTTACAAGTGAAAAATGCTCATAATAATTTAAGTCATTTTAGTCCTCCCCCTGCTTTCAATGCACTGTGGCATTCAATGACTTGAGTAGCTATTATTACATTTCCCCATCATTTTTTTCTGACAAGAGCTGCAGATAAAATTACCAAAAATTACTAAGGAGTAGTTTTCACTTTAAACCTTTAAATAATATAGTTTAGGTTAATTTATACAATTTTGGCGTAAAGCCTTGGCTGGATTAAGGTAAAACTTTAGGTATAGAGTTAATTGGAGAATAATTTCTGGTCTCTCCAGAAAGATATTCAGTAAAGGATTAAGTAAGGACTGGTCAAGTTGTACTAGTTTCAAACTTAATAATATAAAGTATCTTAAGAAATCAGAAGAAATTGTATGATTTGGGGATAGTGAGGAGCAAGTGTCTCAGTATGATTCTTAATTTCTCTTTGTATTTTTTGCTAAAACATTTGGGGAGACAATGCAGTGGTTTTGTCTCTGCTGGCCAAACTTGAGAATTCTCAGGCTTGAAAGGAAAGAAAGATCTTGACCCTCAGGCAGGCAGAAGAGCTTTGATCTTTCCCAGCCACTGTAGCTGCCTGAGATTATCTCAGAAAGCCACAGCAAGAGCATGCCTGGAGCTATCCCCACTCCAATACCTGCCCTGTTCACTGATCCCTTACAGGCAAGGGGGCTGCTGAGAAAAGTGATTAAAGTCTGTGGGAGACCAGCAGAGGAATTTATATCAGGAAAAGAAATAGTTTGTCACTTGAAAATTGTCTGCTGACCAAGGAGAGTAAAACCTCTTCCTCATGTGTGTGAATAACACAAGTCTATAAATTTGGTAATAATATCCATAAAAGGAAGAGGTTGATGATGAACAAAAAATAAGAAGTCAGGATCAAATGGAGAAAAAAAAAAAGAAATCTCAAAGCTAGTTTCTGTGTCTTGGTTTTAGATTATAAAACTGAGATTATCATGTAAGAGGGAAGTGGGATCAAGACTGTAAGGATGTAGCAAAACCATGGGAGAGGCCTTGATGTAGGTGAGATGCCATAATCATACTTCAAAATCATAAACATAAACATGGCTGTAAACACGATTGCTTATCTAAACAAAATTTTATGTAGCTAAATATATAATAAACCACAATTATGTTAATTTTATTTTATTATAACACGTTTTAATGCAATAAAAACTAATGTGCTGCAGAGGAAATAGCCACAAGAAAAAATAAATTCAGAGAAGTGATCTAGAAAATATGTTAAGAAGAAAAATGCCTCAGATTTTCAAGTTATTTTGCTTGAAATGCTCAATGCTAGTATTCATTCTAACTTCCCACCTATAATATTTTAGTTGCATGGTTCTCCTGCATAACAACTTCCTCCTGCTGATGGAGAAGAACCAGCCTGGCACATTCGCACATTCATAAGAGCTGCACTGAAACTCAAACTCTCAGTATTAGAGTATGCTCCGTAATTCTTCATATTCAGTGCTTAACTTTCAAGTTTAAAATGGTGACCTTGGGGAAACTATGTGAAACTTTTAAATCTGATAGAAAACTACTTGTAATTTTGTTTGTTTGTTTTTTTATTTTTAGGTCATAACCAGCAGCCCTCAGGGGTTACTCCTGGCTCTATGCTCAGAAATCACTCCTGGCAGGCTCGGGGGACCGTATGGGATGCCGGGATTCGAACCACCGTCCTGCATTGCATGGCAAACGCCTTACTTCCATGCCATCTCTCCGGCTCCTACTTGTAATTTTTAGGCATTTTGCCCAACTAAATTTTTGTTGTTGTTTGAAATTAATAATACGTAATGGGAAAGGAACAAATAAAATTAAAACAAAGACAAGGGACCAGGACTCAAACTCAATGCAGTACCCAATTTTGTACACCATTACATTGCCCTCCCATTCCAGCACTGCTAAGTGTAGTTCTGAAAGTCCTTAAGTACCACTGTGTGTGAGCACTGTGGCTGCCTGCACTGCTAGGCCCAAGTTGTTCTGCATTACCAGGCCTGAGAATTGAATGATTCAAAATGGTGGGCTAAGTATCATTGGAAGTGGCCTGCAAGAGTCCATAAAACTGCTTGTGAGGACCCCCCTGGCCAAATCCAACTCTACTACAATATATTCTTAATACTATTTCAGGTGAAAAGATGAGGGAGGGGCTTATAAAGTATTTTGAAAAAGACACTCTCTGGAGCTAAAGACAGCCCAAAATCATGAAAGACTTTAAGACACAGGAAGAGCCTTGAAAGCTTGTTGTTATTATTGCTATTATTTGGTTTTAAGGCCACACCCAGCGATACTCAAGATTTACTTCCATCTTTGCACTCAGAAATCACTCTGATGGTGTTCGGGGGAAGATGGGATGCCTCGGATCAATTCTGGCTTCCAGAAAACTTCTTTTTTTTTTTTTTTTTTTTTTTGGTTTTTGGGCCACACCAGCTCAGGGGTTACTCCTGGCTATGCGCTCAGAAGTTGCTCCTGGCTTGGGGGACCATATGGGACACCGGGGGATCGAACCGCGGTCCGTCCAAGGCTACCGCAAGCAAGGCAGGCGCACCTTACCTTTAGCGCCACCGCCCGGCCCCCCCAGAAAACTTCTTAAATGACAGAATTCAAGGCCCAAAGTATAGCTGAACCTGAGAGAAGCTTTAATTGAATTGCAGGAACAAAAGTCATGAAATCAAAAAAACAACATCAATTGTTCCAAGCTCTCCCTCATGACAATAATCCCAGCAACTGACTACCCTCAAAACAGTTCCCCAAACGTTGGGTTGCCTGCATCTTTTTCTGAGACATGTAATTCATTTACTCATATGGTATTCATTTCCCCTCATAGAAGCTATGGAAACTCACCCATAGCTCTGCTTGGGATATATACCTGGCTCATTCCATTCTGGAGAAGCCCACACTGTCTTTTCTCCCCTCACATTTACCAAATACTATGACATTTTCTTTCCCTCTCTTCATATTTTCCAAATAAATTTAGCTTTTTTTCATTATTCATATCCTTCCTGAAGTTATTGTATACAATGTTAGGTAATGGGCCATGAATGGGTCAATGAATAATTTGCCTTTTCTTGCAAAGAATAATTTTTACTTTAACCTGAGACCACAATATTAGAAAAATCTCTAGGAACTGGAGATTAATTTCGACACCATGAGGATCAAGTGGAACTCGGGTATAATTGGACAATTGCTGTTGGATCTGGTGAAAGACAAGTACCATGCACTTGTGCACAGATTATTTTTTAATAGAGAATTTTTGTCAGTCCTCTACTTTGTTGGGACTTAAATATGAGTAAAAAGAAAAAAATATAGACTCCCTTCTTGAGGTTACTATCTTCTTACTTCACATAAATCATCTGCAATAGGACTTTTTATATAATACCATATAATTATAAAATAATCTTAACTGACATTATTTTATATGGTATAATGGAAGCCAAAAAATCAAGTAACTCATTTAACATTAAATTCTAAAACATATTAGCAGAGATTTTTTTCGGCCACACCCCTTTGATGCTCAGGGGTTACTCCTGGCTAAACGCTCAGAAATTGCCCCTGGCTTGGGGGCACCATATGGGACTCCGGGAGATGGAACCACGATCCTTTCTTGGCTAGAACTTGCAAGGCAAACACCTTACCTCTAGTGCCACCTCTCCTGCCCTCATATTAGCAGAATTTAAATATAGGTATATGTCATGTTGAAAGTGAGAAAGAAAAGTAAACGTATGAATTGGAAGTTAGAGAGTTTTAATAATTGTCAACAATAAGGAAAGTATAGGACAGAACGTCAGTGCTAACCCAGCAAAGATCATTACTATCCCTAGAGATATAATACATTTTAAAGAGATATTTATTAAATGTATATTAAAACATCATAATTTGGGGGGTCAGGCCACACCCAGTGGTGCTCAGAAGTTACTCCTGTCTCTGCACTCAGAAATCACTCCTTAAAGGTCAGAGAAATCATATGAGATGCCCAGGATATAGCCTGGGTCATTCTTGGATCTGCTGCATGCAAGGCAAACACCCTACCACTGTGCTATTGTGCGGGCCTCCAAAAGTCATAATTAAAAAAAAATTCTATGGCTGATATTCCAGGTATTTTATGTGTTGTTTTACTGGGTTCTATATTTCCAAACTATCGGAATCACTTCTCTCAATATATGAATGCTGTTTAATATTTCTTGAACCTTTCAAGAAAATGGACCCTTACTACACCCAAAGGAGGCCACCAAAACCCTTTTATGACCTATCTATACATATTCAGAAATTTTAAGTCTGAAAAATTGTTTCCCATTTACATGGCACTCCACATTCTGTTACTATCCATAGCCACAAAGGAGGGGATCAGGCCAGAGTAATAAATAGTGACCGTGTGTAAAACATTTTCCTGGCACACAGCTGACCCACATTTGATGCTCAGCAACCCATATAGTACCCCAAGCCTGCCAGGAGTAATTTCTAAGCACAAGCCAGGAGTAACCAGAGTGGTGGTAGGTATGGCTAATCCCCCGCAATATTAAAGACTAAACATATCTAATATTGAAAAACACTCTCAGTCCCATGACTTTCTATAAAATGCAGATAGTGAGGAAAACCTAGGAGGATAAATAGGACCCAAGTGGAGTAAACCAGAGGAAGTTGAACTTGGCAGGAAGAAAAGGTCGTTGTCTTAGGTTACAATATGGCTACTCCATTCTTCTACAGTCTTCTATACCATCAACAAGCGAAAGAGAGGGGAAATTAATGAATTCAAGAAATTCATGAAGAAAGGGTAGAACATTTTAATAGCAAAGGGAAGCAAACAAGTCAACCTTCCTGAATCAGGAGTGCAAAAGATGTTAAGTATAGTCTATACCAATTAATCAATACCAGTTTATAGGAGAAAATGCATGAATGTCAAAAATAATCAGTTTCCTCCTTTGTGTATGTTCTCCTCTATCATAACCCGTGCCCCCATACACACTTACTATCTCCAATTCTCTGAGCTTATACTGACCTTACTCAAAAGAAAGCAAACTGTACCAGACTAAATTCTCTGAACACTCATTTAATCCTTCTGGATTGAACTTGTCTTTGCAAAGATGTGCTGGCTCAGGTAAATCTGTTTTTGGAGGGGCTGTAGGGTTGGCAGAGGCACCTAGACCCTGGGGCTTCTTCACCCGGATGAACATTACAGGATTTATATTGGTCAGAGCAACTCCTGGATTCCTATTGTCTTTCATCTGCTCAACCATCACTGGGATTCAGGAAGGGAATTTAAGTCATGTGAAGAAATCATCATTATGAAATTCATTTTAACTAGATATTTTGGGAGATTATATTCCTTACAACACGCCCTCAATAAATTACAAGGCTGCTAATACTTAACTAATACTTACCTTTACTTTTACCTGTGGACTTTGATGAGACTTTCTGAGCATTTTAAAGCCCATTTAATCCAAAGGGATCATGAATTATGAACATCTAGTCTTATTTACTACTTTGCTGTCACTTTCCTAATTATTTTTGGTTTCACGCTCTTCAATGTCTAGGATAATTATTGGATAATTCCCCCCCCTTCTTTCTGGTACATTTCAAGTTCAATTCGAGTGCACGCTATCCCTCTTCCCCTTGAAGGAATAACAAGAATGTTCATGTCTTGTTTTAACAAGTGGATGATGTGCCCTGACTTCAGAGTCAGAACTTCACACTATAAAAAGGAGACCATTATATTTAACTTTTTGCCCTGTGAGAAAAGCAGGATATGTCAAGCCTCTACTTAAGTTTTTTCTTTTATCCTTATGAGTCCCTCTCATGAGCTAATTTCTTTCATAGACTATATAAGCCCCTTAAAGAGCAGTGCTGTTCCCTGACAAACACACTGGCATGCAGTTAATCATTAATTTTGCATGGTCCACATCTGCTGTCTGCTGGACTGTATATTGTTTGAGAGACTTCCTCCCATTAACAGAAATGCTGCTGTATGAGGGTCAGTGTGGGTCTGTTATCTAACTTATTATCAACAGTCCAGACAGAGTCTTACTGCCTCCCTTTAACAAATCTGAGTTACAGAGTTCACAGAGCTTCAAACTGCATGAATGCAGTAGTATTTTTTTTTTTTATGACAAAACAACAGCTGCAGAGGCAGACTCCACAACACGCCCTGGCTGAGTATGTGCAGATACTAAAAACAGGTGTACCTTTCCACTGAAACTGTTGTACTTTACACCATAAAATAGTTTAAAAAAAAAACAACATGGCATTCATGTCTTTACCAATGTCTATAGGACATGTGTATTTGGAGACACACAAAGGAATTCATATGCGGGGTCAGTTGAATTACCAAGACTTTTCAAAAGCAAAGAAGGTAAGGATTTAAACTTTGAAGGAAAGATTTTTATTTTACAGATCCTTTTTATTTGTGAACCACCATTAAAAAATTCCGTGTTGATCAAAAAAAAAAAAAGACTCTTCATGGTTAAAAAAAAAGATGATATCATGTTCTCTTTCTGGTTATTGATCTAGGGTTGTCGCCTTATGCCACATGAGGAAAAGTTGAAATTAGGCTGCAGGAGAGGCAGATTTGAATGTGATCCTGTTCAAATAATGTCTTCCAGTCTCACTCAAGGGAGGTACCTGAAGACTGGAAAGAGTGAGCCTCCTTAGGCTCAGAGGAGCCACACCTCTGCACCCCCAGTGCCAAGAAGGCTTCATAGGGAGTGCCCAACACATGTCAATGCTCTGTGGCTGTTTCGACTTGAAGGCAACTCGTACAAGTTTACCTCGGCAGTAACACTGCAGTCATACAGAAGGGGGAAAGGAACGCGTGTTGTTTCCAGACATAATTGAGATTGAACTCTAACCAATTCAGAAACAACCGTTACTTTCCTCAGCCAGAGAGAAGCCAGCTGGCCTCTGCCAGAAAGGAAGTATTGGCATCGTGGGGAACACAAAGCTCTCTGTATGCAGCTTGCAGGGAGAAGCAGCGTTCTCAAGGGGGCTGGTCATTCATCTTTGTGTGTCCTTCTGGGAGTGGGAGTTTTATAAGGAGGTATACGTGTGTTCTATGTGGTCTCCAATACCAGCTGTGACTTAGACATTGCTGATGTGGGAAAGGGCTCAAAGATCACTTTCAACCTGCCGTGTTGATGTCCATCTGTTGCCTGTCCCTTCGCATTAACTTGCCCTAGAAGCACCTACTTCTTCTGCCCAGGGTTCAAGGTGAGGACACAGAGACAACCCCAAGGGATGTTACTCAGTTCCACCAGCATGACTAAGATGTGAAAACTCTCTTAGAAAGCTGCCCTGCTCAGAAAGAGCCTAGATTTGAAGTCTGAGAATTCCCCACTTGTGTACATGTTAAGTAAAACTAATAATTTGGCTGCTACCCTTTATTATAGCAGTTTCACATTCAGACTCTTGCAACTAATGTTCTGGAAATATGAGGGTGACTCTTGTTGATTCACTTGGATCTCGCTTGGGTTTCTATCTTCTGTGGAAAGACAGGTCTTTGATCTGGGTGAAATAAGAAATAATTAATGGAGCATTTTATAGAAATAATACTCCAAGGATAAAGGCACCATTTTGAAACGGCAAATTCTTCATGGCATTGTTTTTTATTTCAAGGAGGATTCTAAGAGTTTTACCCAAGGGTTGAAAGGGTGAGAGTTATTTTAATATCATGAGTTGATCCTTTCCCCCCCTAAACTACAATAACCAGAAAATGAATGGGAGTTTCACTATTGAACTTCCAAAAAGGTTTTCATGCATTTACATATATAGATACAGGATGTAGGAACTGAATCAGTTTTATTTGCTAAAGCTGCGATACTGAAAGGGACTGGAAATGAGACATTAACTTTTCCTCTGTTTGGTTTGGGAAGAGAGGCATTGTCTTAAACAAGTCAACTTTCAAAAAACTGAGAGATCAAAAGTGTTGAGGAAGGGGATGTAACATAATAAAAAAGAGCATGGACTTCCCTATCAAATCCATCTGCTTTTAACCCAACTTCTGCCACTGGGAGCCCTGGGCACATATCTAAATTTTCATTTCCTGCAGTTTAAGCTACCTGTGTTGTCTTGACTCCAGAGAGTGGATACTTGAAAGGTATTATCTGTTGTTGCCTAGAAGCAAGGATCTCAAAACCAGGAGGGTGAAGTAGCCAAGAACATATCTGGATCCCAAACAGACCAACACTAGTAATCAAAACTTGATACTGTAGTGATATAGGACTTAGTTTCCAGAACCCTAAAATATATCCAGACAGATGGAAACCAAGAGATCAAAATGCATGACCTTTTAAAATGATAGGGATCAAGCAAAAAAAAAAATCTTCAAACTAGAGGCCAGACTATTCCAGTGAGCAAACCTGTTATAAACTTCCTTACAATAGGGCAAAGGGCAATTTGAAGTAAATATGGGATGAGGCCATTGTAACTTCTGTAACCATTGAGATAAAAGGAGCTAGCATAGTAGATAAAGGACTAAGAGTATGAATGTTCTACAAATATTGATATGTTGGTACTTCCTCTGGGTGATATTCACCAGTGATGACTTTGTATTTTTATCCTGTGACTGCTATTTCAAACAGTTACAACTTACTAGCTTGAGCCAACACAAATTTATTACCAGAATATGGTATGCAGAACACTCATTGAACTAAATCAAGGTATCAGCAGAGTTGGATCTTCTAGAAGTTTCAGAGAAAAATCTGCTTCCTGCCTCCAAGGCCTCCTTCATCTTCAAAGACATTAGCAGGATATCTTCAATCTTAAGTTCTTATAGTCAGACTCTTCTGCTTTCCAGAAGGATCCATGTGATAATATTGGACTCACATGGGTAGTTCAAAATAATCAACTAATCTAAAATTTCTCAAATTAAACACATCTTCAATTTTTTCCATGCAAAGATGGTATTATCAAAGTTTATAATTTCATCCATTACAACGTTATACACGACATATTTTCAAAACTCTCAATGTCCTATTTCATGCTTACACATCACCTCAGAACTGCACATTCAGTCAGAGGATTCCTAGTTTACAGTGCCACATGTAAAGAGCTTAGAATTTACCACTTCAAAATAACAATATTTAAAACACTGGACAAATAGAAAAATCAACTACTTTTTGTTTGAAGTGAGAAGTAGGATACCAGGCAGAGTTGCTGCTTAACCTTAGAGGAAGACAAGCAATCAGAAGCCATGTGTTTTTGTGAAGCAGAAACCCAAACACAAAAATCACAGCCAGGATAAATGTTGGAGAGAGGAATCCAGATCCTCTTCATGAGTTGTTGGAGATTCCATGTGGACAAATCAAAGAAAAGAAAACTCTAGGGAGATCCAGTCAATTCAAGGTAAGGAAGCAGAGAGGTGCCTCAATTAGAATGAAGTTTCCACCAGCAATTCCAGCAGTAAAGGTTAAAGGAAAATATCCCCTCAGTTTTCCAGCTGGGCAAAAGGAAGAAAGTCCCTTTTCTGCAGTGTATCAGAATATTCTGTTCTCATTAGCAAGGCCTGTCCTCAGGGGAATCTTAGTTAAGTGGAGTCTAACCTGCTGAACTATGAACAGATTCTGACTGAAATGAGAGAAGACAAGTCCATCTTAGCCATGCTTTCCATGTAGAGAAGGGGAAAAAAATGTGAGAAACACTTCATGTACCACCCCTAAAATGGAGTCTGAATCACAAGACCATGGAGCACTGAGCCTTCTATCTCACCCTCACATATTAATAAAGGCCTATTTAGAACCGTTTCTTTTACAAAATACGTCCTGTCCAGCTAGCATGAGAAAAATGACAAGGCCAGTTAAAAGGCAAAAGCTGCAAAGGAAGAGGCAAAGGGAACATCAGGACCAGATGTGAAAGGGAAATGCAAACTATCAGACTTGAGATTTTAAATAATAATGGAACTGTGCTAAGGAATTTGAAGGAGAAAATATTAAATATGTATAATAGTAAGCAAGGGAAGTGAAAGAATAAAAGCCTTCAGAAAGAATACAAAAGAAATGTTAAAAATGATAAGCACAGTCAAAGGAAGAATTTTTGAGATGTGGGATATTTCAACAGAATTCTCAAAAACCAAAGAGCAAAGATAACAAAGACTAAAAATGCAGAACAGAATGTCATAGGACTGTAAAACAAAAGTTACAACATACATAGAAAGGGAAAAACAGATGGGGAAGAGGGCAAGCAAGGAACAGAGATAGAATTGAAACACTCAGAATTGCCCCAAATTAATGTCAGACACCAAACCACAGATCCAGAAACCTCAGAACACCAAGCAGGATAAACAAAAAATCTTGCCCCAAAGCACTTAACATTTCAAAATCTAAAATAAAGAAATAAAAAAAATCCTTAAAAATATTAGAAATTTATAAAAGCCATTTCCTTTAATCCGGCAATTTCTGGATTAAAAAAGTCATGGTTGACCATTCCCAAGATGAGGTGTGTCCATTGTACTCAGAGTGCATGGTCCCATGTACTTTCCCCAAATTCAAGAGAATTGAAGACATAATCTGTAGCTATTAGGAAACTAATTTTCTGTTTTACTATGCATTGGGCATGTGCTTACATTCAGCACCATCCAAGTACTTCCAAAGTAACACTGCTGGGGTCTTTGTACTATAAGACCTGAGCAGTGTCACATTACTAGGCTTAAGCATTGAACCATTTGACCTGGTTGGCCAAATATTATAGTAAATGGCCCCAAATTCTTTGCTCTGTTTGAAAGAGTTCTCAAAATTGTCAGAATAATACAAAAAATAAAAGGGAGGCAAGAGTGAAAAATAAGATTTTTTTCATTTTTGTAAGGAACAAGACCATCAAATGAAATAACAACCAGTATGGTAGGTGAGAATACAAATCCATCAATAGTTGCATGTCTATCAATGGTCAAAATTCATCAAGGACAAAGATTGCAAGAATGAATCATAACACAAGTTACAATTAACTAATATATAATAAATCCATTTTAAGCATGAAACACAGGAAGATCAAAAGTAATTAAGTATAGAAATTATGCTGTTCTAACCCTAATCAGACTTAGCTATTCAATAATGTATTCCTTACCTCTACCTATAAACTATTGAGAATGAAGAAACTCTTAATGCATATAACATGGGCCAATCTCTACATGGAAAGAAAGAAAATTGGAATAAAAGAATATAAACTGTATCAATTTATATAACATTCTTAAAAGATCAAATCAATGTAAGCTGAGTAGTAATTGTCAGGACAAAGGGTCAAGGGGTGAGTTGGAGAAAAATAAATACATATAGGGGAAAACTTCTGGATAGTTGGATATTTTCACTACCAATGATAATGGGTTCTACATGTGTGTATGTATATATTAAAACTTAAAAAATTATAGACAATTTAGGTATAAGCAATCTACTTAAGTTGATAAATAAATTATTAAAACTATATCATTATTAATGAAAAACACCATATATTTAAGACTATCTTTTTACATGTGCTAAGGCATTTTTAAAGTGATATGATGCTGTAATAATTGACACTTTTCCAAGAACTTAGTATCATTGAAGCTGCTAAAATTATAATTCAAATTTGTTCTTTTGCTATTCATTTCATGGGAGGGGGAATACTGCTTTGCTTCAGAAGAAAAAGTTCTACTAAAAAATAAAAGACTGAGAGTTCTTCTGTTTCTCTTCAGATGGTATGTTGGGGCTCTGGGCAGGACAGTTAGCCATAGCCCCCCTGGGCTGACCACTTAGTCCAGGGGACTGAGATTCCCCCCCACACCAGACGGGTCTTCAGGGCCACGCCTGGTTAATAGGGTCCTGGGGGGAGTGGGGGAGAGAAATTTCTCTCTATGCATCCACAAACTACAGAGGCAGGGCTATACCCAGAAGACTTCACATGCCAGTTCTTCTGTTTCTCTTCAGCTGGTAGGTTGGGGGCTCTGGGCAGGACAGCTAGCCATAGGCCCCTGGGCTGACCACTTAGTCCAGGGAACTGAGATCCCCCCCCATCCCAGACCGGACCCCATTCAGGAGTTCTCTTCTTACTATTATTCATTTTCAAAAGCACACAGGCGCAAATGTGCCTGCACAACATATATACTTTTTAACAACACCCAAAAATATTCTTAATTCTCAACTGTTTTTAGGAAAAAAAAAATGAATCCCCTAGATTTGGAGGATAATATTCAAATAGGTCTCTAAAATCAGTGTATATGTAGACGTGACTTCCTATACAGTGATCCTCTCTGACTACCAAGCCTAATTCATAAACAATTCATCTATACAATGTATATATCCCCTCTGATATATTTCCCCTCCTCCACACAGAGCCCCTTGTACTCCCTCATCTCCCAATCTGGATTCGTTATCTTCCCCTTAATTAACCCTATTTACCCTCAGTTCTTTAATTTGTTAGGCACCAAGACCGACCTCCTGCCCTAGCAGATTCTGCCCTTTCACACACCCCTACAAAGCTCATTATTACTCCTTAACTCTCCCACCCCCAACCATCAGTACCTCACATCAGTACATCTTTTTAACTTCAGTACTACATAGTTCTAATCATAGACCAAAGTCATGCATTGGATTTAACAACCCCCAACTATTTCAAAAGACATAAAATGGACCCATATGTCTTTTGGATATGTTGTGTGTATTTTCTTTAACAGCTATAACTCTTTCTAAGTATTCTTTTACCGTGACGATTCTACCCACTGTTTATCTTGTCTTCTCCTTGTGAGCTGTTCAATAAGGAATTTTGGTGGAAGAGTCCCTCAGTTTAATGCTTATGATTGAACCATGTCATGGAGATTATTGGACTTGTTCTTATGGCCCCCATATGCGCCGATAACGCCACGTGGTGTGGGGAGCCGAACTGATGGAACCTAGAACAAAGGTGCCTCAGAAATCCCTGACTTTGTTACCCACGTGACCAGAGGCACCCATGCCCTGAGGACAAAGGAAATAGACAAATACTAAAGTAAATTCAAAGCAGCCCAATACATCCAGCCAGAAAGAAAATTATAAAGCAACTTGCCTTTATGTTAGCAAAAGATTAATATGTTTACAGCTGATGTTTTATTTATGCTTGCTGAGTAAAATTTATAAGACCCTGTTTGGATCTTGTGCTTTCAGTATAAACATGTGCTCAGGTCTACCTTTTTACCCCTCCCTATTACCTGCCCCCAGCTTATGCTAATGCGTGCTTGCAGTTGTAATTGGTGGAAACTTGTAACACCCTCTGACGTATTTCGCCCTTAAAAGCTGATCTCCCCAGCAATAAACCCCTTTTGAACAGCGAGAGTTGTCTTGAGGATTTTTCTTACTAACTTCTTAAGCTTTCTTCACAGATCAGACCTGCTCAAGTATACCCACAAATTACTAGCGACCCTCATTCCCACACCCCCGTGGGCCGGGGGTCCCCCACCGAAGGTTACAACGTGGCATTGTTCCTGCTTTGCATAGGCACATTAAAATGGGAAATTACTATACATACAAATGAGTTCTTATCTAATAGAGATTGGAACACACAAATCTAGGAGTGCAATGTACCTTACACCCTGAACATTGATATAATGACCTGGCACAGGCCTCAGAAGAATGGGCATCCTCCATTCACCCCTAAATCAGGGAAGCTATCTACAAAACATCCAAGGTTTTTTATAACAACACCTGGAAGCAATCCTCTACTAGGGAAGACACTACCATAGCTCTGACACCGACCTGCTCAAAAGAGACTTCCCATAACACTCAGAAGACTTGACAACAACAACAATCTGCTTACAGGACAGGGGTCTCTGCATTGCCCTTTAATTGTGAGGTGAAACGAGAGGACACTCTGCACCATCCTAACTGCAATGCAGGATATGCACATTCCAGGATCTTTAATACATAAACATGATACCAACAACAGAGACTGTGTGAAAAATAAGTGTATTGGCACTACAGACAATGACCTGGATTGGACAAACTAGTTTGCCTGGAGCCTAGAGTTGGTCTTTTGCCAGGAAACTTCAGGGATAGGGTCTCCTTGTATTTAGGCCAAGGCTTTTCCTTTCCATGTCCCTCATATTTTGGTGGGCCTATGCAAACAATAATTGCCACTCTAACACCATTTTTACTGTGCTCCTTTGACTCTAATCCTTAAGAAAAACAGCCCAATTAAACTTTCGAGGTTAACTTAAACTAATATGCATGTGCATGGAAATGTAAAAAAGTACTTTGCCTTCAATGTTAAAGGAGTTACATATGTCTTTAGATTGCTTTGTGTGCTGCTAAGAAATATTATGTACTATAATCTGGGGATGTGAGGGACAAAGTAATTGTACATGGGTTCTGTTTTATTTTTCTTAATGTTCTTTGGCTGAAAGTTCAAAGTTAAGATATCAGCAATGGGACTACTGAGAATTCTGTTTATGGGTGATTGTCTTTCCAATGTAACTTTACCTTGTCCTCTTTCTTTGCATCTTTGTTCTCATAATTAAAAATAAAAAAATTAAAAAATATAAAAGACTGAAAGTTTGAGTAGGAAAATTTCTAGAAAATTATGGTTTGGCCTTTTTTTTTTTTTTTTTTTGGTTTTTGGGTCACACCCAGTGATGCTCAGGGGTTACTCCTGGCTCTGTGCTCAGAAAATGCTCCTGGCTTTGAGGACCATATGGGACTCCAGGGGATTGAACTGATGTCTGTCCTAGGTTAGTAAATGCAAGGCAAACACCCTACCTCCTGCACCACTGCTTCAGCCCCATGGTTTGGCAAATTTTTCAAAGTAAATCTTATATATCCCCCCCCAAGGAAACATAAAAAAGCTAATTATAAAAAACCATAAAACTTCTCATTGCAAACAAACAAACATCAACTATTCTAGCTAGTCTGTGTCTTTTAAAACATCAGAAAAAATTGTAAGGAAAAGTTAGGGAGTCATTTTCCAACATAAATGACTGGAAAACTAAAGTGATTCTTCAAATTAAAGCTGCAACTATCTTGATGGGGTTGTATGTTTTCATCTAAATTTTGCAAGAATTGAAATTGTAATACATACTTTGTTACAAGAAAATATGGCTTGATTTTCCAAGAGCAAGAAGTTGCAGAAATTATATACAGTGACTGAACAGTCAAAAGATGAAGTCCAGAGTAGCAAATAGAAGATGCTAATTAACTAAATACCACAAAAAGACAATGATAAATCATATCTATTTCAGTAGAATCTGGTTAGAGAAAATTGGTTTATTATTGAGGCAACAATTCTCATGGAAATATGAAATTATAACATTTCATGTGATTTTAGGAAACTCTGAATGAGAAATTAATGCCTAAAATGAGCATAGTTAATAATCAACTTAGGTTACTTCACAAAAAGAAAATTTAAAATTACTTCAGAAGAACATGCCTTCAAACAGATATTGTCATAAATAAAACATTATTTATGATTAAGTCACAATTCAGAATTAGAGACTACATGAAATATATACAGGTGAATAAGATATAATAACTCCATCAGTGTTACTAGTATCTTTATTCTCATGAAATTCAAATGAGACTGCTCTGGTATAAACTATGTGATGAATATGTTGAATTTGGTAAAGATATAATAGAAAAATGAAGGTCAGAGAAATAATACATTGGATTAGGAGCTAAAAAATTAAGAAGATACAGCTTTAGAAATGACCCTTTTTCTACATTAAAGGAGAAGTAGA
This sequence comes from Suncus etruscus, assembly GCF_024139225.1. Lineage (NCBI taxonomy): Eukaryota > Metazoa > Chordata > Mammalia > Eulipotyphla > Soricidae > Suncus > Suncus etruscus. The sequence goes on along the minus strand of NC_064855.1, from coordinate 97,156,960 downwards.
TAGAATGTTGCACTGGTGAAGAAGGGTGTTCTTTACATGACTGAAACCCAACTACAATCATATTTGTAATCAAGGTGTTTAAATAAATATATTTATAAATAAAAGAAAACATGAATGAGACAGAAACAGCATGAGAAAATCCAAACTATGTACAAAGTTACTTTCCATAAGAAAACAAAGATTTAGAGATATATCAAAAGAGATAAAAATTTTTTTAGAATTAAGAAACTGCAACACAAGGGCATAACAGGAGGAGCTTGGTGCAGTTCAGTCTGGCAGAACCAGTGAGTTCATTATTAACACATTCAACAAATCAATAAAATGAACACCAAAGTGTTTTATGAAAGAAAAGGCTGCTGCCTTGCTCTCTGCCTGTTTTCCTGTTTTGCTCTGAAGCCACGCACATCTTCTAGCCCATGAACCCCATTGTAACATGTAGTAAAAACCACACTAGAAGCATGGCAATGGGGAAACAATGCAAGGTAACACCATGCATATAGTATGAAGATGGTAGCTCTGATGCCTGAAAAGTACCAACCACCTAGTTAGCCCCTCAGATAAGGAGTTTAGAGTAGAAATATGGAGGATGTTCAGAGAACTCAAAGAAAGCATAGATCTAGCTGAACAGACCACAAAGATAGATCAGAAAACTCCAAACTGAAATAATAGGACTGAAACCCAGTAGGTGAAATGAAAACCTCAATAGAAAGCCATTCCAACAGAGTAAGAGCAGCTGAGCACAGAGACAGTGAGTGAATTGGAAAATGAGATGCAGAACATCTCTATTCAGCAGAAGAAACTGAAAAAGAACTTTAAAGCACATGATCATACAATGGAAAACATCCTCAGAGAATGTGAACAGATGAAAACAGAAGACTTTTGATAAACTCAATAGAAACAACATAAGAATTATTGGAGTCCCAGCGACCCAGGAAGAATCAATAGTCAAGGACATCATTAGAGAGAAACTCCCAGAGTTAAAGACTGCATGCAGCCAAATCCTACATGCCCAAAGAATACCAGCTAAAAGAGACCCCCAAAAAGCACCCCAAGACACATCCTAGTCACAATGATGAATCCCACAGATAGGGATAGAATACTGAAAGCTGCAAGATCAAAATGGGAAATTACATCCCAAGGGCCTTCTTTGAGATTTAGAGCAGAACTGTCACAAGAAACCTTCCAGGCCAGAAGGCAGTGGTTGTATATAGTGACAAAACAAATTAAATAAATGCTTCACCTAGAATACTGCACTCAGCCAGACTTTCAGATTTGTAGGAAGTATATATAGCTTCATGAATAAACAGCAGCTCAGAATCTTTACAGACACAAAATCAGCCTTAAAAGATAAACTGAAAGGTCTAATTTAAGACAAGACAGGCCTAAACACACACAAAACTTCCACACAAAGATGGCTCTAAATCCCATGACAGTTATCTCTCTCAATGTCAATGGACCAAATGCCCCAGTTAAGAGACACAGAGTGGCAAAATGGATCAAAAAGCTGAATCCAACATTTTCCTGTCTACAAGAAACACATCTGAATAGTCAAAACAAACACAGACTAAAAGTCAAAGTTGCAAGCACACATCAGGAAGGAAAAAGGTGCCTATATAAATAGCTTAATTACACAGATTATCAAATTAGAAAATGATCAACAAAATGAACCCAAAATAAGTAGGCAGAAAAAAATAACAAAGTGTAGAGCAGAAATTTTGAAGTGGACCCAAAAAAACAATCTGAAAAAAATAAACAAGATTGATAAACCACTAGTAAAACTCACAAAGAATGGGAGAGAGATAAACTTAATAAACTGAATTAGAAATAAAAAGAGGGAGATTACTACAGATAATACAGTGACCCAAAGGGTAATCAAAGACTACTTTGATAAACTCTATGCAATGAAACATGTGATTCTGGAGGAAATGGAGAAAAAAAAAAGAAAAGATAAATAAAAGACATTATTGTGATAATGCCCAGAGACAATACAGATGATGGTTGGAAGGAATGGCTCATGATATGAAGCTCACCACAAAGAGTGGTAAATGCAATTAGAGAAATGACTACACTAAGAACTACCATCACAGTGTTGATGAGTGAGTGAATTAGAATGCCTGTCTCAAATACATGCAGGGGGTGGGGGAAGATGGAAAAGGGGACATTGGTGGTAGGAATTTGCACTGGTGAAGGGCAGTGTTTTTTTATGACTGAGGCCCAACTACAAGCATGTTTGTAATCATGGTGCTTAAATAAAGATATTTAAAAAATTTAGAATTTATAAAAGACATGAATCATCAAACTCCAAAATTCAGTTAATCCTCAAATGGATACATATAAACATGTCTATCCTCAGGCATAATATTACAGTGAAATTATTAAAGAGCAGATATAAAGGTACTTAAGAAGTCCCAGAAAAAGAGGTTACTCAGAAGCAGCAATTAGAATGCAAGAGAGAAAGACAAAAGAATAATTCCCTTTAAATTCTAAGGCAGAATAAGTCATAAAAATAGAATTCATAGTGTCTACTGTGGTTTTCAATATTGTTACTGAAGAGATATCATGCATATCACTTTCCCTCCTTTCAGCACCCAGATCTTATCTGCAGTGATCACTTCCAACTTTGCTTGTCATAGAGGTCCCTTTGCTGCCCTAACTCCAAGCTTCAAAGAATGAAGGGGGGGGGTGGAAAGAGAGAGAGAGAGAGAGAGAGAGAGAGAGAGAGAGAGAAGAAAAATGTCTGCTGCAGAGGTAGACAGAGGAAGGGGAGGGCAGGAGGGAAACTAGAAACATTGGTGGTATAAAATGTGCACTGGTGAAAGGTGTTTGTACATTGTATGACTAAAACTCAATTATGAACAGCTTTGTAACAGTGAAAAAAATTAATGAGATCACACACAACAATAAAAAGGTCTATTAAATATAAAAAAATAGAATTCAATAGTGCTCTAGATAGTTGAAATGTTTGAAATACAAACAATTTAGTTGACAGAATGCCTGTAATTTTAAATATTACAATTGATATTAAAAAGCCTGAGTGATAATACAGTGGTAAGGTGTTTGCCTTGCATGCGGCTTAGCAGGAACGGACCTGGGTTCAATCCCTGGCATCCCATATAATCGCGTGAGCCTGATGGAGCGACTTCTGAGCACAGAATCAGGAGTAACTCCTGAGCACTGCCAGGTGTGGCCCAAAACAAACAAAACAAAAACCCAACAACAACCACAACAAAAATCCAGGTATCTTCTTACTACTATAGAATAAACAGTTCATTATTTCCTAATGTGAATTATTAAACTAACTTCTAAGTGTGAAATTGTCAATGATTAACTGATAATAAGAAGTCAACCTGCCAGGATTACTATGGTGAAATAAGTACATTTATTCTTTTTATTAATTAATATCTAAACTCTTAAAAATATTGTGGTGGTGTTTACAAATATTGGCTAAATTATAAACTATAAAATACACGAACACATCACACTTATTTCTGAACTTATATGCAAAGCACAATAATTACAATCCAACTTTCTTGAAATCTAAAGCTATTCACTATAATTACAATTAAGAAAACCCAAGCAGGGAAAGTTCAATTCAAGATAACAAGCCACATACATCCATAAGTTAACTATTTTCTCCAAATCCCAGTGAAATGTCAGTAAAGATGTGTAAAATGGAATAAACTCCCAACAGTGTGGAGAGAGGGAGGGAATCTCATCAGCATACCAGAGACATGACAAATTACTAGAAGAGAGAAAACATATGGACATCTTATTTCCAGTTAGCCAGAGTGAAGGATGTTAGAGACCAGAGCTGTCTGTCCAGGAGAAGTCCAAGCAAATGTGCAAACCGTTCCTCCTAATTGCACTTGCAGTTGTGGCAGGTTTTGAAAGCAAGAATGGGAGACAAGACAATAATCAAAGTATGGACAAAAGGAAGAGATCCCCACATCCCCTTTGCATAAAGAGAAATATGGAAGTGGGAGTGTTTTCACAGTGCAACAGCACAGATGATTTTACTAAAGAAATTTTGTCATCTCCCAAGAGATTGCTAGCTTTGGATTCATCTCCATAGGTAAAGTTGCTCTGCATTTTAATATCTAAAGCAGGAGCTCTGTAGATTGTTGATTTCTCAACATAAGTCAATCCTGCCAAGAGTCAGATCTCAGAAGTTTTGAAGTCTAAACATGTGTATCGTGAATTTGAAATTGACTTGTACTAATATGGTAATAGTATGTACTTTAAGAAAAAGAAAAGCTGAAGAGGCTCCAAAAGACAAAAATAAAGTTAAAATAAGAGAACCATGGTATGTAATTAACTCCAAACTGATTTTGATCATGTGATGAAGTAGAGGACAATTCATTTGACATTGATTTAGTTCTTTCTTAAATGGTTCAGTTCTGTAACAAATAATTTTATTTTGTTCTACATTGGCATATCAATATAAATATCTATTTATTTTATTTTGTGGGGGGTGGTTGGGGTCACACCCGATGGCACTTAGGAGTTACTCCTGGTTCTGTGCTCAGAAATCGATCCTGGCAGGCTCAGGGGACCAGATAGGATGTCTGGGATATGAGCTATGAATAGAGAATTTAGTGATGAATCTAAATTTGTTTGTGTCTGGGAAATACATGTACAGTTATAAAAACGCATGATTGATAGTTCAATTGATTTTCTTTGCTTTACTTTCTCATATATACTCCATATATTTTATGAATTACACTTTTTTATTGTCTTTTGTCTGAGCTAATGGTTTTGACCTTTTCAATCCTTGTGTATATGCTTATATTAGGCCATCAGAGATAGTCCTGGCATCCTACAACATAGTCCACTTTTAAAATCCTACACATGATCACGTCAAATATTAAGCAGCAGTAATTTTTTCAAGGGCCAGTATACTACATCCAACTTTTTCCCTCAGACCAATATATAAAAACCTCTAATCTGTAAGAAAGCTCAAGTAAGGAGAAATTTTTTTTCAGTTATATCAGTTCTGTTTATATTGCCAGCATCCATAAATGCACACTAAATAAATATAGTTAGTGGGTGTTAGTCTTAATGTAATTCACATTTTGTCAATTACTTAGGATTAACTCAAGATAAAAAAATAGATGTGATACTTTATTTATCAATGGCACTAGAGATAGTCATCTATATTTGAGAGCATGCATGAAGCAATCAGATATAGGCACAAACCCCATCTCAACCATGTTCTACCTAAATGGATGAAATAATATTTAATCTGCCTCAAGCTGAAATGTATTCAACGTGAAAGTTCTTGGATTACTGATGGTTGAATGCACTGTAAGTATAGCATGCTAACACAGTAAATGGCACACAATTAGTAATTTGTAGTCATCTCCATCAATATTATAAACATCATCATTATAGCCATATCATAATATACTACAATGAATAAATGGAAGACAAATGTACAGTAAAGAAGTGGGCTTTCAGTTGGGGAATTTAATGTACACACGTACAGAGTGAAAATGAAGTACACCTGAAACTTTTATAATGATATAATATAATATTACAAATATAAAAATAAAAAACATATTAATCCTTTGCAAGTCTTTGCACTTACTTATATATCTAGTCTAGCCGGTCAAAATATATTTGAACTGAATGAATGAGACACCAAAGTACTTTCAATCTGTACTTTAAAAAAATAGGATGGTAATAAAACTATTCATTTTCTTGATTGTGGTTACATGCTTGCATTTGTCAAATATTACAGAGCTACACAATAAAAAGTGTGAGTTTCACAGCATGTAAGGGATGCCTTATTTCAAAATAATAAATGGGAGTGTTACTGCAGATGTGTGGAACTAATCATAGTAGTCAGAATTAATTACTTGTTTACCCACCAATCAGGAGCAAAAACCACAAGAGAAAATTCAGTGAAATCAGAGTTAAGGAATTTTCCCTTCAATGAATCGGAGATCCGAAAAGGCTATGCTTGGCTGATTCCAGGTAAAACATACACTGGAATTAAGTCTTAGGTTGGTTCTTTTGTCTGTGTCTATGAAGAAAAGTTAAAAATTATAAGCCCCAAGCCAAAAATATAAAATAATTATATAAAATTTAATAATATATAGCTTGGTAAAATAGTACTTCAGAAGCAAATATAAATTAATTTAAAAATAGGTTGTTTTTAGATGTAATAGCACTCAAACATTCCCTTAATAGTTTGCTAAAGTAACATATTCACATTTTTATATTTCTTTTTATTTTTAATGACCCATAGTAAAAAAATTTTAACTTAACTCTTCTAAACATCAATAATATTTTAAGTTAATAAAATTTACACATATATGTCAATGACAGCAGATAATAACCTTTTTTAAGAACTATGAATAAGTGATACAATTTCTTTAAAGGCAAAAGTAGATATAGCTTCTAATGGGGCAACATACAATGTGATCAAAAGAAGTCAGAAAGACAGACTTTTACTTTTAAAAAAGATTATAGCTCTCCATTTAATTCATTTATTATTAATTTTTTCTAAAGTTTTGACAAGGTTGATGGGTTTCCATATAGAGAAAGGCAAAATAAACACTGAAATTATTTGCTGAAGACTAATAACTAAACTTTTCAAGATAACTTTTCAATAGTCTATATTTTACAAAGAAAACCAACAATTGGTATTTTCTAATCCCCATTTAAGGACTCAAGCCAAGATTATTCAGAGATTTAGCTAGCCATGCTAAATAAATACAGCAGGACCAGGGCCCATTTGAACTGAATTTGAACAGCTGTCTGTAGTGTCTAGACCATAAATGATACTGTATTTCAAAAACAAAATGCTAAATGCTTAAGTATGTCCAACAGCCTAAGATGGAAGCACAAATTGAGCTTATTTCTTCTAACTTGTTGAAGTTCCCCAGATATTTCTTAACACCTGTTTTAAGGAAATATTTTATATTATTAAATAGTGAAAAGATTCAGATCAAGGAATAAGGTTACTATGACATGGGCTTGAATGTATGTGAGGGTAACTGGTAGGATTTTATTTATTAGAGAAATGTAATTTAATAAAAGTTTGATGGTTAGTGAGCCAGGTGATACTTCTAATTGCAGAAGATATTGATTTTATTTTCTGTTCTGAAGATGGTTTGTAAATATCAGAACAAGTATAATTTTTACATTTTACACTACAGACGTTAATACAAATTGGGTTAGTTTATAGATTTTCTATTCCTTGTGATAAAAAACTACTTTGGAAACTGATTAGCTTCACTGCCTGTGACAAAGAATTCCAAGGCATGCCAGCGTATAATATACATGGTAATTTGAAATAATTTCAATGTGACATGACACACAAATATAAATGTAGGAGTATCATCCTCACAGACCCTATGAATTTTGTTCTATGAAGAAAATAAAGAGCCAGCAGTTGACTATTAAAAACATTTCTGAGCTCCATCAATTCAAAAAGGCCATATAGCAGGTTTGTTCAATGTTCAGGGAAATCAATAAATAGAATTAAAAGTTTGGAAATTAAAGGTTTTGAAAGGAATCACCTTATATATATTTTTCCTGGCTGGACTGTTACATTTTTTATTTCAATGCATTTCCCATACCAGGGAGATCAATATACCAGTTGAAATAAATTTTTGCTTAAAAGCTGTTGGTTGGTCCATTACAAGGTGGGGGTGGGGGTAAAGAATAAGAGAGAAGACTGACAAAATAACAATCTTCAGATATGAGAATGGTTATTATTGTTTAAATTATAGCCATCTGTTCTCTGCTTATACCCAGTATGGACAGAGACAGAAAGTAAAATTTATCATGAAAGATTAGGATTCGTCTAAAGGTAACTGACTAACTTGCTCTGGTTTGCTCAAATTTTTTTCCCACTTTTAGCAATGAAAGCTTCATCTGAGGAAAGACATAACTCCTGGATAAATGAAGTTAAGGCGTAACAATTGACACTACAGATGTTGAAAATGGAACAGATTATTCTCGGAGAGAAGTTAAATGATTGCAAAAATAAATGAAATAGAGAAACTTAAGCGTTCTTTCATGGGACTGTCCTTTTATAGGATTCTAACAGTATCAACACCATTACAGTGATAATTTTAGGGGCAGTAGTGACTGTGATAAAAAGTACTAATCTTATACCTGCCAAAGCAAGTTTATATTGACATTTGCTCACTGAAACATCATTAAATCCATCCAACAAAGTCATAAGGAAATATATGTGAACCATAAATATGAGGTATGACAATTACTTGTTGATGTATAACAAGTCAGTCTCTGCTCTGTCATGCTTGAAGTCGGTCAAGCTAAATAAAACATGGCTGAATTGTTAAAGCAGAGATTGGAATCATGCAGGTCTGGGTACGAGGGCTTATTACTGATGAAATGGCCTTGGAATAACTACAAAACTCCAAGCATCTGTTTCCTCATCTATAAAATGGAGATAATGTCATTATCTGCTCATAATAAGTTTATAAGGCTGTTTCTTTTAGTGATCCTTCCTGCAAAGTGATGGCATAATGGAAAGCAGGTCTATGAAATGAGAACATAATTGGGTTCAGAAATTGAGGTCTCTGGTTACAAAAGCTGATATTTTAAATATTTTCTATGTGTGTGTGTCAGAAAATGTCTCAATATTCATGCATTACATGTTAAATATAACAGCCCTAAGGAATTATTATATTAGCATTTTAGGAATTAGGAAAGCATTCTGCCACAGATCACACAGATGGGAAGCAGCAATGTTCAAAGCCAAACCTCAACAATGCAACCCCAGAGCCTAAAACATAAAATTATACTGTCTGTTTTAGTTTCTGATAACAAGGGATTGGGGAGAAGACACAAAAGGCTTTTGTGTTTTCTGCATGTGGAGACCCTGGGTTTTATTCCTGATACCACATAGTTACCCAGCACTGCCAGGAGTAACTCCTAGCTGGGTGTGATCTCAAAACTAAAAATAACATTCTCATCCCACCTGGGGTACTAAAACAAACAAACAAACAAACAAAAAAACCTAAACTAAAAACCACAATAATAACAAAAGTATGACTTTTCTCACTAAAACGTTATTTTAGTAACAGTGAGTTCAAGTTTAATACCGAAAATACCTAAAATGTACTTTTATGAGTGTAAGGATAAATATAAGACTCTCACACATATTTAAGTATTAAATATTTACCAGATCTAATTCAGTTTTTATTTAATCAAAAACATTTCTTTTATCCTTGTGTGATATGAAAATAACTATTTACTAATAAGTTAATTTGTAATAAAGCTCTTTTTAAAAAATTTAGTTGTTAGCGCAAACTATGAGATGCTAAAGATAGCTTTAGAAATTTAAAAGATTTTTATTACATGAATGTATATGGATTTTTAATAAGAAAGTTTGTTCATAAAAAATTTCCCCAAATAGCAATAATCTAAAAATATAAAATAATAACACTATTTGGAAACACCGAAAGCTGATGAAAAAGTGTACAGATGTGATGAGAATGATAAGAAAATAAAAATGGAGGCCGGAATGAAAATACAGTGAGGTGGGCATTTGCCTTGCATTCTACCAACCTGGGTTTGACTCTTGGTATCCCATATGATCCCCAGAGCCTTCCAGAAGTAATTTCTTAGTGCAGATCTGGGATTAACCTTTGAGTGCTGGCAGGTGTTGGAAAGAAGAAAAAGAGAAGAGGGAAACAAAAAGAAAAGAAAAAGGAGAGAAAGAAAGAAAGAAGGAAGGAGAAAGAAAGAAAGAAAGAAAGAAAGAAAGAAAGAAAGAAAGAAGGAAAGAAAGAAAGAAGGAAAGAAAGAAGGAAAGAAAGAAAGAAAGAAAGAAAGAAAGAAAGAAAGAAAGAAAGAAAGAAAGAAAGAAAGAAAGAAAGAAAGAAAGAAGAAAGAAAGAAAGAAAGAAAGAAAGAAAGAAAGAAAGAAAGAAAGAAAGAAAGAAAGAAAGAAAGAAAGAAAGAAAGAAGGAAGGAAGGAAGGAAGGAAGGAAGGAAGGAAGGAAGGAAGGAAGAAAGAAAGAAAGAAAGAAAGAAAGAAAGAAAGGAAAGAAAGGAAAGAAAGAAAGAAAGAAAGAAAGAAAGAAAGAAAGAAAGAGAGAGAGAGAGAGAGAGAGAGAGAAGAGAAAGAAAGAAAGAAAGAAAGAAAGAAAGAAAGAAAGAAAGAAAGAAAGAAAGAAAGAAAGAAAGAAAGAAAGAAAGAAAGAAAGAAAAAGAAAGAAAAAGAAAGAAAGGAAGGAAGGAAGGAAGGAAGGAAGGAAGGAAGGAAGGAAGGAAGGAAGGAAGGAAGGAAGGAAGGAAGGAAGGAAGGAAAGAAGGAAGGAAAGAAGGAAGGATGGAATACTGACTAAATAAAGAAAATATAGAAAGTAAAAACTACACCTCCATGACTTCATTTGGGTCTTCTCTCCATTTAGCATGTAACTGAAGTAGAAAACCAAAATGTTATTAATTAACTTGATAAGGCAACATTTAGAGGATGGGAAGAGTGGAGAATATCAAAGAATTAACAGAAATAAAAATAATAAAATCTTTATGGATTTGTTAGTAGATTTTGAAGAAGTCAGTAATTACTTCTAGAATTATTACATAAATTCCTTTATAAAATAAAGAAAACTTCATTTTTAATGGCAACCTGTATTATATAAAAATTTGACAACAATATTACAAGAAAACTATAGACCAATATTATCAGAAATAGTGATAGAGATAGCTTAACAAAATATTGGCAAATGAACTCTGCAACTCCATAAAATAAGTAACACATCATGACCAAGAGCTATTTTAAAGTTATAGTAATATAAACAATTGTTTTGGCATAAGATCACTGAAACACAGAAATTTACACAGCAATATAATCAACTGCTTCCCAATGAGTTGTTAAGTTGCTATAAAAAAGGGTAATTTTTTAAGTGAATAGCTATATGAGAAAAAAATAATTTTAACCATCACTTTACAACCAAAATTAATTTAGATACATTTTTAATTATAAAGTGTCTAAAAGAGGGGCCAGAATGATAGCACATGCCTTGCATGCAGCTGATCCAAGACTGATGGTGGTTTGAATCCTGGAGTCCTATATGATCCCAAGCCAGGAGCGATTCCTGAGCTAATAGGAGTAACCCCTGAGCATCATCACCAGGTGTGGCCCAAAACAAACAAACAAAAAATTAGGTCTCATAATTTCATTGTTATTGATTCCTTGGCTTGAATGTTTATGCCTGTCCTTTCTTAACACCATCCAATGCACCTGAGTCCCCTTGACCCCGTCCTTCATTTATTCACATCTGTCTTTCTCCTCCTCCACTAACTTTGTTTTATTCTCCTCCCTATACTCTGAATCCTAGAGTGTTTTAGACAACCAACATCTATATCATTGCATTATGAAGACATATTTTTTGTTTGAGGGTTTCTTTAAATTTATATTTTCAATTCTTTAAATTTTATGTTATTGCAACAATTGTGATCTTCAGAGTCCTTCATAGTTGAATTTCAGATATACCCTGAGTCAGGACCATTCCCACCACCAGTGTGTCAACCTTCCTCTACCAATGAACCCAGAATGCATCCAATACCATCATCACCCTTTGCCCCCTGGTCTGCCATTATACCAGGCCCATTTATGTTTAAATTTTTTTAAGTTTAGGTCTCTTAATTCTATTGTCATTACTTTGACTTGGATATTTAGTTCTGTCCTTATTTTTTTCTTCACCAATGTATCCGAGAACACTTGGCCCTTGGCCCGCAGCCTTTCTTTGTTCCTTTTTTAGTTTTATAGAAAAGTGTAGAAATATGTGTTAAAACAAAGTAATCTGTGTTCCAAGGTTGAAAAAGGAAGGAGCCCCTATTTAAAATATAAGAAATAAAAAATAAATAAATAAAAGGGATGTGTGTGGCAGGTTTTGTTTTTTTTTTGTTTTTGTTTTTTTTTTGTTTTTGTTTTTGTATTTTGTTTGTTTTGCATAGGCACAGGAAAAGATAGGGAAAATCGAAAAGAAAAACCTTTGGTCTAAAAACAGGGACACTCTACCCATGAAGCATCCTGCCATACCGTACAAACAACTACAGGCTCTGGGCATATTAAGTTGTCTAACCCTAAAAGTCTTTCTTTGTGTTCCCCATAAAAGTTCTCAATCACAGTTGTCGCAATTAGGTTTCTGAAGTTAGAGATCCTGGTTTTTGTACAGACTTATGCCAAAGTCAGGGTGATATGGAGAGTCTTATGAAGAGATTTTTAAGCATATCTAGACCCAAAATCAGTTGTTACTTTTATACTTGCAAAAAATGATATTTTCTCCCTATAGATATTGTGGCATCTTGTTATTTTAATAAGGTCCTTTGATTAAACAGATGTTCTTAATTTCAGCAGAGGTTAATTATTTATTTTTTCCTATATATAGTTTTTCCTTTCAGTCTTATGAAATATTATCTTATTGTGAGATCATTAAACTACACTCCTGTATTCTAAATTTTAGTTTTGCTTTTTACATTAATCTATTTTAGACATCTGGAATATAGTTTGTTGCATACTATAGAGTACATTTTCCCCATATGGGTAACTAATAATTCCAGCATAGTTGATTGAGGAGTGCATATTTCTCAAATATTTTTTGTAGATATAGCAGATTTCCAGATGCAAATGAGTCACTTTGCCATATCTGTACTAATATTTTATTGATAAATTTCTATAAAACATACTTAAAGTAAATCTCTCACATTGTTACTCAGATCACTTTCCAGTATTGATGTTTCTATTCAAATATTTATCAAATATTTATTTATTTATTCAAATAGTTTTAAACTATTTCAAATAGTTTATTTATTTTTTTTTGCATATTTTTTTTATTTAAACACCTTGATTACATACATGATTGTGTTTGGGTTTCAGTCATAAAAGGAACACCACCCATCACCAGTGCAACATTCCCATCACCCAAGTCCCAAATCTCCCTCCTCCCCACCCAACCCCTGCCTGTACCCTAAACAGGCTCTACATTTCCCTCGTACATTCTCAATATTAGGACAGTTCAAAATGTAGTTATTTCTCTAACTAAACTCATCACTCTTTGTGGTGAGCTTCCTGAGGTGAGCTGGAACTTCCAGCTCTTTTCTCTTTTGTGTCTGAAAATTATTATTACAAGGGTGTCTTTCATTTTTCTTAAAACCCATAGATGAGTGAGACCATTCTGCGTTTTTCTCTCTCTCTCTGACTTATTTCACTCAGCATAATAGATTCCATGTACATCCATGTATAGGAAAATTTCATGACTTCATCTCTCCTGACAGCTGCATAATATTCCATTGTGTATATGTACCACAGTTTCTTTAGCCATTCGTCTGTTGAAGGGCATCTTGATTGTTTCCAGAGTCTTGCTATGGTAAATAGAGCTGCAATGAATATAGGTGTAAGGAAGGGGTTTTTGTATTGTATTTTTGTGTTCCTAGGGTATATTCCTAGGAGTGGTATAGCTGGATCGTATGGGAGCTCGATTTCCAGTTTTTGGAGGAATCTCCATATCGCTTTCCATAAAGGTTGAACTAGACAGCATTCCCACCAGCAGTGGATAAGAGTTCCTTTCTCTCCACATCCCCGCCAACACTGTTTATTCTCATTCTTTGTGATGTGTGCCATTCTCTGTGGTGTGAGGTGGTATCTCATCGTTGTTTTGATTTGCATCTCCCTGATGATTAGTGATGTGGAACATTTTTTCATGTGTCTTTTGGCCATGCGTATTTCTTCTTTGTCAAAGTGTCTGTTCATTTCTTCTCCCCATTTTTTGATGGGGTTAGATGTTTTTTTCTTGTAGAGTTCTGTCAGTGCCTTGTATATTTTGGAGATTAGCCCCTTATCTGATGGGTATTGGGTGAATAGTTTCTCCCATTCAGTGGGTGGCTCTTGTATCCTGGGCACTATTTCCTTTGAGGTGCAGAAGCTTCTCAGCTTAATATATTCCCATCTGTTAATCTCTGCTTTCACTTGCTTGGAGAGTGCAGTTTCCTCCTTGAAGATGCCTGTAATGTCCTGGAGTGTTTTGCCTATGTGCTGTTCTATATATCTTATGGTTTTGGGGCTGATATCGAGGTCTTTAATCCATTTGGATTTTACCTTTGTACATGATGTTAGCTGGGGGTCTAAGTTTAATTTTTTGCAAGTGGCTATCCAATTGTGCCAACACCACTTGTTGAAGAGGCTTTCCCTGCTCCATTTAGGATTTCCTGCTCCTTTATCAAAAATTAGATGGTTGTATCTCTGGGGAACATTTTCTGAGTATTCAAGCCTATTCCACTGATCTGAGGACCTATCCTTATTCCAATACCATGCTGTTTTGATAACTGTTGCTTTGTAGTACAGTTTAAAGTTGGGAAAAGTAATTCCTCCCATATTCTTTTTCCCAATGATTGCTTTAGCTATTCGAGGGTGTTTATTGTTCCAAATGAATTTCAAAAGTGTCTGATCCACTTCTTTGAAGAATGTCATGGGTATCTTTAGAGGGATGGCATTAAATCTGTATAATGCCTTGGGGAGTATTGACATTTTGATGATGTTAATCCTGCCAATCCATGAGCAGGGTATGCGTTTCCATTTCCGTGTGTCCTCTCTTATTTCTTGGAGCAGAGTTTTATAGTTTTCTTTGTATAGGTCCTTCACATATTTAGTCAAGTTGATTCCAAGATATTTGAGTTTGTGTGGCACTATTGTGAATGGGGTTGTTTTCTTAATGTCCATTTCATCCTTATTACTATTGGTATATAGAAAGGCCATTGATTTTTGTGTGTTAATTTTGTAGCCTGCCACCTTGCTATATGAGTCTATTGTTTCTAGAAGCTTTTTGATAGAGTCTTTAGGGTTTTCTAAGTAGAGTATCATGTCATCTGCAAACAGTGAGAGCTTGACTTCTTCCTTTCCTATCTGGATTCCCTTGATATCTTTTTCTTGCCTAATCGCTATAGCAAGTACTTCCAGTGCTATGTTGAATAGGAGTGGTGAGAGAGGACAGCCTTGTCTTGTGCCAGAATTTAGAAGGAAGGCTTTCAGTTTTTCTCCATTGAGGATAATATTTGCCACTGGCTTGTGGTAGATGGCCTTCACTATATTGAGAAAGGTTCCCTCCATTCCCATCTTGCTGAGAGTTTTGATCAAGAATGGGTGTTGGACCTTATCAAATGCTTTCTCTGCATCTATTGATATGATCATGTGGTTTTTATTTTTCTTGTTATTGATGTTGTGTATTATGTTGATAGATTTACGGATGTTAAACCAGCCTTGCATTCCTGGGATGAAACCTACTTGATCGTAGTGGATGATCTTCTTAACGAGGCATTGAATCCTATTTGCCAGGATTTTGTTGAGGATCTTTGCATCTGCATTCATCAGTGATATTGGTCTGTAATTTTCTTTTTTGGTAGCGTCTCTGTCTGGTTTAGGTATCAACGTGATGTTGGCTTCATAAAAGCTATTTGGGAGTGTTTCTGTTTGTTCAATTTCATGAAAGAGTCTTGCCAAGATTGGCAGTAGTTCCTCTTGGAAAGTTTGATAGAATTCATTAGTGAATCCATCTGGACCTGGGCTTTTGTTTTTCGGCAGACATTTGATTACTGTTTTAATTTCATCAATGGTGATGGGGGTGTTTAGATATGCTACATCCTCTTCCTTCAACCGTGGAAGATTATAAGAGTCCAAGAATTTATCCATTTCTTCCAGGTTCTCATTTTTAGTGGCGTAGAGTTTTTCAAAGTAGTTTCTGATTACCCTTTGAATCTCTGTCATATCAGTAGTGATCTCTCCTTTTTCATTCCTGATACGAGTTATCAAGTTTCTCTCTCTCTCTTTCTTTGTTAGGTTTGCCAGTGGTCTATCAATCTTGTTTATTTTTTCAAAGAACCAACTTTTGCTTTCGTTGATCTTTCGGATTGTTTTTTGAGTTTCCACTTCGTTGATTTCTGCTCTCAGCTTTGTTATTTCCTTCTGTCTTCCTATTCTTGGGTCCTTTTGTTGAGCATTTTCTAGTTCTATTAGCTGTGTCATTAAGCTACTCAGGTAAGCTCCTTCTTCCTTCCTGATGTGTACTTGCAAAGCTATAAATTTTCCTCTCAGTACTGCTTTTGCTGTGTCCCATAAGTTCTGAGAGTTTGTGTCTTTATTGTCATTTGTTTCCAGGAACCTTTTTATTTCCTCCTTGATTTCATCTCGGACCCACTGGTTATTGAGCATGAGGCTGTTTAACTTCCAGGTGTTAAAGTGTTTCTTCTGAGTCCCTTTGGAGTTCACAAATAATTTCAGAGCCTTGTGGTCAGCGAAGGTAGTCTGCAAAATTTCTATCCTCTTGATCTTATGGAGGTATGTTTTATGTGCCAGCATGTAGTCTATCCTGGAGAATGTCCCATGTACATTGGAGAAGAATCTGTATCCAGGTTTCTGGGGATGGAGTGTCCTATATATATCCACTAGGCCTCTTTCTTCCATTTCTCTCCTCAGGTCTAGTATATTCTTGTTGGGTTTCAGTCTGGTTGACCTGTCCAGTGTTGACAAAGCCGTGTTAAGGTCCCCCACAATTATTGTGTTGTTGTTGATATTATTTTTCAGATTTGTCAACAGTTGTATTAAATATTTTGCTGGCCCCTCATTCGGTGCATATATGTTTAGGAGAGTGAATTCTTCCTGCTCTACGTACCCCTTGATTAATATAAAATGTCCGTCTTTGTCCCTTACAACCTTCCTGAGTATAAAGTTTGCATTATCTGATATTAGTATGGCCACTCCAGCTTTTTTATGGGTGTTGTTTGCTTGGATAACTTTTCTCCAGCCTTTTATTTTGAGTCTATGTTTGTTCTGACTATTCAGGTGCGTTTCTTGTAGGCAGCAGAAGGTTGGATTGAGTTTTTTGATCCATTTAGCCACTCTGTGTCTCTTAACTGGTGCATTTAGTCCATTGATGTTGAGAGAAAGAATTGTCCTGGGATTTAACGCCATCTTTATTTCAAAATTTGGTGTGTCTTTTGGGTAGTCTTGTCTTAGATTAGGTCTTTCAGTTTTTCTCTTAAGACTGGTTTTGTGTCTGTGAAGTTTCTGAGCTGTTTTTTGTCTGTGAAACCATGTATTCTTCCATCAAACCGGAAAGTGAGTTTTGCTGGGTATAGTATTCTGGGTGAAGCATTCATTTCATTCAGTCTTGTCACAATATCTCACCACTGCTTTCTGGCATTGAGCGTTTCTGGTGACAGGTCTGCTGTAAATCTCAGGGAAGCTTGCTTGAACATGATTTCCCCTTTTGATCTTGCTGTTTTCAGAATTCTGTCTCTATCTGTGGGATTTGTCATTGTGACTAGGATGTGTCTTGGGGTGGTTTTTCTGGGGTCTCTTTTGGTTGGTACTCTTCGGGCATGCAGGATTTGATCACATATATTCTTTAGCTCTGGAAGTTTCTCTTTAATGATGTTCTTGACCATTGATTCTTCCTGGAAATTTTCTTCCTGGGTCTCTGGGACTCCAATGATTCTTAAGTTGTTTCTGTTGATCTTATCATAGACTTCTATTTTCGTCTGTTCCCATTCTTTGACTAATTTTTCCATTGTCTGCTCATTTGCTTTAAGTTTTTTGTCCAATCTCTCCTGCTGTATGGAATTGTTATGTATCTCATCTTCCACAGCACCAAGTCTATTCTCAGCTTCTGATACCCTGTCCCAGAGCTTATCCATTTTGTCATTCACTTCGTTTACTGACTTTTTCAGTCCTGTTAGTTGACATGTTATTTCAGTTTGGAGTTTTGTCATTTCTGCCTTCATATTTTCTTGGTTCTTATTAGTGTTCTGTTCAACTCGATCCATGGTTTCTTGGAGTCTGTTGAGCACCTTCCATATTGCTAGTCTAAAGTCCTTATCTGAGAGGTTGATTAGTTGTTCAGTCATTATCTGGTCCTCAGAATTGTCATCTTCATTCTCTATGTCTGATGCTGGCCTGCGTTGTTTCCCCATTGTCACACTTGTATTGTGGGTTTTTCTACGTGTTGTGGTGGTATTCATTGTCTATATGATGTAGGCAGCACACTCCTCTGGCTCCTCCCTTTCTGGATGGGCTGACTTGCCTCTAAGGGAGGGGAGTCCTCCGGGGATGAAGCCTCACACTGGGTCAAATCTTAGGCCCGAGCATGCAACAGAGAAGACAGTCCAGAGAGAAATGTTTGCTTCTGTGATATAGCGCCGTTCTTAGTGTGATTTTTCCTTCTTGTTGCAATGGAGTTCTTTCCTTAGAAAGAGTGCACGGCCGCGTAGCGAAGCGGAGCGGCCGTGCTCCTCTGAGCCTCTTTTTGCCCCACTCGCTAGAGTTTCACGCAAGAGGACAGTAGACAGACATAGACAGGTCACACTCACAGTCTTTCACAGTTGAGCCCCACTGGGCCGGTGTACTTTCGCGGATTTTCCCCGCCTGGTGTCACACACAGGGAGCCGGCTTTTGCCCAGATAGCATTGTTATCTCTTCCCGAATGTAGTTTCTTTGGAGTTAGCTTCCCAGGGCTCTGAGGAGAGCTTCCAGAGTTCAGGAAAGACAGAGAAGGGTAGGACAGGGCTCCCTTCCGGTGCTCAGTTCCTCAGAAGAAGCACAGCCCGGTGGAGATTCTGCAGGTAGAGCAGTCAGCACTCTGCCTGGAAACCCCCACCTGCAGCCTTTTCTCACTCACTCACTGGCTCGCTGGGTAGCTCCCGAATGTAGTTTCTTTGGGGTTCGCTTCCCAGGGCTCTGAGGAGAGCTTCCAGAGTTCAGGAAAGACAGAGAAGGGTAGGACAGGCTCCCTTCCGGTGCTCAGTTCCTCAGAAGAAGCACAGCCCGGTGGAGATTCTGCAGGTAGAGCAGTCAGCACTCTGCCTGGAAACCCCCACCTGCAGCCATTTCTCACTCACTCACTGGCTCGCTGGGTAGCTTCTGAATGTAGTTTCTTTGGGGTTCGCTTTCCAGGGCTCTGAGGAGAGCTTCCAGAGTTCAGGAAAGACAGAGAAGGGTAGGACAGGGCTCCCTTCCGGTGCTCAGTTCCTCAGAAGAAGCACAGCCCAGTGGAGATTCTGCAGGTAGAGCAGTCAGCACTCTGCCTGGAAACCCCCACCTGCAGCCATTTCTCACTCACTCACTGGCTCGCTGGGTAGCTCCCGAATGTAGTTTCTTTGGGGTTCGCTTCCCAGGGCTCTGGGGAGAGCTTCCAGAGTTCAGGAAAGACAGAGAAGGGTAGGACAGGGCTCCCTTCCGGTGCTCAGTTCCTCAGAAGCTATTTCAAATAGTTTAAATTGTGTTGTCTGTTATATGTTCTCAGTTGCTGGAGTACAGAAATTTAATTCATTTTTCTATACTGATTTTCCATATATAAACATGCCAAATTTATCTATGTGTTATCCAATGAATTGCTTAGGCTGCAGTAATCTGCAGTCCTTGCTTTTGAATGTCTTGCTTCTAGGTGCTTTATATGTCGCAATTGTAATTACAATCCACTCAAGACTAATATTTGTAAGTGCTACAAATGAGTCTGTAGTTTTTTTTTTCTTTTCAATATATTCAGGATCTTTAGAGAAGTGAAAAAAAAAATGTCCCAGGTAATCAAGAACATTGATGGATCATCTTCCATACCCTTATAATACATGAGATTAAACTGGTCAGTCCACAATCACCCCACTCTATTACTTAGATGATTGATTCTTTCAACTGAATAAACTCAAAGTTTATAAGCAATATTATAGCAGAAAAAAACTAAGTAAACACAGCCATTATACAAAAAAACAAAGAAGAGAGGAGAGCAAGACAAGATGTGGGGAGAAGGAAAGAGTAGGGCAGAGCAACAAGAAGCAAACAATTAATGCCAAGGAAGAGGAGAGGAATAATAATTGGAGTTAATGCCTTGAGTGTGAAGGTTTATATTCTGTTGCTGCAGCAGCCCACAGAGATATACCTATACAAACTTTTGTAAGAGCTGCAAAATAAACGAGTTGTATCATCGAAGACATCCTGTGATCTTTGTTCTTGTCTTACAAGCCATCCACAAGAACCCAGTATCACTATAGTAGATGCACCTTACTTCTATTTATTTAATGATTCGTGGTTAGGAAATGTCTTTGACATTTCCAGATTCAGACAAAAAAATGGTCAATCGATGTTAATTGATCTGTCACTAAGGCTTTATTTTGCATATCCCTGATGATTATGGATAAGAATCTACCATATTTGTTGTACCATAAGACACACATTTTTTCCCCAAAAAGATGGGGGTGATGTCTGTGAGTCTTTTTTTTTTTAAGAAGAAATTTATTTATTTTTATTTAAACAACTTTATTACATACATGATTGTGTTTGGGTTTCAGTCATGTAAAGAACACCACCCATCACCAGTGCAACATTCCCATCACCAATATCCCAAAACTCCCTCTTCCCCTCCGACCTCCACCTGTACTCTAGACAGGCTTTCTATTTCCCTCGTACATTCTCTTTATTAGGATAGTTCAAAATGTAATTATTTCTCTAACAAAACTCATCCCTGTTTGTGGTGAGCTTCATGAGGTGAGCTGTAAATTCCAGCTCTTTTCTCTTTTGTGTCCGAAAGTTATTATTGCAAGAATGTCTTTCATTTTTCTTAAAATCCATAAATGAGTGAGACCATTCTGTGTCTTTCTCTCTATCTCTGACTTATTTCACTCAGCATAATAGATTCCATGTACATCCATGTATAGGAAAATTTCATGACTTCATTTCCCCTGACAGTTGCATAATATTCCATTGTGTATATGTACCACAGTTTCTTTAACCATTTATCTATTGAAGGGTATCTTGGCTGTTTCCAGAGTCTTGCTATGGTAAATAGTGCTGCAATGAATATAGGTGTAAGGAAGGGATTTTTATATTGTATTTTTGTGTTCCTAGGGTATATTTCTAGGAGTGGTATAGCTGGGTCGTATGGGAGCTTGATTTCCAGTTTTTGGAGGAATCTCCATATTGCTTTCCATAAAGGTTGAACTAGACGGCATTCCAACCAGCAGTGGATAAGAGTTCCTTTCTCTCCACATCCCCGCCAACACTGCTTGTTCTCATTTTTTGTGATGTGTGCCAATCTCTGTGGTGTGAGGTGGTACCTCATCGTTGTTTTGATTTGCATCTCCCTGATGATTAGTGATGTGGAGCATCTTTTCATGTATCTTTTGGCCATTTGTATTTCTTCTTTGTCAAAGTGTCTATCCATTTCTTCTCCCCATTTTTTGATGGGATTAGATGTTTTTTTTTCCTTGTAAATTTCTGTCAGTGCCTTGTATATTTTGGAGATTAGCCCCTTGTCTGATCGGTATTGGGTGAATAGTTTCTCTCACTCAGTGGGGGCTCTTGTATCCTGGGCGCTATTTCTTTTGAGGTGTAGAAACTTCTCAGTTTAATATATTCCCATCTGTTAATCTCTGCTTTCACTTGCTTGGAGAGTGCAGTTTCCTCTTTGAAGATGCCTTTAGTCTCAATGTCCTGGAGTGTTTTACCTACGTGTTGTTCTATATATCTTATGGTTTCGGATCTGATATCGAGGTTTTTCATCCATTTGAATTTAACCTTCGTACATGATGTTAGCTGGGGGTCTAAGTTCAATTTTTTGCAAGTGGCTAGAGTTTTGCCAACACAACTTGTTGAAGAGGCTTTCCCTGCTCCATTTAGGATTTCCTGCTCCTTTATCAAAAACTCGGTGATTGTATATCTGAGGAACATTCTCTGAGTATTCAAGCCTATTCCACTGATCTGAGGGCCTGTCTTTATTCCAATACCATGCTGTTTTGATAACTATTGCTTTGTAGTACAGTTTAAAGTTGGGGAAAGTAATTCCTCCCATATGCTTTTTCCCAATGATTGCTTTAGCTATTCTAGAGTGTTTATTGTTCCAAATGAATTTTAAAAGTGCCTGATCCACTTCTTTGAAGAATGTCATGAGTATCTTTAGAGGGATCGCATTAAATCTGTACAATGCTTTGGGGAGTATTGCCATTTTGATGATGCTAATCCTGCCAATCCACGAGCAGGGTATGCGTTTCCATTTCCGCGTGTCCTCTCTTATTTCTTGGAGCAGAGTTTTATAGTTTTTTTTGTATAGGTCCTTCACATTTTTAGTCAAGTTGATTCCAAGATATTTGAGTTTGTGTGTCACTATAGTGAATGGAGTTGTTTTCTTAATGTCCATTTCTTCCTTATTACTATTGCTGTATAGAAAGGCCATTGATTTTTGTGTGTTAATTTTGTAGCCTGCCACCTTGCTATATGAGTCTATTGTTTCTAGGAGCTTTTAGTAGAGACTTTAGGGTTTTCTAGGTAGAGTATTATGCCATCTGCAAACAGTGAGAGATTGACTTCTTCCTTTTCTATCTGGATTCCCTTGATATCTTTTTCTTGCCTAATCGCTATAGCAAGTACTTCCAGTGCTATGTTGAATAGGAGTGGTGAGAGAAGACAGCCTTGTCTTGTGCCAGAATTTAGAGGAAAGGCTTTCAGTTTTTTTCCATTGAGGACAATATTTCCCTCTGGCTTGTTGTAGATGGCCTTAACTATATTGAGAAAGGTTCCTTCCATTCCCATCTTGCTGAGAGTTTTGATCAAGAATGGGTATTGGACATTATCTGTGTCTATTGATATGATCATATGATTTTTATTTTTCTTGTTGTTGATGTTGTGTATTATGTTGATAGATTTACGGATGTGTGCAAAGCAAATGCCCTACTGCTGTGCTATCTCTCTGGTTCTATATAACCTCTTTGGAAAAATATCTTCATATATTATGCTCATGTTTAAACAAGTTACTGAGTTTTGGTCTTTTTGGCTTTTTCTAGCTATGTGTTTCTTAATATGTTTTAAATACAACATATAGAACATTTTGCAATAATTTTTTTCCTTTTTAGTATATAGTCTCATTTTGTTAACAGTTTTTCTTGCTGTTCAGAAAGATTGTTTTTATGTAGTAATATATATTTTTTACTTCTGTTTTTTATGTAGTAATATATATTTTTTACTTCTGTTTTTTATGTAGTAATATATATTTTTTACTTCTGTTAATTTTGTATCATATTTCAAATGTAAATATCCACACCAATGTCAGAAACTTGCTGCTTGAGTTTTCTTCCCAAAGCTTTTGCTATTATTATTGATAGTGCTAGGGATCAAAACTAGGGTCTCGTGTATTCAAAGAATATATTTACCACTGAGATACACCTACTAATGGTTTTAGGATTTTAAATTTTATGACTTTTCTTATGCTTTTAATATATATATAAACTATATAAAATGGTAGTTTGGCTTTGTTTTTTTTTTTTTTTTTGGTTAACACTCAGTGGCGCTCAGGGGTTACTTTGGGCTCTGCACTCAGAAATCGCTCCTGGCATCTTGGGGATCATATGGGATGCCGGGATTCGAACCACCATTTGTCCTGGATTGGCTGCATGCAAGGCAAAATCCATCACCATTTATTAAAGAGATTGCTATTAACTCTTTTACATACATAACTTTTAGATTATGTCATTCAACTGAAAGTAGGGACCACATATAACATATCAAACAATCTTAATAGTTCTTTATGACACAAATATTAACTTGGTTCACTTAATTTTACTTGGTTTACTTAATATTATTATTTAAAAATTATAAAGAAATTTATTTTATGTCCTGAGATTAAATTTAGAAGTAACATCATAAAATATACTTATCTTCAATCCTTAAAATTCTACCAGAAAGGCCTAAATATGAAGTGAGGAAAAACAAAAGTTATTTCTGAAAGATTGTCCTCCACAGATTCTCTTTGCCCTGTAACACCTTCAAAACAGAGTAATTTTAGAATTACTAAAATTCTTCAGATATAAGTCGATAGACTTGCAAATGACACATTTGAGTTTCAGGTATAAATAGTTATTATTATATACCTTGCCATCTTTCAAGGAAAATTCCCCCACTACTATTACATAATTCATATGACATTGATTATATATACACATGTCATCATGACTTTAGGTACAAATACTTGGCATAACCAATGTACCTTCTATTTTTTTAAATAATTTTTTTATTTAAGCACCATAATTTTTGTAGTTGGGTTTCAGTCATAAAAAGAACACCCCCCTTCACCAGTGCAAAATTCCCACCATCAAAACCCCTCTCTCCATCCTCCCCCACCCTCTGCCTGTATTCAAGACAGACATTCTACTTCTCTCACTTTTCAACATTGTCGTGATAGTTGTTAGTGTAGTTATTTCTCTAACTGCACTTTCCACTCTTTGTAGTGAGCTTCATATCCTAAGCCAGTCCAATGGACCTTTTAAATACTTTTTATTTTCTAATTGGTTTTTTTTTTTTGTTCCTTTCACAGAGTCAATAATAGTTCACATAGCTACCTATAGCTTACCAGGAGGTCTTTCTTTAAGTCACTTCTAAAGACTATAATAACAAGTCTGGCTAGGATAATATCTGTAACTGCTTATTAAGTAGACAAAAACCAAATAATAGTTTATCTTCCTTGTGCGTCTGTTGCAATGAGAGAGAAGAATATACAAACATCTGCTATAGTTAGAAAAAACTTGAAAAACTCCAGAGATTAACTATCTTGGACACCACCTTGCAAAAAATTCAATATGATTTGTTGGGAAAATGAAATCCAGAGCTAGCCAGATTAATTAAGAAAATGTTTTCCCTATTCAAATATAAATACATGTGGTAATAATCAATGCCTATTGGCATTTTGGGATGACTATTAAATACCATTTTAAATGAATACATTTGTTTTTAATGATATGTATCTAAAAACCATTGTTTAAAATTATAATTGCTAAATATATACATTTGGTACCTCACATAAAAATATTAGTAGAATATGAAGAATAGGAGAAACAGAAAAAGTGAGAAAAAGTTAGGGGAGGGTAAGATTGCAAATGGGTTAGGATCTATGCCTTGCATGTGTTGGAGCCTAGTTTCCCCAAACCATAGTCTCCCTGAGAACACTGATCCCAAGACATTGCTGGGGTGACCCCAACAGTGCCTGGCACCATAAGTTCTTAGGATTTCCATACCTCAGGCCCTATACTAAAGCACAATGCCAGGAAAAAATTCCTTTCACCACTCCTAGTCTTAACACACACAAAATTTTTTAAATAAGAGGAAAAAATAAAATAAAAAACAGAAATTGGAGCAAAATATTGTCTAAAAGTAAAAGGCAGTTTGAGATTAAAAAGAGGTAAAGTGAAATTTTATTAGATGCATATATATTTGTAAATCACTATACAGTCTAAGAGATATATCCTAAATCTGACCTCCAGAGTGACATTTTGAAATGGTTTTTGCACTCAAATTGGGGTTATCTCACACTCAATTTGCAAGCTTAAAGTCAAACTACTCTCTCTCCCTAAATCACAATATGCATCCAATATATTTTTGTATAGGCCTCAACACCCACCAGTGTTGAAATATCAGGTGGTACTGGAGACTGAACCCATGGGCCAGACAGATAAGCTCTGCAAACATTTAAGCTATCTTTCTAGTCCTATGTAGCAAGTACTTATCAAAAGTACCTATCAAAGTAAAGACTATTCTACAGTCATTTTAGCTCTACCAATGCTCACCATCCCTTCATCTTTTCTTTTTTCCATGCACAAAGAATGTATGTCCCCAGGCTTTTCTACAGTTAGATATTGGCCATTGGACTGATTCACCCACAGACTACATAAGAACAGTGTATGCACTTCCAGATCTTAAGTCTTCTTTCCCTTCCTTGTTAAGAGATTCAGATACACAAAATCTAGAGGAATATGCTAAAACTCTAGTGTGGCAGACACAGGCAATTAAGCATGCAAGCCAAATGCCCTGCCTACTATACTATGGCTTAGGCTCCAATATAGTGTCTTCTTTATAAAAGAAAAAATTTTCATCATTGCCTTCAAATATGGTCAAGGACAATATGAATTTAATAACAACCTCCCAAAGAACTGAACCAGGAGAGTCTCCAAGAGAGCCAAACTGGCATAACCAACATTATTTCCTCCCTTCTCCACAGGAGAACCCTGATGATGTCTATTTAATATGTTTAGAATATGCTCAGTACAATAGCCAAGATACAGAAACAGCCCAAGTTTCCAAAGGACACACAAAATGGATAGAGACATTATGCGATTATATATTATTCTTCTATTTATATTATATAAAATTCATATAATATTAAGTTATGCAAAATAAAATTATGCAATTTATTTCTGTGATATGAGTAAACCTGGAGGGTTTTGTATAAAGTGAAATAAGTCAAAAGGAAGAATAAATACTGCGTGGCCTCACTCATTTGTGGAATATAGAGAAACAAAACAAGGAAATGGGCAGAATCTTCAAAATCTCTGGACCTTGGATTACAAACTTATTTAACAAGCAGTATGAGGAAGAGTGGGGAAATAATTATCACAATAAAGGTAACATAATGCAATAATTGTGCATAGATTCTAAAAAATTTTTAACACTATTGGGGCCAGAGCGGTGGTGCAGCAAACGGGCTTTTGCCTGGCACACGGCTACCTAGGATGGAACGTGGTTCAAACCTCCGGTTTCCCAGATGGTCCCCAAGCCAGGAGCGATTTCTAAGTGCATAGCCAGAAGTAAGCCCTAAGTGTCACCGGGTATGACCCAAAAACCAAAAAAAATTTTAACACTATTGTAATAATGCTATCCAGATTATAATGTTTTAATTTTTAATAAAATGTAAATTGCTAAATAGAGTGGCCAACCATGTGTTAACCGTTCTGTCTCCTGATAGAAAATGATGATGGTGCTTCAGCAGTCTGTGTTCTGTGGGTTGAAAGGAAGTATATAATGAGTTGACTTAGACCATAAACTAAGTCACACCTCTCACTGCAAATCATTTGGAAATTCTGAACTTTGAGCAGAAGTGACTGTGTAGTACATTTTGTTTTCTCCCTGGCACCAAATGATGGGTGTCTTTTGGAAAGGATTCATGAGAAAAAAAAACTTGATGAGAGAGCAAGGAGATTGATGAGAAGCAAAGCATGAGATCTGAAATTCAACCCTGGTGCACCAGATGCCTCCAATGTGATCCTGGCAGCTGTGCTTGACTGTTGTCTGTAAACCTAGCAGCTATCTGCAATTGTACTGTCACAGTAGTTGTATGTGTGTGTGCACCCCCCAACAAAAGGGTGTAACTCCTGGTAAAACATCAATTAAAAAAATAACAGATGCACAAGCATCGTGGCTTAGAGTATGATCCTATGGCATTTGTACAAGCACCACAATTTTCTTCCACTCTACCTCTTAGCTTCAAATTTTCTTCCACACACAAAAATTTAGGTTTTCCAGTGCTGTGCCTCTAACCTGGTTATCTTCTTTTGAGTGTAACTCAAAAATGGGTTTCTGCTCTCAAAATCTCACATCAGAACTTTCCTGTTTCATCATGTTTTATTTATCCACTGGTATTTTTTATAACCTCACATCTCTAACACCTGACTCTTAATTCGACTTCTAACTTCATTTCTCTGCTTATTGCTAAATCCATGCCATTGTTTTTTTACTTTACCCACCTACCTTGAGAGACTAATCTTACCTATCTCTAAACTAATCTGACTCCAATTGATTTAATCCCTTAATTCCATATTTTACTGATGACTTTCAGTGTAGCAACCTTCATTGTAACAATACTTCTGACATATATGCTCTTTTCCAGGATAATCTAGCCACCTTCTTTTCTTTTAGCTCTCCTGTGTTTCTCTTTCTCTCAGAACTTGAACACAAAAATTGAATATATGCTCCTTCCCTTCTTGTGGCTTCTCTTCATTTAGACTATCTCTAATGTTTCTGAGTCCCCAACATTTTACCTGGAAATTCTTAGCTATCTTTAACTTTCCGTTTATATATTACTTGCTAAGTCTTTGAAATTTTGATACTTTTTTCATACTCCACCATACTTTATATTCATACACCATACAACACCTTTCTAATAATACAATTTCTGGCATTAATTTTATTGTATTTTAATATTTGTTTAGTGTTCACTCTTTAGAGTATTATACAGAAAATACATTATGTCTTTATTATATCCTTGAATAAAAAGGTGTTTTGAAGATTAACTTGCAAAAGTCAAATACCCAAAATGTAGTTGAGGGGGGAAGAAAAACAGAAACTCAGTTTTGGCAGCATCGTATGACCAAAAATCTAAATCAAAATACATGACATCTATCCTCAGAAGCAATGAACAAAGCATCTTAAAACTCCTAGAGGTCAAAACAAAACAAAACAAAACAAACTCCTAGAGGTCAAAGTCTCTCTAGGTCAACTTTATGGATTTCCCAACAGTCAATTCTAGATTTTACAAAGACATATTATTTTCATATCACACATGTAACAGTGTATCATAGATACCAGACATCACAGAAATTTCTTTGGAGTATGATGTGCACAAATTGACAAAAGCTTATTTTCTCACAAAAGCAATGGAAATACTTTGTTGACCAGGACAATAATCAACTCCTCTCCATCTTCTCCCTCTAGTAAAACAAAAACATCTTGGTTGCCTTCTCCAAACCTATTTTTCACAAACATGCCTTTTTCATTTTCTCTGTCTGATCACTGTCCAGTTCCCAAATGAGCAAAAGATTCTTCAAAGGTTTCGGCATTCCACTGATAGTTACCTCTGAATATGTAAACAGAGATGCCTAAGTTTTAAAAATGGTTATTTCAATGGCTGAAATTAGCTGCTTCATGAGAAATAACTTATATGTAGGAGAAATTGCCAATGATGTTTGGCTTGGTTTATTCCAACTTGGATAAGCGGTCCAAATCTGTCATTACTGATACTTGCCCAAGCTCATTCTCAAAGAGTGGGGAACATATGCATGTTATCAAGTCATTATCTCATTACTACTATGAGTTCTCTGTGTGGGTGTGTAGGCAGCAGCCTGTCTATCTACTCTAAGCCTGAGAACAGAACCTCACTGCCAATAGCTATCAGGCTGCTGGGAAAATGGTAAAAGCTAGTCTGTGGTAAGATTAAAACTCAACTGTCTATACAAAGAAATTTCAAAAGCTTGGGAAAAAATTGGGCCTGTGAACAAGTTTGATTTTATGCTCCTTTAACATGTTTAGAGGCTTTAATATATACAGAGAAATAAATATATCAGTTTTTTTTTTCAGACAGACCTGACATTGTACAAGCCTAATAGGAAAAAAAAAAATAAGCTATTTATGAAGCTTTAACTCTTGATTATGGATAGAAATGTAGCTCCAAGTTCCTATTATAGTGAGAACTCTGTCTTAAAGTTTCTTTTAAATAAATCAATGATTTAACACATGTCTTGAAGTTCTTGGAAAGAAACTTTGTTCTGTTTCTCTTATATTTTAGGGAGATTTTTTAAGTCAAAACAATGTTAGAAATATGTTAGGAAAAAGAAAAGAAATATGTTAGGATGGGAATTTTTAAATGGGAGTTTTTCTTTTTTTCCTGCAGAGTCTTAATTATTGGGGATCCCAGATCCTATTTCCCTCTATATCAGCAGGGAGTTGGAGAAATGACTGGCAGACTGTGGGAACAAAGACCAAAGTGTGAGTTTTCCATGCATTTTTTTCTCTAGTAAGCCAGAATCGCGTAAGACTGTGAAATTTCTGCCGTTTTTGGCTACATTATCCCAAATACACTCCATGGCTTACAATTAAAGTCCTATATTTCTCTGAAATTCAAGAAAAGCCAAATATCCTATAAAATTTATTTGCAAGTATGACCATTGATTTTTATGTTTTGGTGACCCAATTTTCTTTCATTTAATTGTAGTGTGTGAGAAAGATCAATGCAACATTCCCATCACCAATGTCCTAAATCTCCCTCCTTCCCACCCAACCCCCGCCTGTATTCTAGACAGGCTTTCTATAACCCTCATATGTTCTCATTATTAGGATAATTCAAAATGTAGTTATTTCTCTAACTAAACTCATCCTTGTTTGTGGTGAGCTTCATGAGGTGAGCTGTAACTTCCAGCCCTTCTCTCTTTTGTGTCTGAAAATTATTATTGCAAGAATGTCTTTCATTTTTCTTAAAACCTATAGATGAGTGAGACCATTCTGTGTTTTTCTATAAAGTCTATTGGGGGAGATATGGGATTAACTGGATGCCATCCCACTCAGAATATGCATTTTTACTCATTGGTTGGTAACGTTCTTGAAACATCTTGGATTGGTGTTTATACCACTTGCTCTCCATCCCAGGTGTTTCTTCCCAATAAATATCCTGGGTCTCAGAAAAAAAGCTTTCATCTGTTTCCAGTCTTCCCCACTGAGTGCTGCTTCTTGGGAGTGGAAGGCTTGCTGGGATTCCCGAATCTGTTTCACCCTCTTTAGTGTGTGTATGGATTATTTCCTTCATTGGCATTTGCTTCCAGACCTGCATCTCTCCAGTGTCTCAGCTTTGGGGCTGAGGCCTGATTAACAATCAAGAATCACCACAAGGCCACCAGAGCACTGCTTGGGAGAACAGAAACAGAAATGGCATTCAGTGAAGGATCAGGTACAAGGTATTAGCAGCAGAATATCTCCTTTGGGTACCAATATCAAGGATCTGACTTAGAATGTTTAAAGGTATGCATTATACAATTTCTAAAATTACAGTTCTACCTCTAATATTCTCTTGGTCAGACAAAAGAGTTCTTTTTTCCTACCTTTTGTCTTAAAAAAAAAAGCAGACTGATTTTAAACATTATAACTTTATACATACACAAATCCTTAAAGATTTTCAAGGAATTAAACTAACTGAAACCTTAAAATTCTTGTATTTCTCAGGGTCAGAGAGATAGTAGGGTGCTTCCTTGCATGAGTTATCCTATATATACTCTAACCTATATCCAATATATACACTATATAGAAAGCTCTCCAGGAGTAATCCTTAAGCACAAAACCTGGTGTAACCCCCCAGCACCACCAAATATAACACCTCTTTCAAATAAAATGACCAAAGCCACTTATATTTCTTTGGAGAGACAGGCCAAGGAAACTATTGAGTTGGGGGAAATTCTGATGGAAATGGCAGAAGCAAAAATTCAGAGCAAACGTTTATCAAAAAAATCATTCTCCAGCAATAGAACTAGATCCCAATTTAAAAAAAATATCATGATTTGTGACCAACTGGGTTTAAGCAGAACAATAAACTGATGGATATTCATGAAATGGTTTTCCTGGTTTTGAACTAGAGCACCTAAGTAGGTTTTCCTATGCTATTTCTACTTCATTAGGTTGAATTCCAGGGAATTAGGGGAAATTCATGTATTTAGGTCACAGATTGTCAGAAAGAAGTTGCATGCTTGGAACTTTGCTTGATTACAGTTTTATCCAAATTTATCCATATCTGGAACCAATTTATCTGATCATACAATGGACTTTGAGTCAATTTCTAAATGGAATGAGATGTGGGACTTTGAGCTAGGTGGGAACATCATGTTCTCTGAACCATTAGTGACCCCAAAGAAATAATACATAGATCAAATTTTCCCACAAATCCTCAAACTTCTTGCCATTTCTCCTCTTGAACCTTTATGGGCCTTATTGAATTGCTTGACTTAAATTAACATAATATAATGATGCACTGGGACTTCTAAGCCTACATTTTCAGAAGAGCAACAGCAAGGCTAATTGGAAAACATTGACTAAAAGTGCAATGGGTACATCATGTACAGTATATGGCCTTTTTAAAACTACCTAGTATGCAAGACAGTAAATCACCTGAAGAGGCAAAAAGCAGAGGTTTCTAACTTATTTGATTTATTTAGGAAATAAATCACTCATTGCCCCCTACCTTGGAAATCTACTTTCTTTAAGTGAGTAACAGAGAGCATCTCCAATTACACCTGAATACTACCTGGATCATTCCAGAGCACACATTCTAAAACTCAGTCATTTGTCAAGAACACTAAGATTAGTTTCATATATCACCTGTTATAAATAATACTGCTATGAACAAATGGACACTTACTTATTTAAATTTGCATTTCCTATTCTTCAACTACACATAAATTAAATAGCTAATCATATTCTGTTTCCATTGTTAACTTTTGAAAGAATACCCATATTGTTCCTCTAGATAAGAAAAAATTTTAGTATAATATATTACTCTATTGGTCAAACTTGATAAATTAAAAACAGAGATCCAATACACTGTAGATTCCAGATAATCTCCTAATACTTTCTGTGATTAAAAGAAAGATTTCTCTTTATGTTCTCCCAAGCAGATGTTCTCCTGTTTATTATTAAATGTAGTAGGTCCTACATAGTAAGGTCCTAGATGAGACTCAGAATATAATGGTGTGAGGTCAGTCTAGTTCCACTTCCACGGGTACTACAATTTCTTGAACTCTACCCATAATAATACATTTTTTATTTCCATTCATATACAAAGTACTTTCTTAGTGACTAGGATAGGTGTGTACTGTTTCATATGCCAAGAATTCATCAGTAACAGACAAAATCACATCAAATTTTTCAAACTCATTGCCTTCCTGGACTTCTATATTCTCTTCAAGAGAGACAATAACCAGGCAAACAGGATGTATCAGAGAGGATTTAGAGAAGATAAAGATAAAGGAGGATAGTATTACCTAGAATTGTATAATTTTAGATGTGTCAAGTCAAATATGATAGAGGTAAGGAGTAAAACCTATAGAGAATTAAGGGCAAAGCATTTTGATGCAAGCACAGGAGAAAAATCAGTGCCTGTTTTGTTTCACAACATATACAGAAAACATAGGTGAACACTTCGGTGATGTAGAAAGATGATCCAGGACCTAAAACAATATGTTAATATTTATTACAGAAATTCAGCCTCAATATCATGGCCATTGGAGTACAAAAGCATTGAGTCAAAGTCACTCTTGATACATAGAATGCTCCAACCTCTACAACATTCCATGTATTATGGAAAAATACATTGGGTTGTAAAACTTAATAATCTGAATCTAGCATCTCAGACACTTCCTAACCCAGAAATTGTATAATAAAGCACAAAGGAAATATTTCTAGAAAACTAAATAATCATTCTGTTACATTCTCTTTCTGCATACTACATCTCCTCTATTTTTTAAATATCTTTATTTAAGTACCATGTTTACAAATATGTTTCAACCATATAAAGAACAGCCCCCTTCACCAGTGCAACATTTCCACCACCAATGCTCTCCTCCCTCACCCCTGCCTGTTTTTGAGACATTCTAGTTCTTTCACTCATTAACATTGTCATGATAATTGTTAGTACTATCTCTCCTCTTTATCCCAAACTGATACCCAAAGATGAAAGAGGCATTTTCATTTTTAAATAATGTCAAACAACAAACTGTTGCCAAAATCATCCAAGTAATAGTTTTCTTAAGTGATTTGGAGACAAATTATTCGTGGTTAGACCCTTGACTACCAAATAGATCCATTTGTATTTTCTACAACTATGGACAATCTTTTGCATAACCTAATATCAAAATCATAAAAATAAGATCCATATATAAATTTAATTCTAAGTCATTGCTCAAGTCTTAGAATTTCAATACATTTTAGAAGGGATTCTATGATTTTTGATTATTAATTTACTAGCATTCTTTTCTAGATATTGTTCTAGTTTCTATTACAGGCACCTTTATTAGTTAACAAGACAGATAAAGATACATATACTCATAGAGCTGCTATACTTGTAGATGGATATTTTTTTCAAAATCCAATAGAGACACACTGTGTTCAAATATTAGATATTTTCCTATGGAAAGATAGACTAGGGTAATTATACAGGGGGACATAAGAGAAAAAAAAGGTAGAACTTTAGAATTGATTTTTGCCCTCTTTTTATTTTTCTCGTTAAGGAACCAAATGACATTTTTCTTCTATATTTCCAGAAGTTACAGGAAATATATTTTGCCAATCCCTGGAGTAATCTTGTCAAGTGTGAGTAAAGTGTCATAAATTGAAAACTTAACAAAAGAGAAGCTTTTGCTTGCGGTTCCACCTTCCCAGATCAGGATTCATTCTTCTGACCTCATCAGACCTATTTTAGAATAGAAGGCATATCCTTGCTGGATATGTCCTAGCAACATTTGCCCCAAGCCTGTGCTGTATTAAGCTACACCCTAGCTCTTGAAGTGTACAGCCACTTAGGAGGCCAGGGGACATATACTCAACAAATTACATGCTGCTTACAGTTATTCTTCCTTTTATTCTTTGAGGATGGTCAGAGAAGACAGAGAGCAATCTTTAGCTTGATCCTTCAGAATCTTCCAGGGGGGTTAATTACAAAGACTCAACTACAGCACAGCAAGAACACTAAAAAATAAATGGAGAAACATTTGTAGAAGCCACAAAGCTCAATGAGTGAAAACATCATCATTGAAGTCATAAACAACACCAGTAAATCCTCAGACAGTGTTTTTAGTGACATCATGATGAGGACATTTTATGAGTTCAAAGAAACAATAACATCAATGCAAAAGTATGAGAGTTGAAATGAAAAAACTAATACAGTCAGAAATGAAGAACATGGTAATATAAGAAAGTCAACATAAGTGCTGAACAGAATAATTGAAGCTGACTAAACTATTGAGGTGCTTCAAGATGAGAAGGAGGAAATTTTTGAGAAATTGCAATCATTGGAAAATAGTCTGAACAGAAATGAACAACATACCAGAGACCAAGAAGTGAATTCAAAAGGATCAACAT
Organism: Suncus etruscus; assembly: GCF_024139225.1. Taxonomy (NCBI): domain Eukaryota; kingdom Metazoa; phylum Chordata; class Mammalia; order Eulipotyphla; family Soricidae; genus Suncus; species Suncus etruscus. Next base: position 97,122,283 of record NC_064855.1, on the reverse strand, counting down.
AAGAATTTTCAGAGTCCCTGAAGGTAAGAAAGGCAAAAAGTTTATGAAGAAACAATAGTTAGAGAAATCATTGATAAGAACTTCCCAGAATTAAGGATTATAAGTAAGAAGATTGAAGGTTCCCAGTGAAAATAAAAGCAAATAGAAAAACTCCAGGTAAAAATCCAAACATAGGGGCCTGTGAGGTGGCACTAGAGGTAAGGTGTCTGCCTTGCAAGCGCTAGCCAAGGAAGGACCGCGGTTCGATCCCCTGGCATCTCATATAATCCCTCCAAGCCAGGGGCAATTTCTGAGCGCTTAGCCAGGAGTAACCCCTGAGCATCAGATGGGTGTGGCCCGAAAAACCAAAAAAAAAAAAAAAAATCCAAACATAGGAAAGAATATTTAAATCAAAAAGGGAACTTTTTAAAAATAAAAAGGAACTTACATATAAAGGAAAGCCCATAAGATGTATGTATAACAGATCTTCCAAATGAGACAAGACTATACAAGCCAATAGAATATGGAAGAATATACAAAATGAACACTTCACCAACAATACTTTATTCAGATAGATTATTGCTCACATCTGGAGGAACTATACAAATTTTCACAAACAAGCAACAGGATAGAGAATTCATAGCCTTGAAACCAGTTTTGCAAGAAACATTAAAAGAACTCCTCTAAAGAACAGTACAAACATCTCAAAATGTGGCATTGAATATAGCACTCACTAATGGTGCATATCTACTAGATTAAGAAATGTTAAATAATAGATGGCAATTAATCATCAGATATTGACTTGTATTTATTTATTTTATAACTCTATTTGCCATTTCCTTAGATTTTATTGGCCCAAGTAATATAAAATAAATTTATTATATGTCTGCCAAGAGGGCAGGGTTGTTGGTAGGAAGGAGCCTACTATATTTGGAACATGGTCTGCCTGAAATTCTATTATGAACAACTTTGTAAATCACAGTCTAAATAAATATCCTGAAAAAAAAAGTACAAATTACAAGACTTTTACACTTAATTTTTAAATTAATAATAAATATTCAAGGAAATAGTTGAAATTCAAATAAATTTATGTCTTTGATTAATCTGTCCTTTTCTCCATTCTCCCAATTCTTCTCCCTCTATACATACATCTTTTTCTCTTCCTCCCTTTCTGATTTTCTGTTTCCTCACAATTTTTTTTTTCAAAAAAAAATGCTAAAACTGTACTCACTCCAATGTATTCTTGGTAAAATACAAATTATAATTCTGGGGCTGGCGATGGTGGCGCTAAAGGTAAGGTGTCTGCCTTGCAAGCGTTAGCTAAGGAAGGACCGCAGTTTGATCCCCCGGCATCCCATATGGTCCCCCCAAAGCCAGGGGCAATTTCTGAGCGCTTAGCCAGAAGTAACCCCTGAGCATCAAATGTGTGTGGCCCAAAAAACCAAAAAAAATTATAATTTCAATGTAGTTTATAAAAATATAAAAATATCCTAAATTTCGGAGGGTAAATGTGATAAAAGAGACATGGTAGGTATAGCAAAGATCTTTAGATTAGGAAAAAAAATCAACTATGGCCCCCTCAGGAAGAAGCTGGGGCAAGTCCCCCAAATTACTGAAGGCTCAGCAGCTGCACACATAGACATTCCCAACAAATGCCACCACCAATGGTTCAGCTTCACTGCCTTATTAATCTCTACAGAGACATCAAGCTGTCCAAAACTCAGACAATGCCAACTCTTTGGCTTATACGTCTGGGACTTCTTGGGCCAGGGTGGGTCGCCTCCATCCACTCCCAACAACACCACGACCACCATACTTCTGTACTTCAAGAAATCCTGGCAGCTATACCCACTATCCATTGCTGCTGCCATTTAAGTTCACTGGCCCTGCTACATAGATCTTGAAGTCCTGGACCATGCAACTGCATATGTAATCTTGAAATACCTCCATCATTTTTATTAATGACATTCCATTAAGAACACCAAATTATATGTAAAATTATCATAGTAGCCACATAAATTCAACAAATAAAACAATCAATAGGAAGCTCACTAGCAGTAAACAGCTTAATATATCTTCAGACAAAGACATAATGACCCCATTGCCAAATATGACAATTTTCAGAGATTTTCTTTGAATCAAGTATTTTTCAATAATTTTATTACCATTTAATTAACATGAAATATTAAAGTAAATAACCATGAGAGGTTTTGGTAGGGAAAACCAGAGAAAATGGTGGAAGAAATTTAATACAGGTAATGGGATTGGTGTTAGAACATTGAATGCCAAAAATAACTGTATTGTGAGCAACTCTGTAGACAACAGTTTTTAAAAATAAATTTATTTAAATAAAAACTTGGGCCAGAAAGATAGTACCACAGAGATAGTGCCATAGATATCATCATAAGTACCACATGTGTACTTATGTGTACCTTGCACACAACCACTCATTTTTATCTCTGACATTTCCATATGGTCCCTAAGAATGATCAAGAGTTATTCCTGAGTGAAGAGTCAGGAGCAAAACCTGAACACCATGGGGATGTGGCCCAACTTTCCCTTCCCAATATAAACATTTCTTGCCATCATTTTACTACCTGGGCTTCTGCTCCAAGAATGTCAATTATCGGGGCCAGAGCAGTGGCACAAGTGGTAGAGCATTTTGCCTTGCACGTGCTAACCTAGGAAGAACCGCCTTTTGATCCCCAGCATCTCATAGAGTCCCCCCAAGCTAGGAGCGTTTTCTTAGTGCATAGCCAGGAGTAAACTCTGAGCGTCACCAGGTGTGGGTCCAAAACACACACACACACACACACTCACACACACACACACACACACAAAAGAATGTCAAGGGACCGGGAAGGTGGCGCTAGAGGTAAGGTGTCTGCCTTGCAAATGCTAGCGTAGGACGGACCGCGGTTCGATCCCCCTGAATCCCATATGGTCCCCCCAAGCCAGGAGCGATTTCTGAGCACATAGCCAGTAGTAATCCCTGAGCGTCAAATGGGTGTGGCCCCCCCCAAAAAAGAATGTCAAATATTAATGTGCAAGGATATTGCCAGACTGTATGTTCATTGTAGCATTATTCACTATAGTCAAAGTCCAAAAGCAATCCAAATGCACAACAAATAATTAGAGATAACTAATTTGTGGTGTACATATATATATACAATGAAATATTAATAACCTAAGATAAACATGAAATCATACAGTCTGCAACAATCAGATTGGGGAGTAACATGCTAATTGAACTGAGATAAAAGAACAAAAGATAAATACCAGAATGGCTTGCTCCCATTGGAGTGTAAGGAAATTGAATAAGGGATATAAGAGTTTCCAATAAAAACAAATTCCAAATACTGCCAATTCAGTAGTCAACTAAAGCATAAAATTGTGGAGGGAGGTACCTAGACTTGAAACAGGGGGCAATGGTGTAGGGTCTCTGACACTTTGGTCATAGAGGTGCTGAAGAAGTATTGCAAGAATAAAATAATCTGGAAATTTGTAAAATATAGTATTCTAATTTTAAATAATTAAACAAATCATTTCTTCATAAGCTACAAATAAAGGAAGAGAACAAGAAACTTCTAGATAGAAATGTCCCAAATCTTAATTGTATCAGTAGTTTTTATTGATGTCTACATCTATCAAAAATACATTAAATAATATGCATATAATTATTTAATTAGTTTTTATTGAGGCATCAGTTTACCAGAGCACTACACCCAGGCCTAACTCCAGAGTGTCAAGATCCTGCTCCCATCATCTCAAGGTCCTTGACCCACCACCTTGGCATCCTCAGTTCACAGTTCTATTGGCCTCTTTAAAAGCAATGCACTCTACTCTCCCTAAATTATACCTGATGTTGATAGACTATCCTGCTGTTTTTATCTATAATATCACAAATAATTTTTAATTCAAAAGAAAATCAAATTTATCCCTTACCAGAAAAAACTTATTTTCTCTGATTAGGAATGAAATGAGGATGTCATGGCAATTGTTTTTCTTATAAAGGAAGTGACATGCATAGATAGTTAGCACTACTGACTACAATGCTGAGAACCATATCTTAAAGGAGCTATGGTGTTTTGCAGGGATAACAGTTAAGGGTATCACAACAGTCCAGGTAAGATTTTGTGGGAGAAGCCTACCAAGCTCAATGAGTCAATGCAATTAGCACAGGAGGTTCAACCAGCACCAACGAGCTCATTAAATCCTCAATTACTTCAGAGAACACCACTGGGAGATATAACCAAACAATTATCACAAACTAAGATATTGATCTATTTTCTGATAACTCCACCTGCCATTTTGTGGTAGCATCGAATAAGAAGTAAATGTCCTGCTGAGGAGGCAAGGTTGGGGACTGGGAGGGAAACTAAAGAGGTTGGTAGGGAAATTCAGCTGTGGGATTGGTGTTAGAACATTGTGAATCTGAAACACTTTATTAACAACAACATTGCAAAACTTGGTGATATAATAACAGCAACAAATAACAATAATAAGAGCTTGTGATGAATTGTCAGTATTAGTAGCAAATACTCAGAATGAGTATATTTTGAAAATGAAGAAAAGGTGGGGCCGGCGTGGCCGCTAGAGGTAAGGTGCCTGCCTTGCCTGCGCTTGCCTGAGGACGGACAGAGGTTCGATGCCCCCCGGCGTCCCATATGGTGTGCCCCCCAAGCCAGGAGTGACTTCGTGAGCGCATAGTCAGGAGTATCCCCTGAGCATCACCAGGTGTGGGCCCAAAAAAAAAAAAAAAAAAAAAAAAAAAGAAAATGAAAAAAGGAAAAAGTTATCCTATTGAGCCAAGAGAATTTATAGTAAAAGAATAGAGTACCTGTTTAGGAGGTATCAAAGAAAATCTAGACAACCCACCAAGTATTCCCTTAGACTGCAAAATGGTCCTGCAATGAAATGGTAGTAGTGGCCCCAACCACACCGAGATATGGATCATTGACTGTAAAACATGCAGAAAGAAGAAAACAGAGGAACTATATACACCATTTTTGAGAGCCTTTTGACTGAAGTCAATTAACACAGTTTCGAGATTCTGGCAGTGATCTCTTGCCCTGAATTCTAGTGTCAAAACTATTGATTCAGACTCTCTCCACTGGCAAAACTTCAAATTTTCATTGAGTTTGTTTTAGAATTCTCCACTTTTCCTTTTGTTAGAATAGTGGGAGGAGAGAAAAAGAAAACAAAGAGTTCAGAACAAAAAAATTGCAAAAGAAATCAAAAGCCTCAGAATAAATATTAGCCCCATTAAGAATTTGAATGTCGGGGCTGGAGTGATAGCATGGAGCTAAGGTGTTTGCCTTGCATGCAGAAGGACAGTGGTTGGAATCCCAGCATCCCAAATGGTCCCCAAAGCCTGCCAGGAGTGATTTTCTGAGTAGAGCCAGAAGTAACCCTAACACTGCCGGGTGTGACCCAAAAAAAACAAAATAAAACAAAAAACAAACAACAAAAAAAAAAAAAAACTTTGAATGTCTACATTAAAAGGTTCAGAAGTTATTGCATTGAAATAGAACTATTTTAGACTATAACATTTTGGGACTACCGTTGGTATATTTAATAGGTACAATGTTTGAGGAAATCTTTAATACCTGTTTCATTAGTAAGGGGAGGTCATAAGTTCCATACAGATAAACAAGTACGATAACACAATTATCCTAAGCAACATCTTACCACAAGGACAATTTTCCCCTGTTTTTTTTTTTCACTATTCAACCAGAAGGGTAGAATTTCAGTCTTGCTTTTCCAAATATCTATCATTAATGGAGGGAACATGGAAAGCTAGCAAAATAAGGACCGATGTTCCATGTTCGCTTTCTCTGGAGTCCTTTTCTCTTCAGAGAAAACCAGGGACACTTTCTCTAAAATTCTCAATTATAATTAAATACTGAACTCTCCACATTCCAATAAGCCTCTTTTTGTTTAAAAGTTTTTTTAAATGGCATTGAAATTTGGGTAAGTGCCATTAAAAAATGAAATGGAAGTTTTTGGGATGGAGGGAAAAGTGGACTAAGGTGGAAGCATTTTCATTTTTAGAAGTCTACAGGCATAAAACTTCTCCATTATTTTTCCTGTTATATTTATTATTAATTTTGTCAATGATTTATTATTTAAAACATTTATTATTTATTAATTAACAACCATCATTAATATTTCTTCTAACAATATTTCTGGCCTTTTCCATGCTAAGCCTTTCTCTTGATACTTACTTTATCCTTTATTATTTTTTAAATTATAACCATAGTCGCAGATGTGCCATTTTGGATCGTTTGTCTAATTTTTACCCTACATCCTGGCTGACAAATTAATTTTCCTAAAAGGAATTTTAGTTCACTCCCCAGCTCTAAAACCAGCCATAATTCCCCAGTGTCCACAAAATTAAACCCCAAAGCTGTACATAGTTGCCCCCTGGTGGTCACCTGCTGATTTATTGTGCTAGATTCTAGACATAGGCTGCAGAGAACAAGTTTTCAGGTGAAAGGAAATATCTTTTCACATCTGAATAAGGTGAGAACTGACACACAGATCTACCACCGTACCAATGGCCCCGCTTCACTCTTCTCCATCCATCTCAGCAGACTCTTCGCCGTCAAACACTCTAGGATGCCAGTGTTGTAGTTAACATCTCCAGAGACTTTTGGAGTCACTTACTTACCCCCTCACCCCCCACTCTACGCCTCTACTTCTAGAAGTCCCTGGCAGCCATAGCCACAATCCAGAGCCTTCTGCCATTATTAGACAAGCGGCCAGCGACATAGACTCATGTAAGTCTCTAAAGAGAGGCCCAACTAGCAGGAAAAACTTATGGACATCTGGGCCTCACAGCCGATCGATCACAACGGGGCTCTTCAAAGGGCCCCTAGGAACCACCGCTAGTGTCATATGAGATTATCAGCTCCACAGACCCTCAAATTCGTGGACCATGTAGCTATTTTGGCGGCCATGCTACACCTTCATAATTTTAATTCTGATTTTCCAGTAGGAATACATAAAATATTAAGTAAATTTTAATGTATCTGCCAACCAGTGTGGATGGATGGAATGTTAAATTGGCAGGTGGCATTGGTGTTGTTGGAATATCGAATGACAGAAATAACTCTATGTGAACAATTTTGTAAACCACCATGCCTAGAATAAAGAAATGTAATAATAAAAAAAAAAGGTGCGGGGGCGGGTAAAAAAAAGATAAGGTGCGAATTTAAAGAATAAGGTGAGGTGGCAAAAAAAAAAAAAAAAGCCTTTATTTTCCATAGTCATTTCCAGGACCACTCAGAAGAAAAGTCTAGCTCCAGGAAGACACTAGTCTTTGTTTATGGTACTTTTATTTGTGTAATATTGTAAGGGATCTATATGGGGGATGATGTGGTAGCAGGAATGGAACTCAGAATCTCATATGTACTAGGCATGTACTCTAGTACTGGAGCTATTAGTTGATAAGATTCATTTAGAAAGTTGCCATTCTCCACCATTACTGTCTTTGAGTAGACCCAATAGTAGAAAACTTTAGGCAATGGTAGAAATTTTTAGGCAAAGTATAAGTATGACATCCTTGATTTGTAAACTAAATAATTACCTGGTTTTATTTTTTAATTCATAATATTATGAATTAACATTACACTCAGAATCAAATGGAATATAAAACTCTTTTTTGGGGGGGATTTTGGGTCACACCCTGCTGCGCTCAGGGGTTACTCCTGGCTCCATGCTCAGAAATTGCCCTGGCAGGCACAGGGGACCAAAAGGGACGCTGGGATTCGAACCACAGTCCTAATGCATGAAAGGCAAACGCCTTACCTCTATGCTATCTCTCCGGCCCCAGGAATATAAAACTCTAAAGTAACCAAAAATACAGTTAGAAAAACATTAAGAATTTGTTTTATACACATTTGAAATGTAAAACCAAATATTTAAAGTCAGTTTGTATGTTTCTTTGAGGAATATATTTTCTGTTTGTGACATTTTAAGCAAATGTAAGTGTAAAAGTGTTTTAACATGGATTTACTTCAATCTCAGTTTCAACTGAGACATTAGTAGAATTACAAAGCACTTCAATGTTATAAAATACTACTGGGGCAAGAGATAATACAGAGGGGGGCAAGGCACTTTTCTTACATGCAGTCCTACCTGGGGTTTGATCCCCATTCTTAGCACCAAAGATGGCTCCCTAAGCATTATTAAGAGTGATTTCTGAACACAGAGCCAAGAGTAATCTCTGAACAGTATAAAGTATAGTCAAAACACTGCAATAAATAATATAATTAACTATAAGTATAACAATAAATAATTTGTGAATTTGACCTGATATAATTCAAACAAAATTAGCAAATATAAGTGGCTAAAGTATAAACACTTTGTTTTCAAGGTAAATAGTTTTGCATTGACACCACAACAACTGACTATATTTTATTTAAGTTAAAAGTTGAAGTCTTCAAAAGATTTGGGAAGTAGAAGGATTTCTTCGCATATATTTCACCTTGAGGAGTTTCCATCCATCTCCATTTTATCAAGTGGGAGGTATTGTGTTGTCTTCTAATCTCAAGGTTTCTTGTAAGAAGACCAAAGATCTGGAAATATGTCCTTGACAGATAGGACAAAATGCAGTGACATGTATGATTCATTTAAATAAGCATAAAGACATGAAGATTGTTGGGTAAGTAGAATTCAAGCCGAATGTTTAAAAAAATAATTCCTCTGGATAGAAAATCTGAGTTGCACATTTCTTGTGTACTAAAAGTGGATTACACGAACCATAGAAACTTACAACCTTGTGCAAGAAATCCTCCTAAACAAAGCCAAAAATAGCAGAAACTGTTGAATTATTGGAAATAATGAGACACTATATGATCATGACACAAAACGTATAGCTAAATATCAAGAAAGCTCAATAAAATATAACGGGCCAGAGAACTGCTTTTAAGAATGCCAGAACACCTGAGGTGCTACTGTCCTGGTCAAAAATTAGCATCTGTCAAGTTAAAGACATTCAAGAAAACTTTCTTCTTTCTACATCTCCACCATTACACTCCTCCGTTACTTTATATAACTAACTCTGTAACTCAAGCAGTGGTCCTCAAACTATGGCCCGCAGGCCACATATTGTATTTGTATTTGTTTTGTTTCTTCATTGCAAAATAAGATATATGCAGTGTGTATAAGAATTCGTTCATAAGTTTTGTTTTTACTATAGTCAGACCCTCTAATGGTCTGAGGGACAGTGAACTGGCCCCCTGTTTAAAAGTTTGAGGGACCCTTGCATACAGGAATTAAAGTAAGAGATGTATACATAGCAAGCACAGAAATAGAGCTATCTATGTCCCTAAACCCACTTCATCTACTAAGTTATATTTCTCAGCTTAGGCTCTTATGAATGAAAAGGGCTAAAAAGGTCTCTAGATCAATGGAAGTGACTTGTCAATAATAAAATGGCATGACATATATACTAAAACTTAGGACAAATTGCCTTTAAATTTTATGAACCAAAGTTTATGAAAGATAAAATTTGTGGTAGGATGATATTCAATGTTATTAAATAAAAATTCTTCACTTCAAATATTTCTTGTTGGACTCTACAAGTAAAAATAATAGTGTAAGTATATAAACTGTATAGATAAAAGTATTCAACAGCACAGCATCAAAGTTAATTCAATAAAATAATACAAGAGCCATACATCATGATCAAGTGAGATTTTGCTCCAGGATGTAAAGATGTTTCAACATGCACAAGTTAATAAATGTGATACAGAGCCACTGTTTAAAAAGGAGGTATCAATAGACTCAGCTACATATTTCCTGATCCTCTTCTTGCTCCTCCACCCTTTCAGGTGAGACTACCTCTCCTGACTAATATCTCTGATATCTTTTTGGAATTGAAGATGGATTCCTCTTCCTTCTGACTAGGTTCCAGCAGCCCCCACAATTGCTCTCTGCCTTATCAATGGGCCTAGCTCCACATCTCCTGAATCACGCAGCTGTGTATGTCCTACTATCAAATTTCACATTGCTCAGTGAATGAAGACAGGCCAGGAATGGAGAAAGGCAATTCCCAGTCTACTCCCTCAGAAATTTAGACCCCAACTACCTGTGAAAAGTCTCAGAGCAATACTATATAGACACTATGGTAAGGTTGTTTAATACGCTCAAAAAAAATAAGGGCACAAATAGCTGGCAAATTATAAGAAAGTATGGAGAGCCAAAATGAGGAAACTGCAATAAGAAATGATGAAATGAAGAGTAGGTTATATAAAAGACTCAATAGAAGACCTGGACATCAAAATAATAGCAGTTAAGTAAAAAATAAGATATCCAGGACAAGCTGGAAGAAACTTCTAGAAAACAACAGAAGATTGGCAGAGGAGAAAGTCAGAAAGAAATTAACAGCCTACCAGAGGACTATGGATGGATGCAAAGCCCTTGATAAACAGGAAGAGAAATTTTATGAAGTATTAGTAGCTTAAAAAAAAACACATAAGAATTTCTGAGATTTTATGAGTACAAAGTACTGAAATGCAAGAAGTTCAAAGGGTCCCAGCAAAAATAGACACAAGTAGAAAACTCCAAGATAATTGTACTCAGAGAAAAAAAGCCAAAGACAGAGACAGAATATTAAAAGTGTCAAGATAAAAAATAAAAAACTTACATAGGAAGCCCATAAGATTCACAGCCATCAAAGAAATGAGACTGTGTGAGCCAGAATGAATGGAAGAATTATAGTACAAAAACTCGATGGAATAAACACCCTTACCAAGAATATTCTCTCCAGCTAGATTATTATTTAAATATAAAAGAATAATAAAGAATTTCAGGCACAGACTATAGGTTTAGGAAATTCATATACTGGAAACCAGTTTCACAAGAAATGTTGAAGGAGCTGCTTTTAAAAGTCAAACCTCTCAGCAGTTGGCACTAAGTATGACATTCATTTACTGTACTTATAGTTGCCTTTTATTAAATTAAGAAAGGTCGGTTTACTCCTAGTTAGCTAAGGGATTTTAAGAATTATCAATAATGAACTAACTTTTCATTTATATTTAATGTGCTCAATAAGGGTTTTTAATATTTATAGAAATTTTTATTATAATATTTTACTTACTATACAGATACTTAGGAGTATAATATTTTCTAACATAAAGCTAATATTCCTTTTCTTAGAATAAAATAGTACTTTTAAACTTTAATAGACATTCAAAATTTTTTATTAAATTTTCTTTAATTTCTATTCTTACATAATTTACATTTTTAGAACGTACTCATTTCATATAAATTTTAAAATGTATTAAGCCAAAACTATTACATAGTGTACATTTTAATTTTATGGAACCAGAGAGATAATACAGCAGGTAAGGTGCATACCTTGCACATGTCTGACTTGAGACCTGGGTTCAATTCCCTGTACCCCATTTGGTTCCCCCTAAAATCCCTAGGAGTGATTCCTGAGCACAGAGCCAGGAGTATGCCCTAAGCACCTCCAGGTATGGCCCACAAATTTTATAAATAAATTAAATTAATTTGTATACCTATAAAAAGGAAAGACATAAGTTTTTGATGAATATTTTATAACCTATCATTGATGTATAATTTTATGAAAGTTCAATAGTTTAGTTCTATTCATCTATATTGTGTACCTATATCAGCTTCACAATATTTTTTTATCTCTGTCCCATTCTTGAAATAAAAAAAAAAAAAGAAACATAGTAAGGGAATGACAAATGATCAAAATCACTGAAGCTTTTATGCAGGTCTGGGGGAAGCTCTGAGAGGTCCTTGGAACACTAGTGGAGGAAAGTGGACGCTCCCTGGTGATGCTGTGGTGTTGGAATAATGTATGCATGAAAAGTATGAGTATTTGTACTGTAAATCCCAGTACCTTCAATTAAATTGGTTAAAAATAAAATACAAGAGGGCCAGTTTGATAGCACAGTGGTAGGGTGTTTGCCTTGCATGTGGCCAACCTAGGATGGACCCAGGTTAGTCCCACATGGTCCCCCAAACCAGTCAGGAGTGATTTCTGAGCACAGAACCAGGAGTGGACCTCCTTAGTGCTGCTGGGTATGACCCCAAACATAAATAAATAAATAAATAAATAAATAAATAATAAAATTTTTAAGAAAGAAGAAACAATTATACCAACTGATGCAAAAATAAACCTTTTGATAAGATTCATCATTTTATAACTTAAAAAACTTAACAAAATAGGTTCAAAAGAAATATATCATAACATACAAATGCCCCATATGGCAAATCAACAGCCAAAATTATACTCAATGGTGAACATATAAAGTTTGGGACCAGTGCTCGCTTCGGCAGCACATATATTAAAATTGGAACAATACAGAGAAAGGGGTAGCATGGCCCCTGTGCAAGGATGACATGCAAATTCGTGAAGCATTTCATATTTTCTGTTACACTATTACTCCAGGGAAGCTAGAGATGAAGGTTTGGGATGCATGTGGGGAACTATTGGTGGAGGGAGGTCAACGCTGGTGGTGAGAATGGCCCTAACTCACTGTCACTAAACAGCTGAAATACAACTGTGAAAGACTTGTATAATTCACAATAGCCTCAATTAAGAAAAATCTTACAGAAATGTCTGGTCAAAACAACAAATAAAAATAAAGCTTTGGGATCAGAGCAATAGTACAGCAGGTAGGGCATTTGTCTTGTGAGGCCAACCTAAGATCTATCTCCAGCATCCCATATGGTCTCTCAGAGCACCAGCTGGAGGTAATTCATGAGCACAGAGCCAGGAATAATCTCTGACGTCAAAAACAAGCAAGCAACCACCCAAAGAAAAACCATGAAGATATAATCAAACTAGAAAGAAAATACAGTTTTTTTAAGAGCCAATAAAAGATAAGAAATAACCACTCTTGAGGCCAGAGAGATAGCACAGCGGTAGGGCGTTTTGCCTTGCAGGACAGATAGTGGTTCGAATCCCAGCATCTCATATGGTCCCCCGTGCCTGCTAAGAGCAATTTCTTTTTCTTTCTTTCTTTCTTTCTTTCTTTCTTTCTTTCTCTCTCTCTTATTCTTTCTTTCTTTCTTTCTTTCTTTCTTTCTTTCTTTCTTTCTTTCTTTCTTTCTTTCTTTCTTCTTTCTTTCTTTCTTCTTTCTTTCTTTCTTTCTTTCTTCTTTCTTTCTTTCTTTCTTTCTTTCTTCTTTCTTCTTTCTTCTTTCTTTCTTTCTTCTTTCTTTTTTGTGGTTTTTGGGTCACACCCAGCAGTGCTCAGGGGTTACTTCTGGCCTTCATGCTCAGAAATTGCTCCTGGTAGGCACGGGGGGCCATATGGGATGCCGGAATTCAAACTGATGACCTTCTGCATGAAAGGCAAATGCCTTACCTCCATGCTATCTCTCTGGCCCCGCTAAGAGCAATTTCTGAGCTCATAGCCAGAAGTAACCCCTGAGCACTGCCTGGTGTGACCCAAAAACAAACAAACAAAATAAATAAAATAGCCAATCTTGCCACTACTAATTAAAAATAGTGTTGGAAATTGTAAAAGTAATTCAACTTATAAGAGCAATTATATAAGAAATATTTGTAAAGACATAAAAGTTACATCTTGCTGAATATGAAAATATAGAAAACCCAAAAAATTAATAAAATCTATTAGAAATAACAAATATAGTAGGATGATTGTCTCCAAAACTAATTTTAAAGTATGTTGTACTTTTATACATATATGATGAACTAGTTGAAAGAAATAACTAAAATTCTACTTTTTTTTGTCTCCCAATTCACAATACAGACAGGCAAAGGGCCTGTATTGAGGTGTATATGAGGGTGCATTTACTGTACCTCCTCTTTTTTACACAGTCAGTGTAAAGAACACAGCCTGTCGTAAGAATTGGGAGGTCAACATTCTATTTATAATTGTTTCAAAAAGAGTACTTTGGAATAAAATATATAAAAGACCAAAGAGATGAAAGATAGCCTATGTTTATGGATTGGAACAATTAAAATCATTAAAATGACTATAGTACCAAATGTAAATCTACATATTCAATGAAATCCTTTAAATTCCATATACAGTAACTACTGTGCAACAATAAGAATAAGCAAAAATTTAAAATTTTAGTAGTCAGAAAGATATCAAGTAGCAAAAATAGCCATGAGGAAAAAAATAGAGGTTATATGCACCACAACTCAAAATAATAATAATTAAAATTGCATAATGCTGGATAACAAAAGACACGAGAATCTATGACATAGAATTAAGAGCTCCAAAATAAAATCACACATGTTGAAAGAAGCTGAGCCAAGATTAGCAAACATGAAAATATCTGAGTGGGCTTCTGTAACATGTACACAAACAATTCATAAAATATGTCTGTTCGTTTGCTTGCTTGCTTTTGGGTTTGGGGCAACACCCAGCTGTGCTCATGGGGTGACTACTGACTCTATACTCAGAAATTACTCCTGACAGATTCAAGGCACCATAACAGATGTTGGGGATGGAACCCACGTCAATCTCATGCAAAGCAATTGTGCTAACTTTTGTGTTATCACTCCAGCCCCCAAGATCCATAAAATATGGATTAAACACAGAATCTTGTACAAGGTTTCACTTAGAAAATCCATTGAAAAACACTGCCACTGGGAGATTCGCCCAGTAGAAATAAGTCATTGAAATATATTTAATAATTTAGGATTGTAACTAAGGAAGTCTGAGAGGGACAAAATCATATTATACCAATAGATTAAAAAAATCTTTTAACAAGATTAATCCTTTTCAGTATGTGGAGCTTTGCCACATAGGAAAGGAATTATTGAGCAGAAAATTTCCACCAGACTTAAATTTCTACCTTAAGGTAGTAGCAGGCTGAGCACACAAGTTTTCTATAAATCTAGATTTTTGCTTACATCTGCTGAATGGGAAAGAGATTGAAAACTAAGAAGATCCAATGGACATTGATTTTTTTTTTTTTGTCCCAGACTACATCTGAGTATCTATATTGTAGACGAACTCTACTCATTATATCTGCAGAGAGCAAGATGTCCACAGAATGACATGATTTAACCAACCCACTACCTTGCCCTTCCCAGTCTGTATTGTTGATTAGCAAGCAAATCAGGCCTTTAGAGCATTAGCAGCTAATAATAATAGTTATTATTATTATTATTATTAGCTAGAAACACTCTGGGATTTATTTATGACTTAAAACCTTGCATTGCTGGGCTGCAGTAATAGTACAACAGGTAGGGAACTTGCCTTGCATGTGGCTGACTCAAGCTTCATAGCTGTTATCCATAAAGTCTCTTAAACCTGCCAGGAATTATTTCTGAGTGCAGAGCAGGGAATAACTCCTTAGTACTATCAGATGTGTGCCCCCTCTCAAAAAAAAAAGACAAACCCTAGCACCCCAAATTTAAATGAGTCTAGTTCAGTTGTCCTTAACTTTACACAAATCCAAATTTTCTGTGGAGGGCAAGAAGGCTCTCAAATAATACTGAGGAGGTACAGGAGATCCTCTCAGTGATTCTTAGCCAGCCCAGACTGTTTCAACATAAGGACTTGAGTATGTGCTATTGTTTGGGCCCTACCACACTGGGTATGCCTGGCTCATCCACCAGCAGCTACGTACTCTAATTTAGCCCCACAATCTTATTTAATTATATCAATGGTTACTAGTGGGTCTGCTGAATTTTGGTTTTCTATAACTACAGCCAATATCAAATGCATCCCTCACTTCAGTAACTTTTTTGATTGTTTTGCTTTTTAGGCCATAACTGGTGGTGTTCAGGGGGTTTTGTTTACACTCAGAAATTACTTGCTTGCAATATTTTGGGGGCTATATAGGAATTGAACTCTAGTCAGCCTCATGCGAGACAAATACCCTACCTGCTTTGCCATAAGCTCAGTACCTCAGCTCCAGTAACTATTAAGATCAGCTTATCAAATAACTGTTACTGGATACATATGACCATTATTCCCAGTCACTGCCCAGGCTTGCCTGACTTGACTTCAGACCAGTTGCCAAATACCAGAAACTCTGAACTCTGGGATAGAGCCCAGACCAACTAGATCTCAGTTTAAAGCAACTATAGGTCCATTTTGACCACAAATACGCTGTTACTACCTACACTTAAATAAACTCACAGCCATAGCTCTCAATTTGACTGAGTGAACATGAACCACTAATCATAGCTCAAGTTTTTAACTTGCACACGAACCACCACTCTTAACCTTCATATAGCACCAGAAGCATTTAAAAAATAAAGGAATTCAACTGTATCTGTGTATAGGAACAAAAGCTCATAAAGGGCGTCAGTTGCACCAGAACTTCCTAAGTTGTCTATGGAATACTTCAAAACAAAAATATTATTGATGTTCAATAAACTGTAGAAATTAGTCAGAGAGGAGTTAGAGTGCTAGAGTATTGGATATGGCACTTGCCTTGCATGCAGCCCAACATGGTTCAATTCCTGGCACAAAATCCCTTCAAACCCTGTCAGGAGTAATCCTTGTGTTCCACCAAGTGTGGCCCCCTGAGAAACCAAATGAGTTGAATAGATCATCAATAAGTTAGGGGAAAGTGTAATAAAAGTTGTATGTAAATGAAGGAGTTAAAATATCATTATTTAAGCTAAAAGAATATTACTAATGCTCAATATTGGAAAGGATAAGGCTAAAACTCAAACTAGTCTTCTAGAAGTCTCCAAAATAAAGAATTTTTAAATGTGCTATTCTTGAACAAGCCAAATATTAAAATATCCACATGAACAGGTATCAGTGGTACAAAAAGCCAAATCAGACCAGACGGGGATTCTAAGCAAGATGCCTGTGATAGGGAAGGGGAAAAAAGGCTGTCAGTGCAAAGATACCAAAGAAAGCTCTTAGTGAACAGCCACCATGGCTGGAAAGAAGCAGAAATGAAACCCAGCACGAAAGTAAAGAAGCCCACTGTATATGCCTAACTTGCTCTTTAAAAGACAAATCATTTTGGACAACTAAATTTTGTTCAGGAGGGGTTTTTTTAGTTTTTGTTTTTTTTTTTAATTTAAGGCACTGTGATTTGCAAAACTGCTCACAATGATATTTTCAGGCATACAATGTTCCAGCCATCAAACTCATCACCAATGTCCTACTTCCCTCCACCAAAGTCCACAAGCTCCCTCCCATCCTCTAACGTGCTGGAACATTTTAAAGTTTAGTTACTAAAGTTTGAGATCTTTTTTGCAATTGTTGGCTCTGTGATTTAGACAGTTGCCTCTACAACACAGACATACTAGGGATCCCTGGCTCCTGCTCCTTTTTACCTCCCATCTACCTTTTCTTACTTCCTCATTCAATTTCTTTCCTTCTCGTTCTATCTCATTTATACAATCTAGGGTCTAGCTGAATAGAGGTATCTCCACTTATGATTATCTTGTATTCCTTGTCTTGTTATTTTATGTACTTCAGGTAAATGAGATCATCTAGTGTTTGTTCTTTTTCTGGCTCCAGTCATTTTAACATGATATCTTCCAGTTCCACTCAAGCTGCAGTAAATTGCATGATTTCACCATTCCTTGCAATTGCATTTGTCTTTGGACACTGAGTTAATTCCATATTCTAGCTGTTGTGCTAAATGCTGCACAACATATTCCTTCTTTATGAATATTTATTGGGTCTTGGGGCATATACCAAGAAGTGGAATTTCTGGATCCTAATGCAACTCCATTCGTACATTTATTAAAAAAAAAGTCTCATGTTTTTCAGAGGAGTTGAACCATAAAACATTCACACAAGCAATAGATAAGAGTTCCTTTCTTTATCACACACATCCCAGCCAAGACAGACTGTTTCCAGTTGGCTTTTATTCCAGATGTGCCATTCCACTGGTGTGAGATATTTCTTTGTCATTTTATTTGGATTCCCCTGATATAAGCAATGATAAGCACTTTTTTATGTCTATTGGTCATCTCTCTGTCTTCCTCAGAGAAGTGTCTGTTCATTTCCTCTCCTCATTTTTATAAGGCCCTCAGATTTTTGTTGATTTTTGTGAGAGCTTTACAATAAATATTTAAATAAATATTGATCAAATCAGCAGTGAAAAAATAATAAAATGACAATAAAATGGCATTTGTAAGTCTTAGATAAATGGGTCATAAGAGAATGGTATTATAAAGCCTGAGTGAATGAAAAGAACTTCGACCATTGCTCTATAATGCTAAGTTATTACTCAAATTTGAAAATGTGATAAAAAAATTTTATATAAACAACAACTAAATGTATTTACTGCCTCTGAACCAGACCTGCAAGTAACACTGTCTGATCTCTGAAAGTAAGATAACTATATTTAGGAGCAGAAAGATACATAAATTTATAAACATCTGAAAGGAAATGAGGAACAATAATGGGAACTCTCAAAATAAATTTGAGACTTCCTTGCTTTAAATTAGAAAGAGTAATTGAGGTTTAGAATTTCAGACACATAAACTTCATGATAATTTAAAATAAAAATTATTTAGGGTAAAGTTGTAGGAAGCAACAAAAATGAAAGCAAAACGCCATAACCAAAGGTTAGTCTTGAAGTGTTATACACAATAACAAGGAAAAAACCAAAGAAGCAAGATAAAAATGCCAAAAATTATTCATGATCCTCAGAGAACAAGGGCAATAAATTCCTTTTTTATTGTTAGTAATTTCTTAATGGGTTGAACTCCCCATGGATCATGAAACTAAATCCAGTCTGCTGTTCCTTACAAGAAATATACTTTAACTCACAATAAACACAGACTCAGAGTAAGAGACTGGAAAATAACCTCACAAGAAAATGGTAGCCTAAACAAGCATGAAAGGTCATACTTGTATCAGACTAAATAGGGTTTAAATGAAGGTAATGAGATAGGGATGGACATTAGACACTGATTAAGAGATAATGGGAGATGCATTAAGAGGACTTGAAACTTATCAACATAAGTACATATGAGGGACACAATAAAGTTTACTTAAAACAACTACTAGTAGACTTAAGGATATATATATCAAAAATAAAAAATAATGAAGACTTCAACCCCCACTTTCACAATGGGACAGATCAGCCAGACATAAAATAAATGAGAAAATAAGAGTCCTAAGTGAAGAAGAGCTATAATTAATAGACATATACAAGGCTTCCCACTCCCAACAAGCATAAAGTACTTTTTTTCTCCAGTCCAAATGAAACATTTTTAAAGATAAACCACATGCCAGAATAAAAATCATGAAAATAGAAATAATATTATCTGGTGGCCGGGTGGTGGCACTAGAGGTAAGGTGCCTGCCTTGCCTGCACTAGCCTAGGACGGACTGTGGTTCAATCCCCCGGTGTCCCCATATGTTCCCCCAAGCCAGGAGCGACTACTGAGCGCATAGCCAGAAGTAACCCCTCAGCATTACCGGGTGTGGTGGCCCAAAAACCAAAAAAAAAAAAAAAAAAAGAAATAATATTATCTCTTCTGAGACCACAAATGCTATCAAAGTAGAAGTTAATAATAAAAAAAATGATAAAAGCTCAAATATTTGGGGAACTAGATAACAAAACAGTGACAACCATTTTGTTAAAGAAGAAATTGAGAAAAAAATGTTTCCCAAAATGAACAAGAATGATGGCACAAGCCATCAGAACGTAGGGGACACAACAAAATGAGAGAATTTCACAGCAATGTGGCCATAAATCAGGAAGCAAAAGGCCAAAAATAAAGTAGTCTCACATCTCAAGAAATCAGAAAAAAAGTAAATGAAACCCGAAGTAAGATGGTATGAGTATAATAAAATTTACAGCAAAAATCAATTATGTAGAAATCAAGAAATAATACAAAAAGGTTAATGTAGAAATTCATTTTTAAAGAATAAAAAAGATTAATGAACCCTTATTAGACCCAAGAAAAAGAAAATATAGTAAATCAGATTAGAAGTGAAAGGATAAAAGTTACAACAGATACCACAGAAATACAAAACATCATAAAAGGCCACTATAAACATTATGCGATTAAACTAGAGAATCTATTCAAAACAGATAAATTTTCAGAATGATGCACATCAACATAAAACCTGGAGAGCCAATTTTCTTGTAAGGAAACTGAAACAGTAATATATGTGTATGTATGAACATACATATAAATTTTCTCAAATTTTAAGGCCTGATATTCAAAGTTTACCAGTGAATTCTACTATACCTCTAAAGAGGACCAATTTTCTGTACCTCTTAAGCTGAAAAAAAAAAATCTTCCAAATAGCTTCTTTGAAGCACATTACCCTAATCTAAAGTGGCAAATAGAAAACATTATTAAAAGAGAAAAATTAGAGATCAATATGCCTGATTACTATGGACGCAAAAGTCCTCATCACAATTTGAAAAGTGAAATGAGAAATAGAGAAAGAGAGAGGTAAAATGCCTAGTCATGAGTGGGAGTAGGTGGGAGGGAAACTGGAGCACTAGTGGCAGTTTTGAAAAGTGTCACTGGTGAAGATGGGTCTGGTCTATCTTCTATGACAGAAACTCAATCATGAAGAATTTTTAACCATGGTGTTTAAATAAAGTAATAAAAATATTTTTAATTGAAAAATAATATTCCAGAAGGCTAAAGACAAAAATAAAATATGCCATGCCAAGGAGTCGAGGATGGTTCAATATAAATTAATTAACTAATGTGTTGCACTAAGTTAACCAAAGGAAAGACAAAAATTATATGATATGAAAAAATGAAGATAATTCTTTTAAATAAGGTTCAACACCTATTCATTCAGAAATTCAGCAAAAGATGAGCAAAGGAATTTAATGTCATACAGTGTAGGTCATATACAAGAAATCCAGAGCCAGCAAACCGAATGGTAAAAAATAATGGCTTCCCTCTAGATCAGACACAAGGCAAAGGACATTCACTCCTTAACATCCTCTTCACATCTGCTCCTATATTATTCAGGACAGTAATGGAAGTCCTGCCCTCATTAACTGTGTAGGAAAAGAAAACAAATACATTCAAATTAGAGAAGCCACCTACAAAACATTGTCCTATAAACATCACCTGGAAGCAATCCTCTACCAGGGAAGACCCTACCACTGCTCTGAGAATCGACCTATTCAAAAGAGACTTCCCTTAACACTGAGAAGACAACAATAATGTCCTGCTTACTAGACAGGGCTCTCTGCATTGCCCTTTAAGTGTGAGGTGAAACCAGAGGACGCTCGACACCAGCCTAACTGAAATGTAGGATATGCAGATTCCAGGATCTTTGCCAACAACAGAGACTGTTTGAAAAATAAAACTGTATTGGCACTACAGACAAGGACTTGGATTGAGACAAACTATTCTGCTGGAATCTAGAGCTGGTCTTATGCCAGGAACTTCAGGGGTAGGGTCTCCTTGTATTTATGCCAAGGCTTTTCCTTTCCATGTCACCCATATTTAGGTGGGCCTATGCAAACAATAATTGCCACTCTAACACCGTTTTTACTTTGCTCCTTTGACTCTAAACCTTAATTTAAAAAAAAAAACCTACTTAAACTTTTGAGGTTAACATAAACTAATATGCATATGTATGAAAAATGTAAAAAATACTATGCCTTCAATGTTTAAGGAGTTACACAAATATCACAGCTTTAAATTGCTTTGTGTACCACTAAGAAATGTTATAATGTATATCTGGAGGACTTGAGGGACAAAGTAATTGTACATGGGTTCTGTTTTATTTCTTCTTAATGTTCCTGGACTTTATGTTCAAATTAAGGTGTCAGCAAGGGATTTCTTCTGAGAACTCTGTTTATTGGTGATTTGTCCTTCCATGGTAACTTTACCTTGTCCTCTTTCTTTGCATCATTGTTCTCATAATTAAAATAAATAATAAAAAAGAAATGAAGTTATGCTTTCATAATATGAAGATTAAAAAGCCCTTCCCTACTCTAGGGGGGAGGAAGAGGGGGAGGAGCCAGGCAGATATCCTGCTTCTGGTTCCTTGATCCTGGAGGCCAGCTCTTCCCAGGTATGGGATTAGGGGATACCCCATACCAGAGGCCTACTCCCTAGTTTGGGGAATGCTGGGAGGCTTGGCAGGACCCCAGCCATTCCCCTATTTCTCCCCTTTAGTCCCAGGCCTTCCCTGGTTTCCGGCTCAGGTAGACTCTAGAGTGGTCTTCAATCTTTCCCACTTTCTCTCCCTACACTAAGGGGGAGACACTTGGGGGTGGAGGGCAGGCGATGTAAGCACTGGTGTATGTCGTGACATTCACTGGTATTTTTTTTCTCAT
The DNA here is from genome assembly GCF_024139225.1 of Suncus etruscus. Lineage (NCBI taxonomy): Eukaryota > Metazoa > Chordata > Mammalia > Eulipotyphla > Soricidae > Suncus > Suncus etruscus. The sequence continues at coordinate 97,100,077 of NC_064855.1, read as the reverse complement.
TGGTCTCCATTTTAAAAACTGTGCAGGGGCGCTAGCCCCCAAGCATACCATATATATTCAAAATAAAAATGGGAGGATGGACTCTCAGGCTGGGAAGAGACCAGTTCGCATGGAGGATCATATATATTCAAAAATAAAAATGAGAGGATGGACTTTCAAGCTCGGAAGAGGCCAGTACTCTTTTCCTACTTGTTTACTCTCAGCGGCCTCTTGGCCTCTTCCTTCCTTCATTGTGTAACTGTGGTTGCTAACCATACTAGGTTTCCGAATAGTTCCCACAAACAGTGACAATTGAGTCCACTGTCTTAAGTTAGATTGTTTATTTTCCCACTTTTTTATCCCTTTGTTATCTATTAAATAAGGAAGTTTATAGAAGTGCCCCCTCCATTTAACGTTGTATAAAACCCAAGTCAATTGGATTGTTGGACTTGTTTTAGCATCCCCATAGGCAACAATCTCGCCACGTGATACAATTTTTTCCTTTGCAGAGGCACATTAAAATGGGAAATTATATACAAACACGTTCTTATCTTATAGAGATGGGAACACACAAGTCTTGTAATGCAATAGGACATTAGGCTCTTAACATTGTCATAAAGACCTGGCTCATGCCTTGAAAGAATGGGCATTGTCCATTTACCCCTGAACCAGGAATGCCATCTACAAAAACAACCTTGGTTGTGTACTACATCACCTGAATGCAACCCTCTACCAGGAAGATCCTACCACTGTTCTGGCATAGACCTATTTAACAGAGACTTCCCAGAGAACTTAACAATAACAACCTGCTTTAAAGACTGAGCCTCTCTCTGCATCACCCTCTAATTGTGAGTGAATTTAAAGGGTGCTCTGCATTCATACTGACTCTTATATAGGATATGGGATATATTCTGAGATCCTTGGCTACAGAAACCTGACACCAACAACAGTGACTGTGTGAAAAAATAAAAGTGTGTTGGCATACAGACAATGACTTGGGTTGGACAACCTAATATTACTGAAGCCTAGAATTGGTCTTATGCCAGGAAAACTTCAGGGGTAAGGTCTTCTTGTATTTAGGCCAAGGCTTTTTCTTTCCATGTCCCCTATATTTTGCTGGGCTTATGCAAGCAATTTCCCACACTAAACACAGTCTTTGCAGTGCTCTTTAGACCCATTCTTAATGAATTATTGTATTATGATCAATGTGTCAACAATACTACAGCTTTTAATGTTAAGGGAGTTGCATAAATTTTTTGGCTTTGGACTGCTTTGTGTAAGAAATATTATAATGTACTACAATCTGGGGGTTCGATGGGACAAAGTAAATAAGTAAATGTACATGTTTAAATAAATAAAGAAAAAGTAATCAATGTTAAGAGCCTAATGTTAAGAGTCTTCTGTAGAAGGACCATAGATTCCACTGAAAATTAGAGAAGTAGTGGGCTACTTCCAAAAGAAATTTGTATCTTTTTTATGAAAACAACCTGAAGTAAAAACAAAATTGGTAGAAGCAATATCATTTAAAATGGTTGGGTACCAAAGCAATAGCACAGAGGAGGTCGGACTATTGCCTTGCATGTGACCTAACGTTGGTCCCCAGCATCCCATACACTGCCCTGAGATTTCCAGAAATAAATTCTGAGCTTAGAGCCCAGGAGTAATCCCTGAGCACCACCAATTTGTGACTCATAAAAACAAAAAAATAAAATATTGTCCAAGAATATCAAGTACCTATAAAATCATTAAATGTAGAAAGTAAAAAACATATACAGTAAAAATATATTCATTATTAAAGTAGACAGTAGAGAACCCAAGAAATGAAAAATTATTGCATGTTTATTGACTGAAATCATTATGAAAATAGTCATGCTTACCCAAAGCATTTATATAGAATCAATGCAATCTCTATCAAAATTTCAATAATATTTTTAAGGTTATAGAACAAACAGTACTAAAAATCTGTATGAACCATTAAATTGCATAAATAGCCAAAGGAACACTGAGAAAATTACTTTTCCTTTAAATTATATATTCCATAGTTATCAAAGAGTGTGCTATTAGAATAAAAGCATATTCTTTGACCAATAAAAATATAATTGAAATCTGAAAAGTAAATGCTCAGCTGAATGCATAAGTACTTAGTGGCAATGGAGTTAAGGGCTTTAAAAAGTAATAAAGCATCTTAAATACTCAGTGTTGCTAGAAACTTGTCAAGAAGAAGAGAGGGGGTGAGGAAAAGAGGGAGGGAGAAAGAAGAAAACCGAACCCCGATTTCACTTCCTAAACAAAGTTTAATCAAAATGACTTAAAATATCTCAGTATGGGGCCAGAAAGATAGCATGAAGATAGGGCAATTTGCCTTGCATGCAAAAGGATGGTGGTTCAAATTCCGCCATTCCATATGGTCCCCGAACCTGCCAGGTAGCGATTTTGAGCATACACCAGAAGTAACCCTGAGCACTGCTGGGTGTGACCCAAAATCAAAACAAAACAATCAAAAATATATCTCAATATTAGACCATAAATACTTTAATATTTAAATCTATAAGAAAACATGGGTAGGTAATCAAAACATCTGCCCAAAAAGAAAAGCTCAGGTCCAGATGGATTTACTAATGAATTCTTTAAAATCTTTCAAGAGGAGCTACTACCGATCCTACCCAGGCTCTTCCATGAAATGGAAAAAAACAGGAACACTCCTAAACAGCTTTTATGAAGCCAACATCACCTTGATACCAAAGCAAGACAGAGTTGCTGTCACAAAAAGAAAATTACAGACCAATATACCTGATGAATGCAGATGCAAAGATCTTCAACAAAATCCTGGCAAATTGGATCCAATGCATCATCAAGAAGATCAGACACTACGACCAAGTAGGTTTCATCCCAGGAATGCAAGGATGATTTAACATCCATAAATCTATCAACATCATACACAACATCAACAACAAGAAAAATAAAAATTACATGATCATATCAATAGATGCAGAGAAAGCATTTCATAAGGTCCAACACCCATTCTTGATCAAAACTCTCAGCAAGATGGGAATGAAAGGAACCTTTCTCAATCTAGTTAAAGCCATCTACCACAAGCCAATGCAAATATTATCCTCAATGGGAGAAAAACTAAAAGCCTTTCCTCTAAATTCTGGTACAAAGACAAAGCTGTCCGCTCTCACCACTCCTCTTCAACATAGGACTGGAAGTGCTTGCTATAGCGATAAGGAAGAAAAAGATTTCAAGGGAATCCAGATAGGAAAGGAAGAAGTGAAGCTTTTACTGTTTGCAGATGACATGATACTCTACTTATAAAACCCTAAAAAACTCTACCAAAAAGCTTCTAGAAACAATAGACTCATATAGCAAGGTGGCAGGCTACAAAATTACACAAAGAAATCAATGGCCTTTTTATATACCAATAATGATAGGGAAGAGATGGACGTCAAGAAGGCAATCCCATTCACATTAGTGCCACACAAACTCAAATATCTTGGAGTCAACTTGACCAAAGACATGAAGGACCTATACAAAGAAAAACTATAAAGCCCTGCTCCAAGAAATAAGAGAGGACACACGGAAATGGAAACCATACCCTGCTCATGGATTGGCAGAATTAACATCATTAAAATGGCAATACTCCCCAAAGCATTGTACAGATTTAATGTGATCCCTCTAAAGATACCCATGACATTCTTCAAAGAAGTGGATCAAACACTTATGAAGCAAATGCACCCTCGAATAGCTAAAACACTCTTAGGAAAAAGAAAAATGAGAGGCATTACTTTCCCCAACTTAAACTGTACTACAGGGCAATAGTTATCAAAACAGACATGGTATTGGAGTAAAGACAGACCCTCAGATTAGTGGAATAGGTGTGAGTTCTCAGACAATGTTCCCCAGACATACAATCACCTAATTTTTGACAAAGGAGCAAGAAATCCTAAGTGGAGCAGGGAAAACCTCTTCAACAAGTGGTGCTGGGAGAACTGGTTAGCCACTTGCAAAAAAAAGTGAACATAGACCTCCAGTTAACATCATGTATGAAGATAAAACCAAATGGATTAAAGACCTTGATATCAGACCTGATACCATAAGGTATATAGAACAACATGTAGGTAAAACACTCCATGACATTGAGACTAAAGGCATCTTTGAGGAGGAAACTGCACTTTCCAAACAAGTGGAAGCAGAGATAAACAGATGGGAATACATTATGCTGAGAAGCTTCTGCACCTCAAAGAAATAGTGCCCAGGATACAAGAGCCACCCACCATGCATGAGAAACTATTCACCCAATACCCATCAGATAAGGGACTAATCTCCAAATATACAGGGGCACTAACAGAACTTTATAAGAAAAAAAATCTAATCCCATCAAAAAAATGGGGAGAAGAAATGAACAGACACTTTGATAAAAAAAGAAATACAAATGGCTAAAAGGCACATGAAAAAATGCTCCTCATCACTAATCATCAGGGAGATGCAAATCAAAAACAACAATGAAATACCATCTCACACAACAGAGATTGGCACACAACATAAAGAATGAGAACAATCAGTGCTGGTGGGGATGTGGGAGTGAAAAGAACTCTTAGCCACTACTGGTGGGAATGCCGTCTAGTCCCAACCTCTATGGAAGGCGATATGGAGATTCCTCCAAAAACTGGAAATTGAGCTTCCATTCGACCCAGCTATTCCACTCCTAGGGTTATACCCTAGGAACACAAGAATAAAATACAAAAACCCCTTCCTCACACCTATATTTATTGGCAGCACTATTCACAATAGCCAGGCTCTGGAAACAACCAAGATGCCCCTCAACAGACAAATGGCTAAAGAAACTGTGATACATATACACAATAAAATATTATGAATCCGTCAGGAGAGATGAAGTCATGAAATTTACCTATACATGGATGTACATGGAATCTATCATGCTGAATGAAATAAGTCAGAGGGAGGGGAGAGAGAGATGCAGAATAGTCTCACTCATCTATGGGTTTTAAGAAAAATAAAAGTCATTTTTATTTGCAACAATTCTTAGAGACAATGAGAGGAGGGCTGGACTTCCAGCTCACTTCATAAAGCTCATCACAAAGAGTGGTGAGTGCAGTTATAGAAATAACTACACTGGGCGGGGCTGGAGACATAACATGGAGGTAAGGTGTTTGCCTTTCATGCAGAGGTCATTGGTTCAAATCCCGGCATTCCATATGGTCCCCCATGCCTTCCAGGAGCGATTTCTAAGCGTGGAGCCAGGAGTAACACCTGAGCGCTGCCGGGTGTGACCCAACCCCCCCCAAAAAAAAGAATTATAGAAATAACTACACTGTGAACTACCATAATCATGTGAATGAATGAGGAAACTGGAAAGCCTGTCTAGAGTACAGGTGGGAGTGGGGGTGGGATAGAGGGAGATTTGGGACATTGGTGGTGGGAATGTTGCACTGGTGAAGGGGGGTGTTCTTTACACGACTGAAACCTAATCACAATCATATTTGTAATCAAGATGTTTTAATAAAGAAAACAAATTAAAAAAATCCATGGCTTTTTTACCTACAAATAATGAAAGGGAAGAAGAAGCTATAAAAAAAAAACAATATGTGGCCAGAGAGAGAACATGGAGATAAGGCATTTGCCTTTCATGCAGAAGGTCATTGGTTCAAATCCCGGCATCCCATATGATCCCTCTAGCTTGCCAGGAGCAATTTCTTAGCATGGAGCCAGGCATAACCCTGAATGCTGTCGGGTGTGACCCAAAAGCCAAAACAAAAAAGAACAAAAAACAATATGATTTCACAATTGAGCCTCAGAAAGTCAAGTATTTTGGAGTCAACATAACTAAAAAGATGAAAGACATATGACGAAAGTGACAAAATACTACTTAAAAAAATTAAAGAGGACACAAGAAAATAGAACACATACCCTGCTCTTAGATTGGGAGAATTAAAATGGCAATAGTTCCAAAGAAATGTTACAGCTTTAATGCAATCTCTATAAGAATATCCATGAAATGTTTCAAAGAAATAGTTCAAATACTCCTGAAATTCATATAGAATAATGAGCTTTCATGAATAAATAGATTGATCCTTAAAAAAAAAAAAAGAAGATGGCAATATTTCACCACCAGTGCACTGGTGAAGGGGGATATTCTCTTTATGACTGAAACCCAACTGCAAACATGTTTGTAACCATGGTGATTAAATAATTTTTTATTTTTTTAAAGAAAAAGAAAAAAGAAAATGGGAGAATTACTACCCCCAACTTCAAACTGTACTATAAAGCAGCAGTGATTAAACAGCATAGTATTTGAATAAAGAGAACCCTGATCACTCTTGATTTGACAGACCCTCAGATCATATTTGAATATTCTGTGGACTTATCCTCAAGTATATCATCAATTAATATTTGATAGTTTCACAAAATAGAAAGTGGAGCAAGGAAAGCTACTTCAACAGTGGTGTTTGTAGGCAGAACACTACATGACATTGAAGCTAAAGGCATCTTCAAGGGTAAAACACCCTGACCAAGTAAGTGGAAGCAAAGATAAATAAATGGAAATACATTAAACAAAGAAGCTTCTTCACCTCAAATGGTGACTAGAATACAAAGACTATCCATGGGAATGGGGAGAAACTATTCATCCAATACGCACTTGAAAAATATCCAAGAAATACAAGGCACTGGTAGAGCTTAGCAAGAAAAAGAAAATCTAACCCCATCCAAAAATGGAGAGAAGAAATGAAGAGGAGAGTACAGGTAGGGCAGAGAAGGGATTATTATAAAAATAATAGTTGGAAATGATCACTAAACAATACTTGGGTGATGAAAAGAAATAAAGTGATAGGCAGATTCCCTCAGTAACAATATTTCAAACCACAGCATATAAAAAGAGGGAAGAAAGAAAGTGAGAGAGTGAGATAGAGAGGGAAAAAGAGCAAAAATATTGACTGTCCCGTAGGCGGACAGGGTGAAGGGTGGGAGGAAAACTGGGGACATTGGTGGTGGGAAATGTGCACTGGTAAAGTGTATTTTACATTGCATGACTGAAACTAAAGTATGAATAACCTTGTATCTGGAAAAAATAAAGCAAACTGTATTATGAACAACCTTGTAATTACTGTGTCAAATAAAAATAATAATTTGTGATTCATACAACATAATACTATTAAGATATTTTTTTAAAACAGAAATCTAGCCTTTTTCTACAACTTTAATAAAACTATAGTCTCAAGCAAGTGAAGTAAGTCATAAAGAATAAGTCAAATTGTCATATGATATCATATGTCATGATGTCATAAGTAATAAATAACATAAAATAACATTTTAACATAAAGATAAAGCTAGAAAATGGAATCAAAAGAGAGATAATGAGGGAAGGGAAAGATGAGACCGAGAAGAAAAATGCCTGCCCCCAGGACATAGGTGGGGTGAGTGGGGAATTTGTAGTAAGAAAACCTGCACTGCTGAAGGGTGGTGTACATTCTATGACAAAAACTTGATCATGGGGGCCGGCGAGGTGGCACTAGAGGTAAGGTGTCTGCCTTGCAAGCACTAGCCAAGGAAGGACTGTGGTTCGATCCCCCTGCGTCCCCATATGGTCCCCCAAGCCAGGGGCAATTTCTGAGGCTTAGCCAGGATTAATCCCTGAGCATCAAATGGGTGTGGCCCGGAAAAAACAAAAAACAAAAAAAAAACCAAACTCGATCATGAACAATATGTAACACAGTGCTTAAATAAAGTTGTTATTTAAAAAAAAAAACTAGTAAATGGAAGGCATCAATCAATTACAAAAATAATAATAGAACTGAGGTTATTGAGTTCAAAGAGTAGATGAAGCAGGTTAAAGTTAGGGGAGTGGCAAAATAGAATATATAAGGACAGTAGTAGAATATATTTGGGATAGTAACAGTGGCCCACAAAATTACTACTATCATTTATTACAACCCTTTTATATCAATAATGTTTTTTGAAACATTCATATATAAACAATGTAAATTTAGCTTTGAAATAATCAAAACCTCAAATATCTTGTTATGTGATTGAACAAACCTACTTCTCTTAAGAATTAACACTATAATAGTTAAGTTATAATTCCAGATACATTCTAACACAGGGATTTATGTAAATCATTAAAATGAAGAATAAATACTGGCCCAACCCAACTAACATGTTTATTTTAATATATCTTTATTATGTATCATGCAGGGAATCTAAATTCAAGGGATTTTTAATGTGATTTTTCGTTGTTTTTCCATTTTTCCTGCATTTGTCTAAACATGCAATAAAAATACTGTTAGATTTAACTAGACTTTAGGGAAAATTCTCCTTGAGTTTAGAAATGTAAACCTCAGAGATTGGATAATTGCCACCTTAAGCCCTCAGTTAACTGTACAATTGAGAAGGGAATTCATCTTAATAACCTTGTAATACAAATAATATAAGCGAAGGCAGAGGTCAAACATCGCAACTGTAAGAAATCTCTATCACTGTAAGATAAGCAAATATTAATTTGCTGTTGAGCCAAATTTTGTTTGCAGTCTACAGCACCTGCAAACAAATTTTTCGTGGAGTTCGGAAAAGTTCCACGGGAAAAGGTGGGCACGCGGAATGGCTAATGACGGAAAATATATTGTAGAAATGAATGAAACCACACAGATAGTATGGGGACTCACGTTTACAAGGAACGAGAGACCATTTTATTTTTTAAGCTGCAGCTTTTAAAAGGTAAAGGCAGGAAGGCAGATGCAAATTCTAGGCATCAAGAGGCTGGGAAAGAAAGGGAAGACCCTGGCTAGATTAGCATAATGAAGAGCTGATGCTGAAGGTGAAAAGGGAGCTTTTGTAATTAACAGGGAAGTTGGAAGAGAGGAATGTTTCAGAGTTTCGGGGGGGAAAGTGAAATTACTTTGTTTTGAGCTAAGTTTATGGAAAAACCTTGGTATTAGGCGCCAGACTAGGAAAAATTACAGGGAGCAGTTAAATGGGAGACTTTTGGCTGGATTGATTGCTGTCCCCTGTTGTAGGAAGAAATTACTAAGGCCTGATTTCTAATATTGGTTTAAAATAAAGAGAGAGATAGTTACAGCCACATATTTAGAATTATTGCCAAACCCTCCACGCAAAGGGTCAAGTGATTTTGACTGCTCTAAGCGGGCCTTTTTGGCAAAATAATTCCTTTTTCAGGAGACACTACACTATTTGGTGTGTGCTTCTCCTGAGTGGGAATGTGGCAATTAATGGTATCAAGAAGGCATCAGAGAGCTCTGGGAAAATGGTGTTATATTTAACAAGCACCTTCTGGCTATGGAAAAAGGTAGAATGTGGTGAGAATGTAAGTAGATATTAGAGAACTTGTGTTGCAGGTAAGTCCCCAGGATGAACTTTATTGCTCTGAGCTATCTCCCAGCTGTTGATAACAGAGTTTCAAGGATTCAATATTTTTAAATAATAAACCTACTACCGATGTTAACATTTCTTTACCATTAACCAACATCTCCATCTTTCTATCTACCCCACCTTCTTAAAAACTTTTTATTATTGTAATTTGAATCGCATTCATACACCAATGTTGATACCTAAGTTTTAAGATACATAGTTACTTCAACTTTATATCACAAAAATATCCAAACACTTTCAACCAATGGACATTATTATACTTTTTCGAATAAGAATGCTACTATATCTGAAATTGATACATCTCATATTTATCTACTATAATTTTTTCTAAGGGCACAGGATTGACACTATTAAAGCATCCAGGATATAAAATCTTGGTCAAGCTAGATTTATAGAAACCATGGTCTATCAAAATAAAAAATTATATTCAAGGCAAAATAAATAAGAGTAGAGTAGGTAAATCTTACCTAATTCAAAATGGCAGGAATATATTTTTTTATTTTTTTAATATTTATCTTTATTTTGAAAAGGAATAAAACCCATGCCAGGTTTTACTTAGGAAAGGACCACATGTTCACGAGCTTGCGTCTAGTGAAAAGGAAGTTCCGCATTCACCCCTACCTCACCAATGATTTGTGTATCGCGGCGGAAGTCCCGCCTTCACTCTACCTCACCCAATGTTCGCATTATCGTGGCGGAAGCCCTACCTCACCAATGATTTGTGTATCGCGGCGGAAAGTCCCGCCTTCACTCCCACCTCACCCAATGATCCGCATTATCGTGGCGGAAGCCCTACTCACCAATGATCTGCGTTATTGTGGCGGAAGTCCCGCCTTTACCCCTATCTCACCAATGATTCATGTTATCATAGTGGAAGTCCCAGGCCCTCAAGGAAGTGGCATCATTCTACTTCCTTCCCCTCCCATTTCCCATTCTATATAAGGGGGAACCAGCAGTAGCACGCGGTCTTTCTGGCTTTGCTCTGTTGGGAGGAGGCTATAGACCCTGGTATACCAGAATAAAAGAATCCACCTGAGCGTTTGCTTGAGTTGTTCTCCCTTCATTTCTCCGCGACGGAGCAGAATTTGGAATCCTCGGACGCGTTACATTGGCGAGCCAGCCAGGGAGATAACCAGATCTGCCCGGAGCGGGTAGTGAACGGACCACTCGGGTGGGTTCTAATTAATGTAGCTTGTGTTGTTGTGTTGTTGGTTGTAACTTGTTGTGGAGTAGAAACTAGCAATGTATCTTGTGTTGTCGGTTGTAACTTGTTGTGAGTAGAAACCAGCAATGTATCTTGTGTTGTCGGTTGTAACTTGTTTCGAGTAGAAATTGGCCAGTATACTTTATGTTGTTGTGACTGGATGTGTATCAAAAATGGAAGTAGGGAAATGGTAGGTGGTGACCGAGGACTTGAGAGTCCCCACTCGAAGTGGATTCCGGGTTGGTAGTGAATTGACGAGTTCAGAAACTATAGGTCACGACCCTGGAGGGCCCCCAGGAGTTCGATTTTGCAGCGGGAAGACGTTCCCAGGCTGCTGTGGTGAACCTTATTTCTATTAATTAGAGATTTCTATTTTTGAGTTTTGCTCCTCTATTCTGTCTTGTTCCATTGTAGTTGGTGTCGTGTAAGTGTGTAGGTTCTGTAGGCGTGTGTTGGCTTAAATTCTTTGAACTCTTCTATCCTCACCCCCTTGTGTCCCCACTTTGTCCCCCCCCCAAATCTTTTCCTCATCTACTCCTTTGATTTGCTGATCTCATTATGGGACAGAAGCAGACAACTCCTTTGTCCCTCACTCTGGACCACTGGTCAGAAGTGAGGACTCGTGCACGAAATCGTTCCCTAGCCATAAAAAGGGGCAAGTGGCAGACATGCTGTGCTGCTGAGTGGCCAACCTTTCAGGTTGGATCGGCCAAAGGGGGGGGTCTTTTCATGTTTCCCTAGTTCGCAGAGTGAAAGACATCGTGTACCGACCGGGGCCGCATGGACATCCTGATCAAGAACCCTACATTCTCATGGTGGGAGGACCTCTGTACCAGTCCCCCTGACTGGGTAGCGGCATTCCTTCCCCCCCCCCCCAAACCTTCTTCTTTACAGCCGCCTTTGGAGCCTACGATCCTACCCATGAGGAGAAAAGGGAATCGGAGTCACAGCCTAAAGAGGAGCGAGCTGTGCCCCGCATTTACCCTGACACTACGGACCTACTTCTCTTTGAACCCCCTCCTTACAACCCATCTGCTCGCACCCCTTCCGCTCCAGCAGAGGAGGCGACTGCAGAACCCCGTTCCCCATCAGATCCCTCCTTAGCTTCCCAGCCTTCCCACATGCTGCAGGGAGCAAGGGAAGGAGCAGTTTCCCATGTGCTGCAGGGGGGAAGGGAAGGAGCAGCTTCCCACGTGCTCCAGGGGGCTGGGGGAGGAGCGCCTTCCCACGTGCTCCAGGGGGCTGGGGGAGGAGCGCCTTCCCACGTGCTGCAGGGGGCTGGGGGAGGAGCGCTTCCCACATGCTCCAGGGGGCTGGGGGAGGAGCACCTTCCCACGTGCTCCAGGGGCTGGGGGAGGAGCGCCTTCCCACGTGCTGCAGGGAGCAAGGGGAGGAGCAGCTTCCCGTGTGCTGCAGGGGGGAGGGGAAGGAGCCGCTTCTCACGTGCTCCAGGGGGCAGGGGTGAGGAGCAACTTGCTTGCCTCCATCATCCCCGGAGTCCTTGCCGGATGAGAGCCAAGCGAGCAGGGCCAGCTGTGGGAACCCGCAGCAGGCAAAGAGATCGACATTTGGAGCTTTGCCAATCATGCCGCTGAGGCCAGTAGGGCCCATGATGACGAATGGAGTGGGGGGAGATGCCTGCCCTCCAGTATTGGCCCTTCCCCACTTCTGACCTTTATAACTGGAAGCTTAACCATCCCTCTTTCTCTGAAGACCCCACTACGTTAATTTAATCTTTTAGATTCTCTGATGAACACCCACCAGCCTACTTGGGATGACTGCCAGCAGCTGCTTCGTACCCTGTTCAACTACTGAAGAACAGGACTGCATTTTGGCAGCAGCCCAGAAAAATGTGATAGGATTAGATGGCTTGGTGACAACCAGACCTGATGTTATTGATGACTCTTTCCCCTTGCGGAGACCGGATTGGGACCCCAACACATATGAAGGTAGGGGGAATCTGTCCACCTATCGCCAGACTCTCATGAGATGAAGTCTCCGGGAAGCGGCTAGAAAGCCCACAAACCTGGCCAAGGTAAAAGAGGTAATACAGGGACCCGATGAGCCTCCCGGGGTTTTCCTAGAAAGGCTGATGGAAGCCTATAGGAGGTATACTCCTTTCGATCCAACCTCTGAAACTCATCAGGCTTCAGTCATTATGGCTTTTGTAGGACAGTCAGCAGCAGATATTAGAAAGAAACTCCAGAGGCTGGAGGATATCCAGGGAAAGACTTTACAAGACCTAGTAAAGGAGGCTGAGAAAGTGTTCAGTAAGAGAGAAACAAAGGAAGAAAGAGAGGAGCGACTAGAAAAGGAGGAAGAGAGTGGCAGGAGAAGAGAGACAGAGAAAGGAGAGAAGCAGAGGAGAAAGAGAGGGAAGAGAGAGAGAGGAGGGAAGAACGAAAGGACAGAAGAAGGAATAAGGAACTGGCAAGGGTCTTGGCAGTAGCAGTAGACAGATCTACAACAGGTCAGAAAGGTAGGGACCTGGGCCCACGAAGACGCCGACCCCTGGACAAGGACCAATGCGCTCGCTGCCGCCAGAGGGGACACTGGGCTCGGGAATGCACCCAACCCCCACGATCCCCTTGTAGCACCCAACCCCCACGATCCCCTCAACCTTCAAGGACCCTGGCCCTTGAATCTGAATAGGGGGGTCAGGGCTCCAACCCCCTCCGGGAGCTCAGGGCTAAATTTAAGGTGGAGGGGACTCCCATAGACTTTGAACTCGACACAGGGGCAGTATACTCGGTCCTAAAGAAACCTTTGGGACCCCTCTCTAGTAAGCAATCCTTAGTACAAGGAGCAAATGGAAGTAGCTATCGTTCCTGGACTACTTCCCGGACTATGGACTTGGGGAAAGGAGAAATCAAGCATTCTTTCCTGGTCATACCAAACTGCCCCTCACCTCTAATGGGACGAGACTTGCTAACCAAACTCAGAGCCCAGATAACCTTTGAAGAAACTGGTCCAGAAATTGCTTTTCTTAATCCCAGTGTCCAACCACTTACCACCTCCGTCCTGACCATCAGGGCTGAGGATGAATATAGACTATTTACAAATGACCCCTTGCCAGTTGAAAGCCAAGACACCGACTTTTGGTTGAGACTAGTTCCAGAAGCTTGGGCCGAAACTGCTGGACTGGGGTTGTCTACCTTACAGGCTCCAGTAGTGGTAGAGTTAAAAACTACTGCTGTCCCTGTGAGAGTTAGGCAGTACCCCATGAGTCAGGAAGCGAAGAAAGGCATAACTCCTCATATCCGGAAACTTCTCCAACAAGGGGTCTTAGTAAAATGTCAGTCAGCCTGGAATACTCCATTACTCCCAGTTAAGAAGCCTGGAACTGGGAACTGTTGGCCAGTACAGGACCTAAGGGCAGTTAACAGTCAGTGGAAGTCATCCATCCCACTGTGCCCAACCCATACAATCTTCTCAGCACCTTAAGTCCTGAGAGAGTATGGTATACTGTATTGGACTTAAAGGATGCTTTCTTCTGCCTGTCCCTACATCCAGCCAGTCAACCCTTATTTGCTTTTGAGTGGAGTGATCCTGAGGCAGGAATTTCAGGCCAACTAACCTGGACCAGATTGCCTCAGGGATTTAAGAACTCCCCTACCATCTTTGATGAGGCCTTGCACCAAGACTTAAGTCTCTTCCGCAGCCAGCACCCCCAGGTAACCCTGCTACAGTATGTGGACGATATTTTGATTGCAGGAAAAACTGAAGAAGATTGCAAGCAGGCCACCCATAACCTGCTGAAGGAACTTGCTCGGCTAGGGTATAGAGCATCAGCTAAGAAGGCGCAGCTGTGCCAGAGAGAGGTGACGTTTCTGGGATACATGCTACGAGGGGGAAAGCGATGGCTGACGGAGGCCCGGAAGAAGGTCGTGGCACAGATCCCAGCACCTACTACTCGCCGGCAGTTACGTGAGTTTCTGGGGACGGCAGGTTTCTGCCGCCTCTGGATCCCTGGTTTCGCCAACCTGGCAGCCCTACTGTACCCCCTCACAAAAGGGGATGCAAAGTTTGAGTGGACCCATGAATGCCAGAGGGCGTTTGACTCTATCAAAACAGCTTTGCTCACAGCCCCAGCCCTGGCCCTCCCTGATGCTAGCAGGCCTTTTACCTTATATCTAGAAGAGAAAGGGGGAATGGCAAGGGGAGTGCTGACACAGACGCTAGGTCCGTGGAAAAGGCCGGTTGCCTACCTATCAAAGAAACTAGACTCAGTGGCCAGTGGGTGGCCTAAATGTTTGAGGGCAATAGCCGCAGCTGCACTGCTGGTAAAGGATGCAGATAAAATTTTCTTGGGACAAAAGCTGACTATAATAGCCCCTCATGCTCTGGAAAGTATAATTTGACAGCCCCCCGACTGTTGGCTCTCAAATGCCCGTATTACCCACTATCAGAGTATCCTTCTAGACAAAGGCAGAATAACTATCGGCCTACCTGTGATTCTCAACCCGGCCACCCTGCTCCCTGAAGAGTCAGACACCAGTGTTGCATAACTGCCAGGATTTGCTGGCCGAAGAGAGTGAGCTGAGAAGGGACCTACAGGACCAGCCATTAAAGAACCCTGACCTCATATGGTACACAGATGGAAGTAGTTTTCTCCAAGATGAAGAGAGACGAGCTGGGGCTGTGGTGGTGAGTGATCATGACGTTATCTGGTCCAAATGCCTGAAAGAGGGGACCTCTGCTCAGCGAGCTGAGTTGATAGCCCTTACCAGAGCACTGGAAATGGCAGCAGGAAAAAGGGCAACCATCTACACAGATAGCAGATATGCTTTCGGAACTGCCCATGTCCATGGCGCTATCTACCAAAGGAGGGGACTCCTGACATCTGCAGGAAAAGAAATTAAACACAAAGAAGAGATACTGCGTCTTTTATCTGCTCTTCTCCTACCCAAAGAACTGGCGATAGTTCACTGTCCAGGTCATCAAACGGGAAAGGAAACCGTCGCATCCGGAAACAGAAGAGCTGATGATGCGGCAAAGGCAGCGGCATCCTGCATGAAGGAGATCCATGCATTTATTGTTACTGAACCCGACAACCTCCCACCAGTGTCAACTGTAGACTCTCTTCTTTCTGGAGAACCAGAGGTAAATCAGTATCTGCAAACTCTTCACCAACTCACCCACCTAGGGGTCAGAAAAATGATGGAGTTAATTAAGGAATGGCCTCAGGTACCAAAACCAGAGAGGATAAAGGAAATGGCCGAAAAAATTGTAAGGTCCTGCCAACCCTGTCAACTGGTAAATGCCTATCCTACTAAGATGGGAACCGGAAAGAGACTGAGAGGGGAGAGACCAGGCCAACATTGGGAGATTGATTTCACTGAAATCAAGCCTGCCAAATATGGACTAAAGTATTTGCTAGTCTTTGTAGATACATTTTCAGGATGGGTGGAAGCCTACCCATGCAAGAAGGAAACAGCCCAGGTGGTGGCTAAGAAGATATTAGATGACATCTTCCCCAGGTTTGGACTTCCTCAGGTAATTGGGTCAGACAACGGACCAGCTTTTGTGGCCCAGGTAAGTCAGGGATTAGCCAAGACCCTGGGCATAAATTGGAAATTACACTGTTCGTATCGCCCACAGAGCTCAGGGCAGGTAGAAAGGATGAATAGATCTATTAAGGAGACTTTAACCAAATTATCTCTAGAGACTGGCATAGGGGACTGGACTACCCTCCTACCTTCTGCCCTCTTCAGGGCTAGGAATACCCCTTTGCCCTCTTTGTGTAAACTAACTCCCTTTGAAGTGTTGTATGGTGCTCCCCCCCCCCCGGTGCGAATGCTTTTTGAGCCTTATGATGTTTTCTCTCCCCCTCCACTCCCTTAGCAGCTCGGCTGGCCGCCATCGCTGCCCTACAAAGCCAAGTCTGGAAAGAACTCAGACAGGCATATGAACCCGGAGAATTGACGGTGCCACATCCCTTCAAGCCGGGAGACCAGGTCCTGGTGAGGCGGCATCGCTCGCAGACACTGGAGCCTCAGTGGAAGGGACCTTATGTCGTCCTTCTGATCACCCCTACTGCTGTTAAGGTGGACGGCATTGCTTCCTGGGTTCACGCCTCCCATCTAAAACCTGTCCCTGCTGACCTCAACCATAATGAGTGGAAAGTGGAGCGCACCGCGAATCCTCTCAAGATTTGAGTCCAGTGAACGCACTCTAGCCCTGATACGCCCTCTGACTCTAACAATGCTCCTCCTGGCACTGGCTGAAGGAGGACTCGATCAGCCCATAAACCCAGAAGAACTGGTAAAAAAAAAACTATTTGGAAACCCCTGTGACTGTATGGGAGGCTATCAACTCAACAGTAGGCTCCTGTACACTCGAGCAGTAGACTGTGGAACTAGAATTGCTTACCTCCAGTCCCCTACTTCTTCCCATGGGGGGAAAACCAGAATGGGTGTGTAGAGAAAAACCTCAACCCTTGCCTCCCTCTTCGGGGGGGAAATGCCCTGCTGGATGTGTGGAGCTTACTCAAGTTCACTCCTGGTGCTATAGGGAGTATCGAGAGTGTACCAAAATTAACCGGGCATATCTGGTGGCCAGACTCACTGAAACTTACAAGGAGAGCATAGGAGGGAAATGGACAGTTAGTAGCTATAAATCTCCCTATGGAGCCGCAAGTTGCATGGCCGAAGTGGGAGACTTGGTCTGCTGGCCCCTAAAGGCGCCCATTCACATCTCGGATGGTGGAGGGCCAACAGACCAGGAAAGAGAGAAGAAGGCCATAGACTGGGCTACAAAGGAGGTGGAGACCCAAATGCCTAAGTGGCCTCGGCACCCCTCCCTCCGACCCCGGATGCCTGCTGAGAAGTTAGATCCAAATACTCATGGCATCCTAGAAGAAACTCACAAACTTCTTAATTTCTCTAACCCTACTTTAGCTGCTGATTGTTGGCTTTGTATGAGAATGGGGGAAAATTGGCCTTTGGCTATCCCTGTCCAACTAGGTAATCTAACCTTTGCTTCTTCTAGCTGTACTTATGTCAAACCCTTTAAGGTAGTCCCTTTTAGCTTTGAATCATTTGTTTGCTATTCGCATAACAGCACCGAATCGTAGACCTGGGTCAGGTAGGGGCTACTCAGTGTTCAGAAGTCCTACCTGCTCCCTCTAGCCCAGGGTGTTTACCTCCGGGACGGGCATGGATATGTGGTGGAAATTTGGCTTACTCTCTTTTTCCCCAGAACTGGACCGGAATATGCGTCCCAGCATTAGTGCTCCCCAACATTGACATCATCCCGGGGACAGAGTCCATCCCTCTGCCTAGCATAGATCTCTTAGGCGGCACCCGCGGTCTCGACGAGCTATAGTGTTCCTGCCCCTACTGGTAGGGCTAGGGGTAGCGGGTGGACTAGCAACCGGAAGCACAGGGCTAGCCATATCAATAGACAAACATAACAAACTCTCGCAAAAATTAATTTCAGATGTGGAGACAGTATATAATTCCATTAATGATGTGCTGGACCAGCTTGACTCCGTGGCTGAAGTGGTATTACAAAACAGGCGAGGGTTAGATTTGATCTTGGCAGAGCAAGGAGGGCTTTGTGTGGCCTTGCAAGAAAAATGTTGTTTTTATACTAACAAGTCAGGAATAGTGCGAGACAGGATCAGACACCATCAAGAGGAGCTTGCCCAAAGAAGAAAAGAGCTATTAGATGGTCCCTTATGGTCCTTATGGGGTGGGATTCTCCCTATCTAATACCCCTACTGGGGCCCCTTCTGGGCCTTTTACTTCTGGTAGCTATTGGTCCATGCATAATCAATCGGATCACTGCGTTCATACGAGCCCAGGTTGGGGAAGTTAAACTTATGGTATTACGTCAACAATATCAAGAATTAGCTCATGCAGATAATTTTGACCAGGAATATCAGGAAGTGGAGGCCCCTGATCACATTGACTTCTAGGATTAGAAGTTTTACTACAAGAAGTGGGAGATGAAAAGGAATAAAACCCATGCCAGGTTTTACTTAGGAAAGGACCACATGTTCACGAGCTTGCGTCTAGTGAAAAGGAAGTTCCGCATTCACCCTACCTCACCAATGATTTGTGTATCGCGGCGGAAGTCCCGCCTTCACTCCCACCTCACCCAATGATCCGCATTATCGTGGCGGAAGCCCTACCTCACCAATGATCTGCGTTATTGTGGCGGAAGTCCCGCCTTTACCCCTACCTCACCAATGATTCGTGTTATCATAGTGGAAGCCCAGCCCTCAAGGAAGTGGCATCATTCTACTTCCTTCCCCTCCCATTTCCCATCTTATATAAGGGGGAACCAGCAGTAGCGTGGTCTTTCTGGCTTTGCTCTGTTGGGAGGAGGCTATAGACCCTGGTATACCAGAATAAAAGAATCCACCTGAGCGTTTGCTTGAGTTGTTCTCCCTTCATTTCTCCACGACGGAGCAGAATTTGGAATCCTCGGACCGTACAATTTAAGCATTATGATTAAAAACATGTTTTCTAGTTGGTGTTAAGTTATGAATTTTTAATGCTGAGCCTACAGATGATGACTAACAACAAAACTGAGCTTGTTTCCTTAGTTTAAAAACAAAAGCAAACAAAATAGATGAAAAAAATATAGTTTTTTTACATATTGAACAGAAGGTAGCACAGGATTCAAGTTCTTAGAGAAAAATAGAAACAGGGCAAGCTCTACACACATATCCATCTCACCCCCTGTCATAGCATTAGACAAAGTTATTCAGTGTGGCAGAGAGAAAAACTACGTGGCAAGAGTATTGATTCCCCTGAGAAGTCACAGAGTTGGAAATTAGGAGACCAGACAACCTGGGGGCCAGCGAATGGTGGCGCTAGAGGTAAGGTGCCTGCCTTGCAAGCGCCTAGCCAAGGATCAGGACCACGGTTCGATCCCCCCGGCGTCCCATATAGTCCCCCCCAAGCCAGGGGCAATTTCTGAGCACTTAGCCAAGGAGTAACCCCCTGAGCATCAAAAGGGTGTGGCCCGAAAAAAAAAAAAAAGGAGACCAGACAACCAAGATTCAGCAAGTTAGAGTGCTGTGGAGAAGAAAGGTGCACAACAGAAAACTAGCGTAGAAAATTTACAGGGTTTGCATTACTTTCTTGAGTACTGAACAGTGTAAGTTAGTGTAAGTGAGGTTAGAGAAAGAACCCTCCTGTAAGGAGCAAAAGGGGCAATCCTTAGAGTTCACACGTTTTTTTCAGAGTTTCCATTTTACCCAAAGTAGAAGACTTCTTAATGTAAGGAACATGGATGTGAGGCCTCATAAGGGGATTACCTTAGTAGTGGTGCCAAATTAGGCATAGACTACAGGCTACTCTGGACCTGCCTAAGAATGCTTAAAAGCAAGCCTCAAAGGATCAAATGATGCAACAACTTAATTGTACCCCAGAGCAAGCCCAGAAATATCAAAGAAGTACTGGGGGGAAAAATCTGACATTGTAAAATTCACAACATTGCCATTTATCCAAAATTAACAGCCATAAAGTATCATCTGTAAACATAAAAAAGATAGAGGAGCCTCATCTAGAATATATTGTATTTCAAAAGAGCTGGTAGGATTTTGGAATGAGAAACACAGAATTTCAGGAAATTAAGCATGAGAATTGCAACCCGAAAGATGGAGTCTTGTTTGCTACATTTAGGAGAAATCTGAAAACAAGATGAGAATATCAATCTTGCAGGCAACTGCTCTTGAATAAAGTAAGAGATGTTTTAAGTGTGTAAACCTTGAGACTTGCATATAGCAACCATAAAGAAGAAAAAATGTTTAAAAGCTCCATGTTTTTTTTTAATTAATGTAACTTGGAGAAGAATGTTATCATAAACCAACAAAGGAGAGGTAGATGATATGATCAGCCCTTGGATATATAGAGTGTGAGGTCATAGTGGGCTATATCCAGTTGAAAATGGGCCATATGAAAGTAGAAAAGAATGAAAATAGAAGCGTAGTGTGCCAGCAACTCTGCCACCAGCTCTTACTGCTTTCTGAGAATCCAAAGCCTCGAGCTATGTGGCTTTGTTGCTACCCTATACAAGGTTGAGTCACCCAACTTAATCCAAAGAGGTAATCCTATTAAATCGCAAAAGTCTATGGACAAACTAGTCTAGATCCTGAATGATAATTTCAAGGAAAATCCCCTCCTCCTCAAATCAGACCCCTGGAGAATGCCTAGAGACTTCTTTCTTTGTATTGTTTGCCAAGGCCTCTGAGCCCTTACAATTGCCCACTTTCCTCCTGCACTCCCAAACACCACCCTGCATTCTCCTCATCACCTGTGATATTAAAATTTATCGCACAGATGTGCAGCTGTGGCCTTTGGAGCCTGTTCTTTATGGACTCACTCCCAGCAAGCTCTTTTCTGCCTGGGCCTCAGGGCTTGCTTCTTCTCAGTCTGTGCCACAGTAATTATTTCCAGTAAGGCAATCCATTGCCTTCCCAAAGGAATATCTCATGCATTAGTGCTCATCACTTGGTGATGAGAATTGCAAACCAGTGAGTTGGCATTTGCAATCTAGGTTTCTGGATTGTGTTCAACCTCCACCAGATGAAGGTAATTCCAGAGGAATCCTTGGCAGTCCTTTATTCCTAACTAGTAGACAAAATTTGCTTGGGAAGTTGAGTTCGGCTGAGTCCAAATAAGAAAAATTCAAAGGGAAATATAGGGCTAATGAGTTTTCCCTTTACAGTACTTTCTGTGAGGAATACTCTTAATTTTTTCTCAATGACTATCACTCTGGATTTTATTTCCTTAGTAATGCAATGTATTTGGGGTTTTGTTTACTTAACTATATTGTTTCCAAAAAAAAGACAAGTTAAGCTTCAAATCGCCAAAAGCACCCAGAGGACAAGAAAATGTACTGTGAAACTAATTGCCTCAAACTGTAGTTCTCTAGAATTCCAGTCAGTCATTTTTCTAAAATATTGATAACCTAAAAGACAGGAAGATGTTCATATAAGAACAGATGAAGATTAGTAAGGCATCATTTAGACAGTTCACACCTACATTAGATTAACTTATATAAATAAAACAAACAAAAGCGACACATAATCACCATCACCTTTCCAAATTTTACTTTCATTATAGTTTAAGCAGTTGAGATTATCTCATATTTCTACTTTTACTTGCCTATTATTATTGGTTACTCTACCAGGCTATCCATCTTATTCATTATTCAATCTATGGTCCAGGAATAGGGCCTTGTACAAGGAACACTTAGATACATGAATAAGGAATAATTAGAGACTAGAACAACACAAAGATTGAATTAAATACCTGCTATGGACTTTTGATTAATAAGTTCCACACAAATTTTATAAGAAACCTATCACCCCTCCAAAAAATCCAGCACATCACTTCTAAATACTCACTTACACCTCTCTCTCTCTCTCTCACACTCCCACAAAGCCCTCAGAAGTCTTTACTCTTTCTTCCCATCACACAGAATTATCTCTCTAATATGTGAAATATAAAGGAAGTTCATAAGGAAAATAACAGGTCCCAAAGTAATAGAAACAAAGAGCAGGGAGTACTGTGTATCTGTAGTAAATGTGCTCTAGATTGAGAATTGGGGAGAGGGGGATAAAATTAGGAAACTCTAAGATGAAGAAAGTGCCTGATTTAGAGGTAGGCAGGGATGGGAGAGAACCTGTGAATATTAGATGAGAAAAGTAGACATGGGTGAAAAAATTAGTATAGGAACATTGTATGCCTGAATTTTAATAATGAATAACTTTGCAACTCTGGAATTCACAATAATTTAAATATATGTGTATATATATTAATTTATATAAATATATATTTAATTTGCCTCTTAACCATTTTTAACTTCACCTAAATTCTTTTTAGGTTGGTTCCTATGTTCTTTCTTGTCCTTCCAGAGACAGTCCACACTCTGCCCCAATCAACCTACTCTGTACATGGCCAGTTTCAACCATGTAGATGCTGTACATGTCCATTCTTCTTCTTTTTTTTTTTTTTTTTTTGGTTTTTGGGCCACACCCGGTAACGCTCAGGGGTTACTCCTGGCTATGTGCTCAGAAGTTGCTCCTGGCTTGGAGGACCATATGGGACACCGGGGGATCAAACCGCGGTCCGTCCAAGGCTAGTGCAGGCAAGGCAGGCACCTTACCTTTAGCGCCACTGCCCGGCCCCCACATGTCCATTCTAAGTAGAAACTGCTAAAAGTTCTAGTTGATGATTCTCTACCTATGACACAGAGCTATTTGTACTTGAAAATTAAATAAGTTGAATAAGTAGAATGAGAAGTGAATCACCAAATAGAGCATACAAGTTCAAGGAGGAAATATTCAGTGGGACCAGGAGTTGTCAAGAAAAACTTCATGGCAGACTTTGACAAGAGCTGGTCCTTGAAGGATTAGGTTGCTAGGTGTTCCTCTGGTGCTCTGTCCCAAACCAAGGCCCCATGCAGAACAGATCAACATTTATAGCTTTCACTGGCTAACATGCCAAATGGTTTGAGAAGGGAATTGGAGCTACTATTAAAAAGGACCCAGAAGGATCCTCAGCACTATAGGTCCATTCACAGCTTTAGTTCAAATAAAGCTGAACTCTATGTTCTCTGGGTACAACTTCATCACCTCTCAAACACTTATAAGTATTCCTTCAGCAAACTGTGGCATATTCCCTGATTTATGAAATCTTTAAAAGGTGCTAAAGGGCCTGAAGGAGGATATTCAATTGCAAATTTTTCGGAGCTTCCCCTGGTCTGGGGCTCTACAATGGCAGGAATACTAATACTTGGCATTTGATTAGACTTTCAATGCATGATACCTCAAAACTCTCCCCATTTTGTCTTAGAATTCTTGTTAGAATTTTTTACTTTAACAATGATTCAATGACATCTTCCTCTCTCCCTCTAACACTTCCCGAATATCCAGTCCAAAAATGCCCACCTAGTATGACCTCCTTTTATCTTGAGTCTATAATCATTCTTTTGTATTTCCTTCATGCTATCTTTTAAATGCCAATGTAGTTTCTTGGATGGGTAAGATTACAAACAAGAGAATGCTCTCCCAGTACCAGACAGGTTTCTTAAATATAGAAATCTTAAATAGTTTGAAATAAATAAACAATTTAGGGATGGAGCGATAGTGCAGCAGTAGGACGCTTGCCTTGCATGAGGTTGATTCAAGACGGACCTCGGTTCTATCCCCAGTGTTCCATATGGCCCCCCAAAACAGGAGCGATTTCTGAGTGCATAGCCATGAGTAACCCTTGAGCATCACTGAGTGTGGCTCTAAAACATGATCTATTCTTGCAGTTTTCCATTTGCTCTTTTCGTTGGCATGTTTTTCTTTCAGCAAACCTGATCCAGTGTGATGCTCTTCCTTAGTGTCAGCATGGTCCTTCCTATGCTCTATTCCTCAGTGACATGGATCCCATAGATCCCATGGATCTCATAAGAGCAGCAGCATATTCCCTAGTATGAAAGGATTATTTTCCCTATTCTCCTCTTTCAAAAATGAGTACAAGGACTGAAATACATCATTCTTCAAAATGTGTGTATTTAAATGCTTTGATTTCTAAAATCACTATTTACTTCAAATTAATACAATTAAAATAAATAAATATCTTTATAAATAAACATAATTATAAATTGTCTCATATAATCTATATTTCTCTAAATTTATTAAGTCATAGATATATTTTGAACAAAGGGGTGGTTGGGTAGGGGAAGGAAAGGACAGTCTAGAAGTAACAATGGTGAAGGATCTTGGGCATTTTGGTAGTGTTGAGGTAGAGTAACTACATCAACACCATCAATGTTAACATTATTTGAAGCTCTTTTTCATAAGTATAACAAAAGTATTTGGGGTAATAATATCACTAAAAGATTATCCTTATTTGAAGTTGGTTTTTTTTCTAAATAATATCCCCTAAATCCTCTCTTTCCCATTCTACAACATGTATCTAACTCTGAGCATATTATTTCAAATATAAAATACAATCTTGGCTTTTTAGTTCTGTGTTTTCAACTCTCATAAAAACATAAACAAAAACTTTAGCTTTTTTCCAAAACTCGACATTTTCAATCAAGTCATTTGCTCCACACAGAGATCCCAGAATAATGGAACATGTGTTTGGCTTCCTTTCAAAAGAAATACTGCTTTCCTGTTCCTCTCACTGCCAATCCCTTGGCCAAACATTGATCCCCAGGGATCTGTGAAGTTTCCACAGCTCACTCACTTTAGAGCTTAAGAGGAGAACTCTTTCTAAATTGCCCAGTACTAACTGATCGATTTTGGTAGAGCTGACTTCATTATTTTTTTTTATCAGAATCACACTCTGGAACTGGACTGTTTTCCTATCTCCTCCATATATATTTTTTGCTTTGGTACAAAAATTAATAAGATAATCTGATACTATTTGTGAATGAAAGCAAACTGCTTTTCTGGATTTTCCATCAGTAAATCTCTTTGTCTTGCTGAGTTATATTTTGTCACTAAAACTAAGGATTCTTTCCTTAGAAATCCATCAAATTAATTATGCCATGCTGTGTAGTGGAAGGAGTGTTAAACCAAGAGTCAAAACACCTTGACTCTATTCCAGAATCTGTCTCTCATTATGCAAATCTCCAACTTCCACTGGGACTCAATTTTCTCATTAGTAAAATGAGCAAGGCAAGCTATATGATTAACAAGTTTTACAAACTTCATGATTCAGTTAGCACTTATGGAAAGCTTACTATGTCGGGCACTTGATATAGAAAATTCTAGGTCTCTGAGACTCTACATACTAAATGAAATTGACCTTTCAAAAATATCCACAAAAAAAAAATCTTGGCTAATATTCTAGGGCACCCTAACTAATCTTGGAGAATGGAAGCAAGAGTAGAACATTAGGCAAGAAAATAGATAATCCTAAAAATAAAGATAGAGAAACAGTATGGGTGCTAATGATAGGAGAATTTTAAACAGAGAACATGCAGCAAGACAGTCCAGTGGTAGTTTCTTAACTTTTTTTTGGGGGGGGGGGGGTTCAGCCACACCCAGTGATGCTCAGGGCTTACTCCTGGCTATGCAGTCAGAAATCACTCCTGGCTTGGGGAAACATATGGGACACCAGGGGATCGAACCAAGGTCCATCCTGGGTCAGCCATGTACAAGGCAAATGCCCTACTGCTTGTGCCACTGCTCTGGCCCCATTTCTTAACTTTTTAAAAAGAATACATATATAAGAAGTAGAGTGGGGACTGAAAAGTATTTAAATTAGGTAATATGAATGAAGGGCATAGTGAAGAAGAAATAGTGGCAGAAGAACTATAGAGAAAATCAGGGACTACCATGTATAAGAATTCTATATTCATCAGGATACTGGATTCATCTTGAGCAAAATGGAGCAACATGGGTTTTGATGCAAGAGATCTTGTTGGCTGCATGCAAAAACTAAGTCTAGGGGTTGGAACGGTGGCGCAAGCAGTAGGGTGTTGGCCTTGCACGCACTGACATAGGATAGACACTGGTTTGATCCCCCGGCATCCCATATGGTCGCCCAAGCCTGGAGCAATTTCTGAGTTCATAGCCAGGAGTAACCTCTGAGTGTCACTGGGTGTGGCCCAAAAACAACAACAATAACAACAAAAAAAAAATACCCTAAGTCTAAAGTGGAGGGACCCAAAGGAAAAGAACTTTTGTAGGCACATAGAAGAGCTACCATCTGCAGCATGTATGCTTTTGAGGTATAACTGACAGGTCTCACAAGATTGTCGAAATTAAATGTGAGAATGTGAATAGGGAGTGAGGAAGGAGGTGGGAGACTCATTGAATGTTGATCTCACTAAGGTGGTACATGCAGAAAAGCAACTATGAATCAAGATAAGCTATTCTACTAGAGATGTCATGCATAACATGTCTATAGAAAGTGGAGATATCTATTAACTGCATGTAACATCACGTCTAGAGTTAGGCACATAGATCAAAACTCATGGATTAATATGGACATTGATACTATCTAGAAATAGTAGAGGTGTGCTGAATGTTTATCTTCCCTAAAATTTTATTATATTTCTGGCATTGCACTATTAGAATTAGATACTCAAGAAATGCTTATTTTAATTTTTTATTGAATGAGTAGTTGCATGATTCCCACTTCTTAGAAAATTTACAGGACTGGGGCCGGGTAGGTGGCGCTGGAGGTAAGGTGTCTGCCTTGCAAGCGCTAGCCAAGGAAGGACCGCGGTTCGATCCCCCTGCGTCCCATATGGTCCCCCCAAGCCAGGGGCGATTTCTGAGCACATAGCCAGGAGTAACCTCTGAGCGTCAAACGGGTGTGGCCCAAAAAACCAAAAAAAAAAAAAAAGAAAATTTACAGGACTAAAGTTATATTCTTTTATCAGCTGAGAAAGAGATGTAGACATATACATGTATTCTTTTTCAAAACGACCAGTAAAACATCCTAGAATAAACACCCACAACTAATAGTACATAACAAAATCACTTCATAGGATCATTAGGAGAAATATTCATAGATGAAAGTTTAGTAGATTGAGAAAAACTATATACAGCTAAAGGTCAAACCAAGAAAATTGATCAATAATTTCTCTTGCCACTCAGTTTTAATACAGACATCTCAAACTGCAGTCAGTCTATCTATATGTCTTTGAGAAATTATGAGGGAAAATGCAGTGACTTTCAGCCTCAGTGGAACAGATATAAATGTTGAAAGAATTATAGCCAGGAGAGAAATTAGCAACACAAATTTAAATCCAACCTATACTCTCAGGTGGGAACTTGCAAAATAAAATGATAAAAATTAGAAGCAACATGAACTTCCATACCTCAGTTTATACCTAGATACAAATGTCTTCTTAATTATTCAAAATACGTGTTTTATATATTCTAAAATTTAGATAAGAAAATAAACTTAGGGGCCAGAGTAATGGCGCAGCAGAAGGGCATTTGCCTTGCATGCAGCTGACCCAGGACAGACCTGAATTCGATTCCTGGTGTGCCATATCACCCCGAGCTAGGAGCGATTTCTGAGCATATAGCCAGAAGTAATCACTGAGCATCACTGGGTGTGGTCCCAAAACAAAACCAAAACCAAAAAAAAATAATAATAATAATAAAAAAATAAACTTAGATCTAGGTTCCTTCAAATATAGGTTTCTCCCTCCTCCCCAATGATCTGAAATCAATATATTCTTATTTGGAAGGTTACTTGGTAGCAGGGTGAAAGATTTAGTAATATTCACATTTTCCATACAAATAAATGGTAATAGTGCTTTCAGATACAAAATAAAATCCAATAGCAGGGGACTTGCATCATCTATGCAACCATCTAGCAGGAGAAGTTATGAGGCTGTAAAAGTAGGTGTTTTCCAAAGAATATATAGAGAAAGCAAGAAGAAAAAGTAAAGGGTGAAACCAAAGGGAAAATTAATATTGGCTCTTAACTGTTTTCATTTAGAAATTAGTTGATTATTTGACCAGAACTATGATTTCTCATCTTTGGGGAGAAATAATTTAAGCAAATTTTAGTACAGAATGTAAGATGATTCATTAACTCCAGATTTAAAATCCCAAGAAAGAGAAAGACAGAGTCAGAGATAAGGACACAAATTAGCCAATTCTATTAGTCCATTTTGCTATTATAAACCATAATCTCTCTGATACTAATAAAAAGTAAATGGGCCTCGGAAATTTTTTTCTTTTATTTTCTCTGACATTAAAGAACCAAAGTTGGCCAAAGAGACAATACAAAGAGGCTGCAGCGATAGTACAGTGGTAAGGGATTTGCCTTGCAAGTGGCCAATAGAGGGTAGACCCTGGTTCACATCCTGGCATCCCATATGGTCCCCCAAGCCTGCCAAGAGTGACTTCTGAATGCAGAGCTAGGAGCAACCCCTGAGAATTACTGGGTGTGACACAAAAAACAGAGAGAGAAAGAGAGGGAGATGGGGGGGGAGGGAGAGAGAGAGAGAGGGAGAGAGGGAGAGAGGAGAGGGAGTGAGGGAGAGGGAAAGGGAGAGAGGGAGAGGGAGAGGGAGAGAGAGGGAGAGGGAGAGAGAGAGGGAGAGGGAGAGAGAGAGGGAGAGGGAGAGAGAGGGAGAGGGAGAGAGAGGGAGAGAGAGAGAGGGAGAGAGAGGGAGAGGGAGAGAGAGAGGGAGAGGGAGAGAGGGAGAGAGAGGGAGAGGGAGAGAGAGAGGGAGAGGGAGAGAGAGAGAGAGAGAGAGAGAGAGAACAGGAGTTAAGTGCATGTCTTGCATGTGGCTGGCCCCTATTTGATTCTCTGTACTCAAATGCCACTACCAAGTGCTGCCAGAGTAATTTAGGTAATCCCTAGCACCACAAGACCCTGAGCAGTGCCAGCAATGCCAAATTTTTGGGTCATCAATGGCAGGCCCAGGTAGCAAAGTATCATAGGAAGATCCTCTTGTTTCTAATCAGTTTACATTCTCTTTCCTCCTCCCCCCCCAAAAAAAATCACAGTAGTATTTCTATGAATAAAAAGAAATTCTGAAATTGGAAAGTATATAATCAGAGTATACATTCCCTGCATGATTCTAAACATACATAATTCCTCACTAGAGTATTATAAAGAACTTAAAAATTCCAAAACATGCCATTTACACAAGTCTAAAAATACTGTCAAAAAAGATAGCCACAAAAGGCTGCAAGGTGTATGATTCATATTATATCACATGTCCAGAAAAAAAGCAGATTTGGGGTGGCAGGAAGCAACTTAACAGTTGCCTAGCACTGAGTAGTTGTTACAAATAAATATCAGG
This sequence comes from Suncus etruscus, assembly GCF_024139225.1. Classification (NCBI taxonomy): domain Eukaryota; kingdom Metazoa; phylum Chordata; class Mammalia; order Eulipotyphla; family Soricidae; genus Suncus; species Suncus etruscus. The sequence goes on along the minus strand of NC_064855.1, from coordinate 97,070,745 downwards.
GAACTTTTTATAAGGTGATGAAAACGTTTTAAAACCTTATTTTTTTAGGGAGCAAAACAAAACAAAAAAAGTTTGAAAATAAAAACCTTATTTTTTTAGCAGTTGAATAATTCTACAGATGTACTATGAGTTATGAAATGTATAATTACAATGGGTAAAATTTTTGTTTTTAAGATATTCCTTAATAAGTTTATTTTTAAAAAGCTATCTTTAAAAACATAATGTGCTTCAAGATTTATAAATGGATTATACTGATTTGAATGCATTATTTTATGACATTTTGAACTTATATTATAAAATCCTTCTTGCTAAATTATAGAAAAATAAGATTGGTTCAAGGAATCCTATTACATTAACACATGCAATGCATGTGTAATTTTAGAGGAGATTAATCTAGCATGTATCTTTCATTAACCACTCTGGGAAAAAAATAATGGCAATTTACTGTAGTCAAGAGCAAATGTAGGAATCTATGTAGTTGATACCTCAAGAGATACCAGTGATATAACAGTGATATATGGATCACTCCTCTACACTACTATTGGATAGTTACTACAAAAAATATTTATGTTAAGTCAAAGCACTCTAAGTATTTCCTTAAGTATAACTACCATCAGTATGTCATTAGGTTGAATTTTAGGAATTAGACTTGTTTTGCTGGCTTTTTGGTGCATTTTGTTTTACTTTCTTGAGCATTGACCACAGATTATTAGTGAAAACAGTACAGTGAAAACAAAATAATCTTTAATATGGAGAAGAGGACAAAAAAGAGACTTGACAAAGATATTCAAGGTACGATCTCAGGCAAAATTTCCCAAAGTTTGCCTTAACTTTCTCAAATACATTCCCAAGCACATTCCTGCTTAAAAATAATTGAGGAAAAAAGTGTTATATTTTCACCAAAAACTTCTAAATGTTAATTATTTCTCCCCAATAAACAAACTTTACCTACCTCATGACAATAACCCTTTGTATACACACACACACACACACACACACACACACACACACACACACACACACACACACACACACACACACACTGCACAGAACCAGAAAACAAAATCTAACTTTAAGAAAAAGAAGTTGAGGTCTGTTGTTGATAAAGAAGAAAGATATAAATAATTTTTTTAATTTAAGTATACCTGGAAGCTATACCACTACCTTCAAGATTATGATCAGTGCAGTGCAGATGAATGTTAACATTTATTGGCAATGTGAAGACTAACTCTGAAAGCATCTGACGTTACCCTAAGGGGGTTGAAAGCACATATTAAGTTTATGGGTAGGATGAACAGTAACACGTATCTTTTTGAAAACTCCAATAGGAATTTCTTCCTTAATATTCCCATCTAACTCTACAGTACATTTTAGTGCCCATCATATTGTCTTTTGTAACTTTCTCTTTTAGCAAACTAAAAATCTCAAAGATAATATATCTTAATTGTTCTAGTCACAGATCTTGTCATACTACCCTTATACATTTGTGTTCAGTAGACATCTATAGGAAGCATATCTTTAAGAAAACTTTAGAAAGGATGATAGTTTTATGATATATAATGAAATGAATCTGTTACAATGATTACAGTGTTAGCAACATATTTTACCCAGAGAAATAATGTTATCATTGAAGTTTTCTTTATCAAATTTTGTACTCAATATCTATTTATTTTTGTAAGCCAGCTGCTTATGTTAATGTGAAGCATACTATATGCTTTTAGCACCAAAAAGAGTCACATTATCACTAGAAGTTTCTCTAATTAATGTCATGTCAAAGAAGCATTCAAGCTTATGTAAAACTTTTCTCCTGGTCATGATATTATGTCAAGACTAAATATAGGACTCTCTCTATATATTGTGTTTTAAACCTGTGTCTTATCTCTCTTCTCTATAACTGTTGATACTTATTTTGTTAGCCATTCCCTATGGTGATATCACTGCTGGGTCATAAAGTTTTTGTCTTTTTATACAATTATCTTTAATTTTCTCTTTAAGTTAAAGATATATTTCTATATTGTAAAATTTACATTCAAGAGAACACTTGATAAGTAGATACTTCAAAAGAAAGCATACATTTTGGAAAAATGTACCAAATAAGGGGAAAAAATAAAAACTGCACATAACTCTCAACATCATGATTTTTACAGAAAATTTCTAACTCTAATGGTGACTAGCAAGAGAAAAAACCCAGAGAGCTACCCAATATATTCTTGAAGCTGATATTCTATTTAAAGTGTAATAAGAGAAGATAATATATTAAGTTATAAGTAGGTATTTTATCATTATTAAACAAAGAACCTGACTTAAATTCATCAGTCAGAGATTTGATGATGAAAACATAACAGGGAAAATGGTCTTATTCCAGACACTACCATTTTGTGGCATGTCTTTGAAAAACAGATAAGAAACAAAGAAATTATTGTGAACTTTCTTAATGCTGCATAGTTAAGAGGATGTTTTTTTCTTCTCAACTGAATGACTATATACTGAAGTTCCTCGATACCTGACTTAAAATAGATAGATATTTTTATGATTGATTTCACTACATTTTATTTTTTTCATGAAGATGCCATTGAGTCTGAAGTTTAGAAAGATGTGAATAGTCTTTATGCCACAGAGGTTCAAATGCCCAGGTAGAAAGGAATCGCATTTCTTTTGTTTACATTTTTTCTATATGACCCTCAGTGACAGCAAGAGATAAATGATGTCTCTTAGTTTAACTTTAGCCAGACTTTTTATTTTCTAACTTGAAAATTATAAAACACAGAATTCAAAAGTATGCCTGAGATTACTTAGAGAATGTCAATTGCAAATATTCTGCATTTGAGTACATCAGGTAAGGTATTTATTTACCTTGCACACAGCCCACCTAGGTTTAGTTCCCAGGATCACATATAGTTATTGAGCAGCACCAGGAATAAATCCTGAACAAAGAGTTGGGAGAAACTCCTGAGCATCATTGGATGTGGTTTAACTCCCCGAAAAATATATATAGTTGAGTTTCTTTAAGTCTTCTGAAATAAGTGGTGATGGCAGGTTGACCGGAAATTAATTTTATTTTTGAGGTACAGTTAATTTATATGCTTCTTTTCTTAAATTAAATTTTAATAGAAATATTTTATATCAAGAAAATATTACAAACTTTAAACAAAATTTTTCTTTTGGTCTTAGTAACTTTTGACTGGATATTGGAAATAAACACAACTTAGCCTAAATTCAGGATAAAGACAGCTATGTTGGATTTTTCTCATGACAAATTATTTCCCTATCCAGGGGGCTAGAAAGATAGCATAGTGGGTAGGGTGTGTTTGCCTTGCCTGTGGCAAACCTAGGTTCAATCCCCAGCATCCCATATGGTCCCCTGAAACTGCCAGAAATAATTTCTGAACACAGAGCCAGGAGTAATCCCTGAGCACAGCTGAGTGTGGCCCAAAAACAAAAAATAAAAGCAAAATTATTTCCTTATTCTTTGAACTGATACTTTAACTTTAAAATGATATGATGTTTTAGATTGCTCGGTTTTTATTTGCCATTTTAGAGTAATCTCTCTATGTAGTAATTTTAGAAAGTAGCATTGCCACATGAGAAAAAAACTTGCTGTTTATCAAACTGGCTTGGAGTGGAACTCAGATCTATGTTGTGACCTGAGAAAACTCACTTTTCTTAAATTCAGGTAACTCCTCTACAGAAGATGACCTCAAAAGTGTAACCAAAAGAGTAAAAAGGACATAGATCTTTAGTACATAGCATTTTTTCTTCCTTGTTTATTCTAACACTGAAAGTAATACATTTTGATATAAGTATACTGGGTTTTTAATAGACCTAATATTTTGTGATATTGTGCAAGACAGTATACTAAGAAAGTACCAACTTTCAAAAAGTGGAAATACTCTAGGTACAGAAGGCATTGTGACAAGTGGAGATTTTTCTCTTTTACTTTCCCACTTTATCCCAATCCACCCTGCCCTTTGTTGCCAAGCATCTTTCATAGGAGTCGTATCTTAAAGGAATATCAATATTATAAATGGAAGTGTTAGTTTAATAATCATCCATTAGCAGAATAAAAACAAACCCCAAAAAGCCAGATCCTTAAAGAAAAATTCAGGTCTACAACATCAAATTCAAAAGTCTTTCTATTTTACATGAAAACCAGAAACAGTCTGGCACACTCCCAGAGTTCTGGCTGAGAAAAAATGGAATGCAGCATCTTTTTTCATGGACATTTCCGTTTTCATGATGGATTCCAGGCACTGCTAACTCTAAAGATACCTCCAGTTATTTCAAGAGAAGCCATCAACCAACAAAAGACAGGCAGAGGGAGACAAAGATGTGGTAGATAGTACCTGACAGATTAGAACCAACTAATCTACTAGTTCTTCTTTGGGGATTTCAGAATATTTGAGTACAGAGAAATTTTTTAGACAAGGCTTCCATTCTTTCATAAGAACTGGTGGATTAAACAGATCACACATGTAATAACATAATACTCATATTTTCTATCACTGCCCTACATATTCTACCCACATTAACTCATGCTCATGAGTTAACCAATTTGAAAGATAAGCATTGAAAGATGGGCAATAATCTTATTCCCATTGCAAATATCAAAGACCTGAACATTAAGGATTTTGATTAAGAGCACCCGACTTGTAAACTATAGGTCTGGTCTTTGTAGGATGGCAGCCTCCAATCTGAATGCCATTGTCGATGCAAAATTGCTTCAAATTGAGACTAAATATTAGTTACCTAGACAACAGATAGACAAATCTGTAAAACATGTCCTATTATGAAATTGCACATTGTATATAAAAGCATTTTCATTTTACACTTAAACAGTGTCTTGCAGGCAATTTTCAGATTGTTTCCATTATCAAAAGATAAATGGCATTTAGAAGTCAATTTTTTCAAAGAAACTTTATATTTGTATTTTTCTCTGAACAATTCTTTTCTGCAGGGCACCTTATAATAAGCTACAAATTTCTGTTTTTTGTTAAGTGTCCCATTGGAGTATCAAGTCATCCCAACAGTATTTCCTAGATTAGCAAATTAGGACAACATAAGTAGAGGCTGAAATTTGTTTCCTAGTAAATACTGGCTTAATAGGCAAATATTTGGCATATGGTCACCAGTGTTTGTCAAGAAATTCTTATATTTTAAAACTATATGCCTAAAAATAAAAAGCTAAAAGATGTAAGTTTTTTGATAAACTTCAAAAAAATAATTTCAAAATAATACCAAGTCTTCACGAATATTCTGGTGACAATTACCAGAATATTTAGATCAGCAGAAATCAAAGTCTTGAGTAATGCAAAGACTTCTATTTTCAAAGGAACTCCAAGTGTTAATTCTATGTCAATGCATTTTATTTTTATTGAAGTACACCCCTTTAAATACTGCACTTTTATGGACTTGGAGTATATCTCACTGGCTTATATTTACCCTCTATACCTAGCACCAAAAATGGTGGCGGGGGATTGTTTAAGTGGGGTTATTTCATATCTCTTTAAAATGTTACTATAATACATCTACGATAATCTTATGGTTTTCCACTCTGGTAACCACAGTTCTGCAGTCAGAATTTAAATCACTGTTCTTTGCTTACTTTTCTATAGTCTATGTATGCATGAGTGAGATCCCTAGTATTTGTCTTCACCTGGCTTCTTTCCCTAAGCATAATCATCTTCCTGCTCAATTCCACCTATGTTGCTAGAAAAAAGCGAAGTTTGTCTTTATTTGTAATTGAGTAGTTCTCCATTGTGAATGTATATCAGTCTTTATCCAATCATTGGATACTTGAGTTCTTTCTGTAAAGTTCTTTCTTTCTGATACTGCAATGGACATAGAAGTAAATATACCTTGTCATATTAGTAGCTTTGTGTTTCATTAATATGTGGCAGTAGAATTTTTAGTCATATAGTAGATTCATTTTTGTATTTATTAAGTGTCATATAGTAGACTCATTTAAGTATTTATTTTTATCTTTTTTAATGGGCTTCTATGTTTTCTTGAGTTTGTGATTTTAGAATATTGAATATTAGTATTTTTTCAGATATATAGTATACACATTTGATCCAATAAAGTAGGGGATTTTATGGTGTGTATGGGAGGCATTTTTGACTCTGCAAAAAAATTTTAAATTGTGATTTAATTTGCTTATTTTTGCTTTCTATTTACTGGTATATTTAAATCCCCAAATGGAATCCAATATGGAAAGGTTATTGTTTTTGCTTCTCCCACTAAATATATGATTTCAAATCTACCACTCAAATATTTAATCCACTCTATGTTCACTTTTGTATATGGTATAAGATAGTGATACAACTTTATTATTTTACATATGATGATCCAATTTTCCCACTATCACTTATTGTAGAGGTTCTTTTATGTTTTATGTCCTGGTTTCTCTATAATAAATTAATGCCTATATATGTGAGAACTTAATTCTGTGATCTCAGTTCTGACACAATGATTGATGTGCCTATTTTGATCCCAATACTGTTTTTATATTTTTGCAAATTATTGAATAGACTTCATTCTATATTCTCCTATAGAAGCAATCCAAAGTATAGTGTAAGATGCTATAGTGCTAAAACCAAGAATAAAACTATCCATAGAACATTTCATAGCTACTTTGTTTAGAATAATAGCTACTAGAGGTAACTTCAGGCTCTTAAATTATGACTGTTCACTAAAGTGACTAAAGTGGCTGAACGTTAAATATGTATATTTTTTATTTAAAATAATTTTTATTTTGATCAAAGTGGATTATAAATCTTTCACAGTAATATTTTAGGTACATAGTGACATTGAATCAGGGGCATTCCAAACACCAATGTTGTCCTCCCTTCACCCCTGTTCCCAGCATGCTTCCATATCCCCCTCCTTTGCCTCCCGGGCTGCTAGTATATATAAGCGGTCTCCTCTGTGTCTAGCTTGTTGTAGATTGGGTATCAATTCTGTTGTCATTGGCTTTGTATTTGGTGTTTAAATCTGATCATTTTTTTATTTCTACTAAATGTTCATATGACTGCTTAGTCTTGGTACCCTCCATTATTTCCCCCCTCAATTTATGAGGCAGAACAAGATGGCTTAAGTTATGTGGTTCTGTTTAAGGAAAACAAAAAAAGGGGGCAAAAATCAAACAAGCAAAAAATAGGAGGAGTCCTAGAGGCTATAAATATCAATTTAAGAGAAAGGAAGGAAAATTGAAGAAAAACATAACAACAATACAAAAAAAATCAAACAAACAACTCCCCCCAAAACCAATAAGCACAACTTTTTGGCCACCAATGTTCTCCATTTCTCTCCTCCCCTCCCCCAATACAAAAATGTCCTCTGCACTCCTATGTACATTGCAGCACTATTACAATAGCTAGGATCTGGAAACAACCCAAATGTCTGACAAAAACTGAGTGGCTAAGGAAACTGTGGTACATCTACACAATGAAATACTATGAGGCTATTATAAAAAATGAAGTTAACCACCAACTACAGAAGACTGATTAAAACAACAGTGATGGAGCAGAACTTCTAGAACCGTAAAGAAAGACTCCATCTCAGGCTCCATCCTATTCACCTTTGCAAATACCAAGATCTCTAGTTACTGAGGCCTGATTCTATCATTCATGACTGAGCAGAAAGTTTCCAGACACCACAAAAGGACTTAGGGGAGTGTAAAAGAGCATGTATGGAGCCAAGAGTTATTTCATGACAATATACTTCAAGAGTGGGAAAATCCCGTATCTCTTAGGCCAAGGGAGTCCGCATTCTAATCTCCCCAATATTTACTGTGCCTATGCAAAAAAAAAAGAGAAGCACAAATTAATTTTTTGTTATTGTTGCTGTTTGTTTTTGTTTGTTTTGCTTTGCTTTGCTTTTATTTTGGGACCGTGATTAATGTTTGATTGTTGTCTTTAAATATATTTGTGATTTAACTTAAGCTTAGTCATAGATAACTTGAAAATACCACCTTGCATAATATGTTTCTAATGTTTTTCTCTATTTGTTTTTTGTCTAGTTTTACTGTTTGTTAATTTCACCATTCAAATAATTAACCAATTATTTTCTCATCCTGGCCTTTCTCCCATTTTCTAAACTTTAAAAAAAAAACATCAAGTTGGACTGGAGTGATATTACAACAGGTAGAGCACTTGACTTGCATACAGCTGACCCAATTTCCATGTCTGGTACCCCTATATAGTCCCCCAAATCCCTCAAGGAATGATCCCTGAGTACAGTGCCAGGAGGAAGCCATGAGCACTGCTAGGTATGGCCCAAAACAAAACAAAAAATCATCATCTACACCTTAAGATATATACTTTGGAATGGAAAAAATTCCAACAAATGTATATATGCACTCAGGTTTCACCAAAAATCATCATCATATATATAAGCTAAAGTTTATTAGAGATACAGAAGTAAATTAACTTCTGTTAAAAGAACTCAAATTCTTGGGGCCTGGAGAGATAGCACAGCGGTGTTTGCCTTGCAAGCAGCCGATGCAGGACCAAAGGTGATTGGTTCGAATCCCGGTGTCCCATATGGTCCCCACCCCACCCCACCCCCGTGCCTGCCAGGAGCTATTTCTGAGCAGACAGCCAGGAGTCACCCCTGAGCACTGCCGGGTGTGGCCCAAAAACAAAAAACAAACAAACAAACAAACAACAAAAAAAAAGAACTCAAATTCTTCCCTCACACAAAGATGGAGCTGTCTCTTCATTTTTTTGACTATTTTCCTGAGATACAAATTATTTGCCATGAATTATATGCTCTCTGAGTGAACAATTAAGATGTTTCTCCTATATCAGTAATTATTTTTACTATATTCATAGTTGTGTAACTATAAACACTATCTAAAAACGTTTTCTTTACCTGAAAAGAAGCCTTTATCCCATTTGCATTGACTTCTTTTCTTTTTTTTTTTTTGTTTTGTTTTGTTTTTGGGTCACATCCGGTGGCTCTCAGGGGTTACTCCGGGCTTTGTGCTCAGAAATTGCTCCTGGCAGGCATGGGAGACCATATGGGATGCCGGGATTCAAACCAGCATTAGTTCTGGGTTGGCCTCTTGCAAGGAAACTCAGCTGTGCTATCTCTCCAGTTCCTGCAGTTATTTCTTATTTTCTTATTCTTATTAAACTGTTTTGGGCTGGACTCTCATGTTAAGATATTTAATTATTTTAATTTGGTTTTGGATACTCACCCTGTTGTGCTGAGGAGTGACCATAAGTGATTTGAGGAATCGAATAGGAAGTAGCTGCAGGCAAAACAACAAATAACCGCCTTGCTAACTTTGGCAGCTCCATACTAGTATTATTCTTTAACAATTCTGTACTGTATTGTCATCTTTGGTTTCCTTTCTCCCTCTTTTCTTCGTTTTTTTTTTCTTTTACTTTCTTTACCATTTTAAATTTCAACTTTGTTATTGCCTGTAGTTTTGAGCTACCCTATGTCTCTTGATTCTCTAGTCCATCTACATGCAATGAGTATTAGTTTTTTTTTAAACTCCAAGGTTCAAAGGCAACAACCATTTTATCATCAAATTATGAGATGTGAGAAAATTAGTACATACTTAAGAATCTGGGATTGTTAGAGAACATACAGGTCGAATGAGAGCTATCTCTCAACTTGTATTATATAAGCTATCTGAATGATTTCCTTCCCCACCTCTGTCTGGTATCATTCCAGTTCTCAACATTTGAAAACAATGCCTGGACTATTGAACCCCTGTCATAAATCACTGTTGAATGAAATAAAGAACAAATATATTCCTCTATTATATGTTTACAAGTTTATCTTTCCCAGAGAACCACCCAACTAGAGCATTATTTTCCTTCAAATATTACCTATTAAATGGAAGCAGGGCACTTGAACGATCACATATATTGTGAAGAGATATGTTTCTTGAGGTGTTTTTCCTAACTTGCTGGATTCAGTAAATGCGTAGAACTTGTCTCTTTGATGAAAATTAAAGTACAAAGATTCACATTTAAGTCTCCAGAGAACAATGCTTTTACAAACCCTTTCCTCACAGAAGATGATGATATATGCCCCTTCATTTATCATTCACATTAGTTCTCTCACTTGAGTTCCTCTAGGCACTTCTTTCAGAGTGTTCTCCTACCACAGTTTTTATCTGAGTCCCAATGTGCACTCAGCACAGAGAATTGCAGAGTCTCTGATAGTCTTGAGCAGGCAGACAGGTGAGGGGAAGGAAGAGCGGCACTAGGGAGTGAGCTACAAGTCTCCACACAAACCTTTCTTTCAGTTCAAGTATGAAATGAAGATAAAAAGCCAAGCTGCAGACATACTGTACTCAGCAGGAGCCAAGAGCTACCTTGAAGATTGGCAGTTCCAAAAGGCATCAACAGGAATCCTTTTGGTAATTACCAGTTGGGAAATGTCATCCCATTGATTGTGACAGACATGAAGCAGCTGTGCTTTGTTGAGAGAGAACAGAGGCTGGGCCTGAGCAGTAACAAACAGCGGGCCAGCTGCAGCCTGCTCTCCACTTCCTCCCCACAAAACTCCCGTTTAATACTTGCCAAACACTGAAGCAATTAATCACACAGTAGAAGTGGATCTAAAACGTCTGAAATTGCCTGTTGAAGATTAACTGAATCTATCATATTTCTAGCCTGATTTGGAGACAGGAGGTTTTTTGGTTCTTGGGTGTTTTTTTTTTTTTTGTTTTGTTTTTGTTTTTTTTTTTTAATTGCAGAAAGATCCTCATTCAACTAAATGGTAAAGATCTGAGGCTAGTCTTTCCAACCTGGCTGGAATTTAGAACCTCTTAAGGGCCAGAAATTTTATTTTGTAAGTGAAAGACAGAGAAAGGATATAGATATTTGCCTTTATGAAGACCCAGTTTGGAAATCAAATATAGACAACTCTGACGAGTATGAATGTGACCATGGTCTAAATAGCCAACTGAAGAGAAGTGTTTAATTTATTCTGTCTGTTGTATGTATAAAATAGTTCCTCGGTGTCAATGCCCACTCTTTCCTGAATAGAGAAATTCAGTCTGTCAGAGGTCACAGATCAACCACCTCCCATTCAAAGGACCAGCAGGTCTTAGCTGTGCCACACTCAGCATTCAAAAGTAGACACTACCTCTAAATTCACCTCTAAATTCACACTCTTAGGCAGCACTGTGATCACAGGGTGTGTGTGTGTGTGTGTGTGTGTGTGTGTGTGTGTGTGTGTGTCACACTCAGCATTCAAAAGTAGACACTACCTCTCTAAATTCACAACAACACTATGACCACAGGGTGTGTGTGTGTGTGTGTGTGTGTGTGTGTGTGTGTGTGTGTGTAATGCTCTAGCCATACTCTAAGAAAACTCTGTGACCACAGTTCTGAGGTGTGGGTGTGGGTATGTATAGGTATTCTTGGAGGAGGGAGCCCAGAGTGTATCACTGATATCAAAATTGAGTGGATAGGGCCAGATAAATAATACAAGAGACAAGCATTTATTTTACAAATAGCCAAGTCCATTAGATTCCCAGCACTTCATCACATATGCTCCTCAGGAGGGATGGATATGGGGGCTGCTAGGGGCTACAGAAAGAAATATACACTGCCAGGGAAAATGTAAAAGAAGACTGAGTGTTGGATTCTAGGCAAACCACAATATATCTCTATATTATACAGCCCCTGTTGGAAACCACACTAGTGCTGGTCTTCTATAAAGCCTCAGAAGACTGTCTTCCAAAAGGGAAACAATCATGTCTCCTTTTTTACCCCAGTGTCTCATTTGAATTTCTGCCTACTCAATACTTTCCAAGTGTCTTCACTGCAACATCTACAGTTTGCTTTCTATTTTAAAATAATAGTTTATATATAGTCAATTCCTACCAAAAATAATGTCATTTAAATGTCTTGTTTACATAAATATTTACTGAGAAAACACTTAATAGCACTCAATAATAAAGCATAAATGAGCTACCTTTAAAATAGTATTTAAAATTCTCATTTTAAAAAAAAGAAACACAGAAAACAAAGCCTAAATTTTAAAGTGGGGTAGATGAGAACAACAAAATGTTTTTATTCTGTAATGAGTTCATTTCCTGAAAAATATTAGATAATAATTTGGTGGAATACGTGAATGTATTTAACAGTTAACAGCAATTGATTTCAAAAAGTTCATTGTGAAATTTTGCTTCCTGTACTTAATATTCCTGTAGTTCCCAAAATTTTTATAACAGACCTTGGTAAATGGAAAAAAATTTAAGATGATGGTAATTAACAAGCAAGTCCAATAATTAGTTATGATTTAAGAACATCGATAGCCTAACTAGGACCTTTCCATTCAGATATGCTCTCTAGGATACCAGAGTAGCATCCTCAGTGCTGCTTCAAATGATAGAATCCAGACCCACATTACATTTATTTCATATTCATATTCATGTTAAAATTGAAAACTGATGACAATGACTATTACCTTTACTTGGTGGTGTGCACATAATTTTTACAATAAAAAATTCTTAGCAGAACTATAACTACAATAACTATAACTTGAAATACAGTAAACAGATTTGTGTTGAGAACAGAATTTCAGGGACACTTGTGAAATTTCTAGGATGAGGGCACTTGCTTTGCATGAAACTGGTGCAGATTTTATCCCTAGTATCCCATATGGTCTCCAACCACTGCCAGCAATAATTTTTGAGTACATAGCCAGGAGTGATCTCTGAGCACTGCCAGGTATGATGAGAGAGGAGAGAGAAAGAGAGAGGAGAGAGAGAGAGAGAGAGAGAGAGAGAGAGAGAATTTCAAGTGCCCAAGTTATAATACTATACTATAGGAGGTATGTCCAGACTGAGCCTAAGTCCTGCAAGAATTGAGATAAGTGAAAAAAATAATAAGCAAAAGATTAAAAAAAACATAAAATTGATGCTAAAGACTGAGTAGAATTAATAGTCACACAGGTCAAACACTTGTTTATTGTGTTCTTTGGCTAAATAAATGATACCTGGTTATGTCTGTGGACAACTTGTGGATGTTTTAAATCAATCAGAGGTAGAGGAAGGATATTGGAGCAACTAAATCTGGACTTAATTATAAGCATCTGGTTGGTGAGAGAAAAACCAAAAGGAATAGAGAGTCACAGAATAGCAACGTCATATTGATATTTAATAACAAAAGAACAATGGGTTCTCCAAGTCTTTAGACAAATGACATTGATAGAACAATTCTAATCGAGCAGAATGTTCTCAAAATAAATCATTTGATTTCTATTCAGTTCATTATTCAAATTGGAGAAGAGTTAAAAAAATTAGCTAAGACTCTAAAGGGGACTCTGGCGATTGAATATTTTCAAAGGTCATGTACTTTGATGAAAGGATGGGCATATGACTATGACACTCTACTTAAAAATACTCATATTTTATTTTAGTCCTTTGTGACTATCGTGTTGATGTTTGCAATTTTATTCATCAGCCCACTTACTAGAAGCTTATACTGAAGCACTGGAGATGTAACAGTCTTTGCTAGATGTTTTTCTGGATGCTCGCTCGGGGACTGGAGATATAGCCTGTCAATAAGGGAAAATGACACACGGTGCTGGTCATGTTCTGAAAAGGCTGAATCAGAAAAGGAGCTTTGAAGTACCATTATATGCATGACTTCAGTGATCAGCCCCAGTGGCTGGGGAAAGAGAAGAAGCCCTGACCATTGAAGAATCAAGGGCTGGTGGTGCCTACAATCCTAGAGCCTGCCACACACGCATCTGGAATATTTCAATAAAGACTTGAGAGATAAGATTGACAGCTTCATGTCAGACACAATTAGAGGAACCAGGGTTTCAATGCCTGATATGTAAGATGAAAGTAAAGTGGGACAAAAGAAGAAATAATAGCAATTCTTTAGATAAAAGTGAATAGGGCAGAGATAGTTGGGAAATAAATGAGATCCACCCAAGTCACTCTCCTTTGAACCCTGCAGGGTCTTCACTGACATTCCAGCACTTGAGTTTAAAGAAATAGCTTAGAATTTCCCATCCAGGATTCTAGTCCTTATTATTTGCCATTTCTAAAGAGCATTAGCCTAGCTTGTCTGTTGATCTTCTCAAAACTTAAGTGAAATAGATGTATTGCTTATTCAACTCTACTTGTTTTTAAGATATGGTTCTTACACTTAAACAAATACACAAAAAAACCCACAGAAAGTCTGCAGGATAAGCAGACTTAAGGTGACTCATACTAAAACTAACACATGATTTACTTCTTTTGGTTTAATTTTCAACTTAAAATTCTTCAAATTTTTATCTTCAGAACAACCTGGCTAACAATTAAATTAAATGTAGGAGCTAATAATTCACCTCTTTTCCAGTAAAGATTTAAAGTAACTTATAATCCAGGATATGTGTAACATAATTGATGGAATCAGTGATCAGAGAGATAGTACAACAGGTAGGGTGCTTATCTTGCATGTGGCCAATCAGGATTCCATCTCTGGCAACCCATATGGTCCCTTCTCTACCACTACTACTCAAAGCATCAAGAGTAATTCCTGAATGAGAAGCCTGGAGTAACCTCTGAACATTGCCAGGAATGAAACAAAAACAAAAAATTGATAAAACTATAATTTAAAGAAGTAACAAATATAGCTATAATGTTAAATGATTTGCAAGATTGCTAAAAAAAAATCGTAACTATTCCTTTAGGTCTTCAAGTAGAAATAGTCTTCTCATTTAAAAGTACATATTACTTGGTCAGGGAAGTACTATTGGAGGTAAGGCACTTGCTTGCATACACTAACCACTGTTCAATCCCTGGTACCACATACAATCTCCTGAAAATCAGCAAGAATAAGTCCTGAGCACAGCCAAATAGAGGAAGGAAGGAAGGAAGGAAGGAAGGAAGGAAGGAAGGAAGGAAGGAAGGAAGGAAGGAAGGAAGGAAGGAAGGAAGGAAGGAAGGAAGGAAGGAGGAGGAGGGAGGGAGGGAGGGAGGGAGGGAGGGAGGGAGGGAGGAAGGAAGGAAGGAAGGAAGGAAGGAAGGAAGGAAGGAAGGAAGGAAGGAAGGAAGGAAGGAAGGAAGGGAGGGAGGAAGGGAGGGAGGGAAGGAAGGAAGGAAGGAAGGAAGGAAGGAAGGAAGGAAGGGAGAGAGGGAGGGAGGGAAGGAGGAAGGGAGGGAGGGAGGGAGGGAGGAAGGGAGGGAGGGAGGGAGGGAGGAAGGGAGGGAGGAAGGAAGGGAGGGGAGGAAGGGAGGAAGAGAGGGAGGGAGGGAGGGACTAGATGGAGGGAAAACCAAGGATTACTTTGGTGGTGCTTGGATGACTATATACAGTACCAGGGATCAACCCCAGGTATGTACATCAAATACCCTATCCACTCACTGTAATATCCTTCCAGTCCCAATACTATGATTTTAAATTATTTAATCTACCCTCAATTTTTCATCTGTAAAGTGGCCACTTGAGTGAGTTGCAATAATCATGTGAGCTAATATATATAAATTGTTTTATATAGCCCATATCAGATTAAGTACCCAATATATGTAGCCAAAAATAGCATCTTTCTAGTGAACTCAGGAACATTCTCAGATTTTATCCATGATATTATCTTAGCTTATAGTTTTTCAGAAATTGGTCAAAATAAAAATTATTAATATGAAAAATAAAAATAATAATAATGCATAGAAAAATATGCAAGAAAATGTGAAAAAATAAACACTCCAAACTTCAGAAAAAAAAGAAATATAAATTCTATATTGACTATGTTTTGATGGTAGAGCTAGATTATGACTAGATCCCTGACTGTATATTTTTCCATGTATAATTTTTCCATGTATAATTTCCTAGAGAAGGTTTTTCAGATATTGAGTTGATTGGATGGTTTTTTCCATCAAAAAGCATATCTTTGAGACTCTTATCCAAAATGAATGAAACCCACCTAACATGAAAAAAATTCTCCAGTGGGGTTGTGACCATTAAAATACAAGTTGCCCACTTCATATGTGAGGAGGAACTATTGCCCCTGCTGCCCCTATGTCCATAGGTCATTTACCCTTTTTCATTCCAGAAAAATCTTTTTTGTACTCCATAAAATCAACTAGCCCTAAATTCTTTTTGAGGTTTGGTTCCATTGAGTTCTCTATGTCTGGTGAAGAAGTTACCTGGGAAGTTTATATTTTTATTATGATGAAAGCAAGAAGGTATGTCCCAAAGTAAAAACAAAGCTCCATATGGTTTCAGAATTTCTAGTATCATTCTCAGTGTAATAATTATACAACCATGTTAAGAAATAATACAGTGCAAAGCTTAGCCAGGTATGAAAACTAGCTTGTGAAAGAAATGGTTGCCACCTGTTATTTCAGTACCTTCAAGCTAAATTAGATATTAGTTATTGAGTGGGGTTTTTGTTTTTTGTTTATGTTTGATTTGGGGGGGGTCCTTTCTTTTCATTCCCTTCATTTTTCTGATAAGGTACCAGATAAATACTTGGTCATGATACTCACCAAAAGACAGATTGTTTAGTTCTAGTATTCACATATTGCTTTCTGGTGTTTCACACTTCTGACTTCTATGCTCGGAGGATCACACTCGATTATGGTGCTAGGGGCTCAAAAAAGTAGTCCCTAAAATCATCCTTAGTGCATATAGGCAGCATCAAAAATTAAATTCAAACTTTAGGCCATAGAATCTTTGTTGCATCTTGGAATGTTATCGTCTCCATGAATGCAAAGAAGCAGCAGAGACATCAATTATCTGTCATATAACATACAACATAAGACTATGTATATAGCTATGTATATAGCTCTTATAGACTATGTATATAGCTCTTTACAGAAGTATTTTTTTTACTGGTTAGACTTTGGTGAAACAATCTGAGTTCTAGTCATATTTGGACACCTCCCTAGTTCAAATAGCCTTGGGGAAGTTAACCCAGGTAAATTAACAGTACAAATCTTTAAGGATAGGCAGATAAAGAAATAAGAGTAGTTCTCGATGCCTTGAGTATAATAAGCCCTCAGAATGTTTGCCTCATTGTTAATGATGAAGCCAATGATGGTAGACAAGACTGGTTTAAATTATTATTATTTATCATTTATTATTTATCATATAGTTCCAGCTCTTGGCACAAAACAGAAGAAAACAGATGCTTGATAAAAATTTAAGTTAATGAATTTTAGATTATTATTAATGAGGTTTAGATTCTTTTGGAAATGGACATTTAGTAAATTTATATTTCAAATTCAAAAAAATGATATTAGAAATAAAGTCTTTCATATGTTTTTGTAAATATTGAAGCATTTACAAAAGAGATAATATCTAGGATCTTCTTTAAAGTAACATGGATATTAAAAGAAATGAATTAAATGGAAAACAACAAATGTCCTAAATAGAAAAATTCCAAACTCCTCCCTCAAGGAAGAAAAATGTAACTCCCCTCTCAGGTGTGGTATGAATAGAAAGAGATGAAGTAACTTTTCAATGGAGAAATCTGATAAATGTCACCTCTGCCTCATGACCAAGGCCAGTATCATTAGACAGAAGTTGTTTATGTGATGTGTTTCTGTTACATGATGAAAACAACACTTAACCTCCTGTACCTGCCTTCGAATAACTTGTATATACAGACTAGTAATGATAAGAATATCAGGCAAATCCTGAATCCAGGAATTTCTGACTAATCCAGTTAATTAAAACTGTCAAGATCAAAGATTTAAAAAAAAAAAGCCATCTATTCCTAGAAGCCTAAGGATCTGATAAGGATATCTGATCTGATAAGGATCTAAATGGATGTATTGAAATAGACATTAGTGAAAACTTAGAAAATGTAAGCTATAAACTTTAGTTGATAGCATTTAATTGGTTCATTGGCTCTAACAAAGGTATCTAATATAACATATAATTACAGGAGATTGAGTATTGATGTGAGGGTATGTGGGAACTCTCTTGCACCAGCTCTGCAATATTTTTGAAAATAAAATTGTTCTTAGAAAAAAAAAGTATGTTATTGATACAGGAAAATGTAATTGCAAGGATAGATTTTTTAAAAAAGGAAGGGAAAATAAGATAGTATAGCAGGCCTATATGTGGCCATCCTTGGTTCAATTCCTGGTACCTCATATGGTCCCTCCAGGAATGATCCCTGAGCAAAGAGCCAGAAGTAAGCTCTGAGTATCAAAAAGTGTGACATAAAATCAAAAACAAACCAAAAACAAACCAAATACAAAACAATGATTTTTGGGTAAACTTTAGCATTAGTGAGGGTAGGTTAGGTATAAGTGCTATTCATTACACTGTTCTGAAGTATACCTGAAATTTTCTACTGAATAGTTTTATTAAAATATTTTTAATTTTTATTTTTAAGTAACAAAAACCCGTACTATCAACTACCCCAGACCTTTTCCCTAACATTTTAAATATCAGTAGAATTATACTAAGAAGGTTTTAAAATATGAAGTTTGGTTTCCACACTCCAATTTCAACATAAAGCAAATCTGTTGACTAAATAAAGTCTTCTCATGTGATATTTATAGTTACTGCTAACCGCAGACAGCTATGATGTCTCAAGAAACAGATTTATATTTATGCACACACAGATAATAGGAATATTTCTAATTAAATTATTTCATATTAACTCAAAAGTAGATTTACCCTTCACTTTCAATATTACTGTTTTATATTTCTTTGCTAATTTTAGCTAGACTTAAGATCAAAACTGTGAAAATGAGCAGGTAAATGTGATTAAGAATCACCACAGAATCCCTAGTTCATAATTCATACAACTGATTACATAACAATGTATATATAACTAAATAATATCATAATTATGCTGATATCTTTAAATTATCATGAAACCAGAGTTCCTTGCATCATCATTTTCTAAGATACAACTCTTTTTTTTTATTAAGATACAACTCTTAAAACACTATTCAACCTATCATATTAAATGCAATAGTTATCATCTTAAGTGTACTCTAAGTAATGGTAGAAATCATTTGTTTTCTACATAGTGAAGCCATGATAATGAAAGCTTAAATTCAAACTCACAGAACTTGTGTGTATGAAATGAGAAGATATACAGACACAGGTTAAAACAAATTTAAAGTCTATGTCTTTGAAATTATGTAAGATTCCTTTATTCAAATATGCTTAGGATAAAGGATTGTATTACAATATACAAAATACAAAGATTCTAACAAAAAATAATCTAAATTTCTCCATTTATTTATATTAGCCCCCCTTTGCTCTAGAATAGAGAATTGTGGGCCAATCCCAAACTTCTGACAATTATTTCATCAAGTTCAAAGATGCAACTAAATAACCTTACTCTTCTTTTCCCAAATTACCCTGTACAATATTTTTATTTACATTAATCAAGATAAATTATTCTTTACACTGATTAAGGTAAAGAACTTTCTTCATGGTATATTATATGATTCCCACAACTATTTCTACCTTTTCTGTCATCAGGATGGAGATGGGGGGGTCTACAAAATGATTGATTTTCCTTTTTGAGCACAAAGGAATTTTACTAGTTATATGTGTGCCAGATTGATATTATACAAAATATTGCATGGGGAAATAAGATTTTCCCTATTTTTAAAATGGACCACAAACTTTTGCTTTCTTAGTGCTAACAAAAGAAGAACTTTAAGACTAGAACACAACGGCCTAAAATTCACTTAGTAGTGATTCATATAGTTGTTTATTCATCCCCAAATACTCCTAAGGCAAATATCCAAATGCAATAGCACAGTAACTATGGCTAAGGAAATAAGTTCCAAGTCTAACAATCTGACTCCAGGCTACAAAATTCTCTTGAACAAATGAGACACAGCCCTAGCATAGTTCAAGGAAACACTACATGTGAACACCTTCAGCTATCCATTTTGTCTCTACCACTGCTAAAAGGATGCTAATACTTTATACCTCTGATAAAGGGCGTCATGAGAGGAGCTTATAGACCTTCGATGCTATCTAAGTTAAGGCTACAATCCACACTTTCAACCCTGGAAACTTTACCAAACTGAATCATTTCTGTGGGTCACCAAGAAGACCCTTTATTTTACCCTGAAATCATTAGTGTAGCTTCCAAAGCAAAGACCAGCATCTTGCCAGGGGCCTTGATAACATGCAGAGAGAATTCTCAGAACATTGAAGTCTAAGGCTGTTGTTAATCCTCAGCTATTTTTGAAACTCTGTGTGCGTTAGCTTCACCCACAAAAGACCTAGCAGATTTTCTACAGAACAAACATCGGCAGAGAGAATAATTGTAAGGCCCTTTGCGAAAACAACTGTTATGACTATTTAGAGAGAGCCAGCAAAGTACAAACTTGTCTCCACTTGCTGAGAAACCCAGGAGATGTTCTGTTGAACCTCCCTTACTCACACGGCAGACAAGCCTTGCAGCCTGGCTCATGATAAGTCTTGTCATAATTCAGCTGGAGCCACTGGTAAATATCCACCTGTCTATTACTCATTAATAGAGAGACAGGATGTCAGCTGTTTCCGTGACTTGGAGAAACATGGGCTTTTACCACCTTCTGGCTTACTCTCAAAGTAATATTAGAAACAATAAGGCAGATAAAGATTAAAAAAAAAGACAGGAAGATGCAATGTCAAAAATAAAAATACATCATCATTGTCTGATGGATACAAAGATTACAGCCTCGAACTTGCTATGCAATCAGGAAGGAAGAAGGAGCATACCTGAATAACTTAATGGCGCAGCTTAAACAATTAGAAAATGACCAACAGAATGAACCAAAAATAGGGAGACAGAAGGAAATAATAAAGCTGAAAGCGGAACTCAATGAAGTGGAAAACCAAAAAGCAATCCGAAAGATCAACGAAAGCAGAAGCTGGTTCTTTGAAAAAATAAACAAGATTGATAGACCATTGGCAAAACTCACAAAGAAAGAGAGAGAGAGAAATCTGATAACCCGTATCAGAAATGAAAAGGGGGAGATCACAACAGAAATTGCAGAGATCCAAAGGATAATCAGAGGCTACTTTGAGAAACTTTATGCTACAAAACATGAGAACCTAGAAGAAATGGAAAAATTCTTGGACACTTATAACCTTCCACATTTAAGTAAGGAGGATGTAGCATATCTAAACACTGCCATCACTACTGAGGAAATTGAAACTGTAATCAAACATCTACCAAAAAAGAAAAGCCCAGGCCCAGATGGTTTTCCTAATGAATTTTTTCAAATCTTTCAAGAGGAGCTACTACCAATCCTAGCCAGACTCTTCCATGAAATTGAAAAAAAGGGAACTCTCCCAAACAGCTTTTATGAAGCCAACATTACCTTGATACCAAAACCAGACAGAGATGCTGCCAAAAAAGAAAATTACAGACCAATATCCCTGATGAATGCTGATGCAAAGATCTTCAACAAAATCCTGGCAAATAGGATCCAATGCATCATCAAGAAGATCATACACTACGACCAAGTAGGCTTCATCCCAGGAATGCAAGGATGGTTTAACATCCGTAAATCTATTAACATCATACACAACATCAACAACAAGAAAAATAAAAATCACATGATCATATCAATAGATGCAGAGAAAGCATTTGATAAGGTCCAACACCCATTCTTGATCAAAACTCTCAGCAAGATGGGAATGGAAGGAACCTTTCTCAATCTAGTTGAAGCCATCTACCACAAGCCAATGGCAAATATTATCCTCAATGGAGAAAAACTAAAAGCCTTTCCTCTAAATTCGGGTACAAGACAAGGCTGTCCTCTCTCACCACTCCTCTTCAATATAGTACTGGAAGTTCTTGCTATAGCGATCAGGCAAGAAAAAGATATCAAGGGAATTCAGATAGGAAAGGAAGAAGTCAAACTCTCATTGTTTGCAGATGATATGATACTCTACTTAGAAAACCCTAAAGACTCCACCAAAAAGCTTCTAGAAATAATAGATTCATATAGCAAGGTGGCAGGCTACAAAATCAACCTACAGAAATCAATGGCCTTTTTATACACCAATAATAATAAGGAGGAGATGGAAGTCAGGAAAGCAATCCCATTCACAATAGTGCCACACAAACTCAAATATCTTGGAGTCAACTTGACCAAAGACGTGAAGGACCTATACAAAGAAAACTATAAAGCCCTGCTCCAAGAAATAAGAGAGGACACACGGAAATGGAAACAC
Organism: Suncus etruscus; assembly: GCF_024139225.1. Lineage (NCBI taxonomy): Eukaryota > Metazoa > Chordata > Mammalia > Eulipotyphla > Soricidae > Suncus > Suncus etruscus. The sequence continues at coordinate 97,048,621 of NC_064855.1, read as the reverse complement.
TTACCCTGCTCATGGCTTGGCAGGATTAACATCATTAAAATGGCAATACTCCCCAAAGCATTATACAGATTTAATGCGATCCCCTTAAAAATACCCATGACATTCTTCAAAGAAGTGGATCAAACACTTATGAAGTTCATCTGGAACAATAAACATCCTCGAATAGCTAAAGCACTCCTAGGGAAAAGGAAAATGGGAGGCATTACTTTCCCCAACTTTAAACTGTACTACAAAGCAATAGTTATTAAAACAGCATGGTATTGGAATAAAGACAGACCCTCAGATCAGTGGAATAGGCTTGAGTTCTCAGAGAACATTCCCCAGGCATACAATTACCTAATTTTTGACAAAGGAGCAAGAAATCCTAAGTGGAGCAGAGAAAATCTCTTCAACAAGTGGTGCTGGCAGAACTGGTTAGTGACTTGCAAAAAAGCGAACATAGACCCCCAGTTAACATCATGTACGAAGGTAAAATCCAAATGGATTAAAGACCTTGATATCAGACCAGATACCATAAGGTATATAGAACAACATGTCGGTAAAACACTCCATGACATTGAGACTAAAGGTATCTTCAAGGAGGAAACTGCACTTTCCAAACAAGTGGAAGCAGAGATTAACAGATGGGAATACATTAAACTGAAAAGCTTCTGCACCTCAAAAGAAATAGTGCCCAGGATACAAGAGTCACCCACTGAGTGGGAGAAACTATTCACCCAACATCCTTCAGATAAGGGGCTAATATCCAAAATATACAGGGCACTGACAGAACTTTACAAAAAAAAAAACATCTAATCCCATCAAAAAATGGGGAAAAGAAATGAACAGACACTTTGATAAAAAAGAAATACAAATGGCCAAAAGACACATGAAAAAATGCTCCTCGTCACTAATCATCAGAGAGATGCAAATCAAAACAACGATGAGATACCACCTCACACCACAGAGATTGGCGCACATCACAAAGAATGAGAACAATCAGTGCTGGCGGGGATGTGGAGAGAAAGGAACTCTTATCCACTGCTGGTGGGAATGCCGTCTAGTACAGCCTCTATGGAAAGCGATATGGAGGTTTCTTCAAAAACTGGAAATTGAGCTCCCATTCGACCCAGCTATTCCACTCCTAGGGATATACCCTAGGAGCACAAGAATACAATACAAAAACCCCTTCCTCACACCTATATTTATTGCAGCACTATTCACAATAGCCAGGCTCTGGAAACAACCAAGATGCCCTTCAACAGACGAATGGCTAAAGAAATTATGGTACATATACACAATGGAATATTATGCAGCCGTCAGGAGAGATGAAGTCATGAAATTTTCCTATACATGGATGTACATGGAATCTATCATGCTCAGTGAAATAAGTCAGAGGGAGAGAGAGAGACGCAGAATAGTCTCACTCATCTATGGGTCTTAAGAAAAATAAAAGTCATTTTTGTAACAATCCTCAGAGACAATTAGAGGAGAGCTGGAACACCAGCTCACTCCATGAAGCTCACCACAAGAGTGATGAGCACAGTTATAGAAATAACTACACTGAGAACTACCATAATCAAGTGAATGAATGAGGGAACTGGAAAGCCTGTCTGGAGTACAGGTGGGGGTGGGGTGGGATGGAGGGAGATTTGGGACTTTGGTGGCGGGAATGTTGCACTGGTGAAGAGGGGTGATCTTTATAGGACTGAAACCTTATCACAATCATTTATGTAATCAAGATATCCAAATAAAGAGAAAAAAAAATAAAAAAAAAAAAGAAAAAAAAAGAAAATCTCCCCAAAATTTATTCAATAAAATTTAGTCATTGAAGTGTTACTAATTCCAATTCAAGACATTTTAGAGCCCATGAGAAATCTTTCATGTTTCCTTCAAAAGTGAACTAATCATATTAGTGATACTAGCTCTATTTTGAGAAATTTCAAAGACTATGAAGCTAAGAGTTTAAAAAATAATCTATTTGGAGCCAGAGAGATAGCGTGGATGTAAGGCGTTTGCCTTGCATCCAGAAGGTCGGTGGTTCAAATCCCAGCATCCCATATGGTCCCCTGAGACTGCCAGGAGCGATTTCTGAGCATAGAGTCAGGAGTAACCCCTGAGTGCTGCCGAGTGTGACCCCAAAACCAAAAAAAAAATCAATTTACAGTCATTGATCATTCTGTAAGAAATACCTTCTCTGCATAACTAATTGAAATTAGATTAAAAATATAAACTTAAATTCCATTTTGGGAGGGAAGAAGATTGGGCCACACCCACCATTGCTCAGGGCTTACTTCTGGCTTTGTACTCAGGGATCACTTCTGGTGGTGCTCAGGATAAACTGCATGTAAGGCAAGTGCTTTAACCACTGTTGTGATAATTCTCTCCAGCCCAAATAAATCTAAATTTCTATTATCAAAATAAAAAATAAAAAAATACAAAATATAGGGGCCAGAGAGATAGCATGGAGGTAGGGTGTTTGCCTTGCATGCAGAAGGATGGTGGTTCAAATCTCGGCATCCCAGGTGGTCCCCTGAACCTGCCAGGAGCGATTTCTGAGCATAGAGCCAGGAGTGACCCCTGAGCGCAGTCAGGTGTGACCCAAAAACAAAAAAAAAATTACAAAATATACAATTACTTAATTTGATTTTTTTTGTTTTGTTGTTGTTGTTGTTGTTGTTGTTTTGGGGCCACACCTGGCGGTGCTCAGGGGTTACTCCTGGCTGTCTGCTCAGAAATAGCTCCTGGCAGGCACGGGGGACCATATGGGACACCGGGATTCGAACCAACCACCTTAGGTCCTGGATTGGCTGCTTGCAAGGCAAACACCGCTGTGCTATATCTCCGGGCCCTTAATTTGATATTTAAGAACAAAAGTGAAACTCTACTTGGTCTACTTTAAAGACTAAAATAGCAGTTAATCTGTTTTGGCTACATAAGACATTTGGACTCACTTGCAGGACTCCCAAGTAGTGCTTAGCAGTCCCTGAAGCCCCTTCCTATTATTCTCAGCCAACTGGACAGCAGTTCAATACAGGGGCACAAAGATACAGTACTGTTCAGACCTTACAATCTGCTCAAGCTGGCTGTGACAGAAATTACCCAGGATAACCAGGCAGAGCTCAGAAGGCTCTGGAGTCTAGGGTCACATCTGGTAGTGCTAAGAGACCTGAAATATGCAGAGGAATATCCCTGAGTGCAAAAATAAGGAGAATGTAAAAACTTAACATAGCGAGTAGCCTGAGTCCAAAATGTGGGTTTTTTCTTTAATATTATAAGAGTAAACTATTCAAATAAGCTATTAAACAACTTATTTTAAGAACTCATATATTTTCAAATGCTTACATAATGTCAAGTACTATTCTAGGTATATTTGAAACCTTGTCTAAAATATTTGTTTCTAAAAATAGTTAAAACTGCATATAAGGGGCCGGAGAGATAGCATGGAGGTAGCGTGTTTGCCTTGCATGCAGAAGGACGGTGGTTCGAATCCTGCCATCCCATATGGTCCCCCGAGCCTGCCAGGAGTAACCCCTGAGCGCTGTCGGATGTGACCCAAAAACAAAAACTAAAACAAGAAAAAAAACTGCATTTAAGGAAGCCAGTGCAATAAGTAAGGCATTTGCCTTATATGTAGCAGTTGCTGGTTCAATTCCCTGAACCTGCCAGGAGTGATTACTGGTCACAGAGCCAGAAGTAAGCCTTGAACACTACGAGGTGTAGCACAAAAACAAAATCAAAAAGTATAAAAAATATCAGACACCGGGGTCAGAGCAGTGGCACAAGAGGTAGGGTATCTGTCTTGCACGCGCTAACCTAGGATAGACCACCGTTGGATCCCCCGATGTCCCATATGGTCCCCCAAGCCAGGAGTGATTTCTGAGCGCATAGCCTGGAGTAACCCCTTAGTGTCACTGGGTATGGCCCAAAAACAAACAAAAAAAAAATCAGACACCTAGGAAACAACTAAACTAAGCAGGTGAAAAAATTCTACATTATTTAAAAAACACACACAGAAAAACCTGTCTAGAGTACAGGCGGGGGTTGGGTGGGGAGGAGGGAGATTTTGGACATTGGTGACAGGAATGTTGCACTGGTGATGGGTGGTGTTCTTTACATGACTGAAACCCAAATACAATCATGTATGTAATAAAGTTGGTTAAATAAAAAAAAGAAAGAAAAAAAAAAAAAAAAAAAAAAAAAAAAAAAAAAAGAAAGGAGTTTGTCAAAGGAGATTCAGAATTTTGGCTCTAGGCTAGAAGGTACTGAAGGAAGAAATTCCATAATCTTTCTTTAAATTCTTTTTTCAAATCTTGTGACTCTCATCTTAAGCTGTTTTTACCCTGATCTTTTTCTTTCTTTCTTTTTTTTTTCCTATGAAGAGGCTGAAAGCATTTCATGATGTATATACAGTGGAACAGTTGGAAAGATGTTGGTTTGGGAGCAGGTGGTTGGGCTTAACCTAACTGAATGGTGCTTTGCAAAATTTCAAGGCATGACAATGAATTAGGAAACATTTGGGAATAGTCTGCACTGTACATCTCATCCATCTAGGTTTGGGCTAACACAACAGAAGTGGCTCCCAGTTGTAGAATTTATGCTGCTTTTTTCAAGGAATAGTCTCTGTAGGAAGAAGCTGCTTAGCCAGGACTGTGTGTTTGACTTGCTTTGTCTTTGACTGGGTAGTTTTGTGAAGTATTACTTCTAGACTGAGGCCCCTGATCCACTGTGCTGCCTCTTGTACTCTGTCTGCTGCTACAATAGAATTTCAGTAAAGAAAGAGAGCAGGAGAGAGAATTGCTGAAACTCACCCTTAGCTTCCTGTGCAGTGGAAAGGACAGTTCTAGTGACCTTTTAGAACATTGGTTATAGTCAGTAATAAACACCTATGGGATTGCACCACTACATTTTTATTAGTTTTATGAACAAGTGTCTTGTAACTGACACACCATGTATAATCTGGGACTAAAATGGAAGACGAGAAGCAATTCCAACATTCAAGTGGAAGCTCTTTAATCATAGAACTAAACCCACTATGACATAAATGCTTTGCTTCTCAAACAGAAATCAGCCTCAGTTATATGATCTAAATATTAGTGATGGGGTTTAATAATAACAAAAGATCAAAGCACCTATCAGTTTTAGCAGAAGAAAACTTCCGAGTGTGTAAATCAGTTTGGAGACTTCTTTTTCCTTCATCTTCTGAGATGACCAAACTGCCGAAGCTGAATCATGAAAACCTGCATAGCAAGTTCGAGGCTGTAATCTTTGTATCCATCAGACAATGATGATGTATTTTTATTTTTGACATTGAAACAACTCTCACACTGACAGTGGAAAACTGTGGATCCCAAGTTCATCTGCTCTGGAAATTCACATTTAGACCCAAATCCAACCCAGCTTTGGTCTTGTTCCCAATCACTATGAAAGCTTGACCTATAGCCAGCATCTATCTTTCTAAAACAGTTCCTACCCGTGGTCACTTGTCTCCCTGGCTAAATGTCTTAACTCTGCAGTACAATTTCATGAGCATCAGCCGCATGTCATCTTGGCAATAATTAATGAGTAGGCGTTATTCCACCCTTTGTAAAAATAAAGTAACAGAATCGGAGGCAGGTTAAGTCCTCAAACTAATGCACCTATTACATGGCAGAGCCAAGAATGAAATCAGATCCTTCATTCCCTATCCAATAATTCTTTCCACTGTGAAATATTGTCCCACTGAATACACTTCTTCCTGCTGGCCTGGGGCATGGGGCCCTTTTGGCTGGCACCATCTTCTCATTTTTTTCTATACCTAGAATTCTGTTCCTTTGATGCTTTTATCCTACAGATAATTAATTATGGATCACTACTATGTGCCAAGTGCTTGGTGACCAAACAAACAAGCTGCTTCTCTTTATAGTGGATGGTCTATTCACTAACAAATGTATAATTTTGCATAATGAGGAGTGCTACAAAGGAAAGAGTCCAATGTAAGAAATACAGAGGGCAGAGTTGGGGGAAGTTGGAAAGAAAATTGACTTGGGCAGGGCTGTCAGGAAAGCCTCTCTAAGGAGTTGACAGTCAAGCTAAGACCTGAAAAATGACAAGTCAGCAGCAAGAAGAAAGTGATGGTGCTGGTGGGGTGGGAGTCCATGCCCCAAGGGAAAGCTTGACAGGTATGAGGAATGGGAAAGAAGCCAAAATAACTGCGGGAGGATGGGAAGAGAAGCAAAATGAGGTTGGAAACATAGGCAGATCCAGTTGTGAGGGAGTTCAGATTTGATTTGATTTGCAATTGGGATCCATTGAAGGGCTTCTATGAGGAAAATGATGAGGTCACATGTATTATGTGTTGTGGAGAGTAGAACGGAGCTGGGAACTACTGAAGTCAACAAAGATAGTAAGCAGATGATGGTGCTTAGAATATGATGGTGGCAAATAAATGAAGTTCAGTGCAGATGTATGCCAGGAGTAGAATGATGCACTTGGCAATGGACCAACTTTGAAGAGCAAGAGAAAGAAAAATTTAACTTTCAAATCTTTGGCCTTTACAGTAGGCTCTGAAGGGTCTTTTCTCTGTATTCACTCATTACTAATGAAACTTTGCCAAGCTTCTGAATTAGGAATGGATATAAATTTGCACACTTTAGATATGATCTTCTTCCATTCTAAGATATTATTCCCAGTATGAATGTTTCCAAAGTTGGTACCTCTCTCACAGTTGATACCAAAGGAAAACAGTCACAGAGAACTTAGCTGTGACATTGTCATCACTTGTAGCTCTGGAAATTCAGCCTACGGTAGAAGGCTTCTACTGAGAGTCTCAAGTCAACAAGGTCATGTGCACTGATTGCACAACAAATGGTGTATTTTAACATATTAAATTTGACATGTTTGTATTGAGATTATACCATAAAACTGTCTCAAAACAATAAGGCATTGTATATGCAGAAGAACAATAAATAAAAACTGGAGGACCCAAATTTACCATAAATGAACCACATACTTGACTCTGGAAAACTCATTGCTTTTATATGAAACAATGAGCTAGTGTTTTTAAGGCTCTAAAAGCCACAAAAAGACAAACCAGGGCTGAGGGAGGTGGAGGAGTAGTGGGAAGAGTTGTAATTCAGATGTGTTCAAATATATTGCAGGTCCTATAGTTGGTAATGTATTAAAGATACTATAAGTCACTCAGAATTTTCAAAACAAAGAAAGGTCCATTTGTACTATTCAGGTGATACATACATCTGACAAAAATATTCATCTGTCTTTCAAAGATGCTACTTGAATTTTAATGAGGTGAAATTTAATTCTGCTTTAGATATAAAATCTATGTTACTTGACTGCTTACTTAAGTGTAGAGAAGAGACATACCACCTCCTACTCCCAAATGGTACTTCTATTATTTAATTTTTTTAATTACAATGCGATAAAAATAAACAAATCTTATAGTTCAGAAGAATGAAGCTAGCTCATGTTTGGGTGGGTGACCAGCAGTCACTCTAGGCTGAGTATAACACCTACAAATGAGAAGGTGGTATCTTAGGTAGTCATGGACAGTTGTTAGTCATGGACTCCTCCTCAATTGACCAGAAAGGCTCCTAAGTCAGATTCAGATGAGGAAATAGAATGACCAACCAAAGGCAAACTGAAAAAAAGTTATTTATGCAGTTTACGATAGCAAGAGAACCCCTCACTGTCGCTTGCATATGAGCAGAGACTCAAAGGTAGGCATCGCTGTGGGAAAGATTTCTTTTTTTTTTTTTTTTTTTTGTGGTTTTTGGGTCACACCCAGCAGTGCTCAGGGGTTTTTCCTGGCTCTGTGCTCAGAAACTGCTCCTGGCAGGCACGGGGGACCATATGGGACGCCAGGATTCGAACCGATGACCTTCTGCATGAAAGGTAAACACCTTACCTCCATGCCACCTCTCTTGCTAAATAATAAAGGAAGACTTTGTGTGTCCTGATTAGAGGCTGTTGGAAAGGGATGCTAGAGGTGATGCAGGATACATGATTGGTCAGAGGTATATTTAACTTTGTCTGGTTGGTTCTATTATAATGGAAGTAGAAGGGCAAGAGCTGTTCCTGGTAGTCTAATTAATTCTATTTGTCATTTTAAACTTTGCCTGTTTAAAGTGCTATCAAATAGAATATAGAAATAGTTACGGTCAGAAAAAAAAAGTACAGGAAAATTAATACTCTTTGACCACTAAACTGTGCCCTCACACATGGCAGAAATGTAACTGTTCCACCAATCAACCCTGAACCCGAGACCTCAGCCATAGAAACAACATGGCTCTCCGCCACAGCCCCAGGAACCTTGCTTCTTCAGACCTAGCTGTGTGGGGTTTAGAAATATGGTGCCTGGGATGATCTCACAACTTGTGGGTTTTTATTTTACATTGTGACATAAAGGGCTCTTAATTTCTATTTTAAAAGCCCATACAATAAATATTGCCTTTATACTGGTGTGAAAACTGAGGCTTAGAGAAAGGCTGTGTAACTAAATCCAAATAAATATAAGAATCAGTTTCTGTTTTTGCTTACCTCCTCAATGACTTGTCCTTCCCACGGTTTTCATGTGGCAACTTTCCTACTTTCCTTAAAGATGTATAAGGATGTATTTTAATCTGACTCCACTATAAGGTATAATGGCAGAAACTAAAAAAATAGATATAGTGTTTTAAAATACTCACAGGGTAACTTACCTAACCCATTTTTGGGAAACTGACAAGTAATATTTATAAGGTACATAAGATAATGAAATCCAAATTTATAGGAGTGATACCGTCATAAAGAAAATAGGCAGCAACCTCTGTGTGTGACATTAAGAGGCATACAAGAACCTCAATATCTATTCCTCAACCCTTCTGGGTGAATCCTATGATCCCCCAATAAGAGCTAAATCCCGGTCATTTAAATGATCCTGTGTCAAAATGGAAAAGCCTGCAAAAAAAAAAAAAAGTAACAAAAGATCTAAAACAAAGTACTAAGCTGGATTGCACACTGCAATTTATATTAATTCTCTCTTATCCTATTATAGAATGCCTACCTAGTCACATTTTTTTTGACTCTATATACTGAAGAAACAAACAGTCTGGAATATATTTAATATATATACTTGTATTTAATATTTTATTTGTCCAAGGTAATTTGTATTTTAATAATAGTCATCTGGAAATATACCCTGATAAATTTTGTTCCAATTCTGGTGATATTTTTCAAGCTAATTATAGTAAATATTATGAAAGATGCGTCTTCTCATACCCATAAATCATTATTTGAATCTCTTAAATTCCCTTTTTCAAGTTAGAATATGAGTTTAGTGAACGAATCAAGCTTCATAGGTCAAAAATTCTTAGGAAATTTAAATATAAGCCATTTTTTTCTGCAAGAAGTAGAATTATATGGATTTATTTAGAATTAATAGACATTTCATAAAAATACATTTTTATTGTTTTAGCAATCATGCAACTAGAAATAGCAAATTATCATTACTTCTTAGTCACAGAATGTTTTAGAATTTAGAATTTGGATGTTTTATCCTCCTCATTCATGATCAAACAAAAAATATCTACATCCAATCATTCAATTAGTGCTGAAATAACTCTAATTTCCTGGGAAATATCTCTCCTTCACACACACACACACACACACACACTATATATATATATATATATATATATATATATATATATATATATATATATATATATATATATACATGTATATATATATACATGTATATATATATACCTGGTATATTCTCAGAAATGTATGCCGGTAAAAATAGAACCAACACCACATTTGTTTGAAGACTGGGACCTCAGAACCAAACAGGTAATATAACATTTCCATTTTGTTATTTGTTCAACTTTTCATTGAATATTTACTTAAAATTTTATCACGACTTGGAAGACTTCACCTACAAAAGGCAACTTTGGGTTATATATATTTTGCTTACTCCATGTTTAAATATTGATGCAATTGATAATGAAAACAATACTTATTCATATCCTGCCTATAATGTTCACTAATATAAAGCAAAAGGAAGATATTTATAACTAGGCTAATTAATGTTAGCCTTCACTTTGTCTTTATCAGAGGATCTACAACTGAAAGTAAAAGCACTAGAGCAAGGGTCTCAAACTCGCGGCCCGCGGGCCATTTGCGGCCCTCTGTACAACATTTTGTGGCCCATGGCTGGCCTTCAAATATCACAGTATTTGCGATTATTTGCTTACCGAATAATTGCAATAAAAATCGCATTAGTAAGAAAAAAAATCACATTAAACATTCGCATACCCCAAGCAGTTCCGTTCGGGGTATGCAAATGTTTAATGCAATGTTTTGCGATTTTTTTCTTACTAATGCGATTTTTTATTGCGGATATTCAGTAAGCGAATAATTGCGAATACTTTGCACCTAGCACAGACGTCATTTCTGCTGCTCCTGCCTGCTGTCCCTTGCATTATCACAGGCCTAAGGGAGAGAAGGGAGAGAAGTTTATTACAGAATTAGATTCTGTCATACTTTCATCACGATTTCATCAAAGCCTGCAGTGAAGAAAAAGATTTATGACGAGCACAGACAATTTCAGGAAAAGTGGAAGACGCAGTATTTCTTTGTTGAGCACAGGGGCATCCCCACATGTCTTATTTGCTCAGAGAAAGTTGCAGTACACAAGGAATACAACTTGAAACGCCATTATTCAACTAAACATGCTGAGGAATGTGCAAAACATCAAGGAAATGAGAGAGCCAAGCGGGTTGCCAGTCTTAAAGGATGTCTAATGAGGAAACAAAATTTCTTCAAGAGAGCAACCAAAGAGAAGGTTGCATCAGTCGAAGCTAGTTACATGGTTAGTGAGATGACTGCTAAGGCAGGGAAACCATTCACAGAAGGAGAGTTTGTTAAAAAAAAAAAAATGCATGTTACAGGCTGCAAGTATTATCTGTCTGGGAAAGAAAGGTCAGTTTAGCAAAATCAGCCTTTCTGCCAATACTGTGGCAGAGTGCATTTCTGACATGTCAAGTGACATTTATCATCAACTTGTGAGAAAGCCAACTGTTTTGATGCATACTCAGTTGCCCTTGACGAGGGCACAGACATAATAGACACTGCACAGCTCACAATTTATATCCGTGGTGTTGATTGCAATTTTGAATTGACTGAGGAGCTGCTCACAATAATTCTAATGCACGGCCAGACCACCGCTAATGAGATATTTCAGCATCTGTGTGATGCCATTGAGAATGCAGGTTTGCCATGGAAGAAGTTTGTTGGAATAATAACCGATGAAGCGCCATCAATGACAGGAAGGAAAAATGGACTGGTGGCACTTGTTCAAAAAAAAAACTTGAAGAGGAGGGTGTAGAGAAGGCCATTGCTCTTCACTGCATTATCCACCAGTAGGCCCTTTGCAGTAAATGCTTGCCGTGTGACAAATGTGATGTCTGTTGTTGTGAAATGCATCAACCAAATCAGATACAGGGGCTTAAAGCACAGAAGGTTCTGTGCTTTTTTAGAGGAAATGGAGCCAGAATATGAAGATGTTCTCTATTTCACCAAGATAAGTTGGCTCAGCAGGAGAAATGTCCTAATAAGATTTTTTTGAGTTGAGAAAAGAAGTGAAAGCCTTCATGGAGAAGGATGGGAATGCTGTTTCTGAATTGAGTGATCACAAATGGCTCATGGACTTAGCTTTTCTTGTTGACATCACACATAAGCTGAATGTACTAAACAAGATGTTACAAGGCCCGGGGCAGCTTATCAGTGCTGCCTATGACAACGTGAGAGCATTCTCCACAAAACTTGTGTTATGGAAATCCCAGCTCTCTCAGACAAACCTTTGCCATTTCCCAGCATGCAAGGAACTTGTGGATGCAGGCATACCATTCAGTGCTGAGAAGTATGTTGATGCTATTTTTAAGCTAGAGAAGGAATTTGATCACAGATTTGCAGACTTTTAAAAGCACAGAGCCACTTTCCAAATTTTTGTGAACCCCTTTTCCTTAGATGTGCAAGATGCCCCTCCTGTGCTTCAAATGGAGCTCATTGACCTGCAATGCAACTCTGATCTCAAAGTCAAATTCAGGGAGATTAGTGGAAAAACAGACATGCATGGGCAATTTTGGAGAGAATTGCCCCCCAGCTTCTCTGAGCTTTCCTGAATGTTCAAGCGCACCATGTGTCTTTTTGGGAGCACATATTTGTGTGAAAAGTTATTCTCCACATTGAACTTTAATAAGTCAAAGTACAGGTCTAGACTTAATGATGATCATCTTCAAGCCATACTGAGAGTCTCAACTGCTTCCTCTATAAAGCCAAATGTGGTTCAGATTCGTGAGAAGAAGTGCTGTCAAGTCTCTGGCAGCAAGGAATAGGCAAAAGATGCCATGTTCAGAAGAACTGTTCATGATCTTCACTCAGTGTTCTATTCATGTTCAGAAGAAATAATTAAAACTGTTAATAATGACGTTTGAGGATTTTGTTTTTGTGAAATCCCTTATGCAGCCCTGCCTCACCCCGACTTTGCCTCCTGCGGCCCCCAGGTAAATTGAGTTTGAGACCCCTGCACTAGAGAAATGGAAAGAAATAAATGAAAGACAGGGAAAAAGAAGAATGAAAGCACCTGTCTGAAAGTGACTTCCCTTACAATCTTACGGCATAAGCACAATAGTAAGACAAAAAAAAATTAAGAACAACCTTTTTACCTCTCTCAAATATATTCTTCAGTCATTTGCACAATGACAGGTAAAGAAATTTTGTTTTCTTCATACATTCTCCACTCCTGACATCTCAATACTTTCTGTGAGTTTTTGGTTCATCAAATATCTTCAAAGTTGATTTAAATGAAATTCACATTTGCCCACTGAGAATAGGACTGATATCATCAACTGTTTTAACAAAGGCTATGAAATTTGAGACAGACTGTGGGAAAAAATCTTGGCTCAATGGATAGTACTATATTTCTGTTTCTCTTCTGGGCCAGACTGTCAGAGAGATAAGTCCTGAATTCACATAAGTTATTTTCTCCTGCCCTGGCTGTACAGTGCATGGCAGATGGCCGAGTATGGACTAATGTTCTTTAGTAACTTAAGTGTGGGATGGAACCAAAGCCAAGTTATTATCTTCACTTTTTTTTCTTGATCATATCAACAGTCTTGAAACTTATAACCCCATTACTAAACAGTGAAATGTCTTTTTTAAGAAATCTTGGGTTATTTTCAAGTAACAAACCAGGGAGATACTATAATATATATGTTTAAGTTACAAAGAAGATTTTATAAGAACTGAGATTTTGGTAAGTTAGTATATATTTTCTACACAGTTATTTTTCTTTCTTCATAAAATATTTCTTCATACCTCCTACCTACCAAATACTGTGAACCATTTTATATATTTTATATATGTAAAGAAATAGTTATAACCAATATAGTAGATGATACCTAATCACTTCTCCCTTTTCTTGAAGCAATCACCACTTTAAATTGATCACATGTTTTCATTGTTTTTCTTCATATATATAAACAATTTTCTATTTTATTTTGCTAGTTTTTTATTTTATATAAGAAATGTATGCATTATTTTTTCATTCATTTCATATTTTTAAAGTCATTGATGCTGGCTGTAGAGGTAGTAAGGCACTTGCCTTGCACAGAGCTGAAGCAAGTTATATACCCAACACCACAGATGGTCCCTCAAATTCTGCCAGAACTGATTTCTGGATGTAGAAACAGGAGTAAACCTCTGAGCACAGCTGGATGTGACTCAAAAACAAATAAAAAATTTTAAAGAGGAACGGAGAGATAGCATGGAGGTAAGGTGTTTGCCTTGCATGCAGAAGGACAGTGGTTCAAATCCAGGCATCCTATATGGTCCCCCAAGCCTGCCAGGAGCGATTTCTAAGTGTAGAGCCAGAAGTGACCCCTGAGTGCTGCCAGGTGTGACTCAAAACAAAAATTTTTTCGCAGTCATCATTATTGATACTTATAATTTTCATTTATGTGTTTATATACTATAATTAATGTTTGTTTTTATGGTCTTAAGTCTATAGACCTATACTATTCATATGAAGATTTTTTTAAATGTTTCATGATGTTTGTGTGCAGGAATTCATCCAAGCCACTCATAAAAGAGTCCCAAATTCTACCCTTACTAAAAAGCCCTATCTGTTTGACATAAGACTTATCACTTGTCTCCAGCAATAAATGAGGTTTTCATTTATAGCCTTCTCAATGACTAGAAGTTTCTAACCTTTCATTTTTTCCAAATGTCAACTAGCATATGAAAATACTATTTACTATAGCCAAAATCAACCCAGGTGCCTGACAACAGATGGATGACTAAAGAAACTGGTATATCTACACAATGGAATTCTATGCAGTTGTTAGGAAAAATGATGTCATAAAATTTACCTATACTTGATGGACATGGAGATTATTATATTGAATGAATGAGTCAGAGGGAAAGAGACAGACACAGAATAGTCTAACTCATCTGTGGTATATAAGAAACATGAAAGTATGGTAGAGTACTAACTACACTGACAATTATCATGGCAATGATAGTAATAGAGAGAAGTAGAATGTTGTCCCGAAGATAGGTGGGGGTAAGGGGAGGGAAATGGAAGACATTGGTTGTGGGAAAGTTACACTGATGAAGGGGTGGTGTACATTCAATGACTGCAGCCCAACTATAAACATTTCTGTAATCATGGTGCTTAAATAAAAATATTATTAAAATCCAAAAATATGTTGCATTTTTATTGATTATTGAAATGATACAATCTTTTAATGTTAGAGTCAAACATACTTTTTATAATAAAAACTTTTTAAATACCTTTTCTACCTTATCTACCTTACAATTAAGTAAATTCTTGTCTTATACTTATTTTTTAAATAATTTTTATTTTGACCAAAGTGGATTACAAATCATTCACAGTAGTATTTTAGGTACATAGTGACATTGAAACAGGGGCACTCCCACCACCAATGTTGTCCTCTCTCTACTCCTGTTCTTAGCATGCATCCCATATTCCCCTTCTTTTCCCCCCAGGTTGCTAGTATAAGTGGTACCCTCTATGTCTAGCTTGTTATAGATTGGGTATCGATTCTGTTGTCATTGGCGGTGGATTTGCTGTTTAAGTCTGATCATTTTTTATTTCTACTCAATGTTCATACAACTGTTTGGTCTTGGTACCCTCCATTATTTCCCCCTCGATGTATGAGGCAGAACAAGATGGTTCAAGTTGTGTGGTTCTGTTTGAGGGAAAGAAAAAAAAAGGGCAAAAATAAAACAAGCAAAAAATGGGAGAAGTCCTTCTAGAGGCTATAAATATCAATTTAAGAGAAGAAAGGGAAAAAGGAAGAAAAACATAACAACAATCAAAAAATCAAACAAACAAAACAAAAAATAAAATTAAAACAAAAAAATAAAAACTAAGCAAAGCAAAAACAAACAACAACAATAACAAAAATTAATTTGTGCTTCCCTCTTTTTTGTTGGTTTTTTTTTGTTTGTTTTTGCATAGGCACAGTAAATATGGGGGAGATTAGAAAGGGAATTCCCTTGGCCTAAGAAGTATACTGTCATAGGAATAACTCTTGGCTCTGTAGATGCTCTTTTACTCTCCCCTAGGTCCTTTTGTGGTGTCTGGAAACTTTCTGCTCAGTTATGGATGATAAAATCAAGCCTCTGTAACTAGAGATTTTAGTATTTGCACAGGTGATAGGATGGAGTCTTTCTTTATGGTTCTAGAAGTTCTGTTCCATCACTGTTGTTTTAATCAGTCTTCTGTAGTTGGTGGTCTTGGTTTTTGGACTGATTCTAGGATGAAACCTAGGTTAGTCTTTATTATGTTTCCAGAAGTTCTGCTCAGTTGCAGTTGTCACAGTCAGACCTCTGGAATTAGAGATCTTGGCTGTCGTACAGATCATAGGCCAAAAACCAGACTAGGGTTTTTTTTTTTTTCTTGGTCCCAGGATAAGTTCTGCCCAGTCATGGTTGTCACAGTCAGTCTTCTGTAGTTAGCGATCTTGGCTGTTGCACAGATCAAAGGATGACGTATATTCTAATTTCATCTTATCGTTAGGTAGTGACATAAGACAACCTGCTCTTAGATCAAGTTGTTGCTATTTCCTTATTGTCAGAATGTCATATCAAAACTGACACATGTTGGTATTATGTGATGAATTATTATGAATGTCCCAGGGGGAGTTCGATTCCTGGAGTTGTTACAGAGAACTGTGTTGGTTCTCTGTCTGAGAACTAGGGTTTGGGGTTAGGTCGCTGCCTAATCACATGGAGTCTAAGTTGGGGGCCACATTTTTCTTATACTTCTTGATTGTTCATCATTTTTACAGTACACTGTGGAGAAAATTGGCTGTTTTCCTGGGGGTGATGGTGCAGCCTGCAGTCTGTTCATGTTCATTCAATCCAGGATGGATGGGTCGGCAGCAAGGGGCATCACACAAGAAATAAGTAGACTGAGTCGTGATAAAAGTTGTAAAAAGGACAGGGGGTTGAGCAGCCTCTAGGATCTAGCTCTCTTCTACTTTGCTCTTCTCGCTATTCTTTTTTGCTTCTCCCCTGAGCTGTTTATCTTAGCCAGAATTTAATATAAATCACCTGAGGAGCAGGGTTAATGTAATTAAGGATACTTGTACTAATTAACTCTGAAAGATAAAATGAGAAAAAAAAAAGTAAAAAGTAATTTTACATGTGTTTATAATTTTACAGATTGCAACAATTACTCCTCTTCTATTTGTTAAAAAAAAAAAAAAGACCCGTGGAATGGAGAGATATCAGATAGTAATCTGCTGGCAAAGTAATCTGTTAGTGAAGAGCAATCAGGGATATGATGATCTCCTGTGGCTGCTTATTGGCATCACCAATTAAAGATCCACTCAGGAAGCCTATTTGTGTGGTCAGTTTGGTAGCAAGTAGAGATTCTCTCTCTTAGAACAATCTGAAAAGGTACAAGAAAAGAATACTCCAAGGCCACAAGGAAGGTGTTAGAGGAATAGAGAAAAAGGTTTTGCTTACAACATGGATAGACATGCACACTTTCACACATATATGGTTGATCAGTGTCCTTGATAGGCTGCTGATGGTTAAGGGGGCCTTTGGCAGAAGGGTGGTGGGCATTGGCATCTGGGACACTATTCTAAGTCGTCAGCTCATTTCCCTTCACTGCCTGGTTCTTTCCCACTTGAGGGGCTTTAACTGGTTGAAACTAAAGTTGAATTGGTGGAACCTATGTCCATTGGGAGCAAAGTAGCTGCCTTTCACTGCTATCCTTGCTGACTCAGCTACATTAGTAGCTTCTGTATCTTTCTCTCCTTTCATGATATCAAACTCCACAGTCTCCCCATTTCCAATCCTGTGCAAAAATTTCCTGGTGTTATTTCTCTTAATAGCAGTCCAGTGAACAAGACATCCTGTTTAGTGTCATTTCTGTTAACGAATCTGTAACCATTCCAAACATTGAACCACTTGACAGTACCTAAGACTTGAGTTGCCCAAGCTGGTTTATCAGTCTCTGTATCACTCATCCTGTTGGATCTAGTACCAACCCTGGGAGCATCTTTTGAGTGAAAAATCTTTACTATTATATTTTGCACACATTTTTTAGGCATCATTAATGCATTTTGCTTTTCCTACTGGATCTACTACTGCTTTAGGAAAGTTTTTTGAGTAAGCACCTTTCCCTTCTTGGGGCATGTGCATAAAGAAATTTTAATGGATATGCCACATTAATTCATCTTTAAAAAATATTGGTAAATACTGCTAGAAAAACATAAGACAAATCAGAAGGGGTTAATGTAAGTTAATATAGTATAGTCAGTGTAGCAAGAGGGGGGGGGTGATCTGGCAATACTGTTTTATTATTTGCTCAGTATGCCAAGAAATTTGTTACCCTACTCATTGTTTTAAAGTTTTCATGCCCCATGTTCAGACGCCACTCTATGGGGGACTTTGGCTTGATGGCTTCTCAGGGGTGATATCTGCCACCTGCAGCCTTCTTTTAGCCACCTCTAGTTCACAGTATTCGCCATGTTTGTGCTGACCCTGGTATGGATGGGTCAGCAGCAGGGGTGTCATAAAAGGAAGAAATAGACCAAGTCATGAGAGTAGGTGCAAAAAAGTCTAGGAGGTCAAGCAGCCTCTAAGATCTAGTTGTATTCTTTGAGCTTGCTGTTCTCACTGTTCTTTTTTGCTTTTTCCCTGGGCTGTTTTTCTTAGCCAGAATTTAATGTAAATCACCTGAGAAACAGGGTTGACATAATTAAGAGTACCTGTGCTATTTAACTCAGAAAAAGAAAAAGGATAAAGGAAAATGTAATTTTACAGGTGTCTATAATTTTACAGATGGCAACCGTACTATAAGATCACAATATCTTCTATAATCTTATTGAACCATTTATATCATATCAAGAAGTGTTCACTTTGATAATTTATCAATTATTCTACTTTTGGTTTAAATTTCTGGTAATAAGTTCCTTTCCCAAATGCCTCAATGTTGTCTCCTGAAATTTTATGCTTTGCTTCTCACATTAAAAGTTCTAATTTGCTGAAATGAATTCACTGGCATTGCCTAATGCTATCAGTTTACATAATCAGGGTTACCTAAAGTAGGAAATCAACATTGATATAATACTAAACTACAGACATTACTAAGAGTTCAGGTTTTCCTTTAAGATTCTTTTGGAGATGGTTGAGCATTCAATCCAAAATCCCACATTTATTGTTGTATCTTCTTAAACTACCAAATGTGTGGCATGCCTATTCTTTCCTTATCTTTATACTGTCTACAAAGTAACTGATAAGATCTCAGAATATTTCATTTTTTATATTCTCTGGTGTTTTATTAGAATGGGATTATGTACTTTTGGTAAGAATGTCGCAGACATGTAAATATTAATTAGGAATGGGGGTCAAGATGGTTTGATAAGGAGAACTTATATCTGCAGCTTCCTGCTCTCAAGTAAAAATATGCATCAAAAATTGAATTTATCTATTTAAAAACAATTTGAAACCCTAATAAGCAAAGTCTTCACAGCAAGTATAAAGAACAGCAACCAGTGGAATTGGATACATAAATTCTTGCAAAAGAAGAAGAAGAAGAAGAAGAAGAAGAAGAAGAAGAAGAAGAAGAGGAGGAGGAGGAGGAGGAGGAGGAGGAGGAGGAGAAGAAGAAGAAGAAGAAAGAAAGAAAGAAAGAAAGAAAGAAAGAAAGAAAGAAAGAAAGAAAGAAAGAAAGAAAGAAAGAAAGAAAGAAAGAAAGAAAGAAAGAAAGAAAGAAAGAAAGAAAGAAAGAAGAAAGAAAGAGAGAGAGAGAAAGAAAGAAAGAAAGAAAGAAAGAAAGAAAGAAAGAAAGAAAGAAAGAAAGAAAGAAAAAAAGAAAGAGAAAGAAAGAAAGAAAGAAAGAAAGAAAGAAAGAAAGAAAGAAAGAAAGAAAGA
Source organism: Suncus etruscus (assembly GCF_024139225.1). NCBI lineage: Eukaryota > Metazoa > Chordata > Mammalia > Eulipotyphla > Soricidae > Suncus > Suncus etruscus. The sequence continues at coordinate 97,029,187 of NC_064855.1, read as the reverse complement.
AAGAGAGAAAGAAAGAAAAGAAAGAGAGAGAGAAAGAAAGAAAGAAAGAAAGAGAGAGAAGGAAAGAAAGAAAGAAAGAAAGAAAGAAGAAAGAAGAAAGAAAGAAAGAAAGAAAGAAAGAAAGAAAGAAAGAAAGAAAGAAAGAAAGAAAGAAAGAAAGAAAGAAAGAAAGAAAGAAAGAAAGAAAGAAAGAAAGAAAGAAAGAAAGAAAGAAAGAAAGAAAGAAAGAAAGAAAGAAAAAGAAAGAAAGAAAGAACCCCCATCACCAGCAACAAACCACAGGGAGGAAGAAATTGCTAAGAAGTAGAATTTTGCTCGGGGGAATCAAGGGTGTTATGCTGAACACTCAACATCCAAACTATTGCCCTTACTTAAAGGCCTAGAATGTTCTATATGGTTTAAACAAAGAGAGAGCCATGAACTACAACCATCTCTCTCCTAACCTTACTGATAGATTTCACATTGAATTTCAGTCTCCACAGAACCGATCCTGAGGGGGAAATCCCTAAAGAATGTTCCACCCATTCCTAGAAAATACCTGAACTAACTGGAGGCTGAGAAATTCTTACGAAGATTGATTGTGTCTAGGAAGTATAGTCTCAGCTTCTTGCAGTCTACATTTGACTACCATCAAGACACACCCCTAGAATCAGAAAGCAGCCCGTGAACCTCCAAAACATAGATAGTTAGCAAGGAGCATCCAACAGTCTTCCTTTATTTCTCTGCCAGTTCCTGAAGGCATGCTCTGGGGCCTGAATTTCTCTTAAGACCACCCACAAACAGCTTTCCCCAATATAACTAGGTCTACATCTTCTCAGTAGCTTAGTGGTTGCCATGGACTGACAGCCTTGAACTAAGAGGTAACTCATGCAGATGTTTCTGTACACTCAAAATATTACAGACATCAAGTAGACTCCCAATCCTGCTAGAACTTGGTAACCATTGGCACACTTCCGACTATATTCAAGTTTGTTCAAACTTGGCATGTATAAGCTCCCAAGTACCTGCAAATTTAAATTCCTGATCCCTACCATAGTCTGCTCAAATTTGGTGCAGAGGTATCCCAAGAACCTACATTTTAAACCTTGTGTTGCAGTTTCAGGTCTATTCAAAATTGATATCACTGAATTTATCAAGTCATACAACTCTGTCTACAGAATGCTACCAAAGTCCACTCAACCTTGGTTCTACTGTTGCTGCTTCACACACATTAACAAATCTAGTCACCACACTGGTCTCTTACTGTTATAGTTACTCTCAGGTACTCTCCAGTGTGGTTACGTTTGATACCACAGCCACTGCTGATAACTAGTAACTGAACTCTATGTCAGCATCAAGGCCACTCAATACCCATGCTAGATCCACCACAGGACATTTATGACTGCAATCTCCTGGTAGTTTTTCAGATACAGTGACAGCCTCTGAGAATCAGCCACTCTCTGGCACTTGTACTCATACTAGAACTGTCCAGGCCCACCTGCCCACAGAACTCTCCCCTGATCCTAGTGTAGCACCAGGTATAAGGAAACAGAAATTCACTTATGGATAAAGTCAAATGCTTTGGAAGAATCCTAAGTACATTGAAGCTATGTATGCTCCCTGATAAAGACTCCAAAGCAATATCCCTAATGATGATTGATGATATACAGAAATCAATAAAAGAAGAAATTAACAAAGCTAGAGAAAGTATGGGGTGTGTTGGAGTAACTGGTTCTCATTCTATTTAGGATAATTCTTCTTTAATGGTGCTTGTCACTCATGGACTGGAAGTACCTCTGGATAGACCTATTACTCTACCTGTTCTCCATCCAAGGGGTTGATCTTTCTCTTCCCAATAAAGACCTCGAATCTCAGGAGAAGTTGGTCATGGTTTTGTTTTCCACAACTAGTCTATCTGCCTGTTGGTATCTTTTGCTAGTGAGCAGAAAGCTTGTGGTGGAATTTTCCTAAACCTGTTTTATTCTCTTCTATCTTGTGTGGATTATTTCCTGTGTCAGTACTTGCTTCCAGACCCATGCTCCCCAATCCTTGGGATTGGGGCATGAATCTTCTGCTTCAGGGATCAAAGCAGAGATGAGAAAAATCCATTATTTTTAAATAAATATGGTAGGTAAATTAACATATATAAGAAAGGATACAAAGAATAAAGTGTAGGGTGACAGAAGCCAAAAATTAAATTAGTGAGCCTAAGGGTCAGATAGAGGAAAACAAAACTGGGAAAATCAAAACCATGTGTTATTGGAGTATAGGCAGGTGCATAGACTAATGAAAAATAATTTAAATCTCAGAAATAAAGCCTCACACATATAAACAGTTTGCTTATGTCAAAGAAAAGTAGAGATAGGAAAGTCTATAAAAAATGGTGCTGGAAAAACAGGACAGCCACCTGCACAAGAATGAAATTGGGTGACTATCGCACCATGTACAAAAGTTAAAATAAAAATTGATAAATGGATAAAATGTTTTACCTAAAACCAAAATATACATTAACAGAAAATAAAAGCAAAAGACATTATGACAGCAGCTTCAGTGGTGTCTTCAAAGGTTCCAAATTTAGTTTTCCATCTTCCCCTTTACATTAAAAAGCAAAACTAGGCAAAAGCTGGCTCCCTGTGTGTGACACCAGGCGGGGAAAATCCGCGAAAGTACACCGGCCCAGTGGGGCTCAGCTGTGAAAGACTGTGAGTGTGACCTGTCTATGTCTGTCTACTGTCCTCTTGCGTGAAACTCTTGCGAGTGGGGCAAAAAGAGCCTCCAGAAACCTCGCTCGCCCAGACGCCATTTTCAGGGAGGGACTTCAGAGCATAAAAACCGGCTATCCTTTGCAAAAGCTGGCTCCCTGTGTGTGACACCAGGCGGGGAAAATCGCGAAAGTACACCGGCCCAGTGGGGATCAGCTGTGAAAGACTGTGAGTGCTACGCGGCCGTGCACTCTTTCTAAGGAAAGAACTCCATTGCAACAAGAAGGAAAAATCACACTAAGAACGGCGCTATATCACAGAAGCAAACATTTCTCTCTGGACTGTCTTCTCTGTTACATGCTCGGGCCTAAGAGTTGACCCAGTGTGAGGCTTCATCCACGGAGGACTCCCCTCCCTTAGAGGCAAGTCAGCCCATCCAGAAAGGGAGGAGCCAGAGGAGTGTGCTGCCTACATCATATAGACAATGAATACCACTACAACACGTAGAAAAACCCACAATACAAATGTGACAATGGGGAAACAGCGCAGGCCAGCATCAGACATAGAGAATGAAGATGACAATTCTGAGGACCAGATAATGACTGAACAACTAATCAACCTCTCAGATAAGGACTTTAGACTAGCAATATGGAAGGTGCTCAACAGACTCCAAGAAACCATGGATCGAGTTGAACAGAACACTAATAAGAACCAAGAAAATATGAAGGCAGAAATGACAAAACTCCAAACTAAAATAACATGTCAACTAACAGGCCTGAAAAACTCAGTAAACGAAGTGAATGACAAAATGGATAAGCTCTGGGACAGGGTATCAGAAGCTGAGAATAGACTTGGTGCTGTGGAAGATGAGATACATAACAATTCCATACAGCAGGAGAGATTGGACAAAAAACTTAAAGCAAATGAGCAGACAATGGAAAAATTAGTCAAAGAATGGGAACAGACGAAAATAGAAGTCTATGATAAGATCAACAGAAACAACTTAAGAATCATTGGAGTCCCAGAGACCCAGGAAGAAAATTTCCAGGAAGAATCAATGGTCAAGAACATCATTAAAGAGAAACTTCCAGAGCTAAAGAATATATGTGATCAAATCCTGCATGCCCGAAGAGTACCAACCAAAAGAGACCCCAGAAAAACCACCCCAAGACACATCCTAGTCACAATGACAAATCCCACAGATAGAGACAGAATTCTGAAAACAGCAAGATCAAAAGGGGAAATCATGTTCAAGCAAGCTTCCCTGAGATTTACAGCAGACCTGTCACCAGAAACGCTCAATGCCAGAAAGCAGTGGTGGGATATTGTGACAAGACTGAATGAAATGAATGCTTCACCCAGAATACTATACCCAGCAAAACTCACTTTCCGGTTTGATGGAAGAATACATGGTTTCACAGACAAAAAACAGCTCAGAAACTTCACAGACACAAAACCAGTCTTAAGAGAAAAACTGAAAGACCTAATCTAAGACAAGACTACCCAAAAGACACACCAAATTTTGAAATAAAGATGGCGTTAAATCCCAGGACAATTCTTTCTCTCAACGTCAATGGACTAAATGCACCAGTTAAGAGACACAGAGTGGCTAAATGGATCAAAAAACTCAATCCAACCTTCTGCTGCCTACAAGAAACGCACCTGAATAGTCAGAACAAACATAGACTCAAAATAAAAGGCTGGAGAAAAGTTATCCAAGCAAACAACACCCATAAAAAAGCTGGAGTGGCCATACTAATATCAGATAATGCAAACTTTATACTCAGGAAGGTTGTAAGGGACAAAGACGGACATTTTATATTAATCAAGGGGTACGTAGAGCAGGAAGAATTCACTCTCCTAAACATATATGCACCGAATGAGGGGCCAGCAAAATATTTAATACAACTGCTGACAAATCTGAAAAATAATATCAACAACAACACAATAATTGTGGGGGACCTAAACACGGCTTTGTCAACACTGGACAGGTCAACCAGACTGAAACCCAACAAGAATATACTAGACCTGAGGAGAGAAATGGAAGAAAGAGGCCTAGTGGATATATATAGGACACTCCATCCCCAGAAACCTGGATACACATTCTTCTCCAATGTACATGGGACATTCTCCAGGATAGACTACATGCTGGCACATAAAACATACCTCCATAAGATCAAGAGGATAGAAATTTTGCAGATTACCTTCGCTGACCACAAGGCTCTGAAATTATTTGTGAACTCCAAAGGGACTCAGAAGAAACACTTTAACACCTGGAAGTTAAACAGCCTCATGCTCAATAACCAGTGGGTCCGAGATGAAATCAAGGAGGAAATAAAAAGGTTCCTGGAAACAAATGACAATAAAGACACAAACTCTCAGAACTTATGGGACACAGCAAAAGCAGTACTGAGAGGAAAATTTATAGCTTTGCAAGCACACATCAGGAAGGAAGAAGGAGCTTACCTGAGTAGCTTAATGACACAGCTAATAGAACTAGAAAATGCTCAACAAAAGGACCCAAGAACAGGAAGACAGAAGGAAATAACAAAGCTGAGAGCAGAAATCAACGAAGTGGAAACTCAAAAAACAATCCGAAAGATCAACGAAAGCAGAAGTTGGTTCTTTGAAAAAATAAACAAGATTGATAGACCACTGGCAAACCTAACAAAGAAAGAGAGAGAGAGAAACTTGATAACTCGTATCAGGAATGAAAAAGGAGAGATCACTACTGATATGACAGAGATTCAAAGGGTAATCAGAAACTACTTTGAAAAACTCTACGCCACTAAAAATGAGAACCTGGAAGAAATGGATAAATTCTTGGACTCTTATAATCTTCCACGGTTGAAGGAAGAGGATGTAGCATATCTAAACACCCCCATCACCATTGATGAAATTAAAACAGTAATCAAATGTCTGCCGAAAAACAAAAGCCCAGGTCCAGATGGATTCACTAATGAATTCTATCAAACTTTCCAAGAGGAACTACTGCCAATCTTGGCAAGACTCTTTCATGAAATTGAACAAACAGAAACACTTCCAAATAGCTTTTATGAAGCCAACATCACCTTGATACCTAAACCAGACAGAGACGCTACCAAAAAAGAAAATTACAGACCAATATCACTGATGAATGCAGATGCAAAGATCCTCAACAAAATCCTGGCAAATAGGATTCAATGCCTCATTAAGAAGATCATCCACTACGATCAAGTAGGTTTCATCCCAGGAATGCAAGGCTGGTTTAACATCCGTAAATCTATCAACATAATACACAACATCAATAACAAGAAAAATAAAAACCACATGATCATATCAATAGATGCAGAGAAAGCATTTGATAAGGTCCAACACCCATTCTTGATCAAAACTCTCAGCAAGATGGGAATGGAGGGAACCTTTCTCAATATAGTGAAGGCCATCTACCACAAGCCAGTGGCAAATATTATCCTCAATGGAGAAAAACTGAAAGCCTTCCCTCTAAATTCTGGCACAAGACAAGGCTGTCCTCTCTCACCACTCCTATTCAACATAGCACTGGAAGTACTTGCTATAGCGATTAGGCAAGAAAAGGATATCAAGGGAATCCAGATAGGAAAGGAAGAAGTCAAGCTCTCACTGTTTGCAGATGACATGATACTCTACTTAGAAAACCCTAAAGACTCTATCAAAAAGCTTCTAGAAACAATAGACTCATATAGCAAGGTGGCAGGCTACAAAATTAACACACAAAAATCAATGGCCTTTCTATACACCAACAGTAATAAAGAAGAAATGGACATTAAGAAAACAACCCCATTCACAATAGTACCACACAAACTCAAATATCTTGGAATCAACTTGACTAAATATGTGAAGGACCTATACAAAGAAAACTATAAAACTCTGCTCCAAGAAATAAGAGAGGACACACGGAAATGGAAACACATACCCTGCTCATGGATTGGCAGGATTAACATCATCAAAATGTCAATACTCCCCAAGGCATTATACAGATTTAATGCCATCCCTCTAAAGATACCCATGACATTCTTCAAAGAAGTGGATCAGACACTTTTGAAATTCATTTGGAACAATAAACACCCCCGAATAGCTAAAGCTATCATTGGGAAAAAGAATATGGGAGGAATTACTTTTCCCAACTTTAAACTGTACTACAAAGCAACAGTTATCAAAACAGCATGGTATTGGAATAAGGATAGGTCCTCAGATCAGTGGAATAGGCTTGAATACTCAGAAAATGTTCCCCAGAGATACAACCATCTAATTTTTGATAAAGGAGCAGGAAATCCTAAATGGAGCAGGGAAAGCCTCTTCAACAAGTGGTGTTGGCACAATTGGATAGCCACTTGCAAAAAATTAAACTTAGACCCCCAGCTAACATCATGTACAAAGGTAAAATCCAAATGGATTAAAGACCTCGATATCAGCCCCAAAACCATAAGATATATAGAACAGCACATAGGCAAAACACTCCAGGACATTACAGGCATCTTCAAGGAGGAAACTGCACTCTCCAAGCAAGTGAAAGCAGAGATTAACAGATGGGAATATATTAAGCTGAGAAGCTTCTGCACCTCAAAGGAAATAGTGCCCAGGATACAAGAGCCACCCACTGAGTGGGAGAAACTATTCACCCAATACCCATCAGATAAGGGGCTAATCTCCAAAATATACAAGGCACTGACAGAACTTTACAAGAAAAAAACATCTAACCCCATCAAAAAATGGGGAGAAGAAATGAACAGACACTTTGACAAAGAAGAAATACGCATGGCCAAAAGACACATGAAAAAATGTTCCACATCACTAATCATCAGGGAGATGCAAATCAAAACAACGATGAGATACCACCTCACACCCCAGAGAATGGCACACATCACAAAGAATGAGAATAAACAGTGTTGGCGGGGATGTGGAGAGAAAGGAACTCTTATCCACTGCTGGTGGGAATGCTGTCTAGTTCAACCTTTATGGAAAGCGATATGGAGATTCCTCCAAAAACTGGAAATCGAGCTCCCATACGATCCAGCTATACCACTCCTAGGAATATACCCTAGGAACACAAAAATACAATACAAAAACCCCTTCCTTACACCTATATTCATTGCAGCTCTATTTACCATAGCAAGACTCTGGAAACAACCAAGATGCCCTTCAACAGATGAATGGCTAAAGAAACTGTGGTACATATACACAATGGAATATTATGCAGCTGTCAGGAGAGATGAAGTCATGAAATTTTCCTATACATGGATGTACATGGAATCTATTATGCTGAGTGAAATAAGTCAGAGAGAGAGAGAGAAAAACGCAGAATGGTCTCACTCATCTATGGGTTTTAAGAAAAATGAAAGACACCCTTGTAATAATAATTTTCAGACACAAAAGAGAAAAGAGCTGGAATTTCCAGCTCACCTCAGGAAGCTCACCACAAAGAGTGATGAGTTTAGTTAGAGAAATAACTACATTTTGAACTGTCCTAATATTGAGAATGTATGAGGGAAATGTAGAGCCTGTTTAGGGTACAGGCGGGGGTTGGGTGGGGGAGGAGGGTGATTTGGGACTTGGGTGATGGGAATGTTGCACTGGTGATGGGTGGTGTTCCTTTTATGACTGAAACCCAAACACAATCATGTATGTAATCAAGGTGTTTAAATAAAAAAAAAATTAAAAAAAAAAAAAAAAGAGCTTGAAATGTGTTTTATGAGATAAAAAATTTAGTCAGAAAAAAATGTAGTCAGAAATGTTCATAATTTCTGTATACTGAGATGCAATCAGTGACTAATTTACTGACTTTGCCAATACCAAAAAGAAATGTAAAATAGACCAAATGTAAAAATAGCTTTTAGGAATAAATGAAAATAAAATATTCTAAGAACAAAAAGCAAAACTAAACAAAACCCTTTGAAAAATACTGTATATTACCTTCTTTTACTGAACAAACAAAAAGCACCATCCAAGTTCCACCCCCCTACCCACCTACTACCATCACCCCTGGATCATTTCAGTGTCCCTAGAAGACAGTATCATTCACTTTAGGAAGATTTTTGAACCGATCAGCAAGAAATAAACCAAATTTAACTAAGATTTTTTTCACTATAAAGAAAGTATTTATTCAAATAATTAAAAAAATAATATGGCATCCTGCTGAATGGGAGAAAATATTAACACAGGCCTCTATTGAACAAAGGGCTAATATCAAAGATATATAAGGAACACACATAACTAAAAAAAAAAGCAATGGAAGCAATGTAAACAAATCCTTAGATTCTTATCACCCAGATTATTTGTAGTTGGCAATAATGGGGAGAAAGGATCCAATGAACTGTGGAGAAAGAGAAAAGAGATATTGTGCTTTGTTGGTGAATATAATGTGTGAATATTTTAATCCCCAATATATAAACATTTACATTATTGAAGCCCTATATTAGCTTAATAAAAACAAAATTTTGGAAAAGCAATATGACAGATGTAATGCTGCACTATTCTCATTTTTTCTACGTCAGCCACTTTATGATATTTATCTTTACTGTTACCATTTAGTTATATAAAGATTATATATGCCACATGGTTCCATTGTAATATCAGCCCCTGCTCCTGAAATTGTTAAATAACCTATGAGAGAGATATGTTGAACCATGTAAATACTTTTTTCTTCAAAACTTTGTCTACTTATTTTAGTACCCATTGGTAGGACATGTTTGCAATAATTACTTTTTTTTCCATAATGGGGTATTTACATTTTTTCAATCTCTTCATACTTACTCAATGTATTCCTTAATAGAATACAATTCTTATTCTATTTACTACCTTTCATTCAATTTTTCATATTATAATAGAGATATAATATTCATGAGTCTGTATTGATATAAAGTTGTTATTTTTTTCTTTCTTTTTGAGGGGGGGTGTTCTTGGGTCACACCTGGTGATGCTCTGGGGTGACTCAGAAATCGCTGCTGGCAGGCTCAGAGGATCATATGGGCCCTGGGGACAGAGCCCAGGTCCATCCTGGGTCAGCTGCGTGCAAGGCAAACACCCTATCTCTGCGCTACCACGCCGGCCACCAATTTTTTGTTTCTTGATTGGATCTAGTTTTGGCCATCAAAGCTCCTTGATTTTGATTCATGTGTCCTATTAATATGTTTTATGATTTGTTTCTTTTTTGATCACTTCTTTTTGTTTTATTATAAATCTATCCAAAATCATACTGTAAAGTTTCTTTACAAATCATTTCTGAGAAACCCTAGTTAATTTATTGAAGGATTGTATTCAGAAACCAACATGTTGGTGTTATTTTCTTATTCCCAGATCACATTCCTCCTAGGCCTTCCTAGAAAGAATTAGGTAATGTGCATTTATATATAAATTATTAACCTCTCTCTATATCCATATCTCTTTATCAAGTACTTTGAGTTCTTGATGACTTCTGATTCCAAAACATAATGTTTACCTTACCTATCCCTTTTCCTTGTTTTTATATATCTTTTATAAAAAGAAACCCAATTCAACCACCATGCATTCATGTATTCCCTCAGTCCCTGTATAGATATAACTTACAAATTTGTCCATATTCTTATCAGAAACAGATTTCAATTAAAGGTATAATTTTTGCTTAGAGGTTTGGGGTTTTCTTTATTTTGTCTTGACACTTAAAACACCTAGTCAAAATAAAGGTTACTCAGATTAGCTCTTATCTTCTCCATCATCTTCAGCGAGGATATGTCACTTGTAATTTAAGTACATTTGTTACTATTTACATTCCATCTGGGCTTTTTTTTTTTTTCACTTCCTGGTTAACTTTATTTCTGAGTACATGAAACTTTCCCCTGGTTCTTAAAGTCAAAGCTGTTGGAAAGTTATACTAAAAAGAGTACATTTTCTTCTTCACATTCTCCTATACTCGTCTGTCTCTTCCATCTACCCCTTACCTACTGACTTTCTTCCTCATAAATCCTTACTAGTGCCTTTGGTAAATCTAATTTTTTTACTGCCTGAATTTATATTATCAGACTTTGTCATTTTTAATTTTGTGTCCTTTAATGTTTATTACTTAGCAGTAGAACTTCATTTTTTTCTCTCCTTTCTCCCAATTCTAAATTGTATTATTCCCACTGTCATGACATACAGCATCTGCAAATTCATTTTTCACCCTCATTTCTTTTATGTTATCTTTATATGTTTTAAATGCTCACCTCTGTCCTTTTACTTAAATTTACCTAGTTACCACTTGCTTGGATAAGATTCATTCTCTTTCTCAAGAGGAGGTAATGAGTAAAGAATTTGTTAAGGTCCTGTATGTTGAAATTTGTCCTCCAATATCCTTAATATTTGATGCTTTAGTTAAATGAAAACTCCTTGGTTTTCTTTTTTTATTGATTTTCATTTTGAATGTATTTTGCCTTTACTTTTATATGTGATTATTTTAGAACCTGAAGTCAAAGTAATCATTTTCTTTGAAATTTATTTGAATTTTTAATTGAAGACCTTGAGAAATTTATCTTTGAAATATAGTAGATAAATTATTTATGGTTTATATACAACCATTTAAAATAAAATAATTTTAAATCCCCCTTTCATTTCTGTATGCCTCTATTACAATCTTACTACGTAGAACCATGTTTTTGATTATTGCTCAATCCAGTTCCATTTCCCATGAATAATCCTCCAAAACTCCTGGCTTTATACCATTGGTTCAGAGTTCAACTATTAAAAATAGCTAGACATTGCAGCCCAGTAGACTTGCTTGTTTGTTTTCTGCCACATGTGACTGTTCTCAAGACTTGTTGCTACCTTTGTACTCAGGTATCACTCTCGGTAGTGTTCATCAGGGAACCATAAGTGGCACGGAAGATTAAACCTAGGTTGTCTGCATGCAAGGCAAGCATCTTATTCAAAATACTATCTCCCCAGTACGTAGCAGAGTGGATTTCTAAGCTTGTTTCTGTTGAATATCAATTGAATGTCTAAAGTCTTCTTTTCTGGGAACAAGAATAATAGCACAGTGGTAGGGTATTTGCCTTGCATGCAGATGACTGGAGATGAATCTGGGTTCATTTACTGGCATCCCATATGGTCTCCGGAGCCTGCCAGGAGCAATTTCTGAGCGCACAGCCTCGAATAATCCCTGAGCGCCACCAGTTGTAGCCCAAAAACCAAACAACAACAACAACAACAACAAAACATCTAATTTTCCAAAATATGATCTCAGGAAAGTAGCTTTATTTCAGAATCTCTTAATTCAGTATAAGATACGGTCTTGAAAACAATGATAAAGCTATAAACTTTGGCTTATGGAAACATCATCATCTCCTCTAGTTATTGAGTATTGTCATAAAGGTCTTTAGTGTATCTTTTGAAAAAGGCTGAGAAAAAAAGCTGAGTTACACAAATAAGTTGGTTCACAATTTTGTGCAGTAGGAATATTTAGTTAATATCCATCCTCTGTGCTGTTAAAAAGGAGCCATGTTTTTGAATGATTACATTTATTGTTGTGATGCATATCTGAACGCTGTCAAAATGCCCACTGATTGGGGCCGGAGAGATAGCATGGAGGTAAGGCATTTGCCTTTCATGCAGGAGGTCATCAATTCGAATCCCAGCGTCCCATATGGTCCCCCGTGCCTGCCAGGAGCAATTTCTAAGCATGGAGCCAGGAATAACCCCTGAGCACTGCTGGGTGTGACCCAAAAAAAACACACACAAAAAAATGCCCACTGATCACTTTTATAGCTACTTAAAAAAAAATACAAGGAAGCATTAAATATTCTAATTTAAATATCTATTACATAAGCAAATACAGAATGAAAATGTTTCTAAAGAGCAAATAATGATAGTAACTTACCATCAGACATATCTAAGCAAAGAGCAAAAGGACAATAAGTTCTTTTTATTTAATACAAGTAAAAACATTTACTAGTAATTAAAAGAAAGTATAATTATAAGGGAAGTAAAAGTATAAACTGGTTTTTATTTTATTTGCCATCATAAATATCTAAAGTTCTTGAATAAATCTAAATAAATTTTACATCATCTATCCTAAGCAGTTTTTATTATTTTTATTCTTATTATTTACATATTATTTAGTTTATTCATTTCTTTTAAAGTAGTTTAAAAGAAACATGAAGTTGAATTTGTGTAGTGTAAAATGCAGGTGTCATCAGTGAGATTTTGCTAAGAATATTAATGTAGGGCAAAAAAGTGCTTTTATACTAGTTATATTCTTGCATAAGGAACACTGACATATTTATACCCTCATAATTTTACTGTATGTGGAAATACTTATACACTAAAAAAATATTTTGGCTCCTTTTCAATTGCTAACACATAATCTAGAGTTCATGCTATGGTTATCAGGACAAATCTATGGAAAACAAAGCTAAGGGAGCTGCATATCATCAATTGGCTTAACCTTGTCAAGCAGGGAAGAAACCGGAAGTGCCAAGAGATACTGACTGACAAATAAAAACCATGAAGAAATACACTCACGAAAAGATAGTGGGAAAATTAATGAGGTCTATACTTCACCGTGACCAAGATCAGGCAAACTGACATATGCATTCTAAGTTTCAACAACTGGTAATATTCAGCTGCCTTATATAATCTTTTCACAAGCCTGTTTACACAACCTTGATTATGGGCTATGAGGGTCACTTGGAAAGATAACATTTCTGGTTGTACAAATAATATTTATTATGTACTGATGCCAAGGTTATCACAGTTCAAAGATTGTACAGTAGACCATGTAAGGTTATAAATTGGAAAATATTTAAAAGGGGCTACATTATATTTTTTTCTAATTTTAGTATAGTCTTAACTATGCAATACAACTTAAGATTTAAATATTAACAAAAATCAATTAATAAACACTACAGAAAAAGTAGTGGGAAATGTAATAGATCTATATTATACTATATACTCTGGTACTATGCTGTACAATACTGTGCAAAAAAAATTGATACACATTTCATATGTTTAAAATATACAGGTGTTTTTATATATATATTATTTAAACACCTTGATTACATACATGATTGTGTTTGGGTTTCAGTCATGTAAAGAACACCACCATCACCAGTGCAACATTCCCATCACCAATGTCCCAAATCTCCCTCCTCCCCACCCAACCCCCACCTGTACTCTAGACAGTCTTTCTATTTTCCTCATTCATTCTCATTATTAGGCTAGTTCAAAATGTAGTTATTTCTCTAACTAAACTCATCACTCTTTGTGGTGAGCTTCATGAGGTGAGCTGTAACTTCCAGCCCTTCTCTCTTTTGTGTCTAAAAATTATTATTGCAAGAATATCTTTCATTATATATACAGGTTTTTAAGTGTATAATTTTTATCAAGTATATTCACATTAATAAGTATTTATCTTAAGAACCCTTTACATCATACTCATTAAAAATACTTTCTGTGGCTAAAGCAATATTACAATAGGAAAGGCAATTTATTTGCATGTAGTCATCCATATGGTACCCCAACCATCATGAGGAGTATATCCTATATGAAGAGCCAAGAGTAACACCTGAGCATCTCCAGATGTGTCCAAAGCTCTCATTCTTCTCATTCAGCAGTATCTAACAACCCCTATTCTATTTACTATGAGTGTGACTAATTTGTGTGTCCTATATAACTAGAATCCTACAGTATCTAGATTTGTGTAACTGGCATATTTCATTTAGAATAATGTCCTCAGTGTGTACGCATCCTGTACATGTGTCAAAAATTTCCTTCCATTGTGTATATACATACACATTTTCTTTGGTCCATTCATCCATCAATGGCACAGGAGTTACTCCAACATTTTGGCTATTGTGAACTTCTATGAATTAGTCTTTGTTTTAAGGCTTTGTTTATCTGTTCCTCAGACCCACATTCATAAAATTAGATACAAGATCAAGATACATTCTTACTGAAGGAAAAGATTAATCATAAAAATCTGTTATAACAAGATTTTAGTAGAAGTCATATAAAAGATAGTTTCTTGACATATTATTTTATTTTTATAAATCCTTCATACTGCCCCAACACTGCCAGGAGCAACCTCTGAAACAGAATCAGAAGTAGCACCCCTCAAAAGATCCTTCTTACCTTTTGTTGTTATTTAAGTATAAAATGTGTTGATTCATTCAAAAATTTCTTATATAGCAACTAACATACTGTATAATTATTGGCTTGTTGTATAAGTAAGTTCATGATCTTGAAGAGAGACCTTTTATCAAAAGATGACAAATCATAAGTGTGACCCAGGTAATTGAGAATAAGCAAACTCAGACTTATCTTTTTAATATAATTACACATTCATGACTGGAGGATTTAGACATCGACAGAATCTAACTGATGTTTCTCAGACAATTGTTAGAGTGGACTTGATACTACTCTCTAAGTGGATTCTTTAAAGACTGTCCAGAAACAAAGCAAAGCTAAAGAATTCATTAGCAGCTCCTAACAAAAACGGCAAATTAGCTTGAAATTGCAACAACTGTAATCAATCTCAGCGTTGTGTAATGAGGCCTAAGATTAATATACAATGATTGTTAAAGATAGCTTCTATTAAGAAAAATCAAATGAATGCACAAAGAGGAATAATAGAAAAAATGGTGAAATGGTGTAATGGTGAAATTAAATCACACACACCCTCCTATGCAGTATGAGCTTCATAGTAGTCAGGAATCATGTTTCAGAATACATGTTCAGGACACAAGAAATATTCTTTATGTCGATACAAGGATACAAGAAGACACTCTATGATTCATTAGATCTATAATTAGCAGAAAATCTGAGAAAAGGTTACAGCAAAAATCATATCCAACCTGCTCACTGAAAGCCAATGATTCTGCCTTGTGCCTAAGTTATTAATGATGGCTAGTCCCTGTCAGTTTGACCCAGTGTAATACTTCAGTCTCAACAGATGCTCTGCATACTTATAGCATTGTCCCTAATTCGTTATTTCTGTTATTAATCCACAGATAATTCTTTTGTTATTAGCTCCTGTATTCCCCCAAATAATTCAAATTCTACCTGTGAGCTTTACAAGATAGCTTTTGTAACTAACAGAAGGTTGAACAGGTAGATTATCAAAATTTCTTGTCCAAATTTTTTAACCTATACAACTCTATCCCTAATCATTCTTTCCCCTACTTTGTTGTTGCCTCTAAAATACCTGCCATACTTTCAGGAAAAATATGATATTCTAAACTTAACACTAAAACTTTTTAAAATGTATTATCCAGGGGCTGGAGCGATAGCACAGCAGTAGGGTGTTTGCCTTGCATGCAGCCAACCCAGGATGGACGTTGGTTTGATCCCTGGCTTCCAAAAAGGTTCGTCTCTCAATACTGGAGCGATTTCTGAGCACTTAGCCAGGAGTAACCCCTGAGATCAAAGGATGTGGCCCCAAAAGCAAAAATAAAATAAAATGTATTAGCCAACACCAGAGTTACAGCAAAATCTCAGATTAAGAGGTTTCTGTGTATGACCTGAAAAACTCCCAAGTTATCCTGGAACATGGAAAATAAGACATACCATTGGCACCTTGGGTTTTTAGATTTCACTGACCAATAATCTGTAAAAAAGTGATTAAAACTATTCCTAAAAGAGAAACATATAAAATTGAATAGTTCAACTTTAAAATGGCACATGCAAATCTATGTTCATTGCAATACTGTCTACAGTAGCCAAGATCAGCAAATAAATTGAGTGTTTAAACATCCTAAAAGTAGACAGAGATGACGTAGATCAACTTCTAGAAAAGATGAAATTGTTCTTTTCACCATAACATGGATAAAGCAGGAGGTGGCTATGCTAAGTAAAATAAGTCAAAGAAGAAAGACAAACACAGGATGACCTCACTCACCCATGGTCTATAAAAAAAAACAACTATCAAATAAAAACAAACCCTTAGCCTTTTACCACCACAGAAGGGGTTCAGTGGACAGTAGTGAAGGGATATCAGTTCTTCAGTGGTTGATGGTGTTGTAACATAATATCTCTAGAACTTAAATATTTATACTGCTGTAATCATATATCACCACATTCACAAGCTTCCTTTAATTTAAAAATTAAAAAGTTAGGTGCCCGAGAGATAGCATGGAGGTAGGGCATTTGCCTGGCATGCAGAAGGACCAAATCCCAGCATCCCATAAGGTCCCCCAAGCAATTTCTGAGTGTAGAGCCAGAAGTACCTCCTGAGCACTGCCAATGTGACCCAAAAACAAACAAACAAAAAAATTTAAAAAGTTAAATGTCATATTTAAGGAATTAAACTCCAACCATATTGCAATAAAAACCCATTTCTTAGTGAGAACAGATGAAAACTTTTCTCAGGGGCATCACACATCTATATATACATCAACTATGTTTAATTAGAACCTTGTTACAAGTTTCTTCCTGCCTTCCAGGATCATCAAACAGAGAGAGAGAAAGGGGGAAATGGTTACCTCCATCATAGGGGTTTTTAAAAGGCTCATGTTGGAGCCTGATGTCTCTGCTCTTTGTGTCTTTAGCTCTGCTCTCTGGATCTCTGCCCCACAAGCTATTTCTAGCCATACTGCAGCCAGATCTGCATGCAAGCACCAGAATGAAAAGGGGCACCTCCTGGTCACAACTATTGAAAAATATGCATTGCACCACATGTGGTCAGCAAGTACAGCCCCAATATCAGGAGTGTGAACACCACTAGAATCTTCAGAAGCATTACCAGAGCATGCACTAGCTAGGAACAAAATATTAAGAATCATTTAAAAAGCAGCACATTTATTTTTGGTATTTGCTTACACCCCAGGCAAACATCAAAAATAAAGCAACACAACCTTATTGGCTATCAAATATGCAAGCATCAAAAACCCTGATATGTTGCCTTAGGAAGGCAAGACAGCTAACAAGTTTAATTATCCTTGAACATTACAAGGAGAAACAATGAAGCAAATGAGATAGGAAATGGATTTTTAAAAATTCAAACTGTAACTGTGAAGAAAAATTTTATTACAAACAACCCTTGTACCCACAGTGTTTAAATAAAGTAATTTTTAAAAAAAATCAAACTGAGAGTCTTGGAGGTAAGCAAGGCACTTTTATTCCATGTAGTCAAGCCCCATCAATTCCTCTAGCACCAAAACACTAAGGCTCATTCCTGATCACAAAACCAGGAAGAGTCCTTGAGCACCATTAGTTGTGGTCCAAATGCACTCCCTACCCAAGAGAAAACCCACATATGGAATGATAAATATATCAGAAATGGCAGAATCAAAAGTAGAAAATTTGGCTTTCCTGTGAAACACAGAACTGGGAAGTTGTGCCTTAAAACTATTAATGAAGTTGGGGCCTGTGAGACAGTACAGAGGAGAGGGCACTTGTCAGCATGCAGTCAGCCCATGTTCGATCCCTAGCACCCCAAGTTGTCCCCTGCAAAAAGTGATGTCTAAGCACAGAGCCAGGAATAAGCCCTGAGTACATCAAATTTTACATCCCTCCAAAAACTATTAATAAGTTACAAAGCAGTTGGTTCGAATCCCGGTGTCCCATATGGTCCCCCGTACCTGCCAGGAGCTATTTCTGAGCAGACAGCCAGGAGTAACCCCTGAGCACTGCCGGGTGTGACCCAAAAACTAAAAAAAAAAAAAAAAAAAAAAAAAAAAAAGAGTAAAAAACAAGGGCCGGGCGGTGGCGCTGGAGGTAAGGTGCCTGCCTTGCCTGCGCTAGCCTAGGACGGACCGCGGTTCGATCCCCCGGCGTCCCATATGGTCCCCCAAGCCAGGAGCGACTTCTGAGCGCATAGCCAGGAGTAACCCCTGAGCGTCACCGGGTGTGGCCCAAAAACCAAAAAAAAAAAAAAAAGTTACAAAGCAAGTTTTGCCTATAAAATATGAAGTGAAGTCTGTATGTCATAGTGATATTTCTTTTTTCTCATAATTTTGCTGAATTATAAAAGTATTTGAAAACTAAAGAAAATTCCTGCACAGAATATTAGAAAAATGCCACTGGATTCAACTTTCTTCCCTTGAAAGAAGGTCTAGCCCTATGTTGGTATAGGCAAAAAGAAGTATAAATTACATATTCTAATATTTTCTAACAAAGTCTGAATGATTATAGAGAACGAAAAATGTCTGTGATATATTTTCTTTAGATGTTACAGGAAATATATTTGTTTTCTCTTAGATTTTCTTTTTCTTTTTTTTTTTTTTTTTAGTGCACTGTCCCAAGACATTGTAAGTAATAGTGCAGGAAATCAAAAAAGTCACAGAAGAATTCTCAGCTTAGCATGCACAAAGAAATAAATTCTCTCCTTGAAAGATAGCACAGCCAAGGACAGAAAGGGGTCCTCAAAACTAAATGTTCCCATCAAGAGCTGAGGAGTTGGACCTGGCATGCTTCCTTCTTCAGGGCAGATGAAGCCACAGTCCTGCTCAGTCACTGACCTTGCCAGGTGTCCTGGTCACCAGCCACTCCTCCTTTGCCTAATCCTTCAGTCAACACCCCCACCCTCCTCCTCACCTGGATCTCTTCACACCAATAAGCAGATCTATCAGTGCAAAGCCCTAAACATTTTTTTAATACTTGAAACCAGATGTAATACAATTTACAACATTGTAAATTATTACCTTAATAAAAACTATTCTGAGTTTTTTTTCTCGGGTTGAATTGGTCCTTGAAAGCCCCATGGTTTTTATTATAAGTGCCATGCAGATTCTTGTAAACATGAATTGTTTTCAATTCAGGATTCTTTTCGCTGCCATAATTTTCAGGTACTTATATTCCTTTGTTCCACCCCAAGGAGCACTTTACCTCCCTTGGTATTTATATATCCAAATAATTGCAGATGGTTATCAAGGCCCATCTTTGCTGTCTCAAAGCCAAGGTGAACATATTTAATTCCTTTAACCTGTCCTCCTAAGACAGTCCCTCCAACCCCCTCAATCATCTTCCTGACTTCTTGTCTGAACATTTTCCAAGAAAATGTCTACATCTTTCCTGGTCTCAGGCTCCCAGAACAAATGTGGTTTTTCAGGTGCCAGTTCATTAAAATCACTTCCCTACCCTGGGGTAAATCTCTTACATTCTTCACATCTTTTTGGTCTTTTCCCCTCTTCCTACATCCAGGGTGCGTCCAAGGTATTTCACTGCCCAAGGCAGCATAAGCCTCTCCTTTTCTTTCATACCACGTAATTGGATTCATTTCAGAAATTTTCATATTCTCTTTGCTCCCCTCCCCCTCCACCCTAGATTTGAAATAAAGATGCCCTGCTAAATAATCTTGCTTCAAGAGACTATAAATAAATTCAAGGTTTTGTAGTATTTGGGAAAGTCATAGGTGCTCAGGAGGCAACAGTATAGGATATGACAATATATTTAATTCCAAAAAACTTGGGAAATGAAAGGAAACATCAGATAGGGCACTTACTTTGCATGAGAAATACCTCGATAAAACCCTCAGCACCCCATACCAGAAGTGATCCCAGAGTGCAGAGTAAACCCTGAGCATAGTCAGGTGTGTCCTCATCTCAAAACTGGGTCACAAAAAATGAAAATGTAAGAGAGGGGCGAGAGTGATGGTACTGTGGCAGGATGCTTGCCTTGCACTTGGCCTATTAAATTCAGTTCCCTTTCTCCTTAGAGTCCCCAGAGCCCTCTAGATGTGATCTGAGCACAGACTCAGGAGTAAGTCCTGAGCACTACTGTGTGTGCCTCTGCCCAAAAAGAAAAAAGAAAGTGTAAGAGAAAATAAAAATATTTTTTCTGTAAAATCTAAAGAGAACATATCATGTAGGAATTTTTGGTTCTCTATAATCAGGGTTTCTTAGAAAAAAATTATGCCACACAATGACTTACAAAAGGAAGCTAATAATAACCCAAGGTTCACAATGTCTTCTCGTCTAAAGGCATCAAAGTCATAGAGAAGAAAATGGATGGGGGCAAGGTACTTGGGGAGATGTTTCAAATGGTAGAGTATATGGCTACCAAATGCAAGGCCCTGGGCTTGATCTCTGATGCCTCATGCTCATTAAAACCATGTAGAATCTCTAAAAAACAAAAACAAACAAAAAAACCCATGTAGAATCTCTTGTTTAAATATGCACCTACCCCTTAAGTAACCCAGGAGTTAGGAACTCTGTTCATAAAATGCTTGTAGCTTGAATTCAAGGATGCAGAACATATGGACAGAAAAAAACAAAAAAAAACAAAACAAAAAAAAAAAACCTGTGTTTTAGTGTACCCAAGAGGTATAAAACAATATTAGTCAAGGGTCATCTGTATAATACATTAGCTCTAGTTCCCTAGGGGGACAGTAATTCACACACTTCTTGGAGTCTGTGTATTGCCTCCTGCATTTCTTTTGTTTGTTTGTTTGTTTGTTTTGTTTTGTTTTTTGGGGGCCACACCCGGTGGTGCTCAGGGGTTACTCTTGGCTGTCTGCTCAGAAATAACTCCTGGCAGGCACGGGGGACCATATGGGACACCGGGATTCGAACCAACCACCTTTGGTCCTGGATCGGCTGCTTGCAAGGCAAACGTCGCTGTGCTATCTCTCCGGGCCCGCCTCCTGCATTTCTCCTGAGAAACATCTTTGGGTATTTATGAAACCTCATCATTTCAAACATTGTTATTATAAAAGTTACCAAATTTTAAGCACAGCAAAAGTCAAATTTCAAACACACGTGCAATCTAATCAAAAGCAAGTCATGACCAAATTTATACACAAGTTCAAACAGAGCAAAAACTGGATTCCACACAGAAATACAAATAGTATTCCTATAAATAAGGAAAGGTCAAGAAAATTGACTTGCTCTTGAGATTTTTGACTAGCCCAAAGATAAAAATGGAGATATTCCAAAAAATAGAGATATTAATTCTAATAATTTTCAAAGTTGGGTTAGCCTGGTTGAGAGGCAAAGAAATAATAAATTAAGCTGTGAAAACATTTAAAAGTTTTGGTAATCTCTCCTCATTCTCCTCATTCTCCTCATTCTCCTTCTCCTCCTCCTCCTCCTCCTCCTCCTCCTCCTCCTCCTCCTCCTCCTCCTCCTCTCTCTCTCTCATCTCTCTCGCTCTCTCATCTCTCTCTCTCTCTCTCTCCTCCCTCCCTCCCTCCCTCCCTCCCTCCCTCCCTCCCTCACTCCCTCCCTCCCTCCAACAGAAATGACCCAGCTTCTCAAGTGAAATAAAATAATACGAGCAGCTAAATTCTCTTAGGTGCGGTTGGACTACAGGGTTGAAACCTCTAGAATTTTCTTTTGGAACGGGATTGGATCAAGACTCCCCCACACCGACCCTGCCATTTAAAAAAACATAGCAGTCTCCTACAATCACCACCACCATCTTCCTGGCAGATAAACAACCTAGTTCCTCCACCAAACCCCAAGAGAAAATAATGGCCACCAGTACTTCCCAGGTAGCTCTTTCCAGGCTGTTACTTCTGTGACCTTCTCAGAAAGAGGTGAGTGGGGAAATTGGCAGATTTCTCTTCCTTCGTGAACTACTGCAGCCCAGCACCAAAATCTACACCCTGAGACAGAAATGGCACGACTCCGCAACTTACCCTTATCCAAATTCCAAGCCACCAAATTTGTTTCAGACTTTTAAATCCTGGACCATGCAACCACACATGGACATCTCAGAATGTCAGAGTACTGTCAGCACAGTAGTGTCACAGGAAATCTGATGGTAAAGTTACATGATAATCTTCCAAGCAGTGAACCTAAATAGAAGCACAGAAGACTCAGCTAGCACAAACTGCAGCCCAGTAAATCCTTAGACACTGACTTTAGAAATACCATGGAGAGATAGAACAATCATTTCAAATTGACCCTTGTTGATCTAAGTTTTGATAATTCCATTTCCCTTCGTTATTTGTTATTGTAATAAACAATATGAGATAAATTTGTGTTTGCCTGCATGGAGGCAGGTCCTGGTGATGGATGGAAAATTGGGAACACTAGAAAAAGGTCATACTGGTTGTATTTGAACATTTACTGCCTGAAATGACTATATTATAAACAACTTGGTAATTCACAGTGTTACAATAAAAATTAGTAAAAAAAATAAAAATAAAAATAAAAAATGTAATATAAAGTTACCTTAAAAAAAGTCCTGGGATTGGAGCAATGGTGCAGCTTTGCATTCAGTTGACCCTGGATGGAATGCTATACTATCACCAGGTGTCCCATATGATCCCCCAAGCCAGGGGCAACTTCTGAGCGCATAGCCAGGAGTAACCCCTGAGCGTTAACGGGTGTGGCCCAAAATTAAAAAAAATTAAAAAAGAGTCCTTTGGAAGTTAAAGTCATCACTCTCTCCTGTATATGGTCCTTGTGCCTTCGCCACCCACACTCCTAGCTAAGTGGTAGCAGCACTGGTGTGGCCTCTCTTATCCCTCTCACAGCCTGCACTTGTGTCCCTGCAGATAGAAAGAGCAGCCTGCCTCTCTCCTCAGGATGAATGAGAACTGAGAATGGTGAAGCAACATTGTCTTATGTTTGATAGTTTCAAAATTAAGAAATTGGTTGTTTTGTTGGCTTTTATTTTTTAATTTAGTTACCATGTAGAAAAGAGTTTTTCCTGATTGGATTTCAGATATGCAATGTTCAACAGCAATCCCTTTACCAGTGCCCACTTCCCTTCATCAATATCTTATAAAAAAAAAAAACAAAAACTAAAAAATAAAACACAAATGGTGGGTGAGAATTTCTGTGGGGTAACTACAGTTGTGTAAAAGGGCATTTAGTACCTGACCTTTTTTTTACCTCTCAGAGACAACCCAGTCAGCCCTCAATGGTGCTTTCCCTAAACACCTAAACACCTCTGCTGCCTAAACTTGACTCAAACCAGAAGCAGGACCTAGTCCACCTGTTTCCTGCCCTCACTGTGATATGGGATATGAGACCCCCCCCATTTCCTCAGGAATCAGGCCTGGATGAGGCAGGCACCTCTGGCTAACCCCATTCTAATTGGATTGGGGGTGACTAGCAGAATTGCCCTAGGGGCTGCGGAAGTTGGCCAGACACAGATTCAGAACCAAGAACTTTCTGTCCTGACTGACCAATTTCTCTGAGATGTATGAGCTCAGTGAGGGATCTGCAGGGTCAGACAGACTCCTTAACTTCAGTAGTTTTGCAGAACAGAAGAGGACTAGATCTTTTGTGAGTAACTAAAGAGGAGGACAATGTTTATTCATTGAGAGATACTGTTTTACCAAATTTAATCACATAAAGACAGATATAAGGGGGGAAAGTTGGTCGTTTCAGAAGCCCATAAATGGAGTTTTTTGCTGGGACCCCTTTCTTTAATACTAAAGACACTACATTGTGTTCCTGCCACTCAATGAAGTTCCAGAATCTGCCTAGAGATTATTAAATTCCAGTTGCTCCAGACCCCATATCAGCCTTTAGAATGTACCTCAAAGAGCTTTAGACTCTGACAAGTAAATGCATCAAAAGAAAGGAATGATGAGGAAAGTAAATTTCGACCCACATTTTAAACAAGCTAACAATAGGAGAGGTACTGCCAAAGTGGCAACTGCATCTGGGCGACATGACATAGCCTTGTAATGCACTCAAGATTAACTTGAGATGTTCATAGTCTTGCTTTATAACCTTTGTAACCTGGGAATGTTACTCGAAATATGCTCGTCCTTGAGACAGTCTTGTCCTTGCTTTACAGATAATATACTTGAGGCCTGTTTTTGTGCTCCACTACCAGCTGCCTGCAAATGCCCTATCCTATAACAAATATTCCATAAAACAGAATTCTTGCCTTTGTTTGGGACCAACTTTAGAGCAGCTGTGTCTGTTGGGCATAATAAAACTGAGTTCTCTCCCCCTCTCAGTGTGTACTGCTTGGATTTTTTTCTGCTGTCAGTGAGAATTTTCCACTATGGATACTAAATGTAGAACTTTTGCATTTAAGGATTGCATACTGAGATACACAGTTTACCAGAATAATTAATAATAATTTTCTCAATGTACCAAATGCTGTATTTCAAGCAAATAACTAGCTTGACCTATGTGTTTCCCAAATCTAATCATGAATCAGAATTATAGATGAGAGTGAGAAGATAATTATCTGCCATTGAGGCAAGCTTCAGATGGGTGGACAGGAAGGAAACTTGGGAAATCAGTGGCAGTCAAAAAATGAACAATGTTGAAGGGATGAGTGATGGAACATTGCTTGACTAAAACTCAAACATTCATGACTTGTTAGCTCTGTGGCTATGATATGATATGATATGATATGATATATGATATGATGATATGATATGATAGCCCTTAAAATGACTATCTTGGGCCAGCAATATATTATAGCAATTACCCCAGCTGACTTCACATAATCCATTGAGTACTCAGCACCAAAAGGTGAGCAGCCCTCAAGTATCACCTTGAATGGCCAAATACTTCCCATCCCAACATAAAACAACTACTATCTGGGTACTTACCTATGAGTCAGATTAAGAAATATATCTAGGAAATTATCACATACTTTACTGAATCTTTCTTTTTCTCACCAAGTCATCCTTCAACTTTGTGAATGTCTATTAATGAAACTCAAAACCAATTAATATTGAGGAAATATTTAACTGTGTTAAAAAGATGTACTAACACGGGTTTTATTTGATGAATTTTTATAAACAAGATTTGGGAGAATCAGGAAATCTCAGAAAAATAGCCCTCCTGAATGCCAACCACTTTACTGTATCTTGGAAATTTAGCTTAATACAGTTATGGCTGCCCCATCACATTAAAAATAATTACATTTTAGAACTCAAATTTGGCAAGTCACTCAGTTTAACATAAATATTTTACAGAAAAAGAACCAGGACTATTGATGTTAATATATTAATGGATTTTAAAATAAGAGGGATAGTATAATGGGGAAGGCACTTGCCTTGCATAACTGACCAGGGTTAGATTCCTAACATTCTCCAAGGCTGCCAGAAATAACCCCTAAGCACACATGTGGCCCCCAGAAAACAAATAGACAAAACTTATTGATGAACTAGATTTCAAAAGAAAATGTCCTCTGAATGTATGTTTTATCATAGATTTTTCAATTTTTTATTTGTTGTGCACAGTAATTTCCCAAATCACTAACTACTGAATCTAATCTGTTGAGTCTATCACATGATTGGGTCCAGAAATCAGAAGCCAATTCCATCTGCATAAACCACAATTGGCAACCACAACTTTTTACAATCTGTTAAAATGGTGAGTTGACCTTATTATAAAGTCTCTTAATTTGAAAAACAAGAAAGGAGTTAGAAATCAAGTTGAAAAAATGATGGTATTGTGTTCTAAGATGGAACCTATTCTGAATCAAGGTAGATCATGACAGATCTGTGGCTCATTTCTACTGTCAGGAAACATTTAAGGATTAAGTTGCTGAGAACACATAAATAGATGTGAGTTTCCATCCCTAACAAATTATTCAAACTTATTAGTATTCAAACTATTATTAAGCTTATTCCCAGAAAGCAATAGTTACTGGTTTTCAAAAGAATTTGATTTCAAGTGTTATTGATGTAACATTCTCAAAATATATTGGTTCTTTGGATATAGTGCCAGTTTTTGAAGCATCTGGAATAAACATTACTGGCAAAATAATACTATTCTTAGATGTTTATCTTTCAAACCGATAGTCATGTCCTAATTGAGGACACTTGTGACATTACAGAGCTTATTGTATGTGGCTATGTTATAGAGCAACACTTCAAAGAAAACTGACAGTTTAAGACTAAGCTTGTACAAGGAGTGATACAATAGAAAACATATTCCAGTTCATCGCAAACATCTTTAGCATAATATAAGTTGGTCATGAGACTGAATGCCCACATTGTATCTATAGCAAGCCTTTAGAACTGTTATTTCTTTATAAAACTGAAAATTTTATTTTCAGTAATATATGTCATTGGGGGCCAAACAATCTTTTCAAATGGGATAATTAACCCTCAGCAAGAGAGTAAATTTCTATTTATACTGGAAAGAAAATCAGATCTGAACTGATCGTAGTTTAATGGAAGATTATTTCTTTTGCATATTAATTTCATTTACTTTAATATATTATATTGAACATATTAGTTACAATAAAACTTTAATTATTTACGTTGATAAATGGATTAACTACATTTATCTAATGTTGACTTTCATAAGTTGGCCAAGTTACATAACAAATCCATAATTGAGCTTTTACAGTGGAAAAAATAGATAAGTTCAGACTGAAAAGGACGCAGAAAAGTGACATATTATAATAGAATAAGTTACACTAAAAAGAGTTCAAGACCATTATTTAAAATAAATAGTAGTGACTTCCCTCTGAAGAGGATAATGAATAAGAATGCTGAATAAAGGGATATAAATTGTCTTCCAAGGGAATCATATTAAGTGAAATAAGTCAAGATAAAAGGACAAGTAGTAAAATACCAGATGATCTCATTCATCAGTGATATAGAGAGAAACAAACCGAGGAAAACAGTATCCATTATGATAAATCGCTTAGTTTTTTGTTTTTTGTTTATTATGGTTTTTGGGCCACCACCGGTGGTGCTCAGGGGTTACTCCTGGCTGTCTGCTCAGAAATAACTCCTGGCAGGCACGGGGGACCATATGGGACACCGGGATTCGAACCAACCACCTTTGGTCCTGGATCAGCTGCTTGCAAGGCAAACACCGCTGTGCTATCTCTCTGGGCCCAAATCCTTAGTTTTGACTTAAAAAAAACAAAACTGAGATTACCCAGCCAGGTTGTGGTGAGAAGTGATTATGAGACTGGGGACAATAGAGATAGCACAGTGGGTAAGGTCTGCTGAGCCCTGCTTAGAGTAATCCTTGAGTTCAGAACCAAAATTAATCCCTGAGTACAGCTGTGATATCTCCACTCCAAAAACTGAAAGACAAGAAATAAGAGGACTCCAATTTTTAGGGCTCTTGGGCATTTTGTTGGTCATAAAGGAGCAGTAATTTCTACATCAAAACTATAAAATTGGCTGGAGAATTAAGGAGCTTAAGTTTCCTAAACTACAATAAAAATTAAATTGCCCTCCAAGTCTAAAATCAAAACCAACAAGTGCAAATCAGCAAATAGCAGTTATCTCATGTGGAAGGGAATTAGAAGAACTGTGAGTGGCATGATTTCACTCCTTGCATATGTGGGTACTGTATTCAGATCATGAGTGATTTATTTGACTAATTTATGCTGATTAAGCCTTTGGGCCAGGTCTGAGGTTAATAAATAGGAAGATATTCCTGAATCAACTAACTTTAATGGGAGTAGCTCTTTCCATAGTCTTTGATTCCTGTCAGTTTTCTAAAGGTTTAATTATATATATTCATTAATTTTAAAAGCAAACACAGTAGCAAAATCAGAAGATTCCTTGGTGATAAAATATATGATTATCTGTCACTTCTATTATAAATTTTATCTGATTGCATCTGAACTTTGAAGACATGTTCATTTTTCTCTGCCATCAATTTATTAGTTATTAATTCATGAAACAATTCAAAAGCAATAAAAACAGGTATGGGAAAAACAAGGGAAATGTACTGTCCAGAAAAATTTAAAAACAAAATTTGAGTCGGTCAAAAAGCATCTCAATATTTCTCAAAGAAAATTTTTATTCCAGATATCTTAGAGTGAATATTTGGGATTCATGTGCAAATGCTGCTAATCGAGAGCTTTTCTTTAACTCTTTCACCTCAACTTCCCCATTCCAAACAATAAGTTTTTAACCTTTCTTAGGCTGTATAATTTTTCTCAAAACCTCAGCTCTCAGAAATCCAAGTATGTTGTACCATGAACCTTCTAATAGCTTGACCAAAAAATAAAATTGCCTGGGCATATCTTAAGTCTGACCACTTTACAGTTCTGTTCCTATGAAAATCTCCATTTGGGTTTGTCATATTTCCCTCTTCTATCCCTGCCATTCCTTCATCACATGCAGTTCAAGTGATCTTTTTCAAAGTGACTATATCCTCTGAAGTGGCATCCAAATTCCCCACCACACCCTTCCATGTCATCTGGCCCTACCCCATATTGTTTATTTATTGCTGCTTAACAAGTGACCCCAAAATTTAGAGCTTCAAAGTGGCATGTATTACTTCACTGTTTCTGCGATTAAGGCATCTAGGTGCAACTTCCTGAGTCCTCTGCTTCAAGGCCTCTTTCCAGCATAAACAAGTTGTTGGATGAGGCATGTAACCTCGGTGTTCAACATGAGTTTCTCTTCCAAGCTCATTCCCATATTGTCAGAACTCAGTTCATCATGGAATGTTGGTCTGAAAGACTCAGCTCAGGTACTCCTGACCTGAAGACAATCTCAGTTCCCTGATCTCTGGGTCTCTTTAAAGGGCAACATAAAAGATTATGACTTGCTCACAAAGATGAACAAGAAGAAACAAATTGAGAAGAAATAGAAATTGCAAGGGGGAGAAAGAGGAGGAAGTGGAGGAGGAGGAGGAAGAAGAGAAAATGTTTAGGTTGTTACTGCAGATTTTTACAACTGAATTAAAAAATGACATTTTTTGCCAGGGGCCATTTGTTCATCTATCACTTAATCTGACCCTCACAAGCAGAGACAATATACAAAGGTGGTAACTACTTGGAGGTAGGACAACCTGGTAGGACAGCAGAAGCTGAACACCACAAAATTGCTGTAACTTTATCCCCAATTCCTCTCACCTTTTCCCCCACTTTCTAGACCAACATTGCATCCTCTCAACTTTATGTTAGCTAGGATTAGCCCTAGCTAATCATCTGCTCTCTTGGCCTTTTATTATGATCTTTATGTGGCCAAGTACCTCACGAATCCATGTCTCAACTCAACTACTGTTTTTTCTAGAACATACAAATAAAAGTTATCATCATTCCCCAGCCTCCTCTATCCCATAAGCATGTTTTATTTTGGTCTTGGTACTAGTGACCAAATAACTAATTTCTTGGTTGCTTTTGAGAACCAAAAACCAAAACCCATCCAATTGAGAGAGAATAAAAATAAAGTAGGTCAAATTTATGGTCAGATCATTGATAGAATTGCTCTAAACTAATAAAGCAATCATTGAATTAAAGAGCAGCCAGTACCTGCTGTCTCCCTGGACCGGAAAATCATAGTGACTTCAGATTGGGCCCAGCAAGAAATAAGAATGTAGTAAAAAAATTTCAGGATATTTTTTTCATATGAAAGATTTAAATGTGAGGGTGGATCTGGCTGTGACATCTGCCATCCCTTTGATCACCAGGGTTTTGATTTGGTGATCTGGTCATCTAAGCAGATGACCTTCCACCCTCTCTGCTCCATGTGTTTCCCACCTAAAGCTAAATGCTCCAGTGCTGAGGACAGACAGCCTTCCTGAAGCAGTCCCTTCTATAAGGACTGTTCTCCAGTCAACAGCCAAGAGTACTGCACTCCCTAAAAGGAACCTCCAAACAAGCTCTCAAAAAATATATGCAGAAGTCATTTTGCCACCAACCTCAATATTTCCTTTTCATTCCAAAGTTCAATCAGTTATATATTGCAGAAACAAGTTGAAAAAAATTGTAACAATATATGTTTGAATAAGATGCCAAGGTTTGCAGTAGACATACTACAAAAAAAGATGATTTCAGTGAAAAATATATCTCTGCCCCCATTAAATTTAAGAAAGTTTGGTGAGCTTGTTGAGAGGAAATTCTTTACTGGATGACAAGTAAGAACATGTGAAGAAGTTAGCAAAATTTCATAAGTTTGCACAACAATTCCTTGCAAATAGAAAGGACTCCTTAGCCGTAATCTATGTTCTTCCCAAAACAATGACACTGGGAATACAGATCATGGCCCATGTTGATAAGGCTGTTTTTATTGACTTTTAAAAGGTTCAGGTTTCATTTGCAGAACTGAAGGCAAGATTTAGGCAAGTACAGAGGTATTCATTTAGACTGTCCTCTTTGAATGTTGGCATGGAAACAAGGCTGATTATGAAACATTAACATGCTTCTTGCCATGGTATTGCCTGAACTGTGTGACCTTGCATTACCACAACAAGGTATATACATCCTTGGAGAAGACAGAGACAGGTCGCATCAACTGAACTTGAAAAACACTGTTGCAAAATGCAAGCATTGCTTTCTTTAGTTTACAGCTTGCATTTCCTAGCCAAATCTCTAAGGACAAAAAGCCAACTTGGCCTTGCAGGGATTTATCTCTCTGCTAAAACATTCAGGATCAAATAAGTATTCAGAAAACTTCATGAAAGAAAACTTTATTTTTTTTTTTGCATTATAATGTCAGTCACAAACTAGTGAGTGATTTCAGATTAGTACTGGAAAGAAATCTGAAGACTGAAAATCAAAAAAAAAAAGGGAGAAAAAGTTGTCATATTTTTTCCTATTTTCTAATGACAAACATGTCCTGGGAAAGAAATCAAACTTCATTTAGTTTAAAAATATTTTTAAAAATAACCAAACAGGGCCAGAGAGATAGCACACAATAGGGCGTTTGCCTTGCAAGCAGCAGATCCAGGACAGTGAATGGTTTGTTTCCCGGCATCCCATTTGGTCCCCCCGTGCCTGTCAGAAGCGATTTCTGAGTGCCAGAACAAGGAATAGCCCCAGATGGCCATTGCCAGTGTGACCCAAATAACAAAAAAAAAAAAAAGAAAGAAAAAAGAAAAGAAAAAAGAATACAAGAGAGTAAACCAGGTAGTACAGTTTCATTCAATAATTTTCATTCATACAGTTGACCCTGGATAAGATTCCTTAGGTCCCACTAGTCTACCAGGAGGTAGAGTAAGCCTGAGAGTACCATGAGTGTTACCCGTAAAAGCAAAAACAGAAAAGAATTTTTTAAACAAAAACGTAAATAGTGAATGATTGTCACCATCTTATCCGCATTTTTCTTAAGTATATAACATATAGATTTAAGTGTTTATATACCACTTGGCCCCAGTGTGGTGTGATGAACCCCAGGTTGAACCCATTGGCTAGGCATCATCAAGGTTAAATATCACAAGGAGTGCCTCAGCATCCCAACTCCAGCACTTCAGGGTCTGGTACTTATAAAAAGACATCGGGATGGATATAAGAGGTGGGGAAGGTCTTGTACGATCTTTCATAGAAAAGGCAAAACTATTATCGGCTCAAATTTCCCAAGTTATTTTACAAATTTAGCTTCATTCTAATAATTTTATGTGTAGGGATTCTGTCCCTTGGTCCTCTGCCTTAAGCTTCTCTTCCCTTTTAACTGGTCTGCCAGTTAACAGACTTCACTTTATGGTGAATTGTCATCTCTGGGCAGCTGGAGGGAGCCTATATCATGTCGAGAAAAAACGTCCCAGGCCTCACTGCTAGCCTGCTTGCCTGCTGCTGGTGGTGCTGCCTTCACTGCATCTGTGGTGGTGAGTTGGATGATGTATCTTTTGCTCTCTCTGGCTCTCTGTGTGTCTTTTGCTGTTCTCCATTTCTAGCTCTAGCCAAAATTTTGCTCATTCTCTTCTTTCTCTCTCTTCTCTCTCTTTCTCTCTCTCTCTTTCTCTCTCTCTCTCTCTCTCTCTCTCTCTCTCTCTCTCTCTCTCTCTCTCTCTCTCTCTCTCTCTCTCTCTCTCTCTTTCTTTCTTCTTGACCATTGCCAGCCCTATTTGATCCCTAGCACCACCTATGGCTCCCTGAACCCTGCCAGAAGTGAGTCCTGAGAAAAGAGAGCAAAATTATTCCTGAATATCTTTGGGTATGCCCACCTCCCAAATAAAAACAAAATGCAAAGTTTTTTTTATTACCAACAGCAACTTCCAGGGAGGTTGCATCTTCTTGTACCTAGCTCAATAAATGCCAATGTTCAGCCACAGTAGACACTGAGATCCCAAATAGATTTCCCAAGAGATGGTAGACCTAGTCTGAGCCGGTTTGGAACTTTTCTTTTGTTCATCTTCCCTCCCCTATCACCACCCATCACTGGCTGGACCCAGGTTTTCTCCCAGGCGGAGTCTCTTTATTGTACTTTCTCTCTCTCTCTCTCTCTCTCTCTCCTCCTCTCTCTCTCTCATTCCTACCTCTCTCTCAGATCTCTCTCTCTCTCTCTCCTCTCATCACTCTCTCCTCTGTCTCTCTCTCTCTCTCTCTCTCTCTCTCGTCCTCATCTTCTCAGCTCTCTCTCCTCTCTCTCTACCTCTCCTCACTCTCTCTCTCTCTCTCTCATCTCTCTCTCTCTCTCTCTCCTCTCTCTCTCTCTCTCCTCTCTCTCTCATCTGAAGTTGGCTGGAGAGGTCCTTGGCCTACATACTTTTTATCTCTTTTAAATTAACCCTGTCGTCCTTAACCCTTTGCACCAAGAAGATAGCTTAGGCCCCCAAATTAGGAAAATATATATATAAACTACGTATTTCAAAAACAAAAATAACCTAATGAACTACAAATTTTCTGAAGTAGATGATGGTGGTTAAGGAGAGATCATTCTGAGATTAATTCAATTGTAAAACTGGAGTTTTACAAACACTAGAATACCTGTTACAGAGTAAACACTGAAAGCCAACTGAAAAGAATAAAAAATCACAGAAATAAATGTACTTTATGCTGAATATCTAAAAAAAAAGGGAACACCGCATATTAAAGAAAAAGTATTAAATTTTAGGCACCAGGGAAAAGGATAAATGCAGAATGATATTACTTATATGTGGTATTTAGAATAACTAGCAATGATTTAAATGGGAGGTTGTCAAGAGAATAGCAAGGAAAAGGAAAGAAAGTTGAGTAGAGGAGGAGAAACACAAATATGAAAGATTGGGGGGAGGAACTAAGGGGCAAAAGGATTCAGGTGCATTGATGGTATAAAGAAAGGACAGAACTAAATATCCGTAGGCCAGAGTCGAACAATAATGTATTCGTTGAGACTCAAACTTTAACAATCAAAAAGCTTAAAATAGCCTGTTACACTGGCAGGCTGGAGGCAGGGGTTGATGGCATGGGATGTACTATGGGGAACGTTGGTGAGGGATGTCAAAACTGGTGGTGGGGTCCCGGAGAGATAGCACGCAGCGGCGTTTGCTTGCCAAGCAGCCAATCCAGGACCAAAGGTGGTTGGTTCGTATCTCGTGTCCCATATGGTTCCCTGTGCCTGCAGGGAGCTATTTCTGAGCAGATAACCAGGAGTAAACCCCTGAGTACCTCTGGGTGTGACCGCAAAAACCAAAAAAAAAAAAAAAAAAAAAAAAGAGAACGGGTGGTAGGGACTGGCCTTTGAAACACTGTAGTGTCTGAAACCCAACTATGAAGAACTTTGTAAATCAGAATGGTTTCCAAAAAAAAATTTTTTTAATTAAATTTAGGCAGAGTGGCCAAAGGGGAGATAGCACAGCATGTGAGGCATTTGCCCTGCATGTAGCCAATGTGGCTTCAATCCCTGGTATCCCAGATGGTCTCCCAAGCACCGCCAGGAATGACCTCTGAGCTCAGAGCCAAAAGTAACCCTGAGTACAGTTGGTATGGACCAAAAACCAAAAAAGAAAAAAAAAAAAAACTTAGAATACAAAGCATAGAAGGCATGTAGGGGAGAAACATTTTTTTACTTCATAATTTACTTTACAAGAAATCAAATTTAATATGTAAGCATAAAAATAAAACACTAAATATACTGCTAAAATTCATTTTTGATTTTTGAGTCACACCCAGTAATACTCAGGGGCTCCTCCCAGCTTTGAGTTTGGGGTACCTTCCAGCAATTAAATCCAGCTCTCCTGCTTGTAAGCAGCCTTGTGAGCTCGTCTCTTCACCCTGAAAATATATTTTTAAATTTTAATTTTTTGAAATAGAATTATTAAGAGTAATAATAAACAAAACTGTTAAGATAAGCTATTAAGATAAATTCTTATAAAAAATAAGGATAATATTTTTTCTAATATTGTGGCAAGAAATCAGAAATTGTAATGCTATAACAATAAAACATTTCTAGATAGTTTAAACAGCTACAATCAATCTTAAATTCTCATATGACTCAGCAACTTCACTTGATGCATGTACCCCAAGGATATAAAGCCCATACCAGCAAAGACATCTGTGCCCTATGTTCACTAAAGAGCTATACACCAGAGCCAAAGATCTGGGTAACAACCCAGTGTCAAGTGAAACAGGTGAGTTGATCAAAAAACTATGGGTATACATACATACACAAGGGAAATTTACTTGCCCATAAGTAAAGAGTAATGTTATGCAATTTGTAGCTATATGATAGAACTGAAAAGTATCATGCTGAATAAAGTCGAGAATGAGAGGAACAGAAACAGAATGATCGTGTCTCCTGTGTGGGATTAAATAAAGAAACATAGTAAGGAGAATAACAAATGGCCAAAGTTAACAAAACCTGAGAACTGGCCTACAGAACTGAGTTTATCCTGGTGGGGAAGTGGGTAGGGGAGGACATGAATAGGAGAGAACTACCACCGTACTAGAAGAGGGTGTGGTGTTAGACCATTTACATTTTAACAATATGTGTAAACTCAGTGCCTAAAATGAAGAAAAATAAAAGGAGGGAAAGCCAGAACAATAGTACAGGACTAGGGAGTTTGCCTCGAATGTGGGCGCAAACTAGGTTTGATGCTGACATCCCATATTGGTCCCTAAGCCACCACAAGTGATTTCTGAGAGCAGAGCCAGGAGTAAAATCTGGAGCACCATTGGGTGTGATTCAAAAAACAAAACAACAACAAAGAACATAAACCACCATAAGCCAGGGGGGCAAGAGAAATAATAAGTGGTTAAGGCACAAGTTTACATGGTCTGATGTGGGTTCCTATCAGCTGCACGCTTATATATTCCTCTCTGAGTGTCCTTGCGTCAAGAATGATTTGAGTACAGTCGAAAAATAAGCTCTGAGAGGGCAGAAGTAGGGCATTTGCCTTGCAAGTGGCCAACCAGGTTAGATCTCTGGTATTCTATATGTGTCTACAGAGCACTAACCAGGAGTAATCCCTGAGCACCCACTGGGTATAGGCCTAAAAACAGCAAAAACAAAAAAGTTAGCCTGAGAACTATCAGTGTGGGTCAAAAAATAATCCACAAATACAATCAAAACGATGACATAGAAACCTGGAAATCAATATTTACAAGTCCTATAAAATGAGAAAGAAGTTGATTTATTTAATACTGAGGAAGCTTACAGCAGATTAATAATAAAGAATGCCAATAAAACTAAGGCAAAGCCTAAGTCACAGAAGAGGAAATTACAAATGCCCATAAAAATTACGAAAATAAAGTTTAGCACAGAACAAATTCTCAAATGCTACTTTAAAAAGTATTGAACTTTCCCTCTTCACCCACCAAATTGACAGTGTTACAAAAGTTTGAAGATGTATATTAATGATGGACAATAGCTGTTGCTGGGAGAGTAAATAAATTTAACCTTTATGGAGGAGATCAATTTGCAAGATCTTTTTAAATGTAAATTCATTCACTTACAATTCTGAAATTCCACCTGAAGGGGGTTTAGTCTTTGGGGAAGTAAATGGGGACATGAGCAAAATGACATTTGTATGAAAATCTTCACTCACCATAGCACAGCTTGTTTTAGCAAAACGTTGGAAGCTGCCTTCAGTCGGGCATGCCTTAAATGACATGGTCATGGCAGACTCCCTTGTTTATCTATCCAATGATCATTCTTCACTGTCTATTTTGCTAAGAATCCTCTCCCCAGCTGTAAGAGATTAATCTCTAACAGTCTAAATCAGTTGTGCTCATTCCAGTGTCCTTGTTGGAACACAATAAAATCTCCAGACCACTGTCTGTGGAACAACCCTAAGCCAAGATATTCGGAGTCCAAAGATTCCCTTTTCTCTAAACATACCTTTGTACTCTGAGCTTTTCATATTTTGCTATTTGAATATAAAAAGATACATAAAATGTGTAAATAATTCAGTGCCCACTTTTTCCTTTTTCTTTTATGCTGAGTTGGATCACTGTCTTTTCTTTTTTCTTTTCTTTCATATTTTGAGGAACACCTAGTGATGTTCAGGGGTTACACCTGGTGATGCTTGGGGAAAACATATGGGAAGCCAAGGATCAGACCCAAGGTTGCCTGCTTACAAGACAATAATTGCTCCAGCCCTGATCACTGCCCTTTCTTAATTTAAAACCGAAACCTAAAATCATTTATTTTTGTAGGTCTGATTTTTGGTTTTTGCAGTGTCATTGATTAAACACTGAGCCCCACATGAGCAAAGAGAGGGTTCTACCCCTAAACTGTATTCCCAGAACTTGTAGAGTTTGAAAGCATGTGAAGAAATTAAAAACCTAGGCTTCCTGCTCCATTGCTAGAAAAATGAGTCCCCAGAGGACCCAGTGTTTCTGGATATGTGGTTTGCTGTTACTCATACTAACACCAATCAATCCTCTTCTCTAGTGAGGGGAATTAAAATTCTGTCGTTTCTACTCCTGACCAGCTATCATGTTACACAGACAATCTGCTTACCTGGTCCTAAGTTTGTTCATATCAAACAGGAGAATGACACAAAAAAGCTATGTGAGAATTTGATTTGTTTAAATTGAATCAGGCCAAGTCCCTAGCCCAGAACCGGGGTTTCTGTGAGTACTCTAAAAAAGGTGGAGTGCTGGTTGTCGTCCTACAAGCTCATTAATTGAAGTAGACTTAAAAGGAATTTTGTTCCAGTATGATGGGGAATTTCTCAGTACTTCTTAAAATAATCAGACACACTGGAATCAAGGGTCATAAGGATAAAATTAGGATAACTCCTTTTGAGTTATGCACAAGAATATCTCTAGGCTAATTTTCTACATTTCCCTTAGCCTGAATATTGAAATCACTTGTCAAAGAGTTTTTAAAAAACTAAAGGATGCCCAGGTACTGTGGCTCTTCAAAAATTCTAATCAAAGCTAACGTGGGGGCTGAAGTCTGGATAGTAGAAAGTTTAAACTTCATTCAGATGATTTTTTATGTACATCTAAGTTTAGACTGGCACTAATTTATCATTGAATTATCCACACTTAATCACGGTAATTTGACCAAGTAATAATTCTCATCAAACTGATACAGCTTTAGAAGGCTTGCTTCTTTGCTTTATAGTGTTCCTTCTCTCTCTTCTCTCTCATCTCTCTCACACACCTTTTTCTTCTCCTGTCCTTGGTTTCTCTTTGGGTTTAATATCACTAAACATAGAATCGTGTTGTTTTTTTGTAGACTGATAGAGTTGTTGTTAAAACTACATATTTGAAAAACAAACAAACAAGATTTTCATATGGGGCCGGAGAGATAGCATGGAGGTAAAGGCATGTTTGCCTTTCATGCAGGAAGGATGGTGGTTCAAATCCTGACATCCCATATAGTCCCCTGTGCCTGCCAGGAGCAATTTCTGAGCAAAATGCAGTACTGCCGGGTGTGACTCCAAAACCAAAAAAAACAACTACATATTTGGGCTGGAGATATATACAGGAGGTAGGGCATTTGCCTTGCACAAAGCTGACCTAGATTTAATCCCTCAGCATCCCATATGGTCACTAGAGAATAGAGTATAAGCCCTGAGTAATTCTAAGTGAGGTGTTATATATATATATATACCCTGAGCACTGCTGAGTGAGGTTGAAAATATGTATATATAAGTTCTCCTTTTGTTTTCTTTAATACTGTATTTTACTGAAGTGCTGTGACTTACAATACTGTTAATGATAGTTTCCTGCATATAATGATAGCTTCCTGATAGTTTACTGGATATGGTTCCAACACCATACCTAGTGCCATACTCTTTCTTCCCTCCTACCAATTGTCCCTCCCATGTATGCCCACCTTCACCATATAGACTCAGTTCTGTGGCCAATTTTCCAGTTCTGTTGCCTTTGGCATTTGATACTGGCCTTACTGTGTATTTTTTATATCCCACATGAAAATTGCAAATTCTTATTGCTGCCAGAAGTTCAATTGCACGTGGGTCTTCCTCAGATGGTAGGTTTTCCAGTAAGATTGCATGTGATGCAGTTATTGCTGTTTTCATTAGGCATATTCCAGAACAATTCCATTCCAGACCTAAAAGTCAAATTCCTCAGTTATTCTTTCATCTATCTATATTCAACTTTTACTGGATTTAAAAAAATGATTCACATAAAATTAATTATTTGAGAGAAATGTGATTTCGTAGAAAGTTACTGAACTTGAGGAAGTGGGTTCAAGTCTAAGCCACTTATCACTGGGGAATCTTGGGCATCACTTGCTAGACCTCATGTATAATTTATACAATGGGTAAATAATGCTACATGGATGTTTGGAACAAGGGATATAGGGTGTAGTGAAAAACACTTATAAAATATTTATAATATGAGTTTTATTTCTTTGGGGGCTACACCTGGCTGCTCAGTGCTTACTCCTAACTCTTTGCTCATAACTCACTCCTGGTAGTATTCAGGGGACTGTATGTGGTACCAGGGGTCAAGCCTAGTACAAGGCAAGTGCTTTCCCACTCCACTATCTCAATCATTTAAAGATTAAGTATTATATTTGTTAAAAGCAGTAAGTGAAAACCTCAGGCAAATGATTAATCAGTTTTCTGTAAGGATTGCTTAACACCCTTATTTAGACTAGAAAAGTATTTACCCTTATGTCTTTTTTCTAATCTATCAAATCCCATATCCTTGTCTAAAATTTTACTTCTTTTAATTTTAATTAAAAATTAAATTAAAATGTTAATTAAAATCTTTATATTTATTTATTTATTTTTACTTAATTTTTTTTAATTTTACTTTCAAATAGAACCAGAATGTATCCTCTAAACTGAACACAATCATGTTATAACAAAAATATTTTTTCCCCAATGAATTCTTTCCAAGGAAGACATAGATCAGCCATTCTGCAGATATAGATTGAGAACTTGCCAAGTAACTGGCACTGTTGTGAGGCTCTGTGATTAAAGTGAGAACAAGAGCCACTATTGGTAGAGCTTTAATAGGGAAAAAAAAATCACTGCCAAAAGATGAGTCATATTTTAAAGAAAACTTCAACTAATCAAGAGGTAGAAGAGTGAAGAGGAATAAATTCATCAATCCCAACAGAGCAATGGAGCTGGACAGGGACTGGTTGTTCAGGCATGGAGAACAGAAAGTTTTGGTGGGAAAGGGAGTATGGCTCATTAGGCATAAACAAAGCAATTCAGTGGACTTCGGATGGGGTGAGAGGGGTAAGCCATGAGAGAAAATTCTAGAAAGGCAAAGCATTAAGCCTCTAGTTCCTTAGATTCCATCAAGGGAATTTGGAGTTTATCTTAAGGATATTGGAAAATCACTAATGAGTGAAACTCAAGAGGCCAGAGAGTTAGGGTTTCTTACACTGAAACACAGTCAACCCTGATTCTTAGCCTTAGCACTGCACATGATCCTGAGCACCACCTATAGGGTCAGTCAAGAGGTAAGCCCCTGAGCACTCCCAGGTGTAACCCAAATACCTCTTCCCCCCAAAATATATTTGAAGCTACATAATTTACATATGTATAATTCTGAACCAGATACTGTCATATGTACTGTCGCATTTAATTAGCAAAGCCAAATGTAGATCAAAACAATTAACTGTATGACCTAATTTTAAAGCAGGAGCTATTTTAATTATGTTAATCCAGACTAAGAAAAAGCCCACATCTATTCACTAAAGGGAAATGAGCAATTTATCCCTGAGAAGTTAATGAGGAAGGATTATTATTACAGGGGAGGAATGACAACTTCCAGGCATTGGAATAAGGAAGGGACATTGGAAGAAGGGACAAGGAAGGTGGGGTGAGGAATTGTGCTATTCTTAAAACCCTATTATGAGCAATATTGTAAATCATAATACCTAAGGTTTTAGTTAAGCTATCTAATGATTTGAATCACTTTATGGACAAGATATTCCTATCACACATTTATGGGAAGACAACAAAACAAAAGTATGGAGGGGTTGGGAGAAGAATCCCCTTTTCATGGCAATTTAAGCCTGTCCTGACCGTTTAAATGAATAATCATGAGATCATTTCCATTTTATATAAGTTTTAATAGGTATAAAGAAGAAAATCTCCTAGCACCCAGCAATCTTTGTTTTTGTTTTTTGTTTTGTTTTTGTTTTTTGGGCCACACCGGTGGTCCTCAGGGGTTACTCCTGGCTGTCTGCTCAGAAATAGCTCCTGGCAGGCACGGGGAACCATATGTATTCGAACCAACCACCTTTTGGTCCTGGATCGGCTGCTTGCAAGGCAAACGCCGCTGGTGCTATCTCTCTGGGCCCACACCAGCACTTTCAACAGCACTCAAAAGTCATCAGCACCAATTTCTGTAAGGGACTCTCCCATCCTTGTGGCACAGAGATTTAAAGTCAGATCTGTGATGCATATCTGTGACATAGGGGGGGAGTGGTATGTCGCTGAGCTTTATCCCAGCTTGTATACAATTGCACAATTGCTGAGTGTCCATACACAATGCATTCCAGGACACATTTCTACTCCAATCTTCACATTATAGACTGTGTTTCTTAGCAATGGTACTAAATAAATTAAATATATATATATATATTTTATATATTATATTATATATATATATATTATATTATATATATATATTTACATCAATGTTCCTCAAAGATCTGTGGCCAGCCCACAGAAAATAGAAGGGCTGCTTTCTTAAAACAGTCTTGGGTGCTTATTTGAAGGCTTACTGACATAATTTAGTCACACTTAAATTGAAGGATTTTGGGAGATTTTTTTTAAGTAAGGTAGATAACTCTTATTACATATCTTACTGTCAGAAAATGTTAATGGACTACATCCTCACTGAAAAGTAATAGACCAGAACCAGAAATATATTAAATCAATTAATCAGTATTTGATTTCTCAAATAAACACAAGAGAAGGTTTGACTTGCACTCTATGAAAGGTTTATTATGAAGATTTTATCCACCTGCTGCTGTCACTAGACTATTTGCTGGAAAACTAGTTGCAGATATTTTACAGAAAAGTACAAAATGGCATAAAAGCTCCTGATTGTAAATTTAACCTGATGGAATGAGTGCTTTATATTAACATGTGTTATTGAAAGAAGAGAATTTTGCAGAATAATTCTTAGGTTATAAAATTTTTTTCTTTTTTCTTTTATTTCCTCAGTTCCTCATTTGTTTAACTTTTAGGAAGTACTTTTCAAATAAGCTTCCTAAAAGAAAAATAGAATTGAATTAAATTCTCAATTATTGGCCACCAAACCCTTATTTAATGTCATTATCATGTGCATAGGAGATCATATATTTGCCTGTATTTAACACTTAACCTAAAACATGATTATGTCAGTGTGGTTAAAAAAGTATTTTCCAAGACAAATAAATACTTATTAGAAATGCTAAACAATTTGGGTGTATGAAAATAGAAACTCTGCTTCATCTATATTTCTTAATTTGAAGAAGAGATGAGTAAATCATTTCTGTGAATATTTTTCTCTCACAAAGTCTTTTGTATTCAGGTACATAAAGGTTAATTTTTAAGTAATTTAATTTTTAAATAGAAAATTCAATTATCCATCAATTAAACATAGGTAAAACATAACAGACTTTGGGCAGAGAAAAAGATACATTTATGTATGGAAGGAAAATTAAAACTTGGGGTGTTTGGGGGCATGTGCTTTGAAGTACAAAAGAACCATTGTTAATGTGGGACAAAACCTCCCCAGTATGGAAAGAGAGATAAAAAGGAGGGGGTTTCTAGCAGATCAAGGTCAGCTGAGATCTGTGAATAACATAAATGCTATTAATCTAGCACCGAATGAATCGCAGGACTTCAGCAGGGTACGTTATGTGGCCGGGTTCGTGGTAGGAGTGTTTCATGTCACTTTGTATTAGATAATGAGCATATTCATCAAGATTCCTAAATACCATCCACAGAAGAAGCTTTAAGGAGCCTGAGAGAACAAATCAAAGAACTAGATCTGAGGCTCAGTAAGGTAATAGGGATGTTCAAACAGTACAGCGAGTTTAGATATTTGCAGGCATTCCCCACAATCTCACTCCCCAGGAAATAGCGTGAGAAAGGATTTCTTCATTGGATGGCTAGAAGCTTATTATGTATAATGTCGCCTCTCTCATTATGTGCTAGCTTAATGGTCAGAAAGATGCAGACAGTAATACCTTATGAGAATGTATGATGGAAAAACCTGGAATTCTTTCCCTGCCTCACTGATTTAAAATAACAAAACAAACTGCTTCTCTCTTCTGAGAAAAAATTTATCACTCTTATTCTTTTTTATTTAATCTACCTAAAAATTGGAGTCCTGTTTATATCTTACCAAAAAATATATTTCTAAAGCATATACATGCTACATATAGTTACATATATCAGATGTAACATATCAGCTAATACATGTATGTATGGTATTAGATATATATGCAGTTTAGATGTATTATTAGATGTATGTGTATATACATATATACATTCAAAACATGAGGCTTTTTCAAAAACACAATTATGAGGACTAGGAGAAGATACAAAGAAATAAGTATTTAGAACTTTAAAAAAACAGCTGATGACTGGCCATAGTATACTAATCCCCCCAAAAAATATAGAAATAGAAAAGGAACTAGAAAATAACTAGGAAAATAATAAGATATTTTACATTAGTTACAAAATAATAAACCTTTAGCTAATGAATTACATTCTCATTGGCCTAATAAACATAGCGTCTTACATAAAAACTTTGACATATATTGAGCAAGCACCCTAGAAGATTGGCTCATAAGTAAAATCTTAATTTGAACTTGATGACATAAATACTGAGAACCTACCCTTTATACTCTATTTCAACTTTATTCATTCATTTGGTCAATGACTATTAAATGCTTTGAATTACACACTGAGAATTGAAGTGAACAAGTCACACATGATTCCTACCCTCCACAAAATTCCTATTTTAAGTTTTATTTTGATAGTTGAATCTTCCCCCAAAGATTCACCTCTCCTCAGAACCTCAGAATGTGATCATATCTAGAAATAGTTATGTTTTTGTAGATATAACTAATGATCTTGAGAGTGAGTTCACCTAGATTCATGGCAGGCCCTAAATCTTTACAATAACTCTTGTTATAATAAAATAGAAATAGAGGAAAAGCAGCTAGAAGGTAGCAATATGATAGTGGAAGCAGGGTGGGAGTGAGGCAGTTGCAAGCTGGAATCCTCAAAAATGTCAGTAGTCCCTGGAAACTAAAAGACAGGGCTTGGAGGTGATCCACCCAGAACTTCAGGGGAACTTTGGGGGAACTTCCTATTGACACTTTGATTTCTGCCTTCCAGAATTGAGAGAGAATAAAGTCTTGTTGTTGAATCCAGAATATAGAATACGGCTTTAGTACCTCTGCCATACAAATGTATGGTCATATGTTCAAATCTCCAGTGTTGAATGGTGGGTTGTGCATTCCACAATTCTCAGAGAGGGAAAGGAATTCCCATGCCCCCTGTTCGGGTAGGACAAGAGACACAGGTTCAGTAGCAATTATGATACAGAAAATAATCCACACACAGTTGGGAAAGAATAGCAGGCCAGAAACTCACACTTCAAGCTGTTCACCCACAAGCCAGTTGCTCCACCACAAGGAACCATGAGCC
Source organism: Suncus etruscus (assembly GCF_024139225.1). NCBI lineage: Eukaryota > Metazoa > Chordata > Mammalia > Eulipotyphla > Soricidae > Suncus > Suncus etruscus. The sequence continues at coordinate 96,984,954 of NC_064855.1, read as the reverse complement.
TAGATGGCCTCCCGAGTAGCCTTTATTGGAGTAAACAAAGCTCACCCCAAGGGAAGGGGGAAAGCCAGATGAGGAGACAATGGGGAAACATCTTTTTAACAGGAGAATCAAGGGAACGAAATGAGGAACATCTAATAAGAAGGCAATATGAGGACCAGTCCAAGGGCCTCTACCAACATCCCAGTGCCCCATGAGTGCTGTACATCATCCTGGAGGCTCTGTGGTTAGAGGCTGGCAGTTGTTATCTGTGATTCCTGACACTGAAAGTGATGTCCAGCTGCACCAGAGCCAGGAATGTTTTCAAACCCTGGACATTGCAACAACATCAACACAACAAGGAAGTGACAGAGGGACAAGTGAGAGAAGAGATAAAAGAGAGATGTGATACATTGAAATAAATGAAGAAATAAGTACTTCTGTAAGACACTTGTTTGTGCAAATTTGTTTTGGCATCAAATGAATACATGAAAATGAATAAAATGGAAAATTCAGACTAGGATCAAAGATGTGATTCAGCAACAAAGTACATAGTACATAGATGTAGGCCATAGGGTTCCATCCCATGCACCACAGAAAAAAAAGCAGGGGGTGTGGGAGAGAATACATAGTCTCCATCATCCCAGAAGCACTCATCATGGGAGTGGTGAAGAAATCATGAGGTGCTGCCCTAACATAATAGCCCATAACAAGCTGCAAAGCTGAGGGAGAGTTTTCAAGCAGAAGGAACTTTGGGACCCACTAGAGTCATTTCTAGTCCTGTTCCAGCTGCAGAAACCATAGTGATCTGTCTTTTGGCTTCCTTCCCCTTTACCTCAAGTGAGCTGCAGATGGTCTGTCCATTCTCAGGCAGGAAATCTCTAGCTGACACTGAATGATTCCACTGGATTCCCGGGAGGGGGAGAGAAGACTTCCTTGCCAGTGGGAGGGTAACTATACAATTCACTTAGTCAACATTTATGCTAGAACTATTGCAGGTCACAATGGGGGAAGCAAAGAACTAGGAACTGTTCTTTAGAAATTCAAACACAACTCCAGGTAGGAGAACATGTCATGTTTAAACAATCAGTAAGGTACATAGGTATATTTGGGGGGGGGGGGGGGGGTCCTCTGGTTAACACTTAAGCTCAAAATGAGGAAGAAAAAGGAAATTGTAGATTTCCATCAGTGGCATTTAAAGCAAGGCAGGACTTGGCTATCTGCCCTGTACAAACTAAGTCTCTGAGTTAGAAAAACCAGAAAAGCAGGATAATGACAACACACGCTCACACTAGACACACACACACACACATACACACAATACATACTTACACTCACACTACACACCACCCCACACATGTAAGAGGGTTACATACACACACTTTCTCACTCCAACATTCACACCTCTTTAATGGTCTGAAAGAACAATGAAGAGCAGCAAAAGTTTTGAATGGAGGAGCCAAAAATCCTTTGAAAAAGAAAAAAAGATCTGTGAACCCAGACAAGAAGTCTAAAGAATTGGACACTAACGTGGCTGCTAAGATACAGATACACTGAGCAAAAGCTTGAGTGTCCTGAAACCGGAGAATCAAAAAATCGGAGTTCAAGACTAGTTAAAGACCCAAGAGGGAAGAGGCAAAAATTCTGGAGCAAAGAAAAAAAATATATAAAACAGGAAAATAAGCCTGATCATTTGTCCCAGACACTTTTCTCCTGAGACAGCCCTTCGTTGTCTGAGGCCAAGAGATAGAAAAGTTGATCCAAACGTGCTGCTAACAGACTGAAACACTAAACAGAGCTATTGGCAGTCTCACTGTGCTGGGGAGATTACAAAAATAAAATAAAATAAATAGAATTCAAGACCACCAAAGTGGACGTGCCAAGCAAATAAACCAGCTTTTCATTTGAGACTTCCTCCACTCGTAGAACTCAGGGCAAACCCCAAATAGTCAAGTACTATAGATGGGGGGTCACAGACTCAAATCTATTTTCTCCCCTAATTTGATCAAATGATTTACTCCTCTCTTCACTGCCGTCCAGAATCTCAACAACTTCTTTATGATCAAAAAAAAAAAACAAAAAAAAATTGAAGTCTTCTACAGTCTGTCAGTCACAAAGGTTCAGTCTTTCATAGAAGTTCCTCAGACACATTCGGAGAAAGAGGAAAGATTTGCTTTTTAAAATAACAGAACCAGAACCTGCAAAGACTATCACTAAACTTGAAATAAAGAGTATATAATTTCTCCTCTACCATAAAAAATTTTTATAAATATCATAACACACTTTGACCACAAGAAACAAGAAACTGAGCAGCCCTTTGATAACTCAGACATGGGCTTCTCTTTAGGCAAGCTGTTGCTCCATGTGGAGAGGCCTTGTGTAATTGGAGGGAACTCTGACCTTTGCCCCTTTGTGATTATTCATAGGAAGCCAGAACCTCCCCCTCACCCAAACTCCAAGAATCTTGCACTATTGCCCAGTACTTGAATTTTCAATTAAGAAAACTGAGTTGTGAAAGTATAAGAAATAGCGTAGACGCCATTCATGGTAGGTGAAGAAAAGGAAATTTTCTGACATGACAGTTTCCGCCGAGAGTTGAGTTGATAGGCTCTGGGAAAAAGAAAAGAGAAGAGAGCCATAGAGATGTAATTATTATTCCTCTGTTTTGATTTGCCAGTAGTCAAAAAGGACAGTACAGAAGGTAGACCTTACACAAGGCCTACCTGAGTTCATCCCATATGGTCCCCAAGTCACTGACAGGAATAATTCCTGAGTGCAGAACCAAAGAGTAACCCTGAGTATTGCTGGGTGTAGCCCAAAAACAAAAACAAAAACAAAAACAAAAACAAAATCAAAACAAAACAAAACAAAAAAACTCTGATTTGTCAGAGGTCAGGGAAGAACATGGGATAGGAATTCATTTTAGTTTGCTCTCCAATCCTTTCTCACCCCTCCCCTCATTTTCACTAAGGAAAGAACTATTAAAAACTACTAGAGTCACAAAGGTCCATTGGGCTGGAGCCGTGGCACAAGGCTGTAGGGCGTGTTTGCCTTGCAAGCACTGACTAGGGCAGACCACTGTCCACGGTTCAAATCCCCAGACGTCCCATTTAGTTCCCCAAGCCAGGAGCAATTTCTGGAGCACATAGCCAGGAGTAACCCCTGAGCATTACCGGGTATGGCCTCAAAACAAAAACAAAACAAAACAAAAACCTTCTAAAAATCGAGACAAGTGTGTCCATTGCCTGCTTACTACTTTTCTTTGGTCTTTTCTCTCTCACTTTTCCTCTCCAAATTTCTGAAAGAGCACAGTATTTTCTCTGCTTCTGTTCAGGTGACCTAAAAGCAATGTATATTGCACGCAAGCACACCACACACACACACACACACACACACACACACACACACACACACACACACACACACACCACACACACACACACACACACACACCACACACACACACACACACACACAACACACACACACACTGTGTCCTGATACAGGTCTGTCCCCGCGTCTGGGCCCAGCCCCAAGGGAAAGAAAACAGAGGGGCGCCTGGCTTCAGCTGCACAGAAGGGAGTGAGAGTTCTGACCCCAACAAGTGCACAGGCAGGGGGGGAGCCCTGGGCTCCATTATACGGGGACAGATGACAGGCTTGCCTCTGGTCCCCTACGTTTGTGCTCTGTGTGTCTTAGCAAGCTGCAAACAAAGGCGAGGGATTTTACCCTCGCTCCATTCCCATAATTACTTTTAGCGGTGAAGCAGTTAATGCAGTATTCCTCCTCTTGGCTCAGAGTTTTCATTTTTTATTGGCACCGTCTTATCCCCAGAGACAATAGCAGATTGTTTCTGGTGTTGCGCAGAAGGATCTTGTTCTGGCAGGCAGGCTTCCAGTCAACAAGCTTAACATCCTCTGCAAAGAACGTGCATGTGCCTTGTTCGAACCTGACTTTCGAGTGTCTTTTAGAAAGACAATTCGTCCTAAAGGCAACCTGCATCCGTGTTAGAAACTTGCACCAAACTGAAACCCAAGTAACTGTGCAACAGAAACTGAAGGAGAAACCAGGCAAGCTAGAGGAACCCCCAAAAAGTGTGGGTGAAAGAGATGGCTACCGAAAACCTGAGACCCAAAGGCTGCTACCTCAGACTCTCTTCATGTACCTGATTAGGAAAAAAAAAAGAAAAAGAAAAAGAAAATCTTTCTTTTCCTCATACCTCTGATCTGGTTAACAGCCTTAAAACAGCCCGATTGGGTAATCCTAACCGCAGCGATCACCCAGATGGAGGCTCTTTCTTGCTGGCAGGAAGGGGAAAGGAATTTAAGGCAATGCAGAGCTCCAGGCGAGGACCAAAAGGTCTGTGCCCAGTGCTGCAAGTCCCCTGATACCCCGTTAAAGCCACCGTGCCTCCTGCACCCAGGGCAACCCTCATCCCTGGCAGGAGGGAAAAGCATCTGAACTCAGGGAAATAATCCTTCAATCCTTCCTAGAGTCACAGTTCATAAAGCACAGAGCATTTTGGCCTCGAAGATTATACGAAGAAGGCAGATTCTAAAGATAAGAAAACGAAGAGTCATCGTGGTAAAAGCAGCTTGCCAGAGGTCACATGGCTAGCAAACAACAAAGCTGGTTATTAAAGTCGGTTTTCCGGGAGAGAACAGACGGATCTGTCATGCAGAAAATTTCCAAATAATTTATGGATCGGCTATTAGCCACAAGGAGGCCCAAGAGAACGGCCCAAACGCTTTAGTGTGGCCTGTCCACGGGGACTCCCTGGCCAGGAGGGTGGAAATAGAACAGCTGGGAAAGGGAACAGTGAAGAAACCTGGATGTGGAGAAACCTAGCCCCATGGGGCAACAGGGACTCAAGGTCAACGTCAACAGTTTGAAAAAGAAAAGAAAAGAAAGAAAGAAAGAAAAGGAAAAGAAAAGAAAAGGAAAGAAAAGAAAAGAAGAAAGAAAAGAAGAAAGGAAAAGAAAAGAAAAGAAAAGAAAAGAAAGAAAAGAAAAGAAAGAAGAAAAGAAAAGAAAAGATAAGAGAAGAGAAGAGAAGATAAGAAAAGAACAAGGTGCAGAGCCATGTTGATTTGTCTGTTCATTTCATTGGGATATGCTCAGGATGGAAATGTTTTCTCTGTGGTTTTCCTCCCCAATAATCTATAACTCCAGTCTCATAATGCAAAATGTTTCAAATTGTCGTTGAGGGACAGTCTTGAAACACCTGACCGGTTCTTTAAAAAACTGTCAAGGTCATCAAAGACCAGGGAAAGTCTGAAAAACTCTCGCAGCCAAGAGGAACCTAAGAAGACATAATGATTGAATATAATGGGGAGTCCTGAAACTGAACAAAGGAAATGAGGTCAAAGCTAAGGCCCTCTGAATCAATTATGGACTTTAGTTACTGGCAATATGTCAATAATGGTGCTGTCATTGTAAAAAAAGGCACCAGAGTAATGTTAGATATTAAAAACAGAAATCAAAATATTAGGATTATGGGAATGAAATGTCTTTTCAAGTCTTCCCTAAATCTAAAATAAATCCAAATTTTCAAGTTTATTTCATGAAAAATGCTGTTTTCTGATATAACTTTTGAATCATTCCCTAATTGCACATATTTTCTGCCTTTTAGTAAGCAAAGCATTTTCTTAAAAGATCTATAATTCAGTTAATGGCCAGAGCTTTATTTTAGACTAGATTCTAAGAAAGTATGAGTCATATTCACTTTTCATTTTAGTCAAGGATGCCACCTGAAGTTTTAAAATATTGTTAAGACAGTTCATTAAAACTAGAATACAGAAATTAATAAAGCCTGGGGGCCGGCGAGGTGGCACTAGAGGTAAGATGTCTGCCTTGCAAGCGCTAGCCCAGATCCCCCGTCGTCCCATATGGTCCCCCCAAGCCAGGGGGCAATTTCTGAGCACTTAGCCAGGAGTAACCCCTGAGCATCAAACGGGTGTGCCCCCCCCAAAAAAAGAAATTAATAAAGCAGGTATGGTAAGAACCATGTTTTCCTTTTTCATTACTAAACTTTTGTTTTGTTTTGTTTTTGGGCCACACACCCAGTGGTGCTCAGGGGGTTACTCCTGGCTGTCTGCTCAGAAATAGCTCCTGGCAGGCACGGGGACCATATGAGACACTGGGATTCGAACCAAACCACCTTTGGTCCTGGATTGGCTGATTGCAAGGCAAGCACAGGCTGTGCTATCTCTCCGGGCCCATTTTCATTACTATCTTATTGATTAAATTATGGAATCTCAGGGGCAATAGCTTCACAACAATGCATCAGAGTAACGTCAACACCACCATTAAGTTCCAATATCATCTCCTCCACCAAAAAGATCCCTCAGCACATTCTCCCACTCCCTCCACTTTCATTCAGAACCACCATAGTTTTCACACAAGTCTAGGAGTTAACTATTTTGGGTTTTTACTAGTTCTTTTGTTTTGATTATTGATATTTCTCATACAAGTGAAACCATTGTGTAATTATTCCTTAGTTTCCTTACTCATTTTTGTTATAATTATCAATTTCCATTTATTTTTGTCTCATGGGTATGATTTATATTTTAATAACACAATAATGTTTTCTTGAGTTAATATACCATAGATTTTGTCATCTGTTAGTAGAAAATTTAATATTCAATGTTTTTGCTATTATAAAACATAAACATGTTAATATTCTTTTAGATTATTTATTTTATATTTTTCAGATAAATGCCTAGGAGTGGTACTGCTTGAACATATAGAATTTTCATTCTTCTTTTAACATTTTAATTAAATTTTAAAGGGTATTTTCAATGCAACATAAACTATTTTAGAGCATCTTAACATAGAAGGTCAACCATTTTCATTCAAAGTTAAACTTAGGGGCTGAAGAGATAAATATAGTATGTAGAATGCTTGACTTGTATAAGTCAATTTAGATTTGATTCCCAGGATCACATATGGTCTTCTGATCCCTATCAGCAAGATCCCTGAGCACAAATCTGGGAGTAAGCCCAGAGTGTAGCATCCAAAATAAAACAAAAATTAGAATTAGACCATGAATGCTTTACAATAAAAAAAAATTAGTCTCCACATGTAGGAAGTAGACAAAATATGTCAATGCTTACAGACAATTCCCCTTCGATGGAAAGTTTAGAAGTTGAAAAAGTTTTAGGCAGAAAGAGATAAAGCTAGTGACACACTGTTAATTACTTAACAAGTAAATAACTTGTATGTAAAAAGGCTCTTTTTTTTTTGCAAGAAAAATTATGAGCTCTTTTGTGATTTCTCAGATCAAATAAAAAACAAACAAGCAAAAAGACATGCCAAAATTACCATGATTCTTTACCATCAGAAATTCTCCCTTTTAGGAGACCAAGGAATATTATCTTTTGAAATTGGCCAAACCAATTTCAATCCCAGACTTCCCATAAAGTACCCTGAGCCCACAGGAGAGTACCCTTAAACACAGTTAGGAGTACTGACCACTGATCTCTGAGCATTACCAAGTGTCTCCCAAAAAATCTCCCTATCTTATAACCTAAATATTTAAAAATATAATGCTCACTATGTAGCTGACTTGGCCTATCAACAAAGAAGGATGGCATTCACAGAAGATTTATGTATTTATCCATCTATAATTTTATTATTTTTCTGTCTTGACTTCACATCAATAAAATGATGACTATAAGGCTTTCTTCCTTTGCAAGCAAAATACAATGTCATGGCAGTAAACATACTTCTATTCCATTCTCTTCTCCCCCTTTGCTCCAAAGTTTAGCATTTGTCATATGGTACTCAATAAATACTATTGGACAAACAGGGATGAGACAGAACTTCTAGAACCATAAAGTAAGACTCTATCCTAGGCTTCATCCTATGACCTGTGCAAATACCAAGACCTCTTAGTTTATTATCCATGACTAAGTGGAAAATTACCTGGCACCATAAAAAGACCTGGGGGGAGTGAAAAAAAAGGGGGGGGCGGCCCGGAGAGATAGCACAGCGGTATTTGCCTTGCAAGCAGGCCGATCCAGGACCTAAGGTGGTGTTTCGAATCCAGGTGTCCCATAATGGTCCCCCGCGCCTGCCAGGAGCTATTTTTTTCTGAGCAGACAGCCAGGAGTAGCCCCTGAGCACAACCCGGGTGTGACCCAAAAACAAAACAAAACAAAAAAAAAAAAAAAGACCTGGGGGAGTGAAAAAGAGCATGTACAGAGCCTGTAGTTATTTCCATGACAGTATGCTTCAAGGATGGGAAAAACCCTGTATCTCTTATACCAAGGAAACTCTCTTTCTAATCTCCCCAATATTTACTGTCCTGTGCAAAAAAAAAAAGCACAATCTTTCTTTTTTAATTTTTTTCTATTTATTTCATGCTCGTGATTATTGTTTGAATAGTTTGTCTTTATTGCTGTGGTACTTTTTTGTAGTCTCTAGTTTCATTTTTTGTTGTTGTCATTGTCAATGTAGTTTTGTTTTATTGTTTTTTCTGGGTTTTTTTTTGTATTTTTTTGTCTTTTTGTCATGTTTTTTCTTCTTTTTTCCTTTCTTTTTTTAAATTGATAACCTTTATATGAACTCCTTCATTTTTTTGTGTTTGCTTTTTTTGTTTGTTTGGTTGGTTGGTTGGTTTTGGATTTTTTCTTTCCTCTCTTTTCTTTTTCCTTTTCCTTTTTTTTTTTCATTTTTCTTTTCTTTTCAAACAGAACCACATAATCTGAATCATCTTGTTTTGGCTCATAAATTGAGGGGGAAAAATTAATGGTACCAAGGTCAAACAGTCCTATGAACATTGAGTAGAAATAAAAAAATGATCAGAATTAAACACCAAATCTAAAACCAATGGCAACAGAATTGATACCCAATCTACAACAAGCTAGACACAAAGGGGACCACTTATATTAACAGCCCAGCAGGGGGTGGGGGGCAAAGGAGGGGAATATGGATGGATGCATGCTGGGAACAGGGATGGAGGGAGGACAACACTGGTGGTGGAAATTCCCCTGATTCGTTGTCACTATATACCTAAAATATTACTGTGAAAGATCTGTAATTCACTTTGGTCACAATAAAAATTATTAAAAAATAAATAAATAAATAAATACTGTTGGACATAAAAGTTAATAAGGGAATTTAATCTTGAAAACAATACGTTTTGCTTTTTAAACTTAAAAGAGTTTGTAGAGGATAAGAATAAATTATCATATACTTTAATATATTATCTAAAATAATTTATTCTAAATAACTCTAAGGAAATGCCTAGTAAAGGACATTAGCATAGTTCCTGGGTACACTAGAGGCACTGGTCTCTCCAATGGGAGCCTCACTTAACACATAATCCTTCCATTCTCTAAGCTCTTACCAATGACAATAGCAGACTTCCATGAGTATCTCTATGTTCCCTTTCCCCTGAATATGAGCAAGATCATAACTATCCCAATGTTGAAAAATATAAAAAAAGAATTTGAATATATTTTATTTTCCCTTGTCCTCTCCATGTGTCTGGACTCTCTCTCTCCCTGCATGAACCCAGCCAACATCAATGTTGGTTGATGAATTATTAGAATAGATATAGACTACAGCAAAAGATGAGTGAAAGAACTTTCAAATGATTCCGGTCCTTCATCTTCAAGCCATTCATGTGGAGCTCCAGTCATTCTAAAGATACTTCTCATAAGATGCCTACATTTTGGACACACTAAAATTTGAACAATAATATCTGTTTATTATTTTTTGTTTGCTTCTATGTTATTTTTTATACCATGGAATTGAACCCAATGAGCTTCCACATGAAAGGCATGTCCTCTACGGCTGACCCATATCTCAAGCTACTAGTTCTGTTTTAATTCATTTACAGCAATAGATAGCTGATATAGTTAATTAACTGTTGATTTGTTTTGTTTTGATAATAGTCTCCAGTTCCAGTGGACAAAGTTGCTGAATACCTGCTCCTGACTGTCTGACATGGTGGGGGAGCACCGGAAATAAACCTCTGAGTAAGACAAGGCCCCTCATTTCCACTGACTTCCTGTAAGGGGAATAAATACAAAGCAAAAGTTAACTTCAAAACAAATATCATCTATCTTGCTCTAGTACATCACTCTGCCTCAACCTTGGACCCTGTAATTATGGAGCTGACAATCTCTGACTGCCTATGTATTTGTTCTTATTCGCATGTGGGATTCTGGCTTCTCTTTCAAGGCTGGACAATAGAAACGGCTATGGAAGAAAGCTGAACTCTTCAACTACGGGCTAAGGCTCCAGAGAAGATGGGGAGATATGTAGAATAAATTTTGATATATGTTTACAGGCCCTGGACCTGTTTCTGAGTTTCTCTCATGGTAGAGACGTGAAATGTTACATTTCTGAAAAATCTTATGGGATTTTTAGATTTTTTATAGTGACCTATAATCTATGTATTAAAGGCAGAGCCTGCAAGATTTCAAGGATTAATTAGTGTAGGTTATTTCTCACTTAATTTATACATTCAGCAGCTCAATTTTTAATTGTGCTAAGAGATACATAATGTAAGATAAACCATCTTATAAAGGAAATACTCTTCCATTTCGCTGTTATCATTGTTGTTATTGTCCCATATCATCCCCAGCGCGTTGAGCACACTTGGTGAACATGTTCACCACACTTCTTGTGCACTAATTATACGTGTGATAATAGGTCTTCACAACCCTGCATGTTATTCTATTTTAATTCTGTACAGAAGTAAAATATTATAGTACAGTCACTTGGATCACTTTCTCTGCAGCTCCTTCAATTTTTCTGCATCTCTAACCATTGTTTAAACCCTCCCAGTGAGACCATAAACCAGGAACCATGCTGTCTTCTCAGTTATGGCAGATGTCTATCCTATTGAGACAAATCTTACATGCACTCGGATTAACTGGGAAACAAAAATCAGATGTCTCTAGCCTCAGCTCCCAACAATGCCATCATTCTTCCATTATCATAATAGTCCTTGGTTCACCCCTTTGTGGCTATTCAGACCTTGACCACACTTCCTGCTCTCTTCTCTCAAAATTTCACTTCTCCTCTCATGCCAATGTTTCTTACCTTTTCATGCATCTTATCTTAATCATTAATCCTGAGTCTATCATTTACTTAGTCTGTTTTAAAACTCATTGCAGGGGCCAAAGCGATAGCACAGTCATAGGACATTTGCCTTGCACTCAGCTGACCTGGGACAGAGTCAGGTTCAATCCCCGGCATTCCATATGGTCCTCTGAGACTGCCAGGTCTGATTTCTGAGTGCAGAGCCAGGAGAACTTCTGAGCACTGCTTGGTGTGTCCTACTCCCAACTCAAAAAAATAAAACTCATTTCATTTAAGTTTCTTATTTCATTCATTGCAAGAATGAGGGAGTCCCAAATGTGCTTTCTATAATATTTATATTTAAAACATTTGGAGAATAAAATAAATAAGATTAAATATTCAGAATAGAAGCTAGAGAGACAGTACAGTAAGTAAGGTGCTTACCTTACATGAAGATGACCTGAGTTAAATTCCCAGCATCCCATCTGGGTTCCCCAGAACCCACAAGAGTGATCTCTGAGCTCAGTGCCAGGAGTAAGCCCAGAGCACATTTGGGTATGGCTTCAAAATAAAAGTGAAGGAAGGCATATTGAGGGTAACAGGAATAATGCTCAAGTAAAGAACCTGGCTTGGAGTCATGAAACCGTGCATTCAGTTCCTGGCATAGTCCAACATGTAAATGTGATCCTAATGCACTTCCTCCATAATGCCCAGCACCACAGTACAGGTGTATAAATTCACATGAGCACCATACCTCAGTGTGCAGGCACCAAACCCAAATGTGTACAATCCCCAGTCATTAAGACACCAAAAGGGAAGGAAAGAGGGAAAGATGGTTCAACCTCGCATCACCTAAAATTACTAGAGTCAGTATACCATAATTTGGGAAAAATGTTCTGTAATTAAGAAGATTAAAGGTATTGAGCAAGTGTCTGCTTGGCCTCTACAAGCTGTTCTATACTCAGACCCAAGAAATTCCACCATCTGGACTCCTGATCTGGCATCCACTGGTGGCCTTTAGAAAACTGGATTTCTTCAGCAAAAACTTGATCCAAGAAAGGTTGCCCTATAGCATCACTTAACGGTAAGATGAAATCAGAAGACATGCCGTCCTTTGATCTGTTCAAAAACCAAGATCACTTATTACAGAAGATGGACTATGACAACCACGACTGGGCAAGAAGCTTTCCTGGGATCAGTAAGAAAAGAGCCTAGCCTATGCTTTGGCCTAGGATCTCTAATCCCAGAATTCTGACTTCAACAACGTGACTGAGCAGAACTTCTGGTGCTATAAGGAAAGATTCTATCCTAAACTTCCACCTAAGACATGTGTAAAAAACCACAATCACTAATTACAGAAGACTTATTAAAAGAAGCGTTACAGAACATATCTTCTAGAACCATAACAAAAGACTCTATCCTAGACGTTGTCCGAGACCTGTTGAAATACCAAGATCTCTAGCTACAGAGGATTGAGTTTGTCATCCACAAATGAGCAGAAAGAACCGTGGGGTTCGAGAATGAGCGTGTATGGAGCCTGTAATTTCTCCCATAGACAGTATGCTGCTCCAAGAGTGAGAAGCTCTGTACCTCCAAGGCCAAGGGAATTCTCTCTAACTTCCCCAATACTTATTGTGCCTATAGAAAAAAAAATCCACAAAGCCTTGCCACACCAGACCTTCTCTTCCCCCACTTTTTTCTTGTGGTTGTGGTTTGGGGGGATGATTGTTGTTGTTGTTGTTGTTGTTGCTGTTGTTGTTGTGCTGCTGCTGCTGCTGCTGGCTGCTGCTACTGTGGAACCACCAGTCTTATGAACATTAAGTGGAAATTTAAAAAAAAGGATCAGGACATAAGCACCAAACCCAAAGTCAACGAAACCAGAATAAATACCCAATCTACAGCAAGCCATACACAAAGGAGACCTCTCACACTAGCAGCCCAAGAAGCAAAGGAGGTAGGTATAGGATGTATGCTCGGTATAGGATTGGAGGGAGGACAACACTGGTGGTGGGAATGGCCCTAATTCTTTGTCACTATGTACCCTCAAATATTACTGTAAAAGACTTGTAATTCACTTTGATCACAATAAAAATTATTGAAAAAATAAAAGAAATTATATTCTTCTGGAGTGTCCTTTCTTCTTCCCCCTCTAATATCTCTCTTCCCACTCTCAGCAGATTACTACCTTTTAGCACTCCCAACACTGTGCTTTCGCTCTCTGCAGGCCTGCCTTTGCTTTTCTTTCAGCAACAGTAAACTTATGCTTCTACTAGGTATTGCCTCTTTATTTCTCTGCATAATTCCTTTCTCTGTTGCCTCTCTCCCCCTGTTTAAAAAATGCCTATATAGATCAATCTAAGGAAAATATGTTGATTTATTTTTTTCTTAATAATGTTTAATTTTAAACCAACACAGCATGTGAGAAGTTATAAAAGTGTACTTAATTGGGCCCGGAGAGATAGCACAGCGGTGTTTGCCTTGCAAGCAGCCGATCCAGGACCAAAGGTGGTTGGTTCGAATCCTGGTGTCCCATATGGTCCCCCATGCCTGCCAGGGAGCTATTTCTGAGCAGATAACCAGGAGTAACTCCCTGAGCAATGCCAGGTGTGGCCCAAAAACCAAAAAAAAAAAAAAAAAAAAAAGTGTACTTAATTTTACCACAATCCCTTATCCTCAGTCATGTCATCACTCTTTTATAAAACTCTACTACAAACCTTTAAAGATTTTTTAAAAACTTGTATCAATATGCCTTGTGAGTTTCTAACACTAATAATAATACTATCGAGTTCAAAAGTTAGGTTCTGTATACAAGGTAAAAGAAATTATTCTTTGATGCCTTAGAATGGCACTCTTAGAGAGAGAAAAGTGTCTGTCATAAAGGCAGGCTGGTGATAGGGGGTGGAGAGATGAGAAAAGTAAGTGGAGAAATTGGTGGCGGGAAATGAACATTGGTGAAGGGACAGGTTTTGGAACATTGTAGGAGTGAAATTTAGTGATCACAACTTGTTAACTCTATATCTCACAGTAATTATAAAGAAAATGAATGTCATTTTTAGTATTTAATTGCACATTATTTATATGTAACAAAAGTCTTTACTAAAATATCTCATTAGTTTGTGGCCAGAGTGATCGGACAGTAGTAGGGCATTTGCCTTGCACATAGCTGGCCTGAGACAGACCTGGGTTCAATTCCTGGGATCAGTCCCCTAAGCCTACCAGGAGAGATTTATGAGTGTACAACCAAGAGTAACCATAAGTGCTGGGTGTGGTCCCCCCAAAAAATAATACAAATACAAATAATAAAACAAAATAAATATTAAAAAATAAATAAAGGGCCGGAGCCGTGGCACAAGTGGGAGGACATCTGCCTTGCAATGCGCTAGCCGAGGATGGACCTCAGTTGGATCTCTCAGCGTCCAATATGTTCCCCAAACCAAGAGCGATTTCTGAGCACATAGCCAGGAGTGGATGTGGCCCCTAAACCACAAAAAATAAAATAAAATATTCTCATTAATAAAATAAAAAAATTTAAGTTCACCAGTAAATATCAGAAAATATGAAAATTTATCAATTTTATTATGTTTGGGTATTATGATCTTTTTTTTGCCAATTAATGTTATGGGAATGATTTTATATATATATATATATATATAGCTTTGATTTGTTCTACTCATATGACCAAAGCAATCTTAGAAACTTAATATGGATGAAACCTGTCATGAAGGCTTTTGTTCATGATAATATTTGCCAAAATAAAGCTAAATGCTAAACTCAGGGCTAATTTTTAAAATAATTTGACAATGTTTATAGGAAAGGTACTCCCTTATACAAACTAAGCCTCTTACATATTTTAAGAAATTCCTTCCTAAGTTTTATTTATCCAAGGTCACAAAGAGGAACAGAAATTTAATCTAACATCTCAGTTTCCGAATCTAGTATAATGCCAACAACTTTTTATTGTGACACCAAAGCAGCAAAAATTTAAAGAACTAACTTTCTTCTCACAAACTCCCCTTAGGTACTGGATTTCACTGGACCCTGGACAAAAAATATAGATTAAGTCACACAGTTATCACTCTGTTCTTTGCAGAACTTATCTATATAAATAAATGTCAATCATTTTAATACTGTTTACAATCTTTCATGAAAATTGCTAGCCTAGTAATTGGTTAAGAAATAGTTCGTATTCTAGGTTTTAAGTTTCGCAACCAAATAATGGCTTATAGTTTTGTTTCCTTCACATATCTCCCTTATCATTACTTATCTCTTATTTCAGCTTCACCAGATCCTATATAAATTAGGTATGGTGAGGAAGTAGATGCCCTCTTCCCTGGTTCCACTTTCTCCTGAGTCAATCTTACCTCATCCAACTTTGGAGAACCCATACTTTAGAGGGGTCTGCAGATTTTCCAGTGGCTTTTGCCTCAGTACTTATCACCATCTCCTGTGGTGCTGACTCTGAGAAATAGCAGGAAGTGACAAACTTGAAAGAAACTTTAAAATACATCTGAAAGAAACCTCTCTCTTTTTCTGCCTGTCCTCTTCACTGAAGAAGAAAGGGAGACTGGACTAGGTGTAAGATCCCAGGACCATATCTAGATAGTTTAATATACATAGTTTTGTCATAAGCATTTGAAATGCAAGCATTCTTACTGTAAAACAAATTGCTGTTAGGCAATTTTGCTGTAAAAGGAAAAAGAACCAATTGGTTGACAGTTTTTATTTCATTTCTCTCATAATCAATCAATTTCATGTATTTATGCTAGTTGTTGGCTTTATTTCATTTCTCCAGTGACAAAATAAGAAACCAATGCTTTGCAAATTGATGTGTTATCTTTCCCAAGTTCAGTAATGTATGATCTGGCTTTACACTCTATTTCTTTCTTTTAAATATGATTTTTATTTTGATCATAGTGGCTTACATATTGTTGACAATAATATTTTAGGTACATATCAACATAATATCAGGGGGATTCCCATCACCAAATTATCTTCCCTACACCTCCGTTCCCATCCTACCTCCTATATCCTCCTCCCTCACCCCCAGGGCTGCTAGAATACATGGTCCCCTTTGAGCCTAGTTTACTACTTAGTAGTCCTACACCTGTTTTGGTCTTGGTACCCTCCCTTGTTTCCTCCTCTAACTGGAAGGCAGTACTAGATAGTTCCAGTTATGTGGTTTTGTTTGAAGAAGAGAAAAGTGACAAACTGGGGTAAAAATCAAATACATCAAAAATGGTCAGAGTCCTTCTAGAGGCTCTCATCATCGGTTTGAGAGGGGAAAAAGACGGTGAAACACCTCAACAGTACAAAAAGAAGTGTCAAATAAAATATCCAGTGAGCACTCCAACAATAAAGATAAGTACCACATAAAAGCCATGGTCTTGAGATAAAAAACATGTCATAGCACCTAAAGAAAAAGAAAAGAAGAAAATAAATAAATAAATATAAATGGAGACAACAACTTTAGTAACCATACCAAAACAAAGAAGTCGACAAAACCTAGATAGATATAAAAAAATTGTTTTGTGCTTTTTCTTTTTTCTTTTCCCCTCCTGCACAGGTACAATAAATATTGGGGTCATTCGAAAAGGAATTCCCTGGTCTAAGAGATACACTCTATTTCTTAATAGTATAATACTATGAACAAATGAAGACTTGGATGACAAATTTCTAGATAATATCTATGAAAGAAAATTAGTTATTTGATAGTATTATGCCATAAATCCATGCACATTCTCAAATATATTTGAATATTTTGTATTATTCTTTTAATTATTTTTTTCATTTCAGGATGCCTTTTTCTCTGTCCTTTCTATTAAAGCAATGTTGCAATGTAACATATTAAAAATCAACCATGTATATACCACATTAAGCTCATCACTTAAAGTCTTAGTCCATCCTTTCCCACACAATTGTGATGTTCCTCTTTTTTCTCTTTAATTTTTGTTGCACAAGAAAAAATGCATATATTTCACAAATCTACATGCATACATGAAAAACAGCTGTTCTTAATTATTAATTTGTACATTTCACTGTGCTTATTTGAATATAATTGACTCAATTGATTTGTTGATTTGTCAATGGAGAAGTAAGAAGCAATTAGTTCTTTCTCTTTATAACAAAATTGCCTTTTGACCACATAGCTAAGCAGTTAAAATATTTTCTAGTGAAAATGAATATAGCAAGACTACTTTCTTTGAAAATACTGACCACACCAAGATTCATAAATTGGTGAATGAGAAGGAAATAAATACAAGAAATATTACAAACTTCAGACAAATTTTATAGATATAAAATAAATAGCAAATACCATATAGGCTGGAGAAAGACTACAGCGGTTAACATGCTTGCCTGCTCACAGCTAACTCACTTTCAGTGCCTGGCTCCATATATGTTCCCTAAATCCCACCAGGCATAATATCTGAGCACAGCATCAGATGATAGCCCTGAACACTGCCAAGTGTGGCCCAAAAAACTAAACAAAATAAACAAATTTAGAGCAGAATTTTTGACCTGACTATGTGAATGATAATACCTCTTATTTTCGTACAAGATTATGTAACCATATTTCAGATCAAGGAAATTCTAGCTTTGTTTATTTCTGGACATGAGAGGCTAAACAGGCCTATTGTCATGAGAACTTTATATTTGTCTAAAAGAAGTCTGTTTACTGTTTTGTGTAGGTATAGGTATCAGAGGCAAACATTTCTTTAAACCAACAATTTTTGTCACCCCTGTTGACTTGGAGATCCTCTAGAGACTACTTAAATAGGGTTGCAGTTCATTCTGTGATATTTCTCAGGTATTGTATGAGGCCTGACTGATGTGGTGCTGGCATGTAGAAAGAGAAGCCATCTATTTGTCCTGGGATTAGGACTTGTTCATTTAGTGAGCATGTGCCCTGGGCTATAATCTTCACAAATGCTTCTCAAAAAATTATTTCCTCCTGAAGTGGAACAGGAAAGCTAGAGGGTTTTGTAGTAAAGTATTTCCTTCCCTTAATTAGTTAGCTCTGGTAAATTATTTCTCTTGGTGGCAGGTTTTCATAACAAATGGAATGTTCAATCTCCAATGGAGGCAAGAAAAGTCCCCTCAAAAAATCATCCAGAAAACTGGATGATGATACACAAAAAATATAATAAAAGTTATTCAGAACCTCACACCATATGCAAAACTAATTAAAATTAATTTTTAATTTTTATTAAACACTCAGATGTAAAATGTGAAACTATAAAATACAGAGAAGAAAAACTTTGATAAGAACACTACAATATTGGCTTCTCCTAAACATATTTATACAATGTCTTTGAGAAGTCTTTCTTAAAGTGCAATAACCAAAAATTTTAGTCAATATAGACAACTGGAGTTATTTCAAATTTAAAAGATTTTTTTTGGGCCCAAGTGATAGTATAGTGGGTAAGGTGCTTGCCTTGCATCCAGCTAACCCAGATTTCATTTCCAGCATCCTATATGGTAACCCAAGTCCATGAGAGGTTATCCCTGAATGCAGGCCAGGAGTGAGCCCTGAGCACCACTGGATGTGGCTCAAAAGCAAAAAAAAACAAAACAAAAACTGAAAGAATTCACCAGTAAGATAAAAAAGCATCCTTCTCAAAGGAAGAAAACATTGCCCAAAGAAACTAATATCCAGCATAAATATAGATCTCATAAAACTTAATAACAACAAAACAGTACTATCCAAAAAAATGGAGCCGAAGTGATAGTAAAGTAGGTAGGGTGCTTGCTTTGTCTGATCTTGATCTGGGCTTGAATCCCAGCATTCCATATGGCCCCCAAGCACAGCCAGAAATAATTCCAAAATTCAGAGCCAGGAGCAACCCCTAGGAATTGCCTAGTGTAACTCCAAAACAAAACAAAACAAAAAATAAATGGACAGAAGAATATGGAGATAAAAGATCCCTCATATGTTTGTTGGAGGTACATAAATGGGTCCAGCCTCTTTAGAAATGAGTATGAAGGCTCCTCAAGATGCTAAAAATATATTTACGGGCCCGGAGAGATAGCACAGCGGCGTTTGCCTTGCAAGTAGCCGATCCAAGACCAAAGGTGGTTGGTTCGAATCCCCAGTGTCCCCTATGGTCTCCCGTGCCTGCCAGGAGCTATTTCTGAGCAGACAGCCAGGAGTAACCCCTGAGCAACTCCAGGTGTGGCCCCAAAAAAAAACAAAAAAAAAAAAAAGAAAGAAAATATATTTACTATTAGAGCCAGCAATCCCACTACTTTCTATTTTAATAATATAAAAGCACTAACTTGAAAAGATACATGCATTCCTGTATTTATTACATTGGTTTCTACAATAACCAAAATATAGAAACTACCCAAATACCCAAATGGCAGAGGAATAGATAAGATGTGGTATATATTCACAATGAAACACTTCTTGGCCATAAAGAAGGATAAAACCCCACCAGTTGTGACAAAATGGAGGAAATGGGAGGGTGACAAAATAAGTCAGAAAAAGACAAATACTAGATCTCATACATAAGTGAAATATAAAGAAACAAAGCAAGAAAATGGACAAAATTAAACTAAAACCCTTAGATTAGGACCACAGAACTGACAACACCAGAAAGGATGGAAAGAAGGGCCAATAGGTGTGGAAGAGAACTGTAGATGGATTTTAGCACTTTTGAAATGGTGTGTAAAAGCACTTCTAAAATATACAATGAGGGGGTGAGAGAAATAGCATGAAGCGTTTGCTTTGTATGCAGGAGGACAGTGGTTCAAATCCTGGCATCCCATATGCCCCCCCCCCCCCCGAGCCTGCCAGGAGCAATTTCTGAGCATAGAGCCAGGAGTAATCCCTGAGAGCTGCCAGGTATGACCCAAAAAAAAAAAAAAAAAAAAAAAAAAACTGTTTTCCCCATCCCACCACACATCACATGACATTTTTCTCCAATCTCTATTCTGAAAAATTGGTTGGAAAAAGTCTAGAGAAAAAATATATATCAGAAAAATCTGTAAGACTCCCAAGATTGGGAGCCCCCAAAGTTTTTTTTTAATTTTATTTACTTTATTTTTTAATTTAATCTAATTTATTTTTATCTTTTTAATTTTATGTACTTTATTTAAATAACATGCATCACATAGCTGACCATAACACATTTGTTGTCAGATAAGTGAGAGTAAAATTATTTAAAAGAATAGAAAAAAAAAGAGAAGAAAGGAAAAAAATACAGTAACAAGAAAATTTGTAAAATTATTGTATCTCCAATGAGGCCATTAAGTCATTGGCAGTACGTTCAGTAAGTGCTTGTTGCTTAGCTGACCAATTCTGTTACTCTATTTGTTTTCCTAACATTGATTGACCTCAGCTACATATTAGCATCTAAATTGGTGTGTTCCTATGGCAATGGCAGCATCAAACAAACGAAGTCTTTGCATGGCAGTGAAGGCAGCCTTGTGGTCTGGGATTTCAAAGCACTATTACTGATGCTGCAGCTTTTGTGGGATGTGTTCTTGACTGCCAATTCTCCCACAAATATGAGAAGGTGGGGGAGAGGGTACCCATACTCACTCTGAAAAATTCCTGTATTCTCAGCTTAAATACCAATATACCTGGAGTTTAGCTATATTTGCTGTCTGCAGAGAATCATAGAGAAGTGGTGAAGCAGGGCTAAAGGCAAAGCAGATTATGGGTGATGGAAACAGTAGGCCTGCCTTTGGCCAGGAGCTTGACCTGCCCTCTCCTCCCAAGATTGCCAGCTTTCAGATGCATGGCCGGTGTATCCATGACTTTTCAAAGCTTGGTTTTACATGTCTTTCAAATCAGGGTGAATCTATGGAGCTGGCCAAACGCAGACATGGTAACTGTGTTTGTTGGGAGCTACAAAGATGTTTAATTGAAACTTGTCTACACTGAGCATCCAATTCATTTAATTAAATTATAATTTGAGTTTTCTGCCCAAGTACTGACCACAGCAATAAGCAATGATTCTTGATACTCACTCATCTCTCCAATTTTCAAAATAAGATCTGAACTCATGGCCTCAATTCTGTTGGGTTTGAGAACAATTATTGCATTTCCATCTTTGAGGGTGAGCATGATGAGTCCCAAGATCTTTATAGGTCACAAAGAAAATAGTTCCTAATTCACTCAGCAAACTTTTTAATTTTATAAATAAAACCTAAGAAGTAAGACCATAAGTTTCATTCCCTTTGATATCAATAAGATACCTATAGTCTCCCAGGGGAAGATAAAGGCAAGAGAACTGGTTGAACAAATGATCTTACCTAATAGGCAAAACATTGGGCCACTGGTTCTGTCTCCATCATTCCAGAGGACAAAGCAGGAATCAAACAAGCAAATTTAAACAGTAAGACATGCTGTGTAGTCTATCCAACCCCTGTATTATTTTAGTTAATAGTATCTCTATGAATTTGGCAGGAAAAGGCAATAAAAGAGTACCCTGGGATCCTAATCTCTTTCAAAAAAACTTTAAATATTTCTGATAAGAAACTACATTGGCAGATATATTCTCTAGTGCAAGTTAACATGCTGTCAAGAACTAAAATAAAAAAACATGGTTTGAGAAATTCTCATATTAAATAATGTCTCTCTGTAGGCAAGAAGCATTTCAGACACAGATTTTTTTTATAATGATAACAGCCACTCTACCATCAGCACAAAAACAATTATAGTACAACATGGCCAGTATTCTTGTTTCTAAAATATAAAAATAAAGATTGACAGAACTAAAATCTCAGGGTAATTAACTTGAATGGTAGGTCCATAGGTGGGTTTAAATGTGAGAAAAGTAGAAACATTATCAGACAATTTTCTAAAGTACTTTTACAACTTTACTTTTCAAAGTGTTTTACAATACTAGCTTTCAATCTTTTTCTAATTTTACAATTAGCGGTTTTACAATATTTGTTTGTATAACTCCTTTTTATGTGTGAAGTTGTAATTATTGCTGCTTTTTTTAATGATCATGTCTTATAAGAAAAAAAAATCCAACCCCATCCAAAAAAGGGAAGAAGAGATAAAAAAATAACTCCTTCAAATAAGAAATAAAAATGGCTAAAAGGCATATAAAAAATACTCTATCACTAATTATCATAAAGATGCAAATGATAATTACATTGAGCATCACCTCACACCAAATACTCTGGAAAACAAAAAGAAAAACAACCAGTGTTGAAATGGATTTAGGGAAGAAAGGGGACTCTCATCCACTGCTAGTAGGAATGTCTATTTGTCTAGCTTTTCTGTAAAATAAAATATGAATAGTCCTTTTAAAACTACTACAAATTGAACTATCATTTTTACAGAAATTCCAGTTCTTGGAATATAGCCAAGGGCCCAAAAACAAAATGGAGAATGATATTTGAATCCCTTTATTCCCTACAGCATTATCCACAATAAGTAAAGTCTGGCAACAACTCAAGTATCCAAGGAGAGAATGGATTTAAAAAAAACATATATGCTCAATGAAAGATTACTCAGACCATACAAAAAGGCAAAATCATGCAATAGAGGAAAAGAGACTTACACAAAATTTTTTCTCAGACTATAGTTATAGCACAGTGGTAGGGCATTTGCCTTGCATGCAGCCACCCAGGAAAGACCCAGATTCAATTTCTGGCATCCCTTATAGTCCCCCTGCCAGGAGAGATTCTGAGTGCAGAGCCAGGAGTAACCCCTGAGCACCACCAGGTGTGGCCCCAAAACCAAACATACAAAAGTTTTTTTCTCTCATATGCAAGATAAAAAGATACAGTGATAGAATAGTGAATGCTCAAAGGCAATGGGACACAAAGAACATGTGATATTAAGTGATATTAAATACAAAACTTGCCACTTAAGGAGGCTGGAAGATAGGACTAGGAAGGAGCAGTGATCATGATGAAGGGAAGTTTTAAGCAGGAAAAAGTGTGATGCTGGAAAAAGTTGTAAAGTGTTATGAAACCTTATCAGCAATGGTACTCTGAAGCTCAGGAATATTGTATGCCTGAAACCCAATCATGAATACTTTGCAATTTCAAGGTAACTAATTTTTATAGTAACCTAAATATGTAATAGAATTAAAATGATCATGCCCTCACTTGGAAAATATGGGCTGAAACACAAGATGATGTTTCAGTTCTAAATTCCAGGTTTGAGAAGTTCTACCATATCTAGCAGGTCTATGAGTTCACTGTAGTGAAAAGGTATTTTCCTCTTAAAATTAAACAAGGATAAAGATTAGGCTGGTTCACTACCTTAGTGAACTGGTTTCCAGAAGGAACTGTTTCATTTTTAATTTTGTAGGGGAGCCTCCTAAGTGGTGTTCAGAGGGTTCTAGGGTCACTCCTAGGCAATGGTTCAGTGCAATGCCCCAAGGTTGCAGTACTGCAGCAGAAAAAATACTGATGTCTCATTCTAGGATACTTGGGATACCTCTAGTTATGCCCAGAAGCCACATTATGCCTAAAATCAGGAGCATTCAAGGCATGATCCCTAAACTATGTCTTAGTTTTCTGACCTGTCTGATTTAGGATTTGGGAAAAAGTGTGTGTGTGTTCGTGAGAGAGAGGAGAGAGAGAGAGAGAGAGAGAGAGAGAGAGAGAGAGAGAGAGAGAGAGAGAGAGAGAGAGAGAGAGAGAGAGAGAGGATCAGGTGGGGTGCTGTGGATTGAACCTGCTAGGCCACATGCAAGACAAGTGCCCTACATCCTGTACTATTTATTGTTCCTGTCCCCGTGTTTTCTTTTGCTTTATGGTGAGAGTCATGACTCTGGGTCTTAGTGACCAGAAGCAAATCTAGTTAACTAATGCCGAAGTGGTGACAATATTTTAGTACAATTCATGAAACATAAAGATTCTGGAAAACCTGACTTTGAGACGTACTAGGGGATGTGGGAAATATATTTCACAAGTTCACAGTAATACCTTTACCAAGACCTCAGAATTTCTGTATTTTAAATTCTGTACAGTCTGAAAAGTAAATTTGATGATCCCTATTTAAACCAGTGGGACATTCCTGGACCAATTAGCTATAGCTTCTTACTTTAAAAAATAAAAGAAGAAGAAGAAGAAGAATTTTACTTTCAGGGTCTCAGTGCAAAGCTCTTCTCAAAGAATCCGGAAACAGTTTATCAAGCACTAGGGATACTCATTTTTCCACAAAGGGAAAGAAAAAAAATCACAGTTCCACCCTATTGACTCTGCTGAATCAAGGTTCTCATTTAAGCTAAGTTTTATGTTACAATATTTTCTCT
The DNA here is from genome assembly GCF_024139225.1 of Suncus etruscus. NCBI lineage: Eukaryota > Metazoa > Chordata > Mammalia > Eulipotyphla > Soricidae > Suncus > Suncus etruscus. The sequence continues at coordinate 96,960,715 of NC_064855.1, read as the reverse complement.
CCACAAAGGAAACTACTGTAACAGCACTGACATTTATGTCACAAGAACACCATTGAAATATGAGTGGGGACTCCTTCCAAACACATAAAATCTTGATGGAACTAATCTATAAAATAAAAACTTCCCTCCAAAGGTTGATATTAAAATTTTTATGTGTGAATATTTTCAGATATTTTATTTTATTTGCATGCATAAGATTTTGATGTAAAATTTTGACTAGTCTTTATGCTAATAACTGCAATTACATTGACTCTCATAAGCTATACGATCAAGTGGGCAAAAGAAAGTTTATTTTTCTATAACTAAATTATTTTCTTTCTTGAGTTTTCATTCCACGAATGGCAAAAAAGAGCACTAGCCAAGCAGAAGTTTCTTTACCAATTCACAATGTTTTTTCCATGCATTTCACTTCTCTAAGACTGCATATAATATACAGAGGATCTATGCCAATCTGGCACTGAATGGGTGATCAAAAGGAATCAGAATCCTATTATCATCAGATAATGCCAGTATTTCCTTCTGGCCCTCAGTATAACTATGGGACATCTATAGGTCCATAGTTCTATGGCCAGAGAGTTCCTTCTGGTCTGCAATCCAAACTTTTTAGAAATTCCTATATGTGACTCTTGTCCTAAATTCTCAACTCAAAAATTCAATAGTCCACTCTTCCTGTTTCTATGTCCATCTTAGAAACAAGGCGAAGTTTTAAGAATTTGCTCTTTTATTCTACTATGGGGCAAAATATGAACCTAATCCCTCTCTCTAGGAGATGACAAAGTAGAGTTGCAATGCACTTCCATATTCTAATTTATGAGTCCTTTAGTGCCTCTGATCCACCCCAAATCATGGCCCTTCTTGTCTGCTCTTCTCCAGACTTTGGTAATTTTAGTCTAGGAAGGTGCACTAACAGCCCAACAAGATCTGTTTGATAACTCTCAAGTGTCTCTAGTTTGTTTTATATCTTATACTCTTTCACTTCAGGGTTCTAATATTTTTGGTAGTAGGGGAGCATTAAGCCACATCCAGCTCTGGCTTAGTGGCCACTTCTAGCATGTGCTCAGGAGTAACCCTTTGATGGAGGACCATATGCAGTAATAGGATTGATCCCTGGTCAGCTGTTAGGAAAGCAAATGCTTTAACTCTTGTACTCTCTCTCCAGCTGCAAAGAATTCTGATTTTTTTGTTTTGTTTTGTTTTTGGGCCACACCTGGCAGCATTTAGGGGTTATTCCTGGCTCTGAGTCAGAAATCACTCCTGGCATGCTCAGGGGACCAAATGGGATGCCAGGGATTGCACCCAGGTCCGTCCCGGGTTGGCAGTGTACAAGGCAAATGCCCTACTGCTGTGCTACTGCTCCAGCCTCAGGAGTATTAATTTTTAAAACTGACTTTCCTATAACTCAACTCTGCTCTGCTCTATTCTGCTTTGTTTTGCTTTGCTTTGCTCAGAGGCATGGTGGTTGGGGGTCACTGTTAGTGGTACTTGAGGGAGCCATGCAGTGCTGGCTTCAAACAAGCAAAACAAGCCAACTAGCCCTGTGAGCTCTCTCCTTGGACCTCAACCATATGCTTATCTTCTACTAATATACCTACATGAAGAATGTCAAATGTGATTGAAAATGGGAAAGTGACACCGACCTTAGTGTTAATCAGGCCCTTCAATTGTTAGCCCTTGCATCTCTGTTACTGAACCATACATTGAGAACTTGAGAGACACCACGCCTGCTGACTGATGGGGTGCATGGTGTGTACAATGGGTAAGAACAAAAGGCATTAATTTAGGGAATTATCTTAGTTCATCAAAATAAAAAAGTTGTAACCATTTAATCATTTTTGGCATCCTATTTTTTAAAATGTTATTCTTTATTTATTGGGGTTTGGGGAACACACCAAGATGTGCTCAGAGCTTCTTCCCAGCTCTGTATCTGGAATTACTACCAGAGATGCTCAAGAGAGCATTACTTGAGGCTTAGGATCAAACCTGAGTCAGTCACATTCAAGGCAAGATCCTTACCCCCTATATATCTCTAGCATTTCATTCCAATATACAAATGGTATTTAAAAAGTAAAATATTTTTAATTAGCATACTTAAGTAAAATATGACATTTGTTAATCATATATTAATGAATAGCAAACCTATTAAAAAACTTGTATCAATTTTTATTGGGGGCTTAATCCATACTAATTGTGAAGATCTTTTGTGAAAATTATGAATGATGCTAGTTACAGCATTTCTTTTTGAAAACTAAATGTTTAGGGGCCAGAGCAAATAGCACAATGGGTAAGGCTTGTACGTGGCCAGCCCAAGTTCAATCCCCAGCATCCTGTATGGTCCCCAAGCCTGTCAGGAGTAATTTCTGAGCACAGAACCAGGAGTAACCCCTGAACACCACCAGGTTTGAACCAAAAACAAAAGAAACAAACCAAAACCCTAAATGCTTAGGGCCAAAGAAATAGTTCAGAGGTTAAGGAGTTGCAATTAAGCCTTGTTTCATGTCTAGCACCACATATATATCTCTCTCTTTCTCTCTCTCTCTCTCTCTCTCTCTCTCTCTCTCTCTCTCTCTCTCTCTCTCTCTCTCTCTCTCTCTCTCTCACACACACACACACACACACACACACACACACACACACACACACATACACACACATGAGCAACCCCTGACCACAGAGCCAGATATAAAAAAAACAAAATCAAACCTGGGGCTGGAGCAGTGGTGCAGCGGTTGGGCATTTGCTTTGCACATGGCTGACCTGGGATGGACCTCGGTTCAATTCCCCCATGACCCGTATGGTCCCCCAAGCCAGGGGCGATTTCTGAGTGCATCACCAAGAGTGACCCCCGAGTGTTGCCAGGGTGGCCCAAAAACAAAAACAAAAAAAAAAACCAAAACAAAACAAAACAAAACAAAACACCCTGAACTCCACAGTTTGTGGTCCCAAAAATAAAAGTGAAAATAAATGTCTTGAGCAAGTAGAGAGATGACAGTATGGATAGAATAAAGTAGATGCTGATGGAGGAATATTGGTATAGTGCAGAGCACAGAAGCATAAATTTTGTTTGTAAATAAAGAAGAGTGAAATTATGCATTTAAAATATACAGACTTATAACTAACATCACTAAAATTAATTTGTCTTTTTTCCCTATATTTTTATCATTAGACCCTTTTTACCCATTTCTGTCAGCATCCCTCCCCCACCTCTGGTAAACCATTTCTTAAATATTCCACTGAAACAACTCTAGCCAGTGGAATTTTAAAGTCTCAATTTGAATTAGCCAAGTCGCTCTGCAAAGATTTCATGGGAACTACCAAGAACCATCTTGGCTCTTTTCATTGAAGGAAGAGTTGCTATGTTTTCCTGGGAACAAAATATCCTGATCTATCTTAGACCAGGTCTATGCAGGATGCCAGGGATTTAATTACAGCTCAGGAAACCATAGGAAGTGCTGAGGATTGAACACAAGTCAACCAAGCATCAAACCTGGGTCAGTTGAATGCAAGGCAAGCACCCTTCCGGTGTACAATCACTCTGGCTTACTAATTCTTTTTCTTTGTTTGTGTATGTGTTTGTTTGGGTGGGGGCACACCCAGTGGCGCTCAGCTGTTACTCCTTGCTTTGAGGGCAGGAATCACACATGGCTGTGCTCAAAGAACTATATGGGAAGCCAAGGATTGAACCCAGGTTTGCTGTGTGCAAGGTAAAATGCCCTAACTACTGTACTATCTCTGTGGCTCCTGTTTCACTAAATCTTATTCTTTTTCTTATTCATATTCTTTTTTTCTTTTTTTAAATTTATTTTTAAAAAATACATCACATAGTTGACACAATTGATCATAATACATTTGTTTCAAAAAGAACAAAGGCAAAGTTATTTTAAAAAATAGAGAGAAAAACTAAAGAGATGGAAGAGAAAGGAAAGAAGAAAAAGTTCAGTTGCAAGTATTTTTTTGAAAATTATTGTTACTCACATTCTTATTCTTTTAAAAGTATACAAAGAAGGGTCTGAGTAATAGGACAGTTGGTAGGTCATTGGCCTGCAAGCAGCAAATTCAGGTTCAATCCCAGCATCCTATATGCACAGCCATGAGTAAGTCCTGAGCCCTTAGCATCACCAGGCATGACCCAAAAGCAAGCAAGCAAGCAAACAAACAAACAAAAAGTATATGGAGATATAATGGCCTTTTCTCTGAGGATTAATTATAAATAATGTAACCAAACTAGACATGTATTATTTGCTGGAATCTTAGCATTTCAAAGGTAAAGAACTTTCAATGTTAAGGTAATTAATAATACAATTTCAAAGTATTATTTTGTACATATTTCTAATAAATAAGCTAATTTAAGAGGGTTATTGTGGCTGATCAAATAATTAATCATAATTTCCAAGTAATTTTCCATATTTTATTTATTTAGATTTAAATTTAATTTTAATCATATATGTAAATTTGAGAGGTTTTCAAGTACTGAGGATTAAGGCAATTACTTGGATAAATAATAGGGTATTTCCTGAATTTGTAAATTGTCTTTAAAATTGCTAATAGATTAATGAATTCTAGTTGCATACTTAAAATCAAAACACAGAAGATTCCAATTATTTTAACATGGTCTTTATTTCCAATTATATTTATGTTAGAATATATTAATTATTAATTAATGTCTAACTGCATTAATGTTTGTTTATTAATTAATATGATTAATTATATGTTAGAATACATATTTATATTTTGTCCTTAATTCAACAATTAAGAGGTTTCTAAAATTTTTGAGAGGGGATAACACCTACCTATGCTCAAGAGTTACACCTGGCTCTCAGTTCACTTCTAGTTGGACTTTGGGGACTATATGGAATACCAGAAATTGAACTTAGGTTGGCATATACAAAGCAAATGCCCTACCCACTATACCACCTCTATGACCCAAGATGCTAGCATATAATAAAAACTTTTGTTTTATATGTGCAATCTCCCACATAGGATAAAGCTGACATGATTTAAAAAATCGATATGCCCAATTCATTTTATTTTGAAATCACAGTACAAAAATGTTATAGACAACTGTTATAAATGCTGTGTAAAAGGGGAAGCATGCATGACTTTGTGTGTGGGGGGGGTGTGGGTGTGTATGGTTCCCATCTTGATAAAATTTAGTAGGGTAAATACAAGCAAAAGGAAGTTACAAGAATAAAAGGCATAGAAGTTCCCTCTCAGCTTGTATTTGCCAATCTGAAAAGAAGTTTTGCAAATAGGTCACTCATTAAAGTTTATGTGAGTAAATGCAGAAAGGCTGATTCCTAAGAGAACAAATTTTATAGTGTTCTGGGTGGGCATAAGCACAAAGCAAAAAGCAAGATTTACATAAGTTCTTACTTTCCAAATTGCTCATCTAGTCTCTCAGTAAGTATTGAAATATTCCTCATGTAAAGAAACATACAAAATCATTTTTCTCTGATGAATAGAAAGATAACAAACTTGGTTAGACAGTTAAACAATTTACTTCTTTCTCTAAACCTTTTTATAGATACATGAACAGCGAAGCATGCCAGATTTGGGCATGGGGATGATAGAAAATAAGTTACTTAAGGTATGAGCATTATTTGTAATCTAATTGTAAAATATCATCTCTTCCAGAACCAGAGAATATAGGGATTAAGGCATTTGCTGTGTATGTACACTACCCCAGTTTAATCCCTGACACTAAAATATGGTTCCTATGAGCACCACCAGGAGTAATCCCTGAGCAAAGAGCCAGGAGTGAACCCTGAGGAGTTTTGGGCAGGGTATGGCCTCAAAACAAAATGATGTCATCTCTTCTATTATTTTATTTTTTAATTCACTTTTAAATATGTAGAGTGATTATTAACAATATACAGTAAAAGATGGAAGTTTACAGGCTTTTCTTAAAGTGTTTAATTTTTACTGACATGAACAACTGAATAGGTAAAATAGATATTTACGGTAAAATAAACTACTCTAGAAAAAAAAAAGCTAAAAGAATAAAAACCTACTCCCAAGAAGTTTGTAGTTTAATTTTCCCATTTTTGGGGGGTGGGTTGGTTTTTGTGTCCCACCTTGCAGCGCTCAGGGGTTACTCCTGGCTCTACACTCAGAAATTGCTCCTGGCAGGCTCGGGGGACCATATGGGATGCCTGGATTTGGACCACCAACCTTCTGCATGCAAGGCTAATGCCTTACTTGCATGCTATCTCTCTAGCCCCCTAATTTTCCAATTCTAAACAAAAATAACTATACATTTCTAGGAAAAAGTAATAGGCTTTATTAGTCATCTGAACGAAGTCTTACAATTTAAGGCAATTACTTCATGATACTAATTTTGCTTCCCTCATCCCATTCTCCTTCTAAGTTCTCTCAGCATAAGGGTTCTATCTTTTATATAGTCCACACAGTATTCAATTTAGGCATAATAAACTTATTGATATCTATATGATAATTTTATTGAGGTGTGCATCGTGTGGTATTATTTTTTTTAATATGGAATGCTTCACGAATTTGCATGTCATCCTTGCGCAGGGGCCATGCTAATCTTCTCTGTATCGTTCCAATTTTAGTATATGTGCTGCCGAAGCGAGCACTTGTGGTATTGTTTTAACTTTAGCTATGGAACTTAATTTTTCGAAAATTGGATATATTGTAGAATGATTGCAGCAAAGTCTAATATTCCTCTGATACATACCTAAAAATTCCTGACATTTCCCCCTAATTTATATTTTAGTAAATGCACAATCAATATATTTGTAACAAGGAAAATTTCTTGAATGAAACTTAGCCATTTTATATTTTATATTGACTCAGCTAAGACTCCATGCCCCGTGTAAACCTTTTGAGTTATCTAACATTCTCCATCTAGGAACAAAGCTTATGTATTATTACTATTTGGCAGAACAAAGTCCAGTTTTCCCATGTGGTCCACATTGGCAGCATTAGGCAGCCTGCTAAGGAAGGGTATTCTAGCAGACATATAGTCCAACAGTGAAGGAATGCAATGTTGAGGGAAAAGGCCTGTCTTTTCCAGAACTGACATACTGACACATTGAGTCTATCAAGAAACATGGAACTTTACTCCATTTATTTAGGGGTTGTTTACTTTTTCTTTTTTTGTACATAGGAATGTTGTGAAGGGGCTGGAGCAATAGCACAGTGGTAAGGCATTTGCCTTGCACATGGCTGACCCAGGAAGGACCAGGATTCGATCCCCGGTGTCCCTTTATGGACCCCTAAGCCAGGAGTGATTTCTCAGTGAATAGCCAGGAGTAACCCCTGAGCATTAACTGGGTGTCGCCCTCCCCCCAAAAAAGAATTTTGTGAAGACACAAAAGTAGTTCAGTAGGCTGGAGTACAAGCTTTGTTTGCAAGTCAGATTCAATCCCAAGCATGGGTTGCTGAGCATTGATAGTAATGACCCCAAGCACAGAGCTATGAGAAGTCGCTGAGCACCACTAGGTGGGATTCCAAAACAAAACAACTAAATAAAAAGACTTTTAAACTTTATTTATATAAATCTTGCATGTAGGTTGTTGGATTTATACCTATATCATTTGTGACAACTAATATCAGTGATATTATGTTTTTAATTTTAAGTTTTGTTTTTAATTTTCAGCTTTATGTTTAATTGGCATTAAATAATTGACATTATTAATCTACTTTCTTGATTTTACTATAATCACATATTAATTCCAGAAAAATATCTGCATATTTTTATCTTCTTTTTAAAACTGTATACCTTTTGTTCTTTTCTTAGTATTGTCTGTAAGGACTGCAAATGAAATATTGAAAAGGGTGAAGTGAAGGGGATTTCAGTATGCCTAATTTTATTAGAAAAGCCTAGCTTTTCTCATCAATAAGTATATGTAATATTAGTTATAGGATTTTTTTTTACAGATCTTACTAAGCTAAAAACTTTTCAGTGTTACTAGTTCTCTATTTTTTGTTATCAGAAATGAGTGATGGACTTTATCAAATGCTTTTTCTGTATCTATTGATATTATAACATGATCTTTCTTTATTAGCCTTTTAATGTGATGGATTAAATTAATTGATTTCCAAATGTTAAGGCAAATTTATATACCTCAGATAAATTCCACTTGGTTACTTTTCTTTTTTAATAATTTTTATTGTGATCAACGTAAATTACAGGTCTTTCACAGTAATATTTAAAGTACATAGTGACATTGAATCAGGGGTATTCCCACCACCAGTGTTGTCCTCCCTCCAACCCTGTTCCCAGCATCCCCCGTTTTTGCCCCCCCCCCAACTGCTAATATAACAGGTCCCCTCTGTGTATAGCTTGTTGAAGATTGGGTATTGATTCTGTTGTCATTGACTTTGGGTTTGGTGTTTAAGTCTGATCATTTTTTATTTCTACTCAATGTTCATATGACTTTTGATTCTGGTTACATTTTTAATACATTATTGAACTCAACTTACTAATAAGTTTTGAATATTTACATCTATGTTATGAGACATTTATAATTTTTGTAGTGTTTTTGTCTAGTTTAATATTAAAGTAATGCTGGACTCACAAAGTAAATCAGGTAGTATTCTCTCTGGTTCTATGCCTTAAAAGAGATTTTACAGAACAAGGTTCATTTCTCCAGTAAGTATTTATCATTTCTTCCTTATATGGTAGAATTCTGGCTACACAGATAGTGTATAGTGGGTAGGCCATGTGAATAGGAAGTGTTAATAAGTGTTAATATTCATTATTCTTTTAACATCCTGGGTCTACAGTGTATTTCTCTTACATTTCTGTTATTAATAATTTACAGATTTTTGTTTTTGGTGGTTGACTACAGGTTTACCAATTTTGTTACAGTCCCAAAGGGCTATGTCTAAATGAAATTTTAAATTAGAGTGTCACATGGAAAATATAGGTCGAACTCTCCATGACATTGAATCTAGAGGCTTTACGAATGATACCATTTCAGTAATAATATTGCAAGCCTTCGTGTCTAAAAAAAAAAAAAAAAAAAAGGAAAAGAGAGAGAAGAAAAATGTCTGCCACAGAGGCAGGTATGGGGGAGACTAAAGAGATAGGGAAGGTATAGCAGAGGCAGGAGAGAAACTGGAGGCGTTGCTGGTAGGAAATATGCAATGGTGAAAAGTGTTAGACGTTGCATGATTTTAATTCAATTATGAACAACTTTGAAACTAATTAAAATTTTATTTAAAAAAAAAGCTATTCATAATCCTTAAAAAAATGAAATTCTATTGACCAAGCAAGTAGAAGCAAAAATAAATGGAACTGTTTTAATCCAAGCTTTTAAACCTCAAAAAAAAATGATGATCAGAATACAAAGATAGCTCACAGATTGAGAGAAAATATTTGGCCACCACTTATCTGACAAAGACTTAACATCCACTGGCAGAATTCTACAAGATAAAAAAAAAATCCAGCCTTATCAATAAATGGGGAGAAAAGATGAACAAAGACTTCCTCAAAGAAAGAAGACAAATGACATATAAACATGCTCCACATCACTAATCACCAGGGAAATGCAAATTAAAACAACAATGAGACACCACCTCATATCAGAGACTGGTACCCATCAAAAATAAGAACAATCAATGTTGGCATGGATGCAGGGAGAAAGGGATTCTCATTCACTGCTGGTGGGAATGTCAACTGTATGGGATGTTCGGATAAAACCTGGGTCAGCCGTGTTCAAGGCAAACGCCCTGCCTGTTGTATTATCACTCAGTCTTAATCAATCCTTTTTGGAAAACAATAGATTCTCAAAACCTAGGAACTGAGCTTCCATATGACTTAACAATCCCATTCCTGGAAATTTACCCCAATATCCTAAGAGCACAATAATAAAAGATGTGTGCATTTCTTTGTTATACAATAGCCCAAATATGGAAACAACCCAAATGCCCATGGACAGATGACTAGATAAAGAAACTTTGGTACAAATGCACAATGTAGGGGCCGGTGCGGTGGCGCTAGAGGTAAGGTGTCTGCCTTTTAAGAGCTACCTTGGACAGACCGTGGTTCGATCCCCCAGCATCCCATATGGTCCCCCAAGCCAGGAGTGATTTCTGAGCACATAGCCAGGAGTAACCTCTGAGTGTCAAACAGGTATGCCCCCCCCCAAAAAAAATGCACAATGTAATACTACTCAATCATAAGGAAAAAAATATCATGCAATTTGCTGCAATTTTGCTACAATGTGATGGATCTGGAGAGTACCATGTTGTGTGAAACAGAGAAAGAGGCACAACTCAGAATTATCTTTCTCATATGTGAGATATAAAAAGACTTTATAGGGGAATATCAAATGCACAATAGCAATAGAAATGAAGAGCAGATGCAGGAGAAGAAGGAGAAGCAGTAGGAAGTTTGCCATAACCACTAGGACAAAAGACTGTTGGGGGATAAATTTAGAAAATAAACACTGGGACAATGGGAGAGAAGGAAAGTACTAGCCATAAAGCCAGGCTGGGGTGCAGGCTGGGACAACCTTGGAGTGCAATAGACAGTGAAGAAGAAATTGGTGTGGAACAATGAATGCCTGAAATTTCATCACAAATATCTTATGTAACTTTTTAATTCACAGTGATTCAATTAAACATTTTTGAAGTCGCACATAGAGAACAAATATTTAATACTCAGAATACTAGACTGAAGGGAACCAGAATCATGATATTATTATTAGGGCACTTGCATTACATGCAACTCACCCAGGTTCAATCACCAGCACTTCATATGCGTACCAGAGCCTGCATGGAATGATCTCTGATAGTAGAAAGTCCTGAGCACAGTCAAGTGTAGCCCCAAAATGAACAAACAAGCAAGCAAACAAAAAGACCAAATTTAAAGGGGGCTGCCTATAAAATGAACTCCAGAAATGGTCCGATGCATCATGTATACTGTATAGTATTAGACTCTGGCTTACTTTTCCAGCATCAACAGCCTAGCCTGGAGAACAGAATTCAGCTGGAACTCCTATAAGCTACAAGCTCCTTAGAGGAAAGAACATTAGTATTTACATTTTAAGTGTGCCCATCAAATAAATGACTCCCTTAGGGAAGAGCTCTATGGAGAAACAGGTGAGGAGTTATATTAAATACATCCTCTCTGTGTGGAAGAAACATAGAAAATGGTAGATGAAATCCCTACCCACTCCCACACTTTCCAATAATACATTAAGTCTTAAAAACTATAGTTCACAAACATGTAAGACCCTAACATTATTGAAATGTTTTCCTAAAATTTGAGGACTGAGATTTGCCAAATATAAATGGCTAAAATTAATATACAGGATGGAGCTTAAATTACAGGTGATTTTTCTTCCAAAATTTTTGTATTTAGTCTTTCCTCTTGATTTAAGATGGTTTGTGTTAGTAAAGAATTGGTAAGAGAGGAAAGGGATGGGAGGAAAGGCAAGATAGCATAAAAGAGTGAAGAAGAAAGGAGAAAGGAAAAGGGAAATAAAAAGGTCATTACTGTTAATTCTTCAGTGTAAGTTATATTTTCTATCTTCACTGAGCTTGATGACACAGAATTGAATAGATCAATTCCTGATTCTGAAGCTTAATATAGAAGATGTATTTATCTTACAGCATTACTTTAAGAAAAAACTTTGTCAACTTTGTATAGGATGGGATATATTCCTAGGCTGTGGCGATCCATACAACAACATTAGAGGGGAGTTTCTGAGTGTAAGATCTGAGTGTAGAAAACTATAAATCTCAGGACTGTATTTCCTGCACTAGACCATAAGGAACAGCTCAGAGCTGGTGGGAGTGAAAAAAATGTTGTGATGTTTGAGCCTACTGGACCTTTCAACTAGAGCCCCCTTCTCAAAAGAATAAGACTTAGTTTCCTTTCTGCAAATAAAGCCAAGACCACGGGCTGGCAATGCGGTTCATCATTGGTATCAGGCTTCCTTTGCATGCGTGAGAACCTGTGGTCCATTCATGGTATTGCAAAAATCAAAAAGGAAAACAAATCTGGTACAGCTGCATTTTGGAGCTAGATCTTTATACAAGGGCCTGCCTATTCCATTTGCCATTCTTCCTTGTTTATTCGAGCAGAAATTTGAAAATGAATGGCACCCACTTACTCTGGTAAGATTTTTGTGAACTCTGTCTGGGTGAACCAAGATGATCTTTAAGAAAGCAACTGAATTGTGACTGCTGATATTTCTCTAGGCTGCTGGTATTTCTCTACATGTATAAGCACCTGTTGGGAAGTTAATTTGCTCTGAAAACTCCCAACAGAGAATTTAGAGATGAGGTATATATAGTAACACAGATGCAACCTCCCTACCCAACATAGTGCCTCTGCATTGGATGGACTGACAACCAATAAACAGGAGCAATGAGCTTGAAGTGCTTGTAGGCAGACTCTTTTTTTTTTTTTTTCATATTGGTGATATCTAATGGTCTGAACAGCTCTCCTGTTAGTCCAGAGAAATAGGTACACTATTTTACAGCATTAACAACAAAAGTCAACAAAATGTAGTTAATGGTAGTAAGTGTATCACTCTTCCTCTTTAGTGGACAACTAATTTCACCAATGATCTGCTCCAATTTTAGGTGCAACACGCGTTTAAGAGAGGAAGAACTTGGAAAGGATGTGAGGGCAATCTGGTTATAATATGCCACCCCATTGGCCTCCAAGATTGATGCAGCTGATCTGGCTGGTTAAGTGGATGCTTAATGCTCAGAGCTTCCTTGCTCGATGCTCCATTCTCAGCCCTGCAAACCTGGAATAGAGACAGAATGTTTTTTCAGTGGAGGATAACAATAGCTGAGCTCCTAGGCAGAATTTTTCAATAAACTTTCAAGGAAAAAATTGGGAAGAAAAGAAATTCTAAATATATGCCATTTTACCCACATTCTGAAACACCATTTTTTTTTTTTTTTTGGTCCTGTAAGTAAGGAAATGAATTTAAACTTTAAACTTTGAATTATCTTCTTCTTTATGCCTTCCCAGGTTACATATTCTTTTCAACCCTGCCGTGATTTTTCAATTTAACTTGTTTCCACAAAACTCATTATAATGACTATATTTTTAGGACCTCAAATATTATATCCTGGAATTTTCAAAGACTTTTGAGCTACAAATCACCCTGCTCTAGATTATGGAACCAAAAAAAAAAAAAAAAAAAAAAAAAAAAAAAAAAAAAAAAAAAAACCTTGATTTCTCAGAAATAATGTACTATATTTTCACAAAAGAAACAGTCCTCTCCTCCAGATTACAGAGGAAAAGTCACTGGATTTCATGATACCCAGAGCCAAAAGATACACTGACAACTTAGAACACAGAATCATCCTAATACAAATAGGGGAAAAGAAAGTATAGTATGCTCTATGTAATAAACTGTTAGCATTGGTCACTCCTGGAGAGGAATCTGAGAGATATATAAAAAAAGATCTGATAGCTATCATAATTTATTCTATATACTGTTACATATATGTATATGTAGGTATTTATACATGTAGATGTATATATATATATATATATTAAAAAGGGTACCTGTTCACCATTGCTAATTCTGAAGTTAGTCTTTATTACAATGGCAAGGTGACTGGTCTAGAATAATATAAACTTGATTCTTTAAATGTTGGGGCTGGAACAGTGGCACAAGATGTAAGGCATCTGCCTTGCCCGCGCTAGCCTAGGACAAACCACGGGTTGATCCCCTGGCATCTCATATGGTTGGAGCAATTTCTGGGTGCATAGCCAGGAGTAACCCCTGAGCGTCACCAGGTGTGGCCCAAAAACCAAAATAAATAAATAAATAAATAAAATAAAAAGTTGCTATTATGTTCTAGACACATTGGAAGTTATGATGTTATAACTAAACGTGGGTCCTGCCCTTGTGAGAAGTGATAAGTTATGATACACAAGTGTCATGAAAATTAAAAAAAATTATTCCTTCTGAGCAGCAGATTATGCAAAAGTTGTAAAATATGTATCTTTAAGAAACTTTTTAAATATTTGCACATTTTTCCTTTGTGCTGTAGTTCTATTACTACTATAGTAAAGGAATCCTTGTTCTCCATAAATTCATTTTCTAGATACAGCATTTGTTTAATACGAGTACATTTTTTTATTTGTTTTTGGGTCACACCTGACAGTGCTCAGGGTTTACTCCTGTCTCTACACTCAGAAATTGCACCTGGCAGGCTTGGGGGACCATATGGGAAGTCCGGGATCGAACCTGGGTCCATCCAGGGTCAGCCGCGTGCAAAGCAAATGCCCTACCACTGTGCTATGGCTCCAACCCAAATATTTGTACGTTTTTCTGATTATAACTCTGTTCCATTAGATTCTAAGTTAAATAGCAGAAAGCATGTTACGTTTCCTGCTTCACACATAGAGCCTGACTTTCACACCTCCTCATCCATCCAATCATTCAACATAATGAGCTATGTTGCTAAGAGCTGACTACTATACTATTGAGGATAGCAACACAGACATCAGGCATGAGAATACAGTGTTGTAATTGCCTACACAAAAATAACACATAGGACTAGAGAACTCTAGAGAGTCAAAAAATGAGAGAACTGCCTGCTGAGAGGTAATTTTTGAAATAAGTATAAAAAAGAATATGGTAGGGGCCGGAGAGATAGCAGCATGGAGGTAAAGCGTTTGCCTTGCATGCTGAAGGACGGTGGTTCGAATCCCGGCATCCCATATGGTCCCCAAGCCTGCCAGAACAATTTCTGAGCATAGAGCCAGGAGTAGCCCCTGAGCGCTGCCGGGTCTGATCCAAAAACCAAAACCAAAACAAACAAACAAAAAGAATATGGCAGAAGTTGGATTTTGCAAGAATGAAAGAGAATTTTCCTTTCAGGATTACAAAATCACTCAAATAAAAAAAGTAACTAACCTGAGGCCGGAGAGATAACATGGAAGTAAAGGCATTTGCCTTGCATGCAGAAGGTCTGTGGTTCTAATCCCGGCATCCTATATGGTCCTCTGAGCCTCCAAGGAGTGATATCTGAGCGTAGAGCCAGGAGTAATCCCTGAGCACTGCTAGGTGTGACCCCCCCAAAAAATTAAAATAAAAAGAAAGTAACTGACCCAAACTTGAGTTAGGGTAAATTTGGAGATGGGTGGGTGTGTGTGGGTTAACTCCTATCTAAGCAATAGATTACTTTTCAAAATTCTCATTTAAAGATTTTTGTTTATTTGTTTTTTGTTTTTGCTTTTTTGGGGGGCCATACCAGTGATACTCCTGGCTATGCGCTCAGAAATCGCCTCTGGCTTAGGGGACCATATGGGTGGGACACAGGGGGATCGAACCACAGACCATCCTAGGCTAGCACTCAAGGCAGATGCCTTACACCCTGCAACACCACTCCGGCAAGATTTTTTTTAATACAATATTTAAAACCCATGCTCTAGAAGGCTGAAGAAAGTATTTTATCCTGGATCAAACCACCTGGCCACCAAGTTCTTTTCTAATTACTTCCCATCTAGGATTGTGGAGGACTGGCTCCTGAGGAAAAGCAATGAGTCACCAATTAAAAGTAATCTTAGCTCATAAATACACAGAGAAACTCTGAAGGACTGGCCTCCAGGGCTCATCAAGCTTCAGCCTGGAAAGGTCTGTATGAGCTTCCTCTCTTGCCACCAGCTAAAGAGAGTGCTTTATTGCTCGGTAAATAGGTAACTTCCTCTCCCCTTTTTGCTAGATTGTGTCCCTTAAAATCAATTATGATCTAAGCAACTTTTCCTTTCCTCCCACTTGCCCAAGAGAAGATATAAGGAGCCAACACTAGGTCAACATGATCCTATTATAATCACCCTTTTCAAAGGAGCTGGCAGATACATTGCCCAGGCAAGGGTTTATTTCAAGTCCTGGAGGCATCTTAGAACAGTCCCAGGCAGCTTGGTCAGGAAGCACATTGAGCTTCGATGGAATCACAATGCCTACCTTTTTCTCTTGCATAAATCTCACCTAATCCTCAGATACATACAGTGCTTCCCAACAAACAGGTGAGGAAACTGAGGCTTTGGAGAACCAAATTGTCTGAGCTTGCAAGAGATTTAATATTTGAGTCGACAATTAATCTGGCCCCAAAACCTAGTTACAGAAAGATGCCTCTCAATAATCCCTAAACTCCTCAAGAGTAGAAAAAGGAAAATGCTAGTGGGGAAAAAAAGGATACTGATTGAGGCAAGGAAAGTCAGTTCTATGAGAATTAAATTCTGCGAGCTTAATAGGATTATGAAGAAAGCCAAGTGTCTTCTAAGTATAAACAGTCCCTTAGTCCCAATGCTTCCACATTACCCTGGTGACACAGCTCTGCATAATGTGCATGCAGAAAACCAAAAAGGCTCTCATTCAGAGAGGCCAATAATGTCGGAACTCAACAAATGCTCAGACTTCATCAAAGTAGAAAATGTTTATTTTGAATTCATGTTTGTCTGTTTTAAGTAATCTTCCTCTCCCCCACAAACTATTTTTGGTTTTCAGTTCAGCTTTTTTTCTTGAGATTGTGTTGAATTGCTTGATTCTAAAACAAAACAAAACCCAAAACATACTCAGTTTTCATGAAGATCACCGAAATGATTGAGAAGTGAATAGTTAATACCCTTTTAACAACTGATGTGTTAGCAAGTCAAAATCATACACTTCTAGTTCACTAAGTCTTAAAGGTTGTTTTTCTATCACACACTTGCAAAAAAAACAACCACTCATTCCTTCTCCCTCTCCAATTATATTTGTTTTAATTAAATCAACACTTTGCTTTCAGCGGAACATAGCTTGTCTTCTTTGGAGCATAATTTATTCTCTTAGTTTTACCAGAAACACTGTAAGATCAAGTATAACAAGTTTGCTCAAAGCTTAGAACTCTGGAGATGAACTTTTGCTCTTGGAACATGAAAAGTAAGCAACTAGCCTTGTGAAAACACAAACTCTTCAGAATACCTTTCAAACTCTTCAGTAATTTAATGTATAAATGTATACAGAAGACCATTTATGTGCAAATACATTTTTAATTTCCTAATTTGAAGACCATGTATTAAGTAGTTGCTTAAGACACATTTGTTCTAAAACCAATCCCACCACCAATATAATATTCCTTCTACCATTATTTCCAGATAATATAAAGAATTTTGGTGCACTAATACATCTAGATAACACACTAGTTTAAATGTTTGGAAATCTTGGAATAATGGTACGTAAAATTTTATATTGGTGGTGGGATTGGTATAATAAAAAATGGATTTATGAAGGACTATCACAGATTTCCAACCAGTTCCAAGCCTGGAATTATCTCATAATTCTATTTACACTCAATCTTTTGCCATGATCTCTTTTCTGTGGACGAAAAAAGCCCCTATCCCCTAGATCTCCAACCCCAAACTGCATGTCTGCATGACAACTCCATCCCTTCAACCTCAAGGTATTGTGTCTTCTGATATTTTTCCTCAAACATCTCCATAAGAAACCTGCATGAAAATAGAAATAATTAGATACTCACCTACATGAGCACTGACAGGGCACAGAAATTCTTAGATTAACAAATTATAAATGGTAACCCCTTACTGAAAACTAACAAATCAGATCAGATCTCTGATAATTGAGAACAAAGCTCTAATCTCAACACCCACACACCTTTAAGAACAATGGATAAACAAAAGAATTTTCCTGCTCTGGCTGACAGAAACAGAAAGTTCTGGCAAATCAATCTCAAATAAAACCTCAAGTATCATCAAGGAATACCTCAATTCAACACTCCCTGCAATAGCTATGAAAACAAAGTAATCACAGGAATAAAAACCTAACCAGTTCAAGGACGAACTAATCCAAGTCATCAAAGAGTCCATACAAATGGAATTTAAATGAGTTTTAAAAATACAACAACAAACCACAGCAATAGAATTCAGCATGTAGAGAACCATATCTAATGTCAAAGACAAAATACTCCCCACTAGCAACGAAGAAGTGGTATAAGTAAAGTAAGCAAATAGAAGAGAATTAAAGATTCATGATAAATAATTGCAAAAGGAATATTTTCCAAATCATAGTAATACTAGAAAAAAAGAGGTAAAAGAAAAGGTGAAGAAAGGCTGATAGAAGCAATAATAATCAAGAACTTCCCCAGTCTGAAGAGAGACTTCTGACAGATTCAAGAAACCCAAAGAGTATCAAACAAAATAGACTCAAGCAGAACATTTAGACATAATAATCAAAATGGTAAAGGTAAAAGACAAAGATAAAGGGCCGGCGAGATAGCACAGCAGTAGGGCGTTTGCCTTGCATGCAGCCAAACGGTGGAATGGTGATTCGAATCCCGGCCTCCCATATAGTCCGAGCCTGGCAGGGGTTATTTCTGAGTGCAGAGCCAGGAGTAACCCCTGAGCACCACTAGGTGTGACCCAAAAAACAAAAAGACAAAGATAATACTTAAAGCAGTGAGAACAAAATTTTAATAACTAAGAAAATAATCAAAATAAATCTTTCATAAGAGAAGGAAGCAAGGAAAGAGTAGAATGACATATTCAAAGGACTGAATGAAAAATTAAAACTTCCAACCTAGAGTCCACCACCCTGCAAAGCTATCATGTAGACTTGAGGGAGGGGATCAAAATCTTTTCAGAAAAAAGCAAGAGTTGTTAGTATTTGATGACAACTAAGCCAATCCTTCAGATTTACCAAAAAGCCATCTAAAATAAAGAAAATAGACTCTTGCAAAAACAACTTTATTCTGCGCACACATACACAAAAATAACAGCACTATAACTATTAATTTCTCTCAATATTAATGGACTAAAGTCTCCTATAAAAAGGTGTAGAGTAGTTGAAGGAGGCTATCAGGAAAGAAAATCCATTCACCTGCTACCTACAGGAAACGCCTACACGCAAAGAATAAATACAGATTGAGAGTGAAAGGATGGAAAACAATCATTTAAGGCACACCCACACCCACACCCACACCCACACACACACACACACACACACACACACCCTAAAGCCGTCATACTTATATCAAACCAAATAGCATTCAATAGAAAGAAAACAATTAGAGGTAGTGATGAACCCTACTTAGTGATTAAAGGAACAATAGGTGAAGAAATACTGTGATCACATTTATGCCCAAGTGAAGGCTCAGCAACGTTCATAAAACTTCTATTCACAAACCTAAAGAAATGCATTCACGTAAACAAACACAAGAGAGGTGGGGAACTTCAACACTTCACTTTAGCCACTAGACAGATCAAATAGACAAAATATCACTAAATAAACAGAGCCCTAAACAAGGAACTAAAAGAACTAGGTTGTTATGTTGGGCTCTTCATTCCCCTCCAAATAATATACATTATGCTTTAGTGCATATGAATTGTTCTCGAGGTAAAGTCACATTCTAGAACATAACTCAAATATACATAAATTTATAAATATAGAAATAGCACAATGTTCCTTCTCAGACTGCAATGCCATATATATAAGAAGTTAAGTATAGAAAGAAGATGGGAAGAAATTCTAGCACTTGAAAGTTGAACAAAAACCCTTCTGAACAAAAACTAAAACAAAGAGGAAATCAGGGAAGGAAAAAAAATATTCCTTGAAACTAAAGAGAATGAAGATACAAGCTATCAGAATCTATGGGATATAGCAAAAGCTATACTAAAGGGGAAAATCAAAGCAATGCAGGCCTATATTAAAAATAAAATTAAAAAGCCCAAATCAACAACCTAAATACACAGCTCAAAAATCTGGAGAAGGAATAAAAAATGAAACCAAAAAGGAAGGAAATAGTAAAAGGGGAAGCAGAAATCAACAACATAAAAACCAATAAAGCAAATAAATGGATCAATGAAGCTAGGACCTGGTAAATTGAAAGAATAAATAAGACAGATAATCCTTGGGCAATATTCATAAAAGAGAAAATGTTCAAATAAATTGGATCATAGATAAAAAAAAAGAGAAAAATTGCAATGGATCCTTCAGAAACTCAAAATATAATGAGATTACATGAACAATTTTATGACTTTAAACTGGAGAACTGAGAAGAAATGGATATATTCTTAGAACCATGTGATCTCTCAAAGCTGAATGAGGAAGTAGAAAGTTTAAACGGGTCAATAAAAGTAAAAAAAATGAAGCAATAATTAAGTATCTTCACAAGAAAAAAGTTCTGGTCTAATGGGTTCACTGGTGAGTTCTATTAAACTTTCAAAGAAGATTTACTGCCTTTAATCCTTAAACTCTCCCAAAATATCAGACACAGCAATCTTAACACCATTTATGATATTACACTAATACACAAAGCAGAGAGTAACACTTTCAGGAAAAAAAATTCAGGCCAATCTCCCCTAAAGAACATGTAAAAATTATTTTAAAATTCTTATAAAATGTTAGCTAACTGAATTCAACAACGTATCTAGAACATCACACCCGACCAGATGAGATTTAGCTCAGAGTTGCAAAGATAGAACAAATAAATTAACGTAACACACATTGATCAAGTATAAAAATAATACGATCATATTAATTAACAGCAGAGAAAGCTTCAATAGGATCCAACACTCATTCATGATAAAAAAAAATGTTCAACAAAAGAGAGAATCCAGATAGTAATGATCATCTAAAACATGCCATAGTCAGCATGGTTCTTAATAATAAATAGTGAAAATATTCCCTAAGATCAGGTACAAGACAAGGATATGTAATGTCTCTATTGTTATTCAAGATAGTATTAGAAGTCCTGTCTATAGCAATCAGGCAAGGGGAGGGGGAAAGTCAAAGGGTTCCAATTTGGATCAATTATCACAATTTGCAGATAACATAATAAATGTAAAAAATCCTAAAAAGTTCAAAAAAGGACTCCCAGAGACAACAAACAAATACAGCAGAGTAGCTGACTACAAATTAAACACAAAAATCAGTTGCATTCTTATATACAAAGAATAATCAGAGGAGAAAGATCAAGTGATTTATCCCATTTAAAATAGTACCAAGTACCTAGAATCAACTTAATAAAATTCTGATAGCTTATGGGAGATCTATACTATGGATATTAAGTCACTTAAGAAAGCAATCAAAGAAGACCTTAGAAAATGAAAAAATAGTCCATAGTCAGGGACTGGAAGGATTAATATTGTTAAAATGACTTTTCTATCTAAGCTATTATGTAGATTTAATGCAAGCCCCATCCAAATTCAGCTGACATTCTTCAAGGTCCTAGAAAAATCAATAACAAAGTTTTTATGGAATCTGAAGAGACCAGAAATAGTCAAAGCTATATTGAAAAATAAGAAATTGAATGTATCTCATTACCTAATTTGGTGATTACCTAATCACTATAGTGATCAAAACTGCATGATACTGGAATAAAAATAGGATCTCTGATCAATGGGTCAGAATTGAATATGCAAGGACAAAACTTCCTATTATGGACAGTTAATTTTTGGAAAAGGAAACAAGAACATGAAATGGAATAAAGTTTGCCTCCTGAGCAAATTGTGCTGGAAAAATTGAATAACCAAGTGTAAAAAATTAAAGCTGGATCCATCGCACAAGTCAAAAAAATTTTTTTTGGCTTTTTGGGCCACACCCTGTGTTACTCCTGGCTATGCTCTCAGAAATCATTCTTGGCTTGAGGTCCATATGGGACACCGGGGATTGAACCCAGGTCTATCTTGGGTCAGCCGTGTGCAAAGCAAACGTCCTACTGCTGTGCTATCGCTTTGGCGTCATTACACAAGTCAATTTAAGTGAATCAAATACCTTGAGATCTGACCAAAATCTATAAAGTCATTAGGAAAATACATGCAGAATATGTCAAGATTTGAACTTCAAAGGCATCTTTCTGACAAAGGCAACAGAATCAAAAATAAACAAATCAGACTATATAAAGCTATAGTTTCACATAGCAAAAGAAACGGGCTGAAAAACAGTGGACTACATGGAAAAAAAAGATAGCATTCTTGGGAGGAGTTGTGATAGTACAACAGGTAGGGCTCAGCTAAACCAGGTTCTATCCCTGGCATCCCATATGGTACCCTGAGCAGCCAGGAGTGAGTGATTCCTGACTGCAGAGACAGGAATTAGCCCTTAGCACTGCCGTGTGCCCCAAAGAAAAATTAAAAAAAAATGTATTCAATACATCAATAAAGGATTGATTTCCAGGATATATATTAATAAAGATCAACAATGGGGGCAAGAGTGATAGTATAGCCAGTAGGGCTCTTGCTTTGCACGTGATGACTCGGGTTCTATCCCCAGTACCACATACATTCCCGAGTCTGCCAGAAGTGATTTCTGAGAATAGTCAGGATTAAGCCACAAATATCAGTGGGTGTGGTCCCCAAATAAATAAACCAAAACCCTATCAAGAAATGGGGAGAGGAAGTGAACTGACACTTCTTAGAGGAAGACCAACAGATAACCAAGAAGGCACATGACCAAAAATTGATCAGCCTCACTTATCATTAGGAAGATCCAAATCAAGAAGAGAATGACTTCTATTTTTCTTAAAATCCATAAATGAGTGAGACTATTCTGTCTCTCTTCCTCTGACTTATTTCACTCAGCATAATAGATTCCATGTACATCCATGTATAAGAGAATTTCATGACTTCATCTCTCCTGATGACTGATAATATTCCATTGTATATATGTACCCCAGTTTCTTTAGCCATTCATCTGTTGAAGGGCATCTTGGTTGTTTCCAGAATCTGACTATTGTAAATAGGGCTGCAATGAATATTGGTGCAAGGAAGGGATTTTTGAATTGTATTTTTGTGTTCCTAGGGTATATTCCTAGGAGTGGTATACCTGGATCATATAGGAGCTCAATTTCCTGTTTTTTGAGGAATTTCCATATTGTTTTCCATAAGGGCTGAACTAGACAGCATTCACACCAGCAGTGAATGAAAATTCCTTTCACTCCACATCCCCGCCAGCACTGATTGTTCTTATTCTTTGTGATGTGTGCCAGTCTCTGTGGTGTGAGATGGTTGTTGTTTTGATTTGATTTGCACATCCCTGATGATTAGTGATGTGGAGCACTTTTTCAGGTGCCTTTTAGCCATTTCTATTTCTTCTTTGAGAAATTGTATGTTCATTTCTTCTCCCCGTTTTTTTATTTTTGATAAAGTTATTTTTCTTGTTCAATTCTGTCAGTACCTTGTATATCTTGGATATCAGCCCCTTATGTCAGGGGTATTGGGTGATCAGCTTCTTCCATTCTGTGGGTGGCTTTTGTATCCTAGGCATTATTTCCTTTGAGGTGCAGAAGCTTCTCAGTTTAATATAGTCCCATTTGTATCTCTGCTTCGACTTGAAGGACCAACTCAAGTTATGAAGCACACCACAAAGAGTGGTGAGTGCAGTTAGAGAAATAACTACACTGAGAACTATCATGTCAGTGAGTGAGGGATGGAGAAAGCCTGTCTGGAATAGAGGCAGGGGTAAGGGAGGGAGGAGCTGGGGGTATTGGTGATGGGAAGGTTGTACTGGTGAAGGGAAGTTGTTCTTTTTTATTACTGAAACCCAACTACAATCATGTTTATAATTATGGTGTTTAAATATATTATTAAAAAAAGAAAATATAGATCAGTGCTCACTATGTGTTTAACTGCCATGAATTATAACATGAGGATCATAATTTAAACAATAACTACAAAAAAAAAGAGAGAATAAGATATCATCTCACGCCAATAAGAATGGCAAATATCAAAAATAGAAGTAGGTCATTTTTCAAGCACAAAGATAGTCCATGTCTCTACCAAGCTCCTGAAGAAAATAATGGCAGCTCTGGTCCAGCCTGCTAACTTGAAGCCTTCTTGGAATGTATCAGGATAGAGTCCCCTTTCTGCTTAAAAACACAATGACCCACCGCCACACCCTAGGCCCTTCAACAGAAGTAGCCCAACTCCACAATTTAACCTTGTAGAACTGCCAAGCCACCAAATTTGTTTCAGATTTATTAATCCTGGACCATACAGCCACTTAGCCACTTTCCACCTCAAAAATCTCTACTTAGTCGTGTCATCCCAGTAGTAGTATCATCTCAGATCACATGAAATCTGATGAGAAAGTTACAGAGAAATTGACCAAGCTCGGTGAAACTAAATAGCAATACAGAAGGCTCAACTAGCACCGACCACAACCTGGTAAATCCTTAGAGGCTGACTTATTCACAACATGGAGACATAACTATCATTTCAAACTGATTCATCTTGATTTAAGTTTTGATAGTTCTGTTTGCCTTTGTATTGCAGTAATATGATGTAAATTAAGTTGCGCCTGTAAGGGGGCAAGCTGGTGTGATGGGTGATAAATTGGGGACATTGGTGAAGAAATGGTCACACTGGTGGCAGGATTGGTGCTCACTCAATGCCTGAGATGACTATTGTGAACAATTTGGGAAGGCATGGTGTTACCCCCCAAAAAATTTCTTTTACGATTACAACAAACCAAAATTTCAAGGGGAAAAAACTGGAATAAGCTGGCAGGGATGTGGTGAAAAAGGAACTCTCATGCACTTTTGGTGGGAATGTTGTCTGGTTCAGGACCTGTGGGAAAAGTATGGCAAATTCTCAGTAAACTTAAAAGTGAGCTGCATATGATCCAGCAACTCAAAAGAACATACACACACCATAATTCATTGCTGCTCTTACTACAGTAGCTAACATACGGAATCAACCTAGGTGTCCAATGCGAAATGAGTGGATTATGAAAGCTGGTATATATTATATACACAATGGAAAACTATGCAGCTGTAAGGAAGGACAAAATACCATTTGCTGCAACCTAGTTAAAACTTGAAGATATGTAAACTGAAATATATCAGAAGGACAAAGATTGATCTCACTTGGTTGACTGTGGTATACAGACTAGAAAATATAATGTAACAAAGTGGTGGTGGAGGGAATGCCAAGATCACCCTTGACCCCAGAATACATGGAGGACAGAGAAGAAAATAAATCAAAAGGGGAAGATGAGAAAGGGAAGTAACTGAGAAATGGAATGGGACTTTGGTTATACTGGGGAGTGATACAGCTTATAGTCAAAGAACAGACTCAGCAGCACTGAAAACATGAGATTTTTTAAAATATAATATCTTTATTTAAGTACCATGATTACGAAAACATGAGATTTAAACTATAACTACAGAATTTTGAAATGGATCTGGCAAGCAAGGGGAGGGGATAAAGGGAAAGGAGGGAACCAGGAACACTGGCAAAGCAGACACTGGTAGAGGGATTGGTGTTCAAACACTGCCTAAAACGCAATTATCAATAATTCTGTATAGCAATTATTTAATTTAAAAACTTTTTATATGGTCCCCCAAACCAGGAACAATTTCTGAGCATGTAGCCAGGAGTAATCCCTGAGTGTCACTGGGTGTGGTCCAAAAACCAAAAAAAAATTTTTTTAATAAAATTTTAAAATTAGCATTTCTCAATATTTGAAGTTAAAGCTAACAAACCATTAAAATGACATTTAATGCAGTTTGATATTCTCTTATCCAGATTATTTACCATTAGCTGAAATAATTCTGATGCAATATGTGGTGGTGTGTGTGAGGATTATGATGTGTGTATACTGGTTATAGACATGCTCTGGAAAAGCAGTGACAGTAATTAGCTCCCACCCTACCCCTTCAGTTTGTTCTCTTATAGACCAGGGTATATATGCAGCTACTTCTTAGGACAGTTATGTCATAAAATGGTTATGTACTGATAAAAACATTTAATTAAAACACTTAAGGATACAAGGAGGCACCATTTAATGAAGTCAAAAACATAGGGATGAGTGGGCCAAAATACTAGTACAATGGCTAGGGCATTTGCATTGCAAGAGCTAATCTGAGTTCAATTCCTGGATCCCACATGGTCCCCTAAACCTGTCAGGAGTAACCCCTGAGCACCATCAAGCAGGGCCTTAAAACAAATCAATGAACAATCGATTGACCAAACTTACTGAAATTTTTTTCACTTCTTTTTTCCTTTTTTCCTACTGAGAGATTTTCCTAATAGTGGTTAACATATTAACAAAAAAAAAAAAAAAAAGAAAGGGAATATCACTGACTCAAAAGCAATGGAATTGGACTAATATTTTTCTATTACATTAAAATATTTCTATTAATTTTTTCTATTTCTATATTTAATATTTCTATTAAATATTTTTCCATTAAATATTTTCATTTTAACCATGTTAACAAGATACCTTTAATTTTAAATATAGATTCTCAGTTCTATCATGAACACAGAAATAAATTTATCTTAAAAATCAGTTTATCATAAACATATAAGAATGATCATTCTTAGCATACTGGTTTCTTCTAAATAAGAAATATTTTAGGGGAATAAAGAGCTAATACAGCAAGTACATTGCTTGCTTTTTGCATGGCCAGACCTCAACATCCATATGGTCTCATGAGCACCACCAGAAGTGATTCCTGAGGCAAAGTCAAAGTTACCCCTGAGCATTGCCAGGTGTGCCCAGCACACAAAATGATTTTTTTTTTTTTTTTTTGGTTTTTGGGTCACACCAAGTGACACTCAGGGGTTACTCCTGGCTATGCGCTCAGAAATCGTTCCTGGCTTGGGGGAACATATGGGACGCTGGGGGAATGGAACCAAGGTCCATTCTAGGCTAGAACCGACAAGGCAGCTGCCTTACCCCTTGCACCACCAGTCTGTCCCCCAAAATAAAATATTTTAATATTCTTTTGCATTAAACGCCAAGATCCAGTCACATCCATTCAAAAATTTAGACATACATCCCAGTCATGATTTTTCAATCTTTAAGCAAAGAACAAAGGTGGAAATACACCCTAACCACAATGGCAGCTCTTCTACTCAAGTTCACAGGAAATGAAGAGAACTATGCAGGATCAATATGGAAGGTGATGTATGGTTTGAGAAATTACACTGATTCCTCATTTGAACTGAAGGGAGAAATTCAAAGGAAAATGTGATGTTGAGGCCAAGCCAATGCTTGAAAGGACTATAGTGTACTCTTTGCATGAAGGAGTCCTGGGTCCAGTACTGGCACCACCAGAAGTGACTGCATAGCACCATGGCAGGAATATCTCCACAAGTGCCAGGTGTGGAACTGAACGAACAAAAAGTTAGGTTTCGTTTTGGATCAAAAGTTGCATGCTATATTCAGAAATCAAGTATAAAAACAACAAAAAAGATCAAAAAAAGTTAATTTTTTTAACTTAGTTGATAAATTATCTGCTAAGATTATAGATAGTTCAAAGGACCTCTAGGGAGTACATTTCAGTGCATGTCAGAGTTTGATCCCCGGCCCTACATGAACCCTCTGTAACACTGAGCTAGGTGTGATTCATAAGCACCATAGAAAATTAAAAAAAGTTTAAAAAGAAGTTGCACTGGTGAAGGAGGAAGTGTTCTTTTTATGACTGAAACCCAACTACAATCATGTATGTAATCATGGTGCTTAAATAAAAAATATATATAATAATGTACCTAGAGGACAAGAAAATTAAAAATTAATTTTATTAATAAAAATTAATAAATTGATATTAGATACCTAGTATTTTTAAATAATTAAAGAAAGAGCTGGATAATATAGCAGGGAAATAGACTTGCATTGTATGAAGCCAACCTGGGCTCATCCCTGGCACCCATATGGGTCCCTTAAGCACTGTCAGGAGCGAGCCCTGAGCACCTCTGGGTGTGATCAGGAAAAAAATAAATTATTAAAATAACAGCATAGGCTTGTATAAAATTAAGATGTTGCATGAGTTTATGTTTTTATGATATATGCTAATTTTAATTTCCAAATTAAACAAATACATTTTTTCCTTTACTCCCAACTGTTGCTTTGCTTCAGGGGGTATAAGACAGGTACTTTACTCAAGAGAAAAAAAAAAATTCTATATAGGGAAAAGCGAAAACAAAAACTAGGAGGCTCCATTAGCAAAACAAAACTGTATGTTTTATTTATCAAAGACAATAAAGTAAATCAGAAAATACAGAGAAATATAAAAGAAGTTATAAAGTATAATAAGTTTAACTTTTTCAGAAACAGAAAAATGTCCCCAAATAGTTTTAGATGTCTCTTTTGGTAATATCTGGTATTAAACAAGCAATTGATTTTCTATTACTTCATATAGCTGTATTAAGCAATTTTACATTTAAAGGATGGCATAATTCCCAGCATGCCTAATGTTGGCATTCAAAAGCAAAGCAATAAAGGTAAAGCAGATGAGATGAGATGAAATTATTTGCAAAATGTAGCAGCTTACAAAGGTAGTTTCCAGTTGTAATAATGATCATAGACAGGCATACTCTCAAAGCACACACACACATTTCACATCCTTATTTTCTGTAAAAGCATTGCCTTAACTTGAAAACGGATCACTTTCCATATCTCAAATAGGAATTTAATTTTTTATAAATTAAATTTATAATCAAAAAGCAAGAAGTTATGAACAGAAGCTTTTATTTGCCAAGTTTAACAAATTAAACAATGAAAGAAAAAATTACAATGCTGCTGATACTTTATTGGCTTTTTAAAAGACAAGCAAAAGAGAATATCTTATTCAGAAAATTAATTTCAAAAAATGTCTTAAAATGAAATAAATATAGTTAACTAAGAGAATTTCTTCCTGTAAAATTCTTTAAAATAATCAATGCTAAAACCAAGCCACTCCTCTGAAAATCCCTAAAATTGGCATGTCCCTTCAAAGAAAAAAAGTAACTTTCTTTAAAAAGACATGTGTAATACTCTATTTGTTTTAAAAAAAATTTATCTGAGAAGAACTCTAGCTTTAAGACCCAAATGTTCTATATATATTAAGCTCACTTAATTTAAAATTAATGAACAGATATCTAGACACAATTTCTAGGAAAAGGCAGAAAGTAATTTACGCACGATTATTTACACAATATGATTTCCTAAATAATGATGTAAATATCCTGTTCAAAAATATGACAAAGCTTTTCTAATAATCAGTACTGCAGGCTGCAAAATTTTTTACAGATACCAAAGGATGTTTCAAGTATATTACCTAGACTGATCTAAGAGCCAGAAACTAAAACATATGACATGGTTAATAATTTCATTTTATTTTACTAAATGACAGGTCAGCAGTCAATGGCATTTACATGCTGGAAGGCTTTATCACTCAGCTCTTCCAATTATATCAAACACTGATGAACCAAATGTGGATTTTACGGCTAGACTTTTTTTACTGCTAGATTTTAGAGCTTTCTATCAAGTTTAATAAGCAAATCTTTAAATTGGGCACATATGCAAATGTGCAAAACAAATAAAATACAAATATTTAAAAGAATGCACAGAAATTGCTTTTTAAAAATAAACCACCCTGCATTGGATTTTGATGTTATCTTTTATTCACTAATTTAACTTCAGTTATCCATAATCTTCTATCTTATTAAAGTTGTAGGTTTACAGATGATCTGGAAATTTCACATTGGTAAGAAAGGAATGTCTTATCGATGTAATCTAAGGACAAAGAAAGAATTGTGAAGTATTAAGATGTATAAACAATAAAATATATATTAATGGGATATATATAAATAATAATAAGCACTCCTTTTATAGCATTATTAATATATTCTTTCAATAAAGTAGCATAAAGCAAAATATATTCTATATATAAGCCGAGATAATCACAGTGAAAGTTCAGTTTATAATTTAAAGTAGCAAAATTACCTTGCCTTTTATCTTAACAGTTAATATTATAAATTCTTGGGGGGCTGGGCCACACCCAGTAATGCTCAGGATTTTTCCTCCTGGCTTTGTTTGCACTCAGGAATTAATCTTGGCAGGCTTGGTGGGACCATTTGGGATGCCAAGGACCAAACCTGGCAGCATGCAAGGCAAATGCCCTACCCCACGATCTCCCCAGACCCTATTACAAATTCTTAAGGGGTCAGTGCTAGCAAAGACTTTACAAGTTAAGAAGAAAAAGGAACATTTTTCTGGGGGAAGAAAACTTTACAATGTAACATATTTTAAAGCTGTCAGATTTTGTGCAGGTGATTACTTTGCATATACTCTATGTTCAATTTCTAAACAATTTTTTTAAATATCTGATTCAGTTTCAAGTGACACATGTTTTATATACTTATTTTAAATTACGAAATTTATTTTAAAGATCTAAAAGTTCTTACAAAGTAACATTAAATATCAATAAGCTGGCTGACAACATAGAAATACTTTAGATATACTGAATTCAAATGAATAACTCAAGTATACATTAAGCATTTGATATTTGTGAGCTAAATAGGATAAACTGAATAAATACTTGATATATTAATATTTCTTACCTCTATAGTAAGAAGAAATAACGTGTTCTATGAGTAGCTGCCATACTTTCAGACATGTTTCTGACTTTCAGATAATTAACAAATCCTCTGAAGAAAAGGAGCAAACCTGAGCCAGTTGAAATAAAATATGTTAGGCTCTTCTACAGAGAGAGGGCACAATCAACTTAAAAGGTAATTATAAACAAAATCTTCTGAGTTTAGGGGATTCAATCTATAAGACTTAACTCATACTACACTTAAATACTATAAAGACTATCAAAAAGAAATACAAACAATAAAG
Source organism: Suncus etruscus (assembly GCF_024139225.1). Lineage (NCBI taxonomy): Eukaryota > Metazoa > Chordata > Mammalia > Eulipotyphla > Soricidae > Suncus > Suncus etruscus. The sequence continues at coordinate 96,930,164 of NC_064855.1, read as the reverse complement.
TTTACATACTAGGTATAAGGAAAATACATAAGAAATACACTAAAAAATGTATTGAAACCCAAAGTATAAATACTAATGTAAGCCTACCATGAAAAACAAGTTATACAAAAATAAATATTAAATAATTTAATAGATCCTAATTCATTAGGATCCATCCCATAGACATCCCATTTTTTAAAAATTTCAATTGATATAATTTATCAAAAGTACTCAAAAAAGAATGCAGTATACATATAGTTAATAGTAATGAGATAAAACCTCTAGATTAACAATATCAACTACCTGCCATCTATAAAATTTTAAAAAAGGATGCATTATTTAATTTAATTATTAATTCTTATTTTCAATTATAGTAAAAGACTAACTTATAATAATACATATGAGGAACCAGGAAAGAATACTGGGAAAGGGCTACTCTGATTTCTTAAATATTTTTACTATATCTTATTCATTTTCAGTTTTCTCCTCTGTAAAATACTATAATTAAATAACGACTATTTACATCAAGGCGTCTAAGAAAACAATGCCTGTAAAATTTACTTCCAAGTTTCAGATAAAAAATATTACCTAAGTATAAGTAGCATTGTTGTTATTAGTAGAGTTAAGCTTTTGATATATATTTAAGCATCCAATTCTAAGGGAAACATTTATTAGCTGGTAAATATTTAACCAGGTAATGGTAGGCGATTAAAACAAAAGTTGAAAATATGCTATATATGCAAAACTTTCCTCACCTAAAAGAAAAATATCAATTTAAAATTAAAAATTCCAAATTAAATTTGTACCCCAACTTCAAAACAGTAATTGAAAGATAAGTTTTTAAACATTGTTTTATCATAAATTAAGAGAAAAGATAGAAGAGATAATCAAATACTGACTGAAAAAAAAGATCTAAGTTTCTTCTAAACTGAATTCCATCTGTGTCCCTCATCCTAACTCCTTCCATTTGTGGCTCTGCTCTGAATTCTACCCTTATACCTTTCCAGAATCAGTTCTCAGATAATGGTATTGTGATTTAAATACGAAAAGTACTGTTGAAATAGTGCTAACCAAAACTATTTGTAAAATCTCTTCTTTTGTCATGAAGTCAATTGTTTTAAGATATATTTTTTTCTGGTTAAACATTTCTGTTTTAAAACAAGCCAATTTCTATCTAGAAACCAATCATTGAGAGAATAAGGAAACTTTTAATCGTGGGTTAAATTTCAAATTGCCAGGTAAATATAAGATTATGACTCTAATACAGAACTGGAGTTGACTGCATTCTACTTCTAGTAAGTCTTCCTAGAAGTCTTTAATACCTTAGTAAAATATACAAGCAACATTATTAATTTATTGTGCATAAACATATCATAGTTCAGATATTCCTTTATATATTCACTACTTACTTTTAAGTAAAAAAAAAAATCAAAACCAAGAACAAAATCCAGCAATCAGAACACAATTAATAGCATAGAGATGTTGAGACCCTTGTTTAAGTCTGACTTCCCAAAAGTCACATTTCACTATAATTTGAGAGAAAGAATCCAGGGTCTTAGTGACCTTAGCTAATACTATGAATGTTTACCCAAAGATCCTAAAGATCCAATGACATGACTAAATAATAACTCAAAGAGAAGACTGCCACCTACTGAATTCTATTATTTTCTGGTACAATTATTTTACTAGGGAAACATGGAACTTATAAATGAAGTAGAAGTAAAATGTGTTCTTTATAGCAGTAAATAAATTTGAAATATGTGCTAAAGAAATAATATGATTTTAAGATTAACTTAATTACCAGGTATCTAAACTGAAAAACATAGGGAAAATTAGAAATCCATAAAATTCATAAATATTAATAAAAGACATACCTTGTAAAAGACAACACAGCAGTATTTCTGTGATCACTAGGCATGAAGTCTTTCCTAATGCCTGACTGATTAATGATTAATGCAGGCACATTTCAAAAGTATAAGGAATGTTTCCGTGATCCAAAAATAAAAGAATGGATTGAACATTCAAACTATCCTATTCTCAGCTCTCCTAAAATCATGAAATAATGCCTACATAATTTAAAGACATATCCTGAAAAAGTTATTTTAATCATGTTCAAATTTTCTGCTTTGCCAGAATAATTCAATTCTCATGTATAAACTAATTCTTTGGATTGACAGGCCCTAGTTTTTAAACCTTAGAAATCTGGAGTGTTCTATCAATTATTTGAACAGCTTAGATGATAGCAACTATTTGGAAATGAGAACTTAAGATCAGGAAAATTATTTCCATATAAATTGCAACAGAATTCATTTATATTTTACAATTTAATTTTAGTAAACATCAAAGTTAAATAAAAATTAACCAAAATGAAATGCATTCAGAATGAACTTACCAAGAACAAGAAATATCCACCACAGCCAATATTGTCCATTGAAATATCCAGTAAAATAATCAGAAAACTAGGAATAAGCATAAATATATTAACTGTATTTGTATATTTCAATAATGATTTAGAGCAATCTTTAACATTCAAAAACATTACAAAAATAAAAACTAGACACATAGAAAAAAATCTCTTGTAAGAATAAATTGATACAATATTTTTTGACTAAAGTTAAAAAGAATGCAAGAAAAGTAAGTCAAATGCCATATCTGAATCCAACATTTTCTCATTAAAGAGTTCGTTCACATCAGTTCTTTTTTCATAATCTCTCAAAGCAACAACTACCATCCAGATCAGACTAGAGCAACCTGCTGCTTCAGATATTAACACCAAAAGCCACATTAGTTTAATCTTATCAGATGGGGATGTTCTGCTGACCTCCCAAAAGAAGAGCTTTTGACCTTCTGTACACCCCCCACTGTTAATCACTGCCAAGAATACTAGGCACATAAAGACTCTCAATTCATTAGTCTTTTTATTTTTAAGCTATATGCTCCAGTACTCAGTTCCCAACAGTGAGCACAGAACAGCTAAATGAACCTTGAAGTGGCATTTCAACAGTTCCTTTTACAGGCCATAGTAAGCAGTTTTACATTTGCTGAAAATTAAGAATTGGAACAAGCAGACGGAAGGCAGGGTTGGACAATAGTGCAGAGAGATATTCCTTCCTTGATATAAATTTCTAGATATAATTTATTTTAAATGGTGTTTTAAATCAATCTAATTTGCCTCAGAGTTACTTCATTTATTTTCCCCCACCGCCCTCTCTCTAGCACCAAAATTAGGTACTTATTATTTTTAGTATTTATATAAATCCAAAAATACTAAAAATGAGCTTGTTTTATTTATTGTGCTCCACTGACGAACCCAAACTGAATCTGATTTAAATAACAATCATTTGCTAAAATACAAATTTAAACTTATATATGCACTTAGCTCCAATTTTATAGGTAATTATTTCCAACAATTTAATGGTCAATTATGTAAAAACTTATAGCTCCAAACCATAGTAATAACCATAGTAATAGTAATCACCATACAAACTGCACAGTTTATAAACACTACTAAGGAACATACTAAGAAACAATGGCATGAAACAGATATCATTTCTCTTTAATACTTTAATGTATTTTCATGGAAAATATTTACAATAAACTATGATCTAAATTACAGGAGTAGAGTTGTAGAAATTTCAAAAATTAAAAATTTCAAAGTATCAGTAAAGATACAAGCCCCACATAATGCCATACTTTTAAAATATATTCAATGAAAACTTATTATTAGGGGCTGGAGAGATAGCATGGAGGTAAGGCGTTTGCTTTGCATGCAAAAGGTTGGTGGTTCGAATCCCAGCATCCCATCTGGTCCCCTGAGCCTGCCAGGAGCGATTTCTGAGCATAGAGCCAGGAGTGACCTCTGAGAGCTGCCAGGTGTGAACCAGAACAGAAAAACCAAAAAAAAAAAAGAAAAAAGAAAAGAAAAGAAAAGAAAAGAAAACTTATTATTAGAAAACCATAGCTTCTGAAATAAGATAAACAAAGATATAAATGCCAAATAATAAATAGAAATAAAAGCTTTTCAGATAGGTTTTAAAAAGATCTTAGAACGCAGACGCAGAATGGTCTCACTCATCTATGGGTTTTAAGAAAAATGAAAGACATTCTTGCAATAATAATTTTCAGACACAAAAGAGAAAAGAGCTGGAAGTTACAGCTCACCTCAAGAAGCTCACCACAAAGAGTGATGAGTTTAGTTAGAGAAATAACTACATTTTGAACTGTCCTAATAATGAGAATGTATGAGGGAAATGAAAAGCCTGTCTAGAGTACAGGCGGGGGTCGGGTGGGGAGGAGGGAGATTTGGGACATTGGTGATGGGAACGTTGCACTGGTGATGGGTGGTGTTCTTTACATGACTGAAACCCAAACACAATCATGTATGTAATCAAGGTATTTAAATAAAATATATATTAAAAAAAAAAGATCTTAGAAAAGGGACCAAAGAACTACAGCAATACATTTTAAATTTACTAATTTTTACTATATATTACTTAACAAGAGGAAAACCGAAAATTAAGAACAATGTCATTCTTGATCAAAAACACCTAAATCTATTCAATCTTTTCTTTCTTTTTTTTTTTATTGTTTTGGGGGGCTACACCTGGTGATGCTCAGGGGTTACTCCTGGCTGTCTGCTCAGAAATAGCTCCTGGCGGGCACAGGGGACCATATGGGACACCGGGATTTGAACCAACCACCTTTCGTCCTGAATCGGCTGCTTGCAAGGCAAACGATGCTGTGCTATCTCTCCGGGCCCTAATCAATCTATTCTTTCTTAAAATAAAGAATATAATTATGTTCACCTTAAAATCAAAAGATAGACTCAATATAAAAAGGAGTCTATGTGGCTCAATAGATATCAAAAAATAATTTTAAATGCTAATATCTTAAGATTAAGAAGACATTATTACTGCTCTTCAATCAATTATTACTGCTCAATCAATCATAAGCTGTAAAGTCAAAACTTCAAAATAATTAATGGGAATTTATCTGTTTTTTTTTATTAATGCCATCATTTTATCTGTCTAGCTATTTTAAAATACACTGCTTTTACTTGAGTAAAACAAATCATTTTTAAAAAATTTGGAGCATCATTTTTAATAGAACAAATGCATTTTAAAGAAATAAAACATCAAAAATTTGGAAGAATTTTTAATAAAACAAATGCACTTTTAAAGAAATAAAAAATATCAAAATGTTGGGCAGGATAATAAGCTCAGAACCTTGGGCTAAAATATTTACAATAAATTTTGTGTGGCTTATTGTAACTCAGAAGCAAAAGAAAAAAGAGCAAGCAACGCAATTTCTAAACCACTTATTATCTAATAAAGGAAATAACCAGCTCTAGAGGGAAAAAAAAATCTTCCTTTCAGCACCAAACTTCAATGAGCATTTATGGCTCAAATCATTAGAATAAAAGTCAAAGCATATGGCACAGAGGCAGCGTATCAGGGGAATTGCTTTGAATTCAGACCAAGATTCTAATCCATAAACAAACTAACCCATAAACAGCCTACTAAGCAAGTTACAGACATCCTTAGTTTCATTTTCATCATCAATGAAGTCTTGATTGCCACTACATCATTCATAGAGTTAACTAGAATTTAGCATTCAAATCATGCACAGGCACCTAATCTGAAGCATTTTAAGAACAAGTGGAATACTAATCCTGGAGTTCTACTGATTCTGATTGTATTTATTCAACTAGGAATTAAGAAAAAATAAATATGCTTTATAGAAATTTTAGTAATTGTATAATAGCACTTGATGTGGGGATAACTTTTTAGCGACTCATTTAACAAAATGGCTATTATGTTACTCTGTACCCTTTGGTTCCATTCAATGCTCAGGTACAATGAGCTCAGGTACAATGAAGTACTTGCTCATACCCTGTGGTGCCAGAAACTACCTACAAGACCCTGGAAGTGCTCAGAGCCCTCTGGGAATATACCCTAAAATGCTCAGTAAGTCCTGTGGTGCCGAGGATGAAGACAACATGCGCCCTAACTGCTAAAGTCTATTCCCTGACCCCTACACGTTTATCCTTGATTTCTCTCCTAGGTCTCCCCAAAAAAGTAGGGGGAAAGGGCTATGTAAAAGAGAACTTAAAAATGCCCTTAAATCCTTAAATAGAATAAATAAAAATTCAAGAGACTGGGGAAAAGTATGTTAACAATGTTAAGGTCTATATAACTTTCACAGAATATTTAGGTACTATAAAAGTTTCTGAGATAAGGAAGAAAAGGACTTTTTGTCTTCCCACACAGTATCTTGTAAATTAAAAAAAGTAAAGACAGGCTGATTTATAAGAACAAAGAAATGAGAAAATAGCTTAAGAGAAATTATTCTGGGGGACAATTGTACAAAAAGAGGTCTGATAGTCACCTAAAAGTTGAAACCTTACTCATAGCTCTTAAAGTTAGTAAAAGAGAGAAGATATTTAAGTCTATGATAATCTTACAAATAGAAAAATGTTATCTTTAGGTAAGCCAACGGCATATCTTAAGCAAAGTAAATGGGTACATACATTTTTGTAGATCCTGTATAAATTATATTATTTCTATTATCTTACCAAACTCCTACTTATCATCAGAAAACTGATACTTAGGATAATTAAAAAAAACTTATAGATATAAAAAAGTGACATCATGGTTTGATACCTGTATCACATGGTCTCCTCGAACTACCAGGAGCTACTCCCGAACACTGAGCCAGGAGTAGCCTCTCCAGGGGTCCTCAAATTTTTTAAACAGGGGGCCAGTTCACTGTCCCTCAGACCACTGGAGGGTCTGACTATAGTAAAAACAAAACTTATGAACGAATTCTTATGCACACTGCATATATCTTATTTTGCAATGAAGAAACAAAACAAATACAAATACAACATGTGCCGTGGGCCATAGTTTGAGGACCACTGCAAGCAAACTGGGTGTGGCCCCAACATACACACACACCACACTCAGATGAGTTCACACAGACACACACACACACACACACACACCACTCAGATGAGTTCAAACTCAAATTTTTCTAATTATAAAGCCCTTCTTATGATTAATTAGCTCACATATCAGGCTATAAAAATGTTTATATCCCAGAAGTCACTACAATAAATATAGTAATAAAATTAAGTTTCAAAATAATTTAACTGATATATACATAAATTGAGCATTTATGAACTACTCAGGCAATGTCAGATATTTTATTTAGGATAAAAGCAATAGAGATCATAAAAAAACACTCACTCTGACAATAAGGATCCATTTGATCAAGGAAAGTCCAAATCCACAAATAGCACCATACCTTCCAGCTATGGTATTGGTGATACAGAAGGACAAACAAAATCCAAGCCAGTTGAAAATAAATGCCACTGAAAAAAAAGAGAAGAGTTTTTTTTTTAAAAAACACACATTGGAAACAAATTAAGCAGCATACAACGTTTTATTGCTTAGCGAAATAGCAGTTTCAATCAAATATTCTTTCAACTATAGTTATAGTTTACAGAATATATTAGCTATTTACTATCTACATCAATAAATGAATAAGTTTGGTTTTGGTTTGGGTATAGGTATCAATTTTCTAAAACTTGGATCTTTGGGTAAAACTGCATTTTTTTAGCCAACCAAAAACCAAAGTCATAAATAGTTTTCATAAATTCCCACAAAAAAGCTTAGCCTAAGCTAAAAGTTTAGCTAACCAATATGATTTTATAAAGAGAGAATATTAAAGATGATCAAATAAATTATAGTTTCCAAAGCAGATAATATTCATTGTGTCTTCTCTCCTACCTTACAAACCTGTTTCCTTCTACCAGGGACGCTCCTCAACCCCAAATTTCAGGAAAGACTAAATTCAATACTTAGCTCACCAAAAAGATCTTTATAACATATGAGGTGGGGGTAATGAGTTGGGAGGAATAATAACAGAAGGCCTCAATTCCCTAGTCTTTAAAAAAATAAAAAAACAACTTATTTTTACAGTGCCAGAAATTAAATCCAAGGTCTCCAAGGCAAGTGCTCTATCTATCACTGAGTCACATCCTCAGATACTCTACATAGTTTTACTTCTAAAAAACGTAATTTTATTCTTAAACAGAGCAAGGAGAGCAAGGATGGAATTTGGGTTAAATATATTACTCTAAATCAGTTTGAAGTGCATTAATAGAAGGGTTTGTTATATAATTGCTTTCCTTTATGTATATTTGAGGATTTCTGTAATAAAGTTCATTTAAAAAAAAAACTGCTAAGGGATCCTGCTATGAACATAAGAATTAAGGAAGGCTTTGTTACAAGTGGAAAAACAGCAGAGATCATAGCACAAGAGGTCCTGTGCACAAGCCCTGTGCATCTTTATTTCCTATTTTCTGTTCTGTAAAGTGATTTCCTACTCGAAAATAGTTAAATATGAATTTTGTATGACTTATACCTGAAACTATTCTGAAATAATATATAATAATAAATAATATTAACAATATAATATATAATTAATATAATAAATAATACATTCTGATATCATATTTTAATATAAGAAAGCACAATTTCTTTCTTTTTTTTTGGTTTTTGGGCCACACCCGGCGGTGCTCAGGGGTCACTCCTGGCTGGCTGCTCAGAAATAGCTCCTGGCAGGCACGGGGGACCATATGGGACACCGGGATTCGAACCAACCACCTTTGGTCCTGGATCGGCTGCTTGCAAGGCAAACACCGCTGTGCTATCTCTCTGGGCCCAAGAAAGCACAATTTCTAAGAAATAAAAATGACCAAATGTCAGCAGTCATCATAATAAAATATTTAAAAATTTTAGTCTAGCTTTCACACTATTCTGGGCCTAGGCACTAGAATTCTGAATAACTTTAACCAACCCTGAGGAAGAACAGGAAAACTACCTAAAGAAATTAACTTTTTTTTTTTTTTTTTCAGAATTCTGAAGAGCAACAGAAAACACTTTAAGACAAATTTAAGTGAACTATTTCTTTGAAGTAATTCCCATGTTCCTTACTAAGGCCTTTTAGTTTCAGTATTTCCTTTTCTTTTTTTTTTTTTTTTTTTTTGTTATTCACAAGACTGCATAGTATACAGTGTGGTAATCAGAAGGAGGAGCTCTGAAATGAGAAACCTGAGTTTGAATCACAATGAACCCTCTCAAATACTTGTATATGAACTGCTGACTTCAGTGTTCTCTAATCTATAAGTGCCTCCTTTGAGTGAGATAATGAGTGTAGAGGACAGTACAGAAACTGGAACTATGCGATTATTAAAAAAATGTTAGCCATCATCACTACTAGTGATGTATTTTAACATCTTTACCTTACAATTTTATAGTTTCCTTCCTCTCTCCCTCCTTCTCTCTCTCTCTCTCTCTCTCTCTCTCAACCCCCTTTCATCTACCCCCACATTTCTATAAATAAAACTATTTTCCTTCAGGAAAAACTACTGGAAACAAAGCTTGGGAATCTTTTGGGTTTTTTGTTTGTTTGTTTGTTTGTTTTTTGTTTTGACACTCAGGTTTTACTCCTGGCTCTGTGCTCAGAAATCACCCCTGGCTTGGGGGACCATATGGGACGCTGGGGGACCAAACTGCGGTTTGTCCTAAGCTAGTGCTTGTAAGGCAGACGCCTTACCTCTAGCGCCACCTCTCTGGCCCAAAGCTTGTTTAATCTGTTTTTCTTGTTTACATCTAGCTACTGATCAGTATTTTGTTATAATCTATGCTATAACCAGTCACACTGATTTTTCCTCCTGTCCCAGGAACTCATCTTCCTTTATAAAATTATTAAAATTTTAATTAAAACCAAATACAAAATTTAAATTCTTAAACTAGTCACATTTCCAAGAATTCAACATGTGACTTGTAGTGACCATAATGAACAGTGGAAATAAAGGCTGTATTCATCATTATAAAACATTCTTTTGAAAACAGTTGCTCTATACTTAACTATATGTGTTAGCTATGGGAAAAATACATAATAACACTAACCAACCAAAACTGATTTTATGTCCATTTGAAATAAATAATTTCCATTAAAGAACTGTAGAGATTCCCAATTGGTGTGTCATATTTGTTTTCATGACAATTTAAGATACTTCTCTCCTCAGCCCTCAGAGCAGGCAGGAGCGATCTGAGGCATATCAACTAGCTGAAAGGTAGTCAAGTTCTGTGTGAAACCCTATCAGCAATAGTATTATAAACCATAGGGCCAAATGTTACTTTTAAAAAAGCATCTCTCATAGAGGCAGACTAGTGGGTAGGGTAGAAGGGTAAAAAAAGGGAGGTGGACATGGATGGACTTTCATGGAGGGAAGAAGACAGTGGTGAAGGATCGGTGTTGAAATACTGTATGTCTGAAACTCAATTTTTATTTACTTTCTAATTCATGGTGACTAAATTAAATTAAATTTAAATTTAATTAAAAAGAAAAGATTGGTCCTTATAAAGAAACAGGAAGAGAAGTAAGGGACCTCGCAAGCACAGAAATAGAGAGTGGCCATGTGAGGGTCAAGAAATAAGACTGGATGATATCCTAATTCCAGGAAGAGAATTTTCACAAGGAAATATATTAACCAACACCCAAGTTCTTTTTTTCTGATCTACAATCTTTGAAAAAATTAATTTCCATATTTAAACTGCCCAATCTCTAGCACTCTGTAATGCCAAGTTGAGCAAACCAACAAATAACTAACTACCTTTAGTTTGTTTAAACACAGGGAAACAGTGAAGTGGTGATCAATGAAGCAAATATACTTATGATCCTTTGTCTATAACAGGGGTCTCAAACTCAATTTACCTGGGGGCAACAGGAGGCAAAGTCAGGGTGAGGCAGGGCCACATAAGGGATTTCGCTTACCGAATACTCGCAATGAAAAATCGCATTAGTAAGAAAAAAAATCGCAAAAAATCGCATTAAACGTTTGCATACCCCGAATGGAATTGCTCAGGGTATGGGAATGTTTAATGCGATTTTTATTGCGATTATTCAGTAAGCGAATATCACTAATACTGTGATATTTGAAGGCCAGCCGCAGGCCACAAAATGTTGTATGGAGGGGCCGGAGAGATAGCATGGAGGTAAGGCGTTTGCCTTTCATGCAGGAGGTCATCGGTTCGAATCCCGGCGCCCCATGTGGTCCCCCGTGCCTGCCAGGAGCAATTTCTGAGCCTGGAGCCAGGAATAACCCCTGAGCACTGCTGGGTGTGACCCAAAAATCACACACAAAAAAAAAAAATATATATATATATAAAATGTATATAAAATATATATATATATATATATAAAAAATGTTAGCAGCCCTCCGGCTGCTAACAGCCCGCGAGTTTGAGACCCCTGGTCTATAAGATAGAGCGTAAATCTGAAAAGAAAATAAACAAAAAGAGCAGAAGCAATCAATCCTAGATTCTTGAAGTCAAAACTGTCAACAAACAAAATTTTAGAAATGCAAAGTAATTCTTAAATATGAAAAATTTTCATTTTATAAAATGTGACTAGAGCTAGGTGATCATGTGCATACCCAAAAACCAAACCAACCAAGCAAAACAAACCCTAGGCATTGGGCTCTTTTCCATTCAATCCAGCAATTCATGCCTGGGAATATACCCCAAAGGCTGAAAAGACTGCACTCTTATGTTCATTGCAGCACTATTTACAATAGCTAAAATCTGGACACAACCCAAGAATCCAAGACCAGATGAGATGATAAAGTAATATGGTACATATACATGATGGAATACTACTCAACAGAAATAGAAGATGAAGTCATGCAACTTGCTGCTACACAGATGGATTTGGAGTGTATAATTATGCTGAGTGAAATATGTCAGAGAGAGGCATAATGATCTCACTTAGAAGACATGGAATAGGGCCGGGCAGTGGCGCTGGAGGTAAGGTGCCTGCCTTGCCTGCGCCAGCCTAGGACGGACCGCGGTTCGATCCCCCGGCGTCCCATATGGTCCCCCAAGCCAGGAGTGACCTCTGAGCGCATAGTCAGGAGTAACCCCTGAGCGTCACCGGGTGTGGCCCAAAAACCAAAAAAAAAAAAGAAGACATGGAATAAAAAAGGAACATGGTAAGGAAATGACTAATGCCCAAACGCGATAGAAACAAAGATCAGGAGAACTGGTCCTTAGTAAGAAAACTTGCCACTGAGAGCGGTATACATCAGGAATGGGCCCACTATGACAATGACAGAGGAAAGTTGCCACTCTGGACAAGGATTCAATGCTAAAAGAAGCAACATGAAATGCATGATACCTTATCGTAACAGTGTTGTAAACCAACCACAGTGCCTAAAATACACACAAAAAAGAAAAGAAACAAGTGTCTGCCATAGAGGCAGACTGAGGGTCAGGAGGGAAACTGAGGACACTAGTGGAGGAAAGTAGACATTGGTAAAGGGACTACTGTTGGAACACTGTACTCCTAAAACCCTATCATGAATGAATCTGGAACTTTGTGATTCATGGAAGTTTATTAAAAAGTATGTATCTTAAAAAGCAAAAGAAAATAAGATCATATATTTACACAAGTTAGGCAAACATAAAGCATTTTGTGGTGACACCTAAAAGGATAAAAGAAACACAAACACTATTTGAGATTCTTTCCTCGTGTTTAGTAAACATGAATATGCAATTAGGTGATGACTTTCAGGATTAGAAAGGTAAGAAACAGAAACATAACACTGAAATCAGAAAAAGATAAAAAAAAAATTGGGCTTGGAGTGATAGTATAGCAGATAGTGTGTTTTGCCTTGAAAGTGGCCAATTCAGGTGTAATCCGTGGCGTCCCATATAGTTCCCTGAGCTGACAGGAGTAATTCCTGAGTAAAGAGCCAAGAGTAACCCCTGAGCACTGCTGGATGTGGGGGAAAAAAAAGAAAGATAAAATTAAACCAAAGAAAGGTTTCAACTGAACATTAATCAATATTCACTGCAGCTTTATTTGTACATTAATAAAACTTAAATGCTTAAATTATAAATCAAATTAGAAATAATCAAGTTATGAATTTCAGAAACAGATCACAGAATCAAGACAACCACTATGGCTTAGGTATGGAAATTTAGCACTTGCAATTTGTAGAATAGCCACTAGATGGTAGTAATTACAAATAAATATTTCGCAAGTAAGTTCCAGCACCAACCTATATATATATTGTCTATTAGGAAAACAGTCATGAAGAAGAAAGATAATTTGCAATTTTACTTTTATAATACTGATACAATATTTGTGCATAACATGTAAGATGCGCAAGGAGGCAAGCTGGGGTGGAATAGAGGATGGGAAGAAAAGCAGGGGCATTTGAAGCTGGAGAGATAACATGGAGGTAAGGTGTTTGCCTTGCATGCAAAAGGTCGGTGGTTCGAATCTCGGCATCCCATCTGGTCCCCTGAGCCTGCCAGGAGCGATTTCTGAGCATAGAGCCAAGAGTAACCCCTGAACACTGCCAGGTGTGACCCAAAAACCAAATAGAAAATAAAGTGGGAACATTAGTGGAAGTTAGTTGACACTGGTAGTGGGACTCGTATCAGAACATGGTATATGCCTAAAACTATGAATAACTTGGCAAATCAGGTCTTAATTTAAAGCATGAAATAATTTAAGATGTATGTATTTCAGAAACATAATTTAGTAAAATGCCAGATGATTTACATTAAACATACTAATATTCAATGCTTTACCAAATAATCACATCAATGAAACATTTTAAAAAATCAATTTTAAAAAAGACTAAATGAAAGATAAAAGAATTTAGTGAAATACAGTTATTGAGAATATTAGCTTAGTCAACAATCAGATAAAATAAAGTATATGCTTTCATTCCTAACAGTATAATGCAAATAAGTACAATATATTTGAAGTTTTTATTTTTCAATTAAGAAAATGTTTATATGGGCCCAGAGAGATAGCACAGCGGCGTTCACTTTGCAAGCAGCCGATCCAGGACCAAAGGTGGTTGGTTCGAATCCGGGTGTCCCATATGGTCCCCCGTGCCTGCCAGGAGCTATTTCTGAGCAGACAGCCAGGAGTAACCCCTGAGCAATGCCGGGTGTGGCCCAAAAACAAAACAAACAAAAAAAATGTTTATATAACTTTTAGTAAATAAAGTAGGAGGTTTGTTTTTTGTGCTTTTTTGTTTTGTTTTTCTTTTGGGGGGGGATCACCCACTGTTGCACAGGGATCTCTCCTGACTCAGTGTTCAAGAAACTATATGCCAAGTCATGGATCAAACCTTGTTCCTGCAGATAAAGATGTACCCAAAGACTAGAAAATTGTTCTAAGTATAATGGGTTACTAGGTGAAATATAAACTAAGGAAAAGAAAAACCCAGGATCCACTATTCTTTTGTAGCTCAAGTTTCCATTCACAGGGACTCCAAAGATAGTTCAAAGGGATACATATGCACATGCTTTACAGGTGGGAGCACCATGTGTGATCCCCAACATGACATGGTACCCCAAAGAAATGAGCAAGGAGTAGTAGTCCCACCAGATGTGACCCTAAAACCACAAAAAATAAATACTTTAACTATCAACTATCATGATACTATAAATGTAAATTTCATATATATGCATTAGCTGCTACTATCCTGAGTATAAATTAGTAAATTAAGAAGAAAAATATAACTGGCTTTCTTTGTTCCATTTAGGATTTTTTGCTCCTTTATCAAAAATTAGGTGATTGTATGTCTGGGGAACATTCTCTGAGTATTCAAGCTTATTCCACTGATCTGAGGGCCTGTCCTTATTCCAATACCATGCTGTTTTGATAACTATTGCTTTGTAGTAAAGTTTAAAGTTGGGGAAAGTAATTCCTCCCATATTCTTTTTCCCAATGATTGCTTTAGCTATTCGAGGGTGTTTATTGTTCCAAATAAATTTCAAAAGTGCCTGGTCCACTTCTTTGAAGAATGTCATGGGTATCTTTAGGGGGATCGCATTAAATCTGTACAGTGCTTTGGGGAGTATTGCCATTTTAATGATGTTAATCCTGCCAATCCATGAGCAGGGTATGTGCTTCCATTTCCGCGTGTCCTCTCTTATTTCTTGGAGCAGAGTTTTATAGTTTTCCTTGTATAGGTCCTTCACATTTTTAGTCAAGTTGATTCCAAGATATTTGAGTTTGTGTGACACTATAGTGAATGGAGTTGTTTTCTTAATGTCCATTTCTTCCTTATTAGTATTGGTGTATAGAAAGGCCATTGATTTTTGTGTGTTAATTTTGTAGCCTGCCACCTTGCTATATGAGTCTATTGTTTCTAGAAGCTTTTTGGTAGAGTCTTTGGGGTTTTCTAAGTAGAGTATCATGTCATCTGCAAACAGTGAGAGCTTGACTTCTTCCTTTCCTATCTGGATTCCCTTGATATCCTTTTCTTGCCTAATCGCTATAGCGAGTACTTCCAGTGCTATGTTGAATAGGAGTGGTGAGAGAGGACAGCCTTGTCTTGTGCCAGAATTTAGAGGAAAGGCTTTCAGTTTTTCTCCATTGAGGACAATATTTGCCTCTGGCTTGTGGTAGATGGCCTTAACTATATTGAGAAAGGTTCCTTCCATTCCCATCTTGCTGAGAGTTTTGATCAAGAATGGGTGTTGGACCTTGTCAAATGCTTTCTCTGCGTCGATTGATATGATCATGTGATTTTTATTTTTCTTGCTGTTGATGTTGTGTATTATGTTGATAGATTTACGGATGTTAAAGCCAACAAGTGGTGTTGGCACAACTGGGTAGCCACTTGCAAAAAATTGAACTTAGACCCCCAGCTAACATCATGTACGAAGGTAAAATCCAAATGGATTAAAGACCTCGATATCAGCCCCAAAACCATAAGATATATAGAACAATACGTAGGTAAAACACTCCAGGACATTGAGGCTAAAGGCATCTTCAAGGAAGAAACTGCACTCTCCAAGCAAGTGAAAGCAGAAATTAACAGATGGGAATATATTAAGCTGAGAAGCTTCTGCACCTCAAAGGAAATAGTGCCCAGGATACAAGAGCCACCCACTGAGTGGGAGAAACTATTCACCCAATACCCATCAGATAAGGGGCTAATCTCCAAAATATACAAGGCACTGACAGAACTTTACAAGAAAAAAACATCTAATCCCATCAAAAAATGGGGAGAAGAAATGAACAGACACTTTGACAAAGAAATACAGATGGCCAAAAGACACATGAAAAAGTGCTCCACATCACTAATCATCAGGGAGATGCAAATCAAAACAACGATGAGATACCACCTCACACCCCAGAGAATGGCACACATCACAAAGAATGAGAATAAACAGTGTTGGCGGGGATGTGGGGAGAAAGGAACTCTTATCCACTGCTGGTGGGAATGCTGTCTAGTTCAACCTTTATGGAAAGCGATATGGAGATTCCTCCAAAAACTGGAAATCGAGCTCCCATACGATCCAACTATACCACTCCTAGGAATATACCCTAGGAACACAAAAATACAATACAAAAACCCCTTCCTTACACCTATATTCATTGCAGCTCTATTTACCATAGCAAGACTCTGGAAGATGCCCTTCAACAGACGAATGGCTAAAGAAACTGTGGTACATATACACAATGGAATATTATGCAGCTGTCAGGAGAGATGAAGTCATGAAATTTTCCTATACATGGATGTACACGGAATCTATTATGCTGAGTGAAATAAGTCAGAGAGAGAGAGAAAAACGCAGAATGGTCTCACACATTTATGGGTTTTAAGAAAAATGAAAGACATTCTTACAATAATAACTTTCAGACACAAAAGAGAAAAGAGCTGGAAGTTCCAGCTCACCTCAGGAAACTCATCACAAAGAGTGATGAGTTTAGTTGGATAAATAACTACATTTTGAACTGTCCTAATAATGAGAATGTATGAGGGAAATTGAGAACCTGTTTAGAGTACAGGTGGGGGTCGGATGAGGAGGAGGGAGACTTGGGACATTGGTGATGGGAATGTTGCACTGGTGATGGGTGGTGTTAAGAAAAAAAAAATATTGTTATTCAATAATGGAATACAATATATATACAATATATTATAAAAAAATATATTTATATTTATAAAAATATTTATATTTAAAAAAAAGAAAAAGAAAAAAACCGCATTCAACTCCAAAAAAAAAAAGAAAAGAAAAAGAAAAATATAACTGGCTCACCCATCCATATTTGAGTGATTATCTATTTCTAATCTCCAGCAGATTTTTCTTCAGAAATAAAATAAATAATTTCAAAATAGAGGGAAACATAAATGACTTTTCCAAAAACAAAACAAAAAAAAAGGCAGCTCAGAAGTATATATATTCTATACTGAATGTAACACTTTGTCTCATTTTTAGAAATTGAAATAGTGAGAACTGGTCACTGCTAATAGTTGTGGCCTAAATTATCTAAACATTTTACTCTTCAGTGTCAAGAAAAGTCATTTTAAAAATGTACACTTTTTGTTTTTGGTTTTTGGGCCACACCCGGTAATGCTCAGGGGTTACTTCTGGCTATGTGCTCAGAAGTTGCTCCTGGCTTGGGGGACCATATGGGACACCGGGGGATCGAACCGCGGTCCATCCAAGGCTAGCGCAGGCAAGGCAGGCACCTTACCTTTAGCGCCACCGCCCGGCCCCAAAAATGTACACTTTTAAATAAATGTGATAGTCATGTTCTCTTAATATTTTGTTGCTCTAAATTTGATTATATGTAAAATATGTATTTGATCATATGTATTAATAATTTTATAAATCCAGCTACATTTCTTTAAAATAAAACTGATTATACATAGTATGCATTATTTATTTATTAATAATTTAATAAATCCAGCTAGATTTCTTTAAAATAAAAAGACAGTGAAAACCATGATAATCCTATCTAAGAAACTAGATACTTTAAAAGACAAATATTGCATTAATAATTTTGTGAGAATAGGCAAGAAATGTGGTTCAATGGTAAAGTCATACTTGGCAGTTGGTGGCCAATTTTTTGAACGAAAAAAATACTTGCAAGGTTAAAAAATATTACTTAGGTTTCTACTCTTCTAGCTTCTTACTCCCCAACTCCTAAATAAGAATGATTTTTTTTCCTTAGTCATTGTCCAGTTGCCCTATATATCACCTTTTACAACCTTTCTTCTTATTTAAAGACACTCAAATGTCTTCAGTTTCATTCTACATTTTCCTAGAGGAATGAATGGAGTATAGCATTTTCAAAACATAAACATATTTAGCTCAAATATGTTCATACTTACATGTATCAGTACAACAGCACCTACTGTAACACATAATTAATGCTCAATTCTATAAATCTTTATAATGAAATCATACTTTAATATCACAACCTGAGAAATTTACATATTGTAGAGGCAAAACTACTATCGACATTAGAAATAGACTGGGATGGGCTGGAGTGATAGTACAGTGGGTAGGCTTGCCTTCCATGCAGCAACCTGTATTCGATCCCGAATAGTATGTGCTTTGGTCCTCCAAACCCCACCAGGAATGATCCAGTGCAGAGTCAGAGTCAGGAGTCAGGGAGAAGGGAGGGAGGAGGGGAAGAGAAAAGGAGAAAGAGAGGGGAAGAGGAGTGGAGGAAGTAGGATGAAAGGGAAGAAGCAAGGGGAAAAGGAAAGGCCACTTACTGAAAAAGGCCAGCATGAAAATGCCATCATTGCCAACTCTGAGCTGGTCTGCATCACTGAAGTCATCTCTTGGTGTGCACTCTTCCTCCTGAATCTATAAAACCAGCATTATTAGATCTCATTCAAGGAATACAATTTGATCTTAAAAAGAATTTAAATAAACTCTAACTCCTCAATTCATGATACAGACAAAATGGGAAACATGACTACAATGTTAGCTACAATATTAAGTAGTCAGAAAACATTAGCAAGTATTAATTTTTCATAGGCAACTTCAAAAAAGAATTTGGGAGGGAGGCTACACCTCTCTTGTTCCTGGCTCTATGCTCAGGGATCATTCCTTGTGGGGCTTGGGGAACCTTATGTGGTGCCAGGGTGACTGCATACAAGTCAAGCATCTTACTCTGTATGCACTCCCTAGCCGGAAAAGAATAAACAAATAGGTAGAAGAAAAATTAGGTCAAATTAAAGACAACGACATCAAGAAAGATATGATGTGATATTGCTGTCAAAATGTCAAATGGGAAAATGTAACTTTACTAATTAGAGAGGGAAGTATAAGTAGGTACGATCTCTGTTTCTGACAAAATTGATCAAAAACAAAAAAATACACATACCCTGGCTTAGGATGAAGTTCAGAGAAAGCAGTTTCAAGGTGTTAGTGCTTCCCTTGCAACAAAAGCACACACGTATATACATACACATGTCCCTTTTGATTCAGCAATTCCATTCAGTACAAATTTGTATCAAAATCATTTCCACTTTTAAGAAATAATATACTAAGTAGTTACTAAAGGACATAAATAACAGCAAAAAATAACATCTATAGTAAGGCTATTGTCAGAGAAATCATTCAATATGAGCCTCTTATTTCTGGCATGACATCCAGGGAGAGGCATGGGCTGCATTTTTGCAAAACTATCATTTCAAGTATGTTTAGGAAATAGACAGCTTTGAAAAAGATTTTTCTCTCCAGAGTATGTTTATTGGCCATTAAAAATAAAACTCAAGGCTCCATAAATTCTGGATTTCATACTGCTTGTGGAAGAAGCATCACTTGGCCCTCTTTAAGCTACTATGGGAACAGAGACACAGGAAATGACATGGTGAATTTTAGTCTGGGCTACAGTTCTAGCTATGAATAACAAAGTTTCATCTGACTCAGTGGTCCCATCCACTGTGCACCCATCCACTCCAGACTGTTCACAATTCTTGACAGACCAAGGAAATAAATTAGTGTACAGCTAGCCAATAAAATTCCAATAGCAATGTAAAAATTTTTAAGTAAAAACAAAAAGTTACTGAGTTAAGGTTGTAGCTCAGTGGCAGAGCACAGTCCCTGCACGTGTAAAGCCTTGGATTCAAGTACTAGCAATGCAAAAAAGGAGAGAAAAACGTTATTCTTATCACAATCTACAAAGTGTATGAAGTCAGAATTTCTTGTATAGTACAATACTTGTATGTACAACAGCAACATATTAAAATGATACAGCATAAACTTCTCTGCAAGTTTACATTAGTGTCCAGGAGAGGCTTATTAACTGTGCTAGGGAGCTTCCCTCGCATAAGCAATCATGAATTCAAGTCCAGAACAGTCACATACACTGAGGTGAACAGGACAGCCCACAGTCTACAATACCACCAAGAAGCTGGACGATGGATCAGTAATTTAGGGAGTACCAAAGTAAGCATTAGGTTGTGAGCTTAATCCCAATACCTGATTGCCCCAAGGCTCCAGAGAAGGGATATATAAACATGGTTCCCCAAACACTGCCAGGAGTGATCCCTGCACAGAGAACTCAGAGTAAGCCCTAAGCCCTTCGGAAAATGGCACAAAATACCTCTTCACAGAAACTTAGGTAAAAATATATACAAATTATGCTATCAAGATTGGTGGTGTAGGCTTAGTGGCAGAGCACTAGCCTTGTATCTGAGACTATGGATTTTATTCCCATCACTGCATGGTCCCCCAAGCACTGCCAGGAGTGACTCTGAAGCACAAAGCCAGAAGTCCTTGAGCATAGCCTGGTGTAACCCATCCCAGCCTCCCTCCCCCCAAAAAACCTTTTCTCATTGAGTAGCTCCCCAAAAGTCAACAACATAGCAACATAACATATAAGAGTGTGCTTTCCAATACTCAGGACACCAGCATGTACATAAACATGCCTCAGTTTCTGGAGCACAGCATCCAGCAAAGAGAGCCAAACGAGACAGGGTACGTTACTTATATAATTACAAGACGGTGAAGTACCATGCCTAATGAAAGGGTATATTAGAAATGCTGTGAGGTTAGGGGTTATAGTTTTAAATATGGAGGTCAGACAGG
This sequence comes from Suncus etruscus, assembly GCF_024139225.1. Taxonomy (NCBI): domain Eukaryota; kingdom Metazoa; phylum Chordata; class Mammalia; order Eulipotyphla; family Soricidae; genus Suncus; species Suncus etruscus. The sequence goes on along the minus strand of NC_064855.1, from coordinate 96,909,246 downwards.
CCTCACTGAGGATATTGAGCAGAGACTTAAAAAAGAGTTAAGACAGCATGCAGATACCTCAGATGGAAGTGTTTCAGGCAGAATAAGAAGCCAGTGCCAAGGTCTTGGATTAGGCTCATACCTGGTGTTTTAGAAAAATAAAATGGCAAAAAAGGCTACCATGGCTGGACCACAGTGAAGGAGAGAGAAAAGAGGAAGAAATGTCATCAATCTCCAGTGAAACTTTGGATTTTACTGAGCAACTTCAGAGTTTTCAATCCGATGAAAGATATGACCTATGCACATACACATTATCTCTATGTTACATATACATGGTCTCATTTGGGTATTGATGTCTCAAATTAGTATTAGTACACTCAAGAGGAGCTCCCTAGCACCCTGCAAAAGAGCATATAATTAGTAAAGTCAGAGCAGGCGTTGGGTTCAGGATGCTGATGTTCTTCCCATCAAATTTTGGTAGTTTCACCTGGGTTCAATTACTCTCCTGGATGAAAAAAAGACATATTATATTGCTCATAAGGGGATTTTTAAAAAGTCTTAAACTCCACAATCATATATTCCAAGTAATGTAATCGGCCAATGATAAAATATGTGCTAAAAAACATGTGTGCAAATAAAATTTTTTCATAACCTCAGATTAATTTAGGGAAGAATTTTTTAGGGTGTGGGGGAACATAGCTGACAATGCTCAGGAGTTATTCTTAACTCTGTACTCCAGAATTACTCCTAGCAGACTTGAAGGACAGGAATCAAACCCGGGCCAGCTGTGTGCAAAGCTATACAATTGTTCTGACCCCCCCAAAAAAGAATCATTTTGGCAGAGTATAAGTCCCCACCAAAAACTATTGTCAGAATACAAAAATATTTCCACTACTTTTAAATACCAGTACTGAAATTTTCTCATAGAACATCATTGTTAAAAATCTAAACATATTACATTAAAACCAGAAAAATATACACACATAAAAAATACTGTCTGCAGGGGGAAAATGATTAAATTATGATTTACAATTATTCTATGGACTTCAACTCAACCATTAAAAAACCAGAAAAATATTAATTAAAATATTTCAAAAGACAATAGAGAAACAGATGCATTTTAAAAGATGCACTTGAAAGTACTACCTTTCAAAAGGTATTTAATAACTTTAATTTCTAAATCCCTTATACATATGAAAAACATTGATTTATAAAGTCTTCAGTTGGTAAAACAATGAAATATTTTAAAATTAAGATCTGAAAGAAATGTTTTCTTCCTCATTCACACTGGTAAACTGTAAAGTCAGCTTACTTAACTATCTTTTTATTAAACAACAACCATGCCAGAGAGTAGCTAAGTGCTAAAACTGTACTCATAAAATCCCTGTCCTGAAGTTGTTCACCATTTATCAAGTGTTAGATTTGTGTCTAAAAAGAAGTTAAACAATTCAAAACAATTATCAAAAAGTAATTAATCCTATCCACTATTTGAAATAAAAAGGGAGACTAATTTAAGATCTTGTCATGTTTAAATTTATCAAGGGAGTTGTCTAAAAAACAGAATTTATATGCATATATAGTTCATTTATATACACTGCATTAATCTTACCATATATACATCCAATCTATAGATTTATTCCTACATTATACGGAAGTAGATTAAAGAAATAAGTTTTAAGCTCATCAGGTAAATTCATTTACAACTGCATATGATCAAATGTTTGTTTAGTGGCTTTACTTAGTTGGGAAGTTTGCGTTCCATTTCGTTTGAGGCCACATCCCTCAGTGCTCAGGGCTTACTCCTGGCTCTGCACTCAAGAACCACTCCTGGTGGGGCTTGGGTAACCATATGTGCTGTTAAGGGATTGAATCTGGGTCAGACATGTACAAGGTAAATGCTCTACCTACTGCATTATCTCTTTGATCTCTCCAGTCGTTTTTTTTTTTTTAAACTGAGTCAAGTTTAGAGCACTCAAAATGTGCAAAAAGAGGATAATTGGGACCAGAGCAGTAGCGCAAGCGGTAAGACATCTGCCTTGCCCACACTAACCTAGGACAGACCGTAGTTCGATCCCCCAGTGTCCCATATGGTCCCCCAAGCTAGGAGCGATTTCTGAGCATATAGCCAGGAGTAACCCCTGAGCATCACGAGATGTGGCCCAAAAACCAAAAACCAAAAACCAAAAAAAAAAAAAAAAAAAAAGAGGATAGCTAAAAAATGCTGAATTAAAAAACACTGAATATTTTTTAAAGATTTTTACAAGGTAAGTACATCTCATATATAATCTACCTGTTTTATATGAAATTGTCCAATCTTCATTAAGACAGTAGTAATAATAATAATAATAATAATAAAATTAAATGAAAAGAGAAAAATTCTCTTTGCAGTCATGTGCCCATTCGAGATAGGAATCACACTTGCTTTCTAAAGTAATGTGCTAGAAATGACAGTGAAGGGTCAGAATAATACACTTCATGATTTCCCTCGAAAGGGAAGGTCGGGGCCAGAGAGATAGCACAGCAGTGTTTGCCTTTCAAGCAGCCGACCAAGGGCCTAAGGTAGTTGGTTCGAATCCCAGTGTCCCATATGCCCCTCCCCCCCACCCTCCCCTATCCTGTGCCTGCCAGGTGCTATATCTGAGCAGAGAGCCAGAGTAACCCCTGAGCACCGCTGGGTGTGGCCCAAAAACAAAAATACAAAAAAAGGGAAGGTCCACCTTTATGCTTTGCTCGAAGCATGGACAGCAAAATTCTATGCTTCCTACTTTCTCCATCAAGAATATTTTAAAATGGGTTGCAGCTGAGGCAAAAAAGGTTCAAGGTTCATAACCCCCACCAGGACCCTTGCCATTCCAAGGTCTCCCAAAGAGACAAATTATGGAAAAAGAAGTTACTCTCCCCCTGTTTCAATGAGAGGACATAAACACTCTTGTACACAGCTGCACATTCATAATTCATTTTACACTGCATGCACTAAACAATCTACATAATTCTTTTCATAGTATCAGAACTTCAAAGTTCCAAACCTTAAGGCCAGTAATGTGCAAAAGTGGCAGAGCATATGCTTTTTTAAGTGGGAGGCTCTGGATTTGATCCTTAGCATAACATGATGCCCAATACTAAGGACCAAAACCACCTGTCCCTAGCAGTATACCCCACAATACTAAAACTACTACACATGGAAAATTCATGTTGACTAGTCTTATTTACTTTTTTTAATATTCACTTTTTTTTCAAGTCACCTCTCACAATTTCTAACAGGAATTCAAGCTATATCTAAACACCCCTTTTATTAAAAAACTAGCTGAATTAACTAAGATTACATATCTTGCACTTTAAAGCAAAAATGTAGCAGTGCATCAGTGACTAAAATGAATATTTAAGAAATGGTAAATGATAAGAAGATTTAGGATGTCCACAAGTTAAGATGGAACAGATGGGAGATTCAAATAAGGAAAATGCAAAGTGATAGGTCAAGGAATAGCCTAGTTAATGCATCTAACTAAAAGAGTAATAATTTCACCACAAAAAGAAAACATAATCAGGGCCGGAGAGATAGCATGGAGGTATAGCATTTGCCTTGCATGCAGAGAGATGGTGGTTCAAATCCCGGCATCCCATATGGTCCCCTGAGCCTGCCAGAAGCAATTTCTGAGTGTAGAGCCAGGAGTAGCCTCTGACCGCTGCCAGATGTGACCCAAATACCAAAAACAAAACAAAACAAAAACCAAAAAATAAAAGTCTATCAGCTCAAAAAACTAAAATCACAGGCCTGGGATTTGATAGAAACTGACTGAGTTCAATGTCTACATTACATGACCACCACCCCATACCCTCATCAAAATTACTGGGGTGGTCCCAATAGTGAATGCAGCCTGCACAGCAAGGCCAAGTATTGCAGGACTTAGCACTGGGGCTCCCTTGAAGCACTTTTTGGGAAATCCCAAACAAATAAATAATACCCAGAGATTTTACTGCTATCACACAGCAGTAAAAAAAATAACAACAACAAAAAGACAAGAAAAAAATGTAAGTGAACAAATATACAAAGAACCATTTTTTCTATTATTAATTATACAAACCAACTCATAAAATACTACTCAAGGGGAAATATTCTTACTCTTTGAGATGTTTCTGCTGCTGCTGCTGCGATTGCAGCTGCTTTGGCCTTCTCAGCTTCATCGTATGTAGGAAGAGAGGTAGCAACACTGTATGGAGGTGGCACAGGATAAAACTCACTGTAAACTTCTGCATCTGAAGAAACAGGATTAAAAAAGAACAATCACTAATCAATTCTTTCGTATAATTTTACAGCTTCCAAATCTAACTGAATGATGTATGACAGGCCACTGAAAACTTACTCGAGTTCAAATTTGCAAGATATACAAGTTACTACTATAAACATATATAGTTTTTATTATCATAAAGAGAAAGGGGTGATAAATATGATCTAAGTGCTGGCAGAAAAAAAAACAGCATGAAGAATGAGACTAGGAAGTACGTACAAGAAAAGGTAAATATTCAACATTTTCAAATATTCAACAATATTCTCTGCAGAGAATAGTAATGAAGCCATGAGGTTAGGGCCTACGGAATGGTTTGCATGTGGCAGCTGTGGGATATGAATGCAGCTGCCGGGACTTCAGCAGGGCAGGGTCTCAGCCCACCCCCCCCTCCACTCCTGAGGGTGTCCCAGTTTTTAGCAAGAGGGCCAGTGTGCCCATGAAACTTTAGCAGTCTGGTGTACATCTCTTTTGAGAGTAGTGGTGAATCTACACTACTAGAACTTTAACCCTTATTTGTTAATTTTACTTATTTTCCTCCTATCCTTTAAAGGGCAGTGGTTCTCAACCACAAGATTTAAGGTATGTAAAGCTTCAGGCCCAGAGCTTCTTCTGAGATCTTATGTAACCGCAGGCAAATCACTTAAGGACTATGAAGTTCCATTTTCTCATCCACAAAAGTGATCCAGCAAAGCTATTATGGAATGTAGATGAGTACTCAAGGACTATTAAATGGGAAACATTATACAATAGTTACCTATTATTAATGTTGTTCTGACCTATTAAACCAGACATAAAATGACTTACAGAAGAACATAATGTCCACAGAAAACTGGCACTGCTCATGCTTAAACTACAATAACATTGATTAATAAATTAAAGAAAAATATCCATTTTTCTTATTAAGTAGAGGTCAAAATTCTAGAATTCTGTCTTCTTATGCTCAATTACAGCCATGAAGTTTTAGCTAAAGTAGTTAAAAAAATTTTTTTAAAGAAAGAAAAGAAAAAAAGACCCAGCATCACAATTTCAGAAATACTTAAACTCAGGTAAGAAAAAGTACAGCAAGTAAAGTACGTGGGTTTGATCCCCAACACTTTATATGGTCCTCCATGATCCACCAGGAGTTAAGTCCTAAGCACTGCCAGTTCTGACACCAAAAAAGGGGGAGGGGAGGGAAAGAGGGAGGAAGGAAGAAAGGGAAAAAGGAAGGAGCATAGACAGGTGTGGCCCCAAATACATGAACAAAAAAGAAAGAAAGAAAAAGAGAAGCGAATATAAGGCAGGAGATGTGAAAGATGGAAGAGGAAAAAAAAAAGAGGGGAAGAAAGAGAAGAGAGAAGTTGTGACCATTCACATGTATATGAATTAAGTTATATATACCCTTTATCTGTTTACAAATACTACATTCCCACTCACATGCCTTATCAATATTTATATATTTATATATAAATATTTATTTATATATACACATTTATTTATGTATACACATTTATATATTTATATATAAATATTTATTTATATATACACATATAAATGAATGTGAGCAGTGTACTTATAAATGCAAGTGTATATGCATTTACAATGCTATAACTTTTTCTAAGAGGTTTATGATTAGAAATAGAATCTAATAATCAGAAGAAAGCTTAAAATTATTTTTAATATATAAAATGAGAAAAGTAGTGTTTCACAAACTATCCTTAAGGAAAAGGTATTTAAAAAACAAAAACAGACATTAACAGACTTAATTTCATAAAACTGCACTGGTAAAAACACAAAACAAAAACAAACAAAACAAAGCAATTAATCAAGATTACTGGTTGCTTCAAACTGGAAACAATACCTGAAGTTGTCGGTACTTCCACAGTAATACTACTGTAAGGTGGAGGAGAAGACTCAGTTTCAGGTCCTAGAACTGAAGGGCCAGGCTGCACGGTCTGCGGTGGTGGGTTTGAAGTTGAAGGCTGCTCTTCAGGAGATGATTCTGCGTTATCTTCCTCATTATGAAGCTAAGAGAAAAGAAAAATATGTGGTTCTGTGATCATTATTAACTCTTTAAGTGTATTTTGGGGGTTGGAAAAAAAATTCAAGGTTAGAATGCATGCCTTGCACGCTTTAGTCTCATACTTCAAGCCCTAAAACTACAGGATTCGCCAAGCACCACTGGGACTGACTAACATTGCAATGCTCGTCCTAGCACATAACCCTTAGGCCCAACAGCTGGTGTGAGTCTCGAAAGAGCAGCTCCTGAACTCCTAAGTATAGCTGGGAAGGCCCCAACAGAATATTAATTCTTTGAGGTAACATCAGTTAATAAGACTGTAAATTCTTACAGGCTTTAGGAACAGAATGTCTACCCCTTGTTGATAATGAGATCATGAAGCATTTTGAAAGATCTTTTCCATTAAAAGGTTTGTTTTTTAACTTAGCCTGCTGATGCCAGCACATGCCACCAGTTGCCCTTGAATGTGGTTTAACTAGCACAAACTTCGGTAGGGGCAACATCAATGTCTTTAAAAAAAAAAAAAAAAAAAAGTAAAATACCTTTATAAAGATGAAAAAAAAAATACCTTTATAAAGATGAACAAGTTTTTGAAAGACCTAAGTCATTCAAAGGTTTAAATGTTTTAAGGTTTCTTAATACTAAACACTAAGCTCAAATCATTAAAAGGATTACAAGATGAAATTTACAAAGCATAACAAATTGACAAGGGGTCTCTTGTGTTCCTGTCTATTGTGTTCCCTTGCTATCCTATCCCATACCAGAATCTAGTCCCTGCAGTTCTGCTACCAAGGGGGTTAGGATCTCTGCTTCACCCTCATGCCCTTATTATTTTTCTTAAATCCTGGACTATACTCTGTCATGTGTAGGGCTTACTTACCCCACTCTGAGCTCAGAGAGCATTACTGACAAGATTCAAAAACCCTTTGTGATGCAGGGGCTGGAACCCAAGTCTGCAAATCAAGCACCCTACCTGCTGAACTACCTCTTTGCCCCTCAGCTTCACCAACCTAGTCAGGTTCCCCAGCACCACCGGCAGCATGACTAAGTAAGCCTAATTAGTGACTCCCTTCCAGCAACTCTGAGACTCTCTGCCTGCCTGCTGTCCAGACTCACCTGAACTCGACGCTCAGTCACCACAGATTCTTGTAACCCCAAGTCTTTCATCACCACTGATCTCACTGAGCACAGGACCCCAACCTATCTACAACTACAAAGAAGACACTGCTGGTGAGACTGAAGAGCTGTCCAACAGAGAATGACTAGGGTGTTGGATAACTGAGCATGCCTGGAGCCTTGAGTTGGTCTTATGCCAAAGTGCTTCGGGGGTAAGATCTCTCTGTTGTTTTAGGCCAAAGGTATTTATTTCCAATGTCTTCCATATTTTGCTGTGCCTATGCAAATGACAATTGCCACACACACTTTTTTTTAGTGTATTTCCCATCTCTGGAGAAAAAAAAAGGGGAGCATACTAATCCTTCAAATATTGCATTAATGACTTTATTGGTGATACAATAATTTTCAAAATATATCTGCTAATGAATGCTCTCTCCTTTTTCCATTGTTTTAATTCTCTATTCTTTTTTTTTTTTTTTTTTTTTTTTGGTTTTTGGGTCACACCTGGCAGCGCTCAGGGGTTACTCTTGGCTCTACGCTCAGAAATCGCTCCTGGCAGGCTTGGGGAACCATATGGGATGCCGGGATTCGAACCACAGTTCTATCTCCATGCTACCTCTCTCTGGCCCCTTTCTTTTTTGTGTGTGTGTGTGTGCGTGTGTGTGGTTTTTGGGTCACACCCGGCAGTGCTCAGGGGTTATTCCTGGCTCCAGGCTCAGAAATTGCTCCTGGCAGGCACGGGGGACCATATGGGGCGCCGGGATTCGAACCGATGACTTCCTGCATGAAAAGCAAATGCCTTACCTCCACTATCTCTCCGGCCCCTGGCCCCTCTCTTTCTAAACAAATGTATTATGATCCTTTATGTCAATAATATGATACATTTTCTTTAAAGAAATAATTTAAAAAAGAGAGCTAGAGAAGACACTGTCTGAAAAACTCCTAAGAGAGCTATGCTAGTACAGGTCAAGTACAATTTTAGTGACTCATTAGGAATCAACAATATACAAGTAGTCAAACTAATTCAAATTGAACCAAAGTATCAATATTATTAAAAAGTGACTCAAAGAAGGTATTCATTGGTCCCTAAATATATTTGAGAAGAGGCCTTACCAAAATACTTTATGACATTTTTCTGCACTATTGTTAAATTGTGCCATATATATAGGGTGACGCACTTGGTCACAGTGCACCAAGCAACACACTTGGGTGCAAGCTCATAAATTTGGCTGTGATGTGAGGAATTACCTAGGCAATGCTGAGAATCAAACTCTCTGTGTAGATAGTACTGAGGATCAACTTACTGCTACCCAACTATACAAGGCAAGCACTCACCACTGATGCACATTCCTAGGTCCTCAAGACACTTTACTAACTTTAGTTTGTCTTGCAGGGGTCCTCAAACTTTTTAAACAGGGGGCCAGTTCTCTGTCCTTCAGACTGTTGGAGGGCCAGATTATAGTAAAAACAAAAATTATGAACAAATTTCTATGCACACTGCATATATCTTATTTAGAAGTGAAGAAACAAAATGGGAATAAATACAATATGTGGCCCACGAGCCGTAGTTTGAGGACCATTGTTTAGGGCATTGCTAATTTTGCCATCATTCAACTTTCATATCTGTACATTCATAAATCTAAGTGGTATAATACACTGTAGAAAGAACAGCATGCAAATTCTTGCTTCACATTTTAAGACATTTGATAAAGTTATCCTTTCAGTGTTTACATATTTTTGTGTACTAGTTCTGAATGCAACCAAAATCCTCACAAAACTTTAAGATGTATGGGAAAGCATTTGCATAAAGCCTAACCAAAAAAAAAAGGCATTTAATAATTATTAGGCCCCACTCTCAATTTTTTTATTTATTATACTTTATTTTATGGAACTTAAAAAAAATCATATGGTCCTCTCTTAGTCAGGCCAATAAGTAGTTTACTCACTTTCCTATAATATATAAAGATACAGAAAAATATGAGGTAAATTTACAACACTGATATATGCAAGCACCTAAGTAAGTAAACATACTACCCAAACTCTTGTGAGTAAATGTATTATTATAACTTTCACAAACACTGGCACAAATGCACATAAAATAATGAAGTTAACGAAACAAAATTTTCCACAATACTAAGGTTTATATAATAAAATCCATTCAAGCCAAAGTCAATAACAATATAATCAAGAGACCTAAACTTTAACAATTTAAACTTAAATGAGCCTGTTAAACTGGCAGGCCAGGGGGCAAAAGGTGGTGGTATAGGATGCAATCTGGGTTCATTGACTAAAGGAAGTCTACATTGGTGGTGGGAATGGCTCTGACTCACTGTATATCTGAAATTCAACTATGAAGGACTTTCAGATCACAATGGTTTCAATATAAATAAATAAATATAAATAAATAAATAAATAAATAAATTTTCAATAATAGGAGCTGGAGAGATAGCATGGAGGTAGGACATTTGCCTTGCATGCAGAAGGGCAGTGGTTCAAATCCCAGTATCCCATATGGTCCCCCGAGCCTGCCAGGAGCAATTTCTGAGTGTAGAGCCAGGAGTAACCCCTGAGCGCTGCTGGGTGTGACCCAAAAACAAAAAAGTTTTTTCAATAGTAATAATAAAATCCATTCAAAATCAAATTCGAAGATCAAATAATAACAGAATGAACTGTGAGTGAGCTTTACAATTATAGCACTTGTCTAAGCAGGCACTAGATGAGCACCTTTCTGACTAGCAACACTATTTTCATGTCACAAGTTATCACCATATTTCCAGTAAAGTACTCAAAAAATCTGATTTAGTCATCTTTGATCATAATTTTAAGAATAAAACTGGTAGATAAGCAGGACAAAAGTAAAAGTACTTGGCATATCAATTAAGCAATTAAGCAACAATGAAAGAGTCAAACGAAGGCAACACAATTCTGTATTTCTAGATGTGTTGCAAATGGAAATATAATACAGTGTTCTAAGAAAAACTTCCTATATATAAAAAAATGGCTCCCATCTAGTAGGTCACAAGAAACTGCTACTCACAATACCAACTTAGTTTTTTACATTTTATATATATTATCTATACTTGTTATATAGATTACACAACTTGTAATCTATACAAATTATCCACAAAAATTAAAAAAAGAATAACTACTGACAATTTTACATATAATCTCAAAAATAAAGCCTTGGGGAACCAGCACGATATAACACAGTGGATTGGGTGTTTGCCTTGCACAGGATTGACCCAGGTTTGATACTTGGCATCCAATATGGTCCCCTGAGCCCACCAGGAGTGATTCCTGAGTGCAGAGCCAAAAGAGTAAATCCTGAGCACCATTGGGTGTGCTTAAAAACAAAACAAAAAAACAAAAACAAAAAAACAAAACAAAATAAAACAAAAACAAAAAATAAATATAAATAGAGGTGGCCAGAGAGATAGCACAGTGGAAGGGCATTTGCCTTGCAAGCGCCTACCCAGGACCAATGGTGGCTCGAATCCCAGCATCCCATATGGTCCCCCATGCCTGCCCCAGGTGCGATTTCTGAGCAGAGAGCCAGGATGTGGCCCAAAAACAAAAATAAATTAATTTAAAAAAACTTGAAATTTGTAATAAAAAAAATTCAGCTGCTCTGCCAACCCTCCACTCATACTTCTACAGACTTAAAATACACAGTGATCACTAGCTTTGTGTCAACAATAAAACTCAGTAGCTAGGTAAACAATATCTACCCATTAAACATATAACTTCCTATTTAATTGAAATAAAATTTCAGTGCAGTAATATTTTTTCAATAAAAGCGAACAATGTAGTTTTGATCTAGCTGCAAGCTCTTTTAAATGAAGCTACCTCTATAAATTTAGGGATTTTGTAGCTTGGAAGGATTTGTTTGGGAACAACACCCACAAAACAGGATCAATCCCATTGTCACTGAAGTTGCTGAGGTCCATTTCAGGTGACCTAATCCAGGGCTCCCACATGCAAACGATGTACTCCAGCCCTTTGAGCCATCTCCTAGGTCCCTGATTGTTTTTTATTGTTTGGGTTTTGTTTTGGAGACGGTGCTCATGAAACCCCAAGAATTTTTGGACAGTGGAGAACCAGTGGTTCATGCAAGCGCCAGAGGATGCCATGCTGCTCAAGCCCTGTAAAGTAGGGAATTAATTGGGTCATACTGGTGTTCAGCTATACACAGTAATGCTAAAATGATCATGTGGTACCACAATTTAACCAGGGTCTGTCACATACAACGGATGTACCTTAACCCAGGACTCTCTCCAATCCACCTGCTTTTTTTAAAATAAATGTACTTAAGGGCTCAAATCAAAGTAGTCACTTAGGGAAATTCTTCCTAAATCATCTGCCCATTATTATGCTCTTCACATAACAAAGTACATGTGGGAAAAAATTACATAAACACAGTAATGAATTTAATTCTTTGTCCTATCCATCTGTTAGTTCAAAAATCATCCCAGTTTATTCATATTTGAGTCTTCTGAAAAACCTGAGTAATTTACACATATAAGTAATAAAATATATCTTTAATATAGTAACCAGCCACAATTTGTTTTATCCTAAAGGAAAATAGAATGAGCATATTTTAATTATCTACAAGTAATCTTTATTGATGCTTTTACAAATTGCTCTTAGTGATAAGAAGACAGAAAGAGGTGGATCAGAGGTGACAAAGAGACAATGGTGGAAGATCCTGGACATTCAGGTAGTAGTAGGATGCAGTAAAAAGAAACAAAACGGGGCCAGAGTGATAGCACAAAGATAGGGTGTTTGCCTTGCCAAGTCACCTTTGATTTCCGGCATCTCATATGGTTACCCCAGCTTACTAGGAATGAGCCCCGAGGACTGCAAAAACAAAAAACAAAGGCCGGAGAGATAGCATGGAGGTAAGGTGTTTGCTTTGCATGCAGAAGGTCGATGGTTCAAATCCCGGCATCCCATATGGTCCCGAGCCTGCCAGGAGCAATTTCTGAGTATAGAGCCAGTAACCCTTGAGCACTGCCGGGTGTGACCCAAAAACAAACAAAAAAACAAACAAACAAAAACAGAACAAAACAAAGAACTATAGAAGGCTAATCGTTTTTTCTTTACCATAGAGCTCTTGGGCTCTGTTTTAATTCACTAAAATTATGATGTATATAAAAACTGGTAAGAAACTGGAGTAGGGGCCCAAGGATGTGATTCAGCTGGAAAAGCATCTGCCCTATATGTGTTCTAGGTTTGTTGTCCTACACCATGAAACAAAACAATAAGAAGTTGGGAGTAATTTTCAATGTCAGATACTGAGGTTAAGTAAATCCCTGCGATGAAGGATGAAGCAAGTTATGAATACTTCATTCATCTATTTTTTGCCATTTCCGGGTTGGTTGGTTGGTTGGTTGGTTGGTTGGTTGGTTTGTTGGTTGGTTGGTCGGTCGGTCGGTCGGTCGGTCGGTCGGTCGGTCGGTCGGTCGGTCGGTCGGTCGGTCGGTGGGTCGGTCAGTCCTCCCTCCCTCCCTTCCCTTTTCTTTCTTTCCTTTCTTCCCTCCCTCCCTCATCACCTTTCTCCCTCTTGTTGGGCCACATCCAGTGACACTCAGGGGTTACTCCTGGCTCTGCACTCAGAAATCATTCCTGGCAGGCTTGGGAGACCATCTGTGGTGCTGGGGATTTGAACCCAGGTTAGCCACGTGCAAGGCAAACGCCCTACCCAATGTGCTATCACTCAGCCCTGGTTTTGTTTCTTATATTTACTGCACCCTACTACTACTCAAATGCCCAGGAGCCTCCACCATTGTCTCTGTGTCACCTCTAATCTACCTCATTATTGCACTATAGTTCCTTAAGGGTTTGTCGCCTTTTTATTACAGTCAAACAAAACCTATTTCATATACTTAATCTTAAATAGTATAAGTAATTATTTCATACTTCTAGCACTATTACTATTTAAAACACAAAGATTGTACACATCAGGTGTTACATAAGTTCTTTCCTCTTATTGGTAAGATTTGAGAGCTTAGACTGCTTCTTTGCATTTATACTGCTAGATTTTATTTTTAAATATCAGAGATATAGTACAGTGAATAAGGCACATGCCTTCCACATGACTGACCCAAGTTGGCTCCCCAATACCTCATATGATCCCCAAGCCACCACTACGTGTAATTCCTAAGCTTGCAGCCAGAAGGAAGCCCTGAGAACCCCAGAAAACGTGAGGTTTTTTTTTTTTGGTTTTTTGTTTTTTTTTTTTTTTTTTTGGTTTTTGGGCCACACCCGTTTGATGCTCAGGGGTCGCTCTTGGCTTGGGGGGACCATATGGGATGCCGGGGGATCGAACCATGGTCTGTCCTATGCTAGCGCTTGCAAGGCAGACACCTTACCTCTAGCGCCACCTTCCCAGCCCCTAAAAGTGAGGTTTTTGTTTTGGTTTGGTTTTGGTTTTCAGGCAACACCCATCGCATTCAGCACTCAGCAGTTACTCCTGACTTTGTGTTCACAAATCACTCCTGGAAGGCTCGAAGTACCATATGGGATGCTGGGGATTGAACCTGGGTCGGCCTTGTGCAAGGCAAAAGCTCTACCCGCTATGCTATCGCTCTGGACCCCCAAAGTGTCATGTTTTTAATAAAGAAATTAATATAAAAACACATGTTATGGGGCCAGAGAGATAGCATGGAGGTAAGGCATTTGTCTTTCATGCAGGAGGTCAACGGTTTGAATCCCGATGTCCCATATGGTCCCCTGTGCCTGCCAGGAGCAATTTCTGAACCTGGGGCCAGGAATAACCCCTGAGCACTGGCGGGTGTGACCCAAAAACCACAAAAAAAAAAAAAAAAAAAAAAAAAAAAAAAAAAAAACACCACATATTAGCCTAATTTCAACTTTTAAATTTACACTCAATAGTGGGCACTAGTGAAGAGACTGATGCTAGTGCATGACACACCTCAATGTCAATCACCAATACCTTTGTAACTTTGTTTTGGTTTTTTTTTTTTTTTTGAGCTTTCTAAGGTGTTTTTCTTTTTCCTTTTTTTACCTTTGTAGCATCGTAATTCATGATTATTCAATAAAGACTGAATTTTAAAAAGAAGCTATATTCAAATAAAGCTATTCATCACAATGTTTATAATAAACTAAGTACTCAAAATAATGTTCATCCAAAAAATTATACACTGAACCAGTAGATATTTCAAAATAATATTTAATGAAATAAAGAAATTTTCATGGGCTAATGTTAAAACAGCAAATATGTAATGTGTGCGTGTCATATTATTTCAATGTTATATAAGCATATATGGATGTATTTGGTTTGGGGGCCACACCTGGCACGCGTCAGTACTTCCCATGTGGTCCCCTAAGCACCAGCAAGAGTGATTCCTAAGTGCAGAGCCAGGAGTAATGCCCTGATCACTGCTGAGTGAGACCCCAAAGCAAAATAAAGCAAGAGTAAATAAATAGGCAAACGAGACAAAATAGCAACAACTTTACATAACATGATTTTTCTGTACTGTTAATAAGAGTTTCAGGCATACAAAGTTCCTACTTTACCCCCAACCAAATGCCAACATTCCACCACCAATTCAAAATGACTATTAACATACACTTGAAACTGCAATTTGGATTTGTTTGTCTGGGGGTATTATTTGGGGAACCGCACCTGGTGATGCTCAGGGGTTACTCCTATAGATGGTAGGGGGATCATATGGGATGCCAATGATCATCAAATCCAGGTCAGTTGTGTACAAGAGAAGTGCCCTACCCCCTGTACCTCTAGCCCTGCAAGTTGAATTTTTTTTTAGTTTCCACTTTTTATTTTCCTGGCGTTTGCTAAATTTTCTAGAAGACATCAAAAGAGAAAAATTTATTTGTTCTTAATTAAGATACAATATATGTTGAAGAGATTTCCTTCTATGCTAAAATAAATTTCATAATGAGACTAAAAGAAAAATCAGTCCAGATCCATTTTATAATCTTTTACGTTCTATTCCTTAAACTTTTGTAGTCATCATCACCTCCACAAAAATAAAGTTGAGTATATGAAGCCAGATAAGTTAATATTTGAATTTTCCATCAGTTAACAACACTAATACACAAAAAAATCTACATGTGCCCATTTTAATATGATGAATTTCCATTGAAAACCATTTTAAAGGTCAAAATTATTCAAAAGGCTTTTTCTATTTTCTCTTACCCATATACTAAAAAACCTTTGTGAAGCTCTTTTGCAGAAACTAGTTGTGAATCATGTTATACTTGGTCTACATAATTGAAAGTCATCTTATTTTTTATGTTGATACCTATTCCTTCAAATTCTAAGGATGGAACACTGACATTGTAAACAACACGCCCTACTGCTGAAACTATTATATTCAACATCACGGTTTATAAAGATCTCTTTTCCCAAACTTTCCATAAATAACTTAGAAAATGCTCAATAAGCTCAAAGTGCTGCCACACAGTACCTTATTAAGATTTTCAATTTCCCTCCATCACAGCCCTACACATTGAAGTAATACTGTATAAATATAAGTGGTAGGTCCTCATTTCAATCTGTTTACGAACTAGATACTTTTTCATAATGTTATATACAGAAAAAGTATAAAATTATAGGGACATATTAAAAAAAACAGGAGCAGATAAGAGGTTCCCAACAAGTCAAATTCCTAATGTCAATGATGTGAGATTCAAAGTAAGTGATGGCATTATCAGATTCTAACCAATACATTAAAAATTCATAATTCATACATAATTCATACTGATATAGACAAAGGAAAATTCTTAAGGAGTCTAAATAATAAATAC
The DNA here is from genome assembly GCF_024139225.1 of Suncus etruscus. Taxonomy (NCBI): domain Eukaryota; kingdom Metazoa; phylum Chordata; class Mammalia; order Eulipotyphla; family Soricidae; genus Suncus; species Suncus etruscus. The sequence continues at coordinate 96,893,073 of NC_064855.1, read as the reverse complement.
AGGAAAATTAACAGAGTTACAAAATCACCATGAAGGGTCCAGAGAGATAATACAACAGAAGAGTGTTTGCTTTGCACACAGCCAACCCAGGTATGATCCCTGCTACCCCATATGGTACCAAATATCACCAGGAGTAATTCCTGAAAGCAGAGCCAGGAGTAATTCCTGAGCATTGTTGGGTGTGGCACAAAAACAACAGGGGCCAGAATAATAGTGGGGGGAGAAGGGACAGAGGGGCAAGAGCATCATTGCCTTGCTTTCAGCAGACCTAAATTTGATCCCATATATATATAATCCCCCTAGCACTGACAATACAGAATACTTGAGTATAAAGCCAGTAATAATCTCTGAGTATTGCTGGGTGGGGCCTAAAAACAACATAACAACAACAATCACCCTGACAATTATAGTTGTAATTCTTTTTTGCTTTGGGTTTTTGTTTTGCTGGATTATGGGGGTTTTTTGGGGGGGAATGGGGGAGTACCTGGTAGTGCTCAGAACTTACTCCTGGCTCTGTACTCAAGGATCACTCATAGTGGAGCTATATGGTACCAGGGATCAAATTCAGATGGGCAAGCCCCCTACCCACTGTACAATGGTTACTAGCCCACAGTTATAATTCTTTCAAGCAATAATAACCAATATGATCTAAAGTCAATATGTGAAATTTTTAATGACAACTGTAGGGCATACTCTATGTAGGACATAACTGACATAATTATTTCCAAACCATGTACCCAAAAAACCAAAAAGACCAACAGAGAACTGTTTTGGAGTAAGAGAGAAAGAGAGAGGAAGGAAGGAAGGAAGGAAGGAAGGAAGGAAGGAAGGAAGGAAGGAAGGAAGGAAGGAAGGAAGGAAGGAAGGAAGGAAGGAAGGAAGGAAGGAAGGAAGGAAGGAAGGAAGGAAGGAAGGAAGGAAGGAAGGAAGGAAGAAAAAGAAAGAAAGAAAGAAAGAAAGAAAGAAAGAAAGAAAGAAAGAAAGAAAGAAAGAAAGAAAGAAAGAAAGAAAGAAAGAAAGAAAGAAAGAAAGAAAGAAAGAAAGAAAGAAAGAAAGAAAGAAAGAAAGAAAGAAAGAAAGAAAGAAAGAAAGAAAGAAAAAAAACTAAACACAAAATCCTATGCAATTAAATGTTTTCTTTTAAAAGCAGAGTAATTGGGAAAGTGGCAGTTATATCGTTCATAAATTACAGCACTTTATCAACATTATTTTTTAAACTGCACCATAGTCTATGAAAGAAAGTCTTTGTTTTCAACAAATCACACTGAAATATTTAAATGTAAAAAGACTATGTATTATTTTAAAATTTCTAGGGCCCGGAGAGATAGCCCAGCGGCATTTGCCTTGCAAGCAGCCGATCCAGGACTAAAGGTGGTTGGTTCGAATCCCGGTGTCCCATATGGTCCCCCGTGCCTGCCAGGAGCTATTTCTGAGCAGACAGCCAGGAGTAACCCCTGAGCATCACCGGGTGTGGCCCAAAAACAAAAACAAACAAACAAACAAAAATTTCTGGGTAAAATAGTCCATACATAGATGGAAAACTGGTATGTGGAGAAAACCGTAAAACCAGTATGATGTTTCAACATTTGAGGAAAAAAAATTTAATTTATACATTAATTTTTCATACTGTTCTCTCTACTTGTCTATATATTATACTTGTCAAATTATTTTAATATAAACAGAAAAATATAATTGGTATTATGTAATAATTAACTTAAATTCTACAATCTAGCAATTTTCATTCTTGTTAAAAATGTGTATGTTCATTAACTTCTCTGTATCTTTAGCCACTTAAAAAAATCCAAGAATGATAACCACCCTTTTGCCCATTCCATCCACCTAAGGACAAGACAAGAACAAATTTTGGTTGGTTTTGTTTTGGGACCACACCCAAAAATGTGCAGGAGTTACCCTGGCTCTGCACTCAGGAATTTCTTGTGGCAGTCTGAACCCTCCACGTTATTTTTTATAAAGGTCTAAGCAGCGGTCTCAAACTCGGCCCTCCATACAACATTTTGTGGCCCTAACCTAGAGAAATCTTTTTTTGTTTTGTTTTGGGTTAGTTATTTGGGTCACACCCCTCAATGTTCAAGGCTTACCACTAACTTTGCACTCAAGGATCACCCCAACTTTGCCTCCTGGAGCCCCCAGGTAAATTGAGTTTGAGACCCCTGGTCTAAATCAATGCCTAATGAGTAAGACCTTCTCTACCATCACTATTCCTCTCTTATCTGAAATAGTAATGATAAACCAACTGAACAACTTAGCTATAAAAATGCAATCTATATATCCAGAGTTGACTGGCCCCCAATACCTCAGTTCTCTATTTTTCCCTCTAATCATCTCAGAACAATTTGCATTTATACATTTTAGCTGCTGTTCACAACCTCCTAGCCTTTACCTTTCTAACTCCCTTTCTGCCATTGATCTACTCTTTTTGGACACTCCACATACCAGATTTTGTTTCAGTTCTATGTAGCCCAAATTCTAAAGTTCAAAAAAAGAAATGTGTATAACATCCTCAATTTCCTATAGTCTCTGTGTCTTCTGCTACACCTACCCCACTGAGTCGAATTTGGGACCACAAATCACCCAGTGCCAATACAGACCTTGTTTCTAGTTTCAGTTGGGCCACCAAAAATAGTTATCAACAGGCAAGGATTGTGGCTAAGCAATAAAGTACTTTTGACATAAGGGCAAGCATAGGACCAAGGAGAAGTACAGGGGTCCCAAAATGGACTGATTCCCTGACATAATACAGCCAGCCTCCCAAGCATTGCAGGATGTAACCCCTGAGGCTCTTGAGCACTGCCAGGATGTTCCTGCTGAGCAAAGGCCTTGCTATCAGTCAAAAGTAGCCCACTGGCCTCAAACAATTGAGCACAAGTTGGGAGATACCCCAAAAGTAAAATTAAAAGGAGAAGGAATAAAGGCATCACCAATGCTTCAGTTCCTCCACTCTCCTTTCTCCCCAATCATGAAACTCAGTGAAATCTTCTCTTCCTAATTCATAAGTTAAAAACTAGTTTTTAAGTAAAAACTTCAAGTTCTCTCCCCTGCATCTTTAAATTTAGCATTATGGCATCCATCCTAATTTATATTCCTTGCTTCTAAATGTCAGAAAGCTGTACGAAGAAAATCCTGCCTCCTGAAGGCTTTTTTTCTTTAAATACGTCTCTCCTTCCTGTTCTCAATTTCCCTCTCTACCCACATATATATTCTATTCATGCCATACTTTAAAAAGAAAAAACCTGCACTTCCAGCTAAAAATAATTTTTCCTGTGCTTTTTGAGCTATTTCCATCTCTCCTTCAGTAACAAACATCCTAGAGGTAAAAAAAAAAAAAAAAAAAAAAAAAAACTATTTATTATCGTTCTGTACATTTCTAATACTTATTTCCTCCCCATTCCATTAACATTTGGCTTTCACTCAAACAGCTCTCTCGCAAGAACCATGACCTTCTAATTGTTAAAATCAGGTTTTTTTTCCGTCTTCATCCTACAGAAAATCTTTAATCCATTCAACATTTTTGTTTGTTTGTTTTTCGTTTTGGGGCCACACCCAGTGGCTCTAGGGTTACTTACTCCTGACTTTGTGCTCTGAAGTACTCCTGCCAGGCGCAGGGGACCATAGAGATGCTGGGGGTGGAACTAGAGGTGGCGTGTGCAAGGCAAATGCCCTCCCTGCTGTGCTAGCACTCTGATCCTATAGTTCAGGGGTGGCAAACAAGTTCAACACAAAGAGCCAAAATTTTGAACTGTGAGAGTCAAAGAGTCACACCAGGCAGTGACCTGCCAAAACAGACAAACACTCACACAAAAGCATCTAATTTTAACAATAATATATTCAACACATCTTGTATTTTGCCATTTTGAGTGAGGGTCAAAATCCTGCAGTGATGGTGAGGGTGTGCTGCGCGTCCTCCACATTAAGAACTCATGGCAAGATGTGACCCAACATGTGCCACACGGGTCCTGGCCCGCCCCACCCCCTCCCCGCACTTGCTGGCCCATGCAGTTGTTCTGGAGGAATGGGATGACGCAGCCTGGGAGCGGGAGGGGCAATGCACTTGGAGATCTCTCCTCAGAGGTCCCTCCGCAGACGTAGCAGAAAAAAATCCAAACTTGGCAAAGAGCCACAGTATACAAAATAATGATAAGAGGCAAAGAGCCGCATTCATTTTGGCCGGGAGCCGCGTGTTCGCCGCCCCTGCTATAGTTGACTGTACATCTAATTTGTTTTTTCTTTGGCATCTAGAAACCACTCCCATGTTTCCCCTTCCTACCTTTGACTATGCATTGTTTCTTTTGCAGAGGGTCCTTTTATTCCTCCAACAACTTTAATCATTTATTTTGTGGTGTCAGAGATAAAAGCCAAAGCCCCATACATGTGAAGCAAATGTTCTACCTCTGAGCTACATTTTCCAGTCCTCTACGGAGCAAAATTTGAATGCAGAGCTATATACTATATTGGAAAATAAATTGAAGGAAACTAGATGTTTTATAATAGGTTTGATCTGCAACATAAGGCAACTAACCTAGAAATATTACTTTACTATAAGAAACACTCATTTAAAATTTGTATCACATATTGTCTTGTTTGATTTTTCATTCTCTGTGTTTTTGGTTTTGGGGTCACAGCCTGCGGTGCTCAGGGTTTGCTGCAGGTTCTGTGCTAAGGAGTCACTTCTGATTGCGCTCATGAGAACATAAGTGGTTCCAGGGATCAAACTCTGGTTTACCGCATGCAACACAGTGCTTTAAATCCTGTACTATCTATCAAAAAAAAAAAAAAATCCTGTACTGTCGTCTCTCTAGTCCCTAATTTCACATTCTCTTGAGTAATTTCAATATAAATAAACTAGGAAGGAAGATAATCTGATGCCAGAAAGTCCAGATTTAAGATACAGATCTACTACTTTCCAGTTGCAACAGAAGCACATAGGCATAAAGTTTTGATATTGTTTCACTGGAAAATCATATAGCTACCACCATCAAGGGCTAGACCTGACATACCAACTTTTTCCACAGAACAGTTCATTTTCTCTCAGCAAGTGGAGAGAAATTAAGAACTGAATTCTCAAATAAAACTAGATCTTTCGAGTTTCTTTTCCTTCTCCTTTACTTTCCAATAAACTTTTCTACATTCAAAAAAATAGATCTTTCATAATATCAATTACTAAGACAGGCTGTTGTGATGATTCATCCAGGAAACATAGCAAATGCCAAGCTGGCATAGCAGGCAACAGTTAAAAGGTTGATCCACTTAAGTATACCAAAGCAAATCCTCAAAAGTTGGTCAACAAATCTAAACACCTAATCTGAGTAATTTCATATCAGAAGAACTCTCCCCTTCGTAGTCTCTCTTCTCATAAAATTAGTAAAATCATGGACAAAGGATATGACTTAAATAGTAAAGCATATGCCCCGCCTGTCCAAGATCCTGGGTTCAGTTTTTGGTATCCCATACCCCAAGCACCTGATCCAACTTGTCCTGGAGGCACTTGTCCTGGAGGCACTTAAGCATGAATGGGAATGACCCCCACAATAAAAAAAAGTTAGTCATGTGTACCTATATGGTCATATTTCTTTACATCTGTATAAACATGTTATCCCATGTTATAGTAATCACTCTGATGACTTATTTCTAAAGAAACACATCTATACAAAAACAAGAACTCCAATATTTTCCCAAAATTTTACATGATTGACATTTCCTAGTAATAAAATGATATATGTGAATTCTATAACTGCATTAATTTGCATAGGAAGCTAAGATGTATAAAAACAAACTTGTTATAACATGCCTTTAAAAAGAACACACACTACTATCTGAAGAAAAGTAAAATGGGTAGTTCCCTATGGTAATCAAATTACAATTGTCAACAAACTTAAGCACACACAATAAAACACATATTAACAAAACAAACACATTACATCAAACAGTTCTGAAGATAATCTAATGGGAGATGGGGAAATAAGCCATATTCAGGGGCCACTTTGGTCCCAAGTGCAGGGATTGAACCCAGGAATCCTGCAAACAATGCATGCACTTGCCTGTTGAGCTCTCTAGCGCCAAATAATCTACATTTTTAGCATTACTTTCTGAGAGTTGAACACTGCTTTAAAAAAAAAACCAACAGGGGCCAGAATGGTGGTGCAAGTGGTAGGGCCTTTCATGCACTAATCGAGGATGGACTGTGGTTTGATCTCCAGGCTTCCCATATGGACCCCCATGACAGGAATGATTTCTGAGCGCATAGCCAGGAGTAACCCGAGTGTCACCAGGTATGACCCAAAAAGAAAAAGAAAGAGAGAGGGAGGGAGAGAGGGAGAGAGGGAGGGAGGGAGGGAGGGAGGGAGGAAGGAAGGAAGGAAGGAAGGAAGGAAGGAAGGAAGGAAGGAAGGAAGGAAGGAAGGAAGGAAGGAAGGAAGGAAGGAAGGAAGGAAGGAAGGAAGGAGGGAGGGAGGGAGGGAGGGAGGGAGGAAGGAAGGAAGGAAAGGAGGGAGGGAGGAAAGGAGGGAGGGAGGGAGGGAGGGAGGGAGGGAGGGAGGGAGGGAGGGAGGGAAGGAGGGAAGGAAGGGAGGGAGGGAAGGAGGGAAGGAAGGGAGGGAGGAAGGAAGGAAGGAAGGAAGGGAGGAAGGGAGGAAGGGAGGGAGGGAGGGAGGGAGGGAGGGAGGGAAGGAGGGAAGGAAGGGAGGAAGGAAGGAAGGAAGGAAGGGAGGAAGGGAGGAAGGGAGGAAGGAAGGAAGGAAGGAAGGAAGGAAGGAAGGAAGGAAGGAAGGAAGGAAGGAAGGAAGGAAGGAAGGAAGGAAGGAAGGAAGGAAGGAAGGAAGGAAGGAAGGAAGGAAGGAAGGAACCATCAGCATAAGTTAACAGTGATAAAGACTTAAAGGGGCCGGAGCAGTGGCACAGAGCAGTAAGGCATCTGCCTCACTGAGGCTAGCTTAGGACAGACAGTGGTTCCATCCCCCAGCATCCCATATGGTCTCCCAAGCCAGGAGCGATTTGAGTGCATAGCCAGGAGTAATCCTTGAAAGACCCCAGGTGTGGCCCAAAAACAAACAAATAAAGACCTAAAAACACTTTGTATAGTTACTCATATAGTGACTCTTAAATAAGTCACTAAAGAGCATGGAAAACACTATATAGGAATATATTAGGTACAGGTAATTAAACTAACAAAATACTGGCTCAAATAATTCTGAACCTATCCTCAACTTATCTACAATTAGATAAAAATAGGCAAAAGGGGCCAGAGCAGTGGCACAGTGGTAGGGCATTTGCCTTGCATGCGGCTGATTTAAGATGAACTGTGGTTCAATCTCCCGGCATCCCATATGGTACCCCAACCCAAGAGCGATTTCTGGGCACACAGCCTGGAATAACCCCTGAGAGTGTGGCCCCAAAACCAAAACAAACAAGGCAACAAACCAGTTAAGAAGGCATGGGAGGCATTCAAAATCTTAGATATGGAGGGGCTGAAGAGATAGCATGGAGGCAAGGCGTTTGCCTTGCATGCAGAAGGACAGTGGTTCGAATCCCGGCATCCCATAAGGTCCTCTGAGCCTGACAGGAGCAATTTCTGAGCATAGAGCCAGGAGTAACCCCTGAGCATTGCCAGGTGTGACCCAAAAACAAAAACAAAAATCTTAGATATGGGCCCACATCCCACCTGAGACATGTGATGTCTTCCTTTTACTTTATGGCACATACTCTTACCTTGGAGACTCGTAGTCATCTCAAACTGAGATGAGTGCCCTCAGGATTCTCCCCCTTGCAGAAGCCAATAAATAATCTCTTCCCAGACCCTTCACTCTCCCTCCCTCAGGTTTTTCTAAGTAAATTTCTCTTTAAAATATGATTTTACTCTACTTAGAAAAAGGGAGATGGACATTGGATCAAAGTTTCTAGATTCAAATCTAGACTCTGCAACAATTATTAACTCTATGACCTACCTGAATTACACTTTTATTTTCTCATAGCATTTTTGTTTCTTTTGGTTTGGGGCTACACTTGGCAATGCTCAGCGTTTACTTTTGAGCTCTGTACTCAGAGATCTCATCACATTTTTTAAGAGTTACAAAAATTTAATATCCAAATACTTGGAATACTATAAAGTATTCTTTATACTTTATACGACACTATAAAGACATAAGTATTAATCTTAGAAAACAGAAGCACATTACATATTTAATCAATTTCAGTCCTGACAACAAAACACCTTAAATATCACTCTTTTAAACATGTCAAAATTAACTTTCAACAGAACTGACATTTCCACTGCTGAGTAGTTTTGGTTAAAATCCAGAGCTACTGTCCTTAAATTCAGGTTCTATTATAATATGCCTCTAATAAAAATTCATGTTGATGAATGACACAATTTTTACATACACACACATAAAGCACACCACATTTTAGTTCATCTAATCTTTTCAAAACCACTACTTTAGTCTACATCAATATACCCCTTGCCTAAAGTCACCAGTTTAAACTTGCCATAGCTTCTAAACTAAACAAAAATCCTACTAAAAAAATCCAACAGGAAATGACACAGCACCAAAGAATACCATCAAGAAATCAAGAGCACACAAACACAACTTATAAGATATAATTAGACAGAGAAGAGACAGCCAAGATGAAAAAAAAAGGAAAATACTAGAAAGTTAATGAAGTTAAATGTGATTAAATGTGGTTAAAAGTTAAAAGTGGTTAACGCAGGGAGCAAGAAAATAGAATCTCCAAAATTCTTCAGCTGGCTCTAGGTTCAGCATGGTAAAGTCGACTGCCAATAGGCCAACCCCTCTCAATGAGAACAAACAGACATGTGGAACAAGTTATAAAAACACCACTACATTAAAGAAGACAGGGACGCAACAGGAAGTTAAAATCTAAAGAAATGTCTGCACAAAAGTGTCCCTTCTATTTCTTTCTTCCTCTCTCCCCACCCCTCCTACTTCTTTTTTTTTTGTTTTTTTTTTGTTTTTTTTTTTGTTTTTTTTTGTTTTTTTTTTGTTTTTTTTTTTTGTTTTGTTTTTTGTTTTGTTTTTTTGGTTTTTTTTTTTTGGTTTTTTTTTTGGCGTCCCTGGGTGGGCGCGAACCCCTCCTACTTCTACAGCTTTGTTCAAAGTTAGAACCACAGTTGAAAGGCACTGTGCCTTGGGCTGTTAAACTCCCAACAGAAATCCTACCCTTTTGCTAGAGGAAGCTATAATAGTACACAAATAGACCAGGGATGAAGCTAAGAGACAGAGTGCTTGCTTTGCATGTATGAGGTCTTGAGTTTGATCCCTGGCACCGCAAAAGGGCAAAAGACTGAGTTTCAAACTACATTGACACAGATCAGAGCTCAATTATATCAGCAAAGACCAAAAGAAGTAAGATGAGATATTACCACTATACACAAACAATGCAACAGCATTTATTTATAATCTCCAACTGAGACGACTACCTCTTAAAAAACATGCTGACATTTGCCAGAGTGTCATAACAAAACAATGTGGATAAAGTGAGGTAAAAATTAAAATTATAAGAAAATTAAGGGGAAGAGGTCATAAAATAAAAGGTAGTAATCTGATGACAATACCCAGAAGATTCAGATTAGAGTTACAAAGATATTAAAGCAGCTGTTACAACTATATTCTAGGTTAGTGATAGCTAACCTTTTTGAGCCCGAGTGTCCAAACTACTGCACAAACCAAAGAATTTCCTCAAAGTGCGAGCATGTCCTCCCAAAGGCCAGTCCAGCCCTGTTGCCAGGTGAACTGCAAAGCAGACACCAGCACGCTGTATCTTAATTGCAGACCTTCCTGCGTGCCAGCTGCAAGGCCTTCTCGTGCCACAGATGGCATGCATGCCACAGGTTCACCATTGCCGTTCTAGATTGTTAAAAACAAAAGAACTTCAATGCCAATGAAAAGACAGGATTATCTCAGCAATAAACAGTAAATAATTAAAACTTTATAATGGAAAAATTATATACTTGAAAAAAATTCACTGGGGCCGGCGAGGTGGCGCTTGAGGTAAGGTGTCTGCCTTACAAGCGCTAGCCAAGGAAGGACTGTGGTTCGATCCCCCGGCGTCCCATATGGTCCCCCCAAGCCAGGGACAATTTCTGAGCGCTTAGCCAGGAGTAACACCTGAGCATCAAATGGATGTGGCCCGAAAAACAAAAACAAAAAGAAAAAAAAGAAAAAAATTCACTGAAAGGGATCCATACCACAGTGAAGATAACAGAATCAGCAAACTTTCATAGAATTTATTTATAAAAAGGGGTCGGAGCGATGGTGCAAGCAGTAGGGTGTTTGCCTTGCACGTGCTGACCTAGGACAGACCTTGGTTCAATCCCCCAACATCCCATATGGTCCCCAAAGCCAGGAGGGATTTCTGAGCGAATAGCCAGGAGTAAAATCTCTGAGCATCAATGGGTGTGGCCCCCCCAAAAAAGTACAGCAGGTAGGGTAATTGCTTTGCACACACACACACACACACACACACACACACACACACACAGTTAACCCATGATTGATTCCCAGCATTCCATTTGGTCCCTCAGCCTGCCAAAAATAATTCTTGGGTGCAGAGCCTGAAGTGACCCCTGCGCATAGCCAAATGTGGCAAAAAAAAAAAAAAAAAAAAAATGAGCACAAGGTCTTTAACCTTTAAGAAATCTTTAAAATGTAAATATGAATGGAGCCAAGATCTACTACATTGAGTGGAACTTGCGAGGCACACCTAGGTTGGGTCCCAGGTACCCCATATGGTCAAAGAGCCCATTAGGAATGATCCCTATGTGCAGACTCAGTAGTAAGTAATGATCATCAGTGTGACCCCCAAACCAGAAACATCAAATAAAGTAATATACATTCTGTTGAAGTACACAAAACATATGACCACTATATAAAGTTAGACCATAAAATAAACCTCAATAAATTCAAAAGAAGTAAGATTGTTGTTGGTTGCAAAGAATTACTTTTTTTTTTTTTTGGGGGGGGGTCACACTCAGCAGCACTCAGGGGTTACTCCTGGCTGTCTGCTCAGAACTGCTCCTGGCAGGCTCCAGGGATGCCAAGATTCGAACCACCGGCCTTCTGCATGCAAGGCAAACACCTTACCTCCATGTTATCTCTCCGGCCCCAAAATTACATTTTTTAACATCTAGAAAAACCCCAGTAGAAATTAAATATACTCTAAATTATGTCTGGCAAGAGTGTAAAATCATCTGGGCCCGGAGAGATAGCACAGCGGTGTTTGCCTTGCAAGCAGCCGATCCAGGACCAGAGGTGGTTGGTTCGAATCCCGGTGTCCCATAAGGTCCCCCGTGCCTGCCAGGAGCTATTTCTGAGCAGACAGCCAGGAGTAACCCCTGAGCACCGCCGGGTGTGGCCCAAACACCAAAAAAAAAAAAGAGTGAAAAATCAAAACATCTGAACAGAGTAACAAAAACATCACCCACCAAATTTGAAGGACATGGCAAAGGCACTATTTTTCCCAAAAAAAAATTTTTTTTACTTTAAAGCATTGCATTCTGTTTTACAGTTATTCATACATAGTTAAGTTTTAAAAATCCATGTTTCAACAGCAATCCCATCACCTTCCTCTATCAATGTTCTCGGAGTCTTAGCCTGTACCTCTCCATCTCCCTCCCTTCCTCGCCCCTCAGCCCCAGCCTGCTATCATAAAAAAGCCCCTTTGAAGTTTGGTTGTTAAAGTCTGGGTCTCATAATTTTAGTGGTTCACTCTGAGGTTTGGATATTTAGTTCTGCTCTTTCTTAATACTCCAATGCACTTGAGTTCACTTGGCCTCTGGCCCCATTATTTCACATATGTCTTTCTCCTCCTTCACTCTATTTCTTTCCTTATCACTATACTCTGGGGCCAAGATTGTTCTAGACAACCCTAAATCATGTATGGCATAAGTGAAAAATCAAAAAATATCTAAACACCATGCATAAAATTTGAAGGACATAGCAAAAGCACTATTAAAGAAAAAACTTAATGTTTATCCCAGCAAAAAATAAAATCAATGACCAAAATTTAGACCATTAGAAGCTAGAAAAGAAAAAGAAACCACAAAAGGAAGGAGACAGTAAATAAGGTAAAAGCATAAATTATTAATATAGAACAGTGGCAATTAATAAAATTTAATAAAACCAAAACTGGTTTCTTGAAAAGGTCAGCATATTGAACAAAATAACACAGACTACCCAAGGTAAAAAAAAGACTAAGCGACCGTAGGCCCCCAATTTTAGGAATAATGAGCTATCACCACAGATCCTTCATACATTAAAATGAAAACAAATTGGGGCTGGCGAGGTGGCGCTAGAGGTAAGGTGTCTGCCTTGCAAGTGCTAACCAAGGAAGGACCATGGTTCGATCCCCAGGCGTCCCATATGGTCCCCCCAAGCCAAGGGTGATTTCTGAGCACTTAACCAGGAGTAACTCCTGAGCATCAACGGGTGTGGCCCCCCCAAAACAAAAAAAAAAAAGAAAACAATTAAACCTAAATGTCAACAGATTTCATCCTTTAATCCTAACAAGCACTCTTTCTCAGAAAGTCAATGGAAAACATGTTCCACGAAACTAAGAGAACACATCAAAAAGAAAGAGTTGAATTCAAAACACTAGGATTCAACAAAGCAGTGATAAAAGCAAGTCCATGTGACTGCTATGCATCAGGCATAGGGAACAAACAGTACAGATGGAGCATACAGAAGAATAGAGGAAGAATGTCTTCAAAGAAACAAAGCAACCAATAATAGATATGTCTAACAAAATGAAATAAAGTTAGCCCTCTGAACCATGCTGCATAATCGAGTATACAAAGGATGGATACTACAATAGGTTTGCATCGCACTAGGCTAACCTGGATTCCATTCCAGGACCCCCAGGCCACTAGAAAAGACCCATGAGCACAAAGCCAGGAATAATCCTGAGCACTGTTGGGGTAGCCCAGAAATCAAACAAACAAGCAAACAAAAAAAACAGCATCCATTTCTTTAACTAACAGTATTGTTTATGATGTACTTACTGTACACAATCAACTATGCTAACGACTATTATAAGCAAGACAGATCTGAGACCAAGTTTCCAATGAGTTTACAACGCTATGGTGAATGCAGCTTTTGGTTAAGTACCCAATGTTAAAAGAACTTGGAGTGAAAAGAGGAGGCAGAGGGAAGATTTTCTAGAGATAATATCTGAAAACATGAACGACGGTATAAATTATTCCTGAAAGAAGGAATCAGAAAAAAATGAATATATGCTATTACTTCATTAAGCCAGAAAACAAGAGAGTCAGCATGGATCCAGGGGTCCTCAAACTTTTTAAACAGCGGCCAGTTCACTGTCCCTCAGACCATTGGAGGGTCTGACTATAATAAAAACAAAACTTATGAACGAATTCTTATGCACACTGCATAAATCTTATTTTGCAATGAAGAAACAAAACAGATACAAATACAATATGTGGCCCGTGGGCCATAGTTTGAGGACCACTGGATTAGACTAATGTTTGGAAAGAAGCAGGCAAAAAAACCAAAGTATTACAATTTGAAATAGAGCCCAAGTGCCAGATGTACTAAGTAAAGGTGAGGTATGCAAAATTTCTAGTTAAAAAATTTAAATGGATCTCAAGTGTTATTTCAAGGTCATCCCCATTTTGAGGATATCATGCAAGAATACTGATAAAAGGGGCCAGAGTGATGACATGGCATTTGCCTTGCACACAACGACCCAGGACAGGCCTGGGTTCAATCTCCAGTATCCCATATGGTCCCCTGAGCCTGCCAGAAGCAATTTCTGAGCACAAAGCCAGGAGTAACCCCTGAGTGCCTCCTGGTGTGGTCCAAAATCAAAAACAAAACAAAACAAAAAAGTGACAGTAACTTCCGTAAAAAATATCACTACTGAGTTTCATTTTATAGAGTTTAAGTCATTAAGACCCTAAGAATTGATAACGTAGTTAAACTTAATGACTGAAAGATCATTTTACACAGTAAATTCTAGTTTATTTCCTTACTCAAAAACCTCTGTCCTATGCACAATTTCCTTATGTAATATTATGGGTAATTTTGGTAAAACATCATAGACAATTAAACTACAACACATTCCTAAACCTCTAAAATATTTAATTTTTCAAGTTGAAACAAATCTTGAAGGTAAACAAGTCAAAACCTTGAAACAGTCTTGATAGTAAATCCTAGAGATTACTGAAACATTTCCCAACTTGCACTTGGCATGCATTTCCATTTCGCCCACACCTTAGTTCCAGCTAGTGATAAAACTTGCTTTGATCATTAGAAACCATAACATGTCATCAAAACATACACAAAGGATGATTTACAATCACATGGTAGGCGGGACGGCTCTAATTCCAGTGATCTGGGCAGCAAATTTGTTAATAAATGTCAATTGGATATATTCCAAGGTCACTTAAACTTATTAAGTCAGGTCCATAGACAGACTATAATATATTATTACTACATATAAACAGTATTCCAGAATTTAAGTGTGATATTAAAGAATAAAAGAAAAGAGCTACTAAGTAGTTAATATAAAACAGATAAGGAAGACCAGGGAAATAGTTCAACAGACTTAAATTCACACTTTGCATTCAGGAACTCTAGATTTGATGTTTTGTATCAAAGATACCCTTGAGCACCACAGAGTAAAACCTGTGAGGACTAAATTTGGAAAAGCACCTACAATGGTGCTTTTATGCTAAAATGGTCCCAAAATAAAATATCAACATAAAGGAAATCAAAATAGATTTCTGGGTTATTTACCAAACAACTCCGGGGAATATCACTGATAAATACGATAGTGAAAATGAGATACATATAGACAAAAAAAAAAAAAGAGAGAGAGAGAGACTACGCAATATGTGATAGCGATGGGGGACATGGTATAGCTCAGTAGTAGAGTACTTGCACTGCAAATGCAAATGCAAATGCCAGGGGGGTGTAAATTAAAAAGTAAAAGAATTAATAATAATAACAATAAAATAACTCACTTAATTTATATTATAAAGGAACTGGAGAGATAGTACAGCAGGTAGGGCATTTGCCTTATACAAGGCCAACCTAGATTCTATCACAGCCCCACATATGGTCCCTCCAAGTATCACTAGGCCTGAGCTCAGAGCCAGGAGGAAGCTGGGTATAACCCCAAAAATAAAATAAAACAAAATGAAATACAAAACACCTTTTTCAGCCCATCCAGTTAAAAAAAAAAAAGGTAAGTTAGAATAAAGTAATAGAAGTTTTAACTAGTCTTGAGATAACATCATTCATATATTCCTTTTTTTAAGTGATTTTTAGTATAGATGATAATCATATAACTTTCATCTTATTTGGGGGCAGGATGCACACCTGGTGATGCTCAGAGTATTATATAACCAGTTCCGGGGATGGAACAGGGGTTGGCAGCTTGCAAGGCAAGGCAAGTGCCTTATTTCTGTACTATCCTCCAGATCTCATTCATTTGTCACATACTTCCTAAATACCTATTATGTGCCAATACTGAAAGATAGAGCAATGAGTTAGGCAGAAATGAGGCTATATAGTACAGTGCAAGAGATAGTGTAATTTTCAACAGAAAATTTCAACAGAAAGAAAGCCTCAATACAATATTCAGGGAAACAGATTGACAATTCTACCAGACAGGAAAAACTTGTCATTTTTAATACTCTTTTACAACCATAGACTCTTACAACCTTGCTTCCTATCCTTCCACTTGGCCCCAAGTCTTATGCCATTAACTATTTATTCCACTTGAAGCATCCTAGGGGCCCACAAGAGACCAGATGAGGCCCAAATGAAAAACACTGCTCTTTGCTATTAACCTCTCATCTAGCTCTACCCCAATTCTCGGAACAGAATAGGTGCCTACCTGATTACTGGGAACAAGTAAATGATGAAAAACAACTTTACCCCACTCTTAGGTCTATTTCAAGTCTGAGTGACAACGAAACACTGATTTCTCAGGAGCTCTGCAGCATACCCAACTTCAGGCCTGTGTGAGATTCATTTCCATCATCATCCACATCACTGGTGGAGAGGCCTCAGATGCCAAACTGTGTCCACTGTCTGGCTATTGCAAATGAAGTTTTCTTGAAAGAGTGACATTTACTTGTTTACTTACTGGTAGTAGATAACTTGTGCAATACAACAGAACTGAGTATTTTAATTAGAAATTATATAAGTTGCAAAGCATAAAATATTGAGTAATTGTCCTTTACAGAGTGTATGCTGGCCCCTGATCGAGATCACCACCAGCAAGTGCTATCATATGCATTTGAAGGCAAAACCAATGCTGCTACAAAATTGTTTCCCTGTGCTTTTTAATATTGGAACAATTTTTGCAAAGCTATACATAAATTTTTTAAAGCTTTATGCCCTACTTTTTGAAAGAAAAAAGACTGCCCTAAAATCTGCAATGATTATGCAGTAAAGAACGAATCATCATAGACTGTTCTTCCGGCCTTCAGAATTCTGAGTGTGTGACATGGAAACAGTCTTAAAGTGATCACCTGAAGAAAACTCATGCTGGATTGTTTTAATGCTCTATAGTAAGCATCTTAAAAATCCCTAAGTATTATACCTTGGCCTTGGGTTTAGATGAATACCAGTAGGACACAGATTTGGGACCTCAGTTTATAAGTAGTCTGCCTCCTCAGGATGGGTGTTGAGTCAACCGAGATCCCCTGGCTCAGCTTAATCTCCCACATTCTCACTCATGACTATGAGCAGGGTAAGGTAAAGCCATCCTAACAAACTGGTATCCCATGACACATTCAACAGGAAAACCAGCAAGGCCTCTTATCTTCTGCCAACTCATACACCATGCTCCTACTCTCACAGACACTGCCATCCCTGAAAAGTGACCTGCCAGCCATGAGTAGAAGCAGCAGGCTGCAGGATCAGAGACTGAGATCCTCCTGAGCCAGGGCCCCCGCAGCTTTCATTTGTAATCCGGTCTCAAAAACTGAAATTGGCTGTTTCCATTCAACAAAATTACCTACTGCAGTTACAGAGCAGTTCCATTCTTCAAAAATTCAAGATGCAATTGCTTTCTTCTATTATCATACTGGTTCCCTTCATAATGCTTTAGTTATACTGACTTCTTCCTATTAAAGGTAGGGAAGGGAGGACCACACCCAACAGAGCTCAAGAGATACTGCTGGCTCTATATTCAGGAATCACTCCTGGAGGTGCTTAGGAAACCTTATGTGATATCAGGGATGGGCCATGTGCAAGGTGAGTGCTCTACCCACGGTAGTATCTCTGCAGCCCGAAATTTCTTCCTATTTCTTAACCCTACAAACTTATTTTCATCACAAGCCATTATCATATTTTAAATACTCACCATCACATCAGACAAGTCTCTTTCATCAAGTCTCTGCTTGAGTGCCACAACTTTAGAATAAATGGTGTTCCTGATAATCCTAACTCCATCAGCTATGAACTTAAACTAGGCAGCATTCAGTTGTTTTCTCTGTCTGTGTATAGCACCTCTCCCTCACTAAGAGCTAAAATTTATTTCCTATCCCTTTAAATCTGAGTTTATCTTATTGATGTGCTTGTGCCAACAGAATAAGCAGAAATGATAGTCTTTATTTTTTTATTTTTTATTTTTTCGTTTTTGGATCACACCCAGCAGAGTTCAGAGGTTACTCCTGGTTCTGCGCTCAGAAATCGCTCCTGGCAGGCTCAGGGGACCATATGGGATATCAGGATTCGAACGACCGTCACTGTCCATCCTGGATGGGCTGCATGCAAGGCAAATGAGAAATTAAGTCTTTTTTTTTTGGGGGGGGGGGCCCACACCCGGTGACGCTCAGGGTTACTCCTGGCTCTGCGCTCAGAAATCGCTCCTGGCTTGGGGGGTCTATATGATACACCGGGGAAACAAACCATGGTCTGTCCTAGGTCAGCTGCGTGCCTACCTCTGCACCACCACTTCGGCTGCTGAAAAATGATAATCTTAACCTCTGAACCCAAAGTTTAAGAGAATGGCAGCAATCCTCTTCTAGCCTGTGAGATGAAAGGATACGGAAATTATCCAGACAACAGTCTTTTGCAAGCTTCCAGTCAATAATCAGTATCAATTTCTAGCCAAGTGAATTAATGATACTGAATGTTCTAACCCCAAACAAGCCTCCAAAAGCTGTAGCCTCTGGTACACTGTACAGAGGACCCTATCCCACTAAATAGAGGATTCAACAAACAAAACGTTAAAAAATAATCACATCAAACACATAAATTTAGGGCTGGGGAGATATCTCAATAAGCTAAGTGCATGCAAGAGGCCAGTGTCCAATCCCTAGTACCTGTCTCCTAAAACAACACCAAGGGTAACCCCAGAGTAGGTAGGAAGTAGTCCCAAGTACTGCCAGTTGTGTCCCTCTCCAAAAATGCATGTGTTTAGAGTTATATACTATAAAACAGTAGAAAACTACATGATACAAATAATAAATCTAGTACAGCTGGGCCTATTACCCTTTTTATATCTTATTTTCCTTATGTGCAAAATGTGGGTCATGACAGGTTTAAGTCAGATGTACCATATTTTGTTAGTATTTACTTCCACTCCCAGATTAGACACTCTAATATCTCTTTCACTTTTTCTTCCATTCTGTTACGTGTCCTGGGCAACTACCCAATTATTGACTGCAGTGCTCACATACTTGGTAATGGTGTACCAGGGAGTCACACATACTTCTTGTGGTGTCAGGAATCACAACAGCTGTGCCAGAAATTCCACATAGAAACATGAGGCGGTGCCAAAGACTGAACTTGCAGCCTCAGACATTCAAGGCAGGTGCTTTAACACTCAGCCATCCCCTTGGGCCCTAAGATCAAGACACTTACGTACTTACAGAAGTATCTTAAGGATTAAATAGCTAATATGTATAAAGTATTAAGTATAGTTCTCACATATTTCACACGCAATGCAAAACAGTTGTTATTCTTGCCTTTTTTTTTTATATTTTGGGGCCACATCCTGCAGTGCTCAGACTTATCTGAGGTTCTACACTCAGGGATCACTCCAAGTGTGCACAGGGTGGTGGTGAGGAAACCATATCAGACATCAGGAATAGAACTAAGGTCAGCTGTATGCAAGGCAAGTGCCCTACCTGTTGTATTAGTGCTGATTGTTGCTTTTTTGATTACTGACAAGACTTGTTTTACTGTTTTCTAAGCAAGCACTTATTACTGAGATTATACTTCCTTCCTTGCCTGATATCCACCACCAAAGTTAAGAGCCTTAACAAAAGAATCTGTCTTGTTGGGGATGGAGATAGCACAGCGGTGTTTGCCTTGCAGGCAGCCAACCCAGGACCTAAGGTGGTTGGTTCGAATCCCGGAGTCCCATATGGTCTCCCGAGCCTGCCAGGAGCTATTTCTGAGCAGATAACCAGGAGTAAGCCCTGAGCACTGCCAGGTATGGCCCAGAAACCAAAAAAAAAGAATGTGTCTTGTTAACCTAAAGAGAATTCGACATGAAAAGAATCCGTAAATTATTACATATATGGAATAAATTAGGAGACCTTCTTTTCAGTCATTAATGATACCTATAAACTGTTCCCAAACCTTAAAAATAAATGCCACATGAGGTACACAAAATATAAAATAAATATACGAATTATCAATGGCACAGTATTTTCAAGATACACTTCCAAAACATTAACTTGTCACTGCAGAAATACACGACTCCAATACTAGCGTGTGAGCTGCTTCAACTCGCCTGAGCGAGTACTAGCAAGCATTCAATTCAGCAACATTGAGATTTGCTTCAAGGCCGAAGCTGTGGCTCAGTTATGTGTGAGACTGGGTTGAACTCGCAGCACAAACTCAGATGTGCTCAAGAATGTACTCGCTTTTCTTTTTAAAGAGCTGCACTCAATGACAATACTGTATCACTACATACATAAAAGTATCTGGAGAGTTTTTAAATCTGATGTCCATTCAAACACAAATTATCTTGGCAAGAAAATAACTTACTACTAATAATCCTCAAGCTTTGAAAACTTGGCAGAAAACCAAATATGAGTATAAACTTTCCCAATTATAGTCTTTTAAAGATTAAAATTTACTTTAAAGATGAAATAAAATCAGACATTCAGAGAACTCTGCAGCACCTATGAAGAAAGAAGATACACCAAAACAAAATTTGGTATAACAAGTTGTCTAATTCTGTGATTTTTCCCAATTTTTCTTCTTGACAGATATAACAAGTTCATCATGCTTCTTTCTTCCAATAGCAAAGAATGTTTACACTTAAGAACTGAATTTTATGAAGTAAATAAGCAGATGTGTATAGAATTTCACAGGTAAAATAAACATAGGTCCAGTTAAGAAAGAATACATTAAAGTTGAAAAATTTAATAATCCAGCTAGATTTCAACAGTTAGTGCATAAAATTGAGAGGACAGATTGCTAAAATAAAATACTGTGTAGACACAGGAAAGTCCATTCAAGGAGTTTAGTTTAGTGCATTAAGTATAAAAATTTAAACACAAATATCAAACTGTTGGTAACTATATAGCCTATCATTGGTATCAATGTGTGTGTCAAGGATTAAGTTTCAACTATCCTATAATTTAAAAGTTTTCATATTAATTGTGGAAGGAAAAGAAACTGAGTAAAGAGACAGTGAAGCTTTTAAGCAAGTTTATATTCTACAATATGATTCATATGATTCAACAATATATTAAAGAGTGGCCAAATGAAGAAACCAAGTGTGAAGCAGACATCATGCTAATTCATGCCACAGAAAGTGCCACCATTTACAGAACAATTCCAAAATCATTCTTCAAAGAGAAAGTCAGGAAGTAAAGTATAGAATAATGATTCTATATATCAGGTGCGAAGTGTTTCAAGGAGAAAATTTGATGTCAATATAGCAGAGTAAGCAAGACCAGAACTGAAAAACAAAAATTACATTAAGGAATGGGCAACTGTTGATGAGGCAAAAGTGGTATGGTGAAAATAAAAACCAGAAAGAGAACACTGATATGTGGAAATAAACAAGTGAAGATCAAAGTAATTAAGTTCAGGGTAAGGAAAGAAGGTGGTAACTAGAGACCAACACAAGGATAGTCTACAATGCTTCTTTGGGGCTGGGACAGGGTACAAATTCTGGGCCATAACTGAAGGCACTCAGGGATTTATCTGGTTCTGTGCCCAGGCTTACTCCTTGGTGATCTTGGGGAGCCAGATTAGTGTTGGGGTTAGTATCTAATACCTGAACCCAGTTGCAGTCTTTGACCCTGCCACTTTTTAAAATGCAAAGTAAACAAACAACTATACCTAAAACTCATATATTACATGTTCCAGACCATGGGCTATTTGAGGTAAAATAGTCTGCTCAAGGCTTTAAGAGTGTCTCTGCAAACTTTTCCTGTGTGACAGTCTATAAAACTTCACCATTTCCTAGGACTAGCAGATTCTTCTAAGTCACATAAGCAACAAAAACGGTCAAAGTTACAACAGTGAATAACTTAACTTTTCCAGAGAGAGCTGTACTAGCTTTTTTACTGCTTGCTACATTACTTGCTACTAGCAATCACTGTTTTGTATCCTTGGTTCTGAGCTCCTCAAATATAATCCATTCAGTTTCTGTATCCAATTGCTCCCAGAAACCTTTGGTCTCTGATTGCTAGGAAAACTTACATACATTTACTGTTGTTCATTTCACTTGCAATGTGAGTAACAATGTCATTTACTTCTGACCTAGAATTTGTCAGTTCTCTGCTAGCAACCATGAAACATTAACAGACCTACTGATTAACTTTAACTATGGTATACTCAAACCTTAAGATTTTTCACAATTCTTGACATGGGCACATGATTAATTCATGCATCTAACTTTAATTTTCTTTCCATTAAAATTAAAGTACACTTAAGATTTTATCTCCCTTAGTCACAGTAATATTTATCATGTACTTGTCTCTTTATCTGTTATCAAATATATTATATCTTAGTTCTCACAATTATCTTAATGAGATAAAAATCAAGAAGATGAAGCTTCAAGATATAAAGAACAGTACAACAGGGAAGGCACTTGCCCTGCACCTAGATGACCCTGGTTAGATCCCTGGAACCATCATATGACCCCTTGAGCCCAGGAGTGATCCCTGAGCACAGAATCAGGAGTAAGTCCTGAACACAACCAGGTTTGGCCCAAAAACAAACAAAAAATTTTGCTTTAAAAAAAAAAAAAAGGCCAAGGTCTTCCAAATCATTAACAGCACAATCTCAATATTAAGTCCAGATGACTTTAAAGTCTGTGCTTTTTTTGGCCATTTATAATCAACCACAAGCTCAGCTTACTTATCAAGCACAAATCTAACGCTGCATATACAAGTGCAAAGTATTCAGAGCTTTACAGAAAGAATACTTGTAGAATTTATAAAAAAAAAAAAAAAAGTTAACCTTCTGGAAACATTAAATAGGTCTTTTTAAAATATATTAATCTGGTTCATCTTTAGGAAAAGCTAAACAAATCCAAACCACTTATCTTTACTGCAAAATTTCTCCTGGTCTCAATATGTAGTATGTTTTAATTTTCTAATGTGTTATCTATGTTAGACGAAAACCTATTATCATCAGTTCGGAATACAGTTTGACAAACTACTACTGTGAATCAACACTGCCAATTGAGATTCTTGAAATCATAGCAGACAGCATGGTACAGACAGATAATCCTTTAAAACAGAACATCAAAGTTAGAATGTGGCCTAACAGCTCTAAGCTAACTACTTCATAGTTTGGCAACACTGCTCACTTCCTACCAGAGGAAACTAATTTTTCCCATATACACTGAAACTACATATCATACCTGGCTTTTTCTGAAACCAGAAGGGTGACAATCGAGGCTTTTTTTGTAGCTCTTACTCTTAGTCACTGCTATACTTAACAAAATATTGATCGTTTTTAACAATGAAGAGACGTGTGTGTGTGTGTGTGTGTGTGTGTGTGTGTGTGTGTGTGTGTGTGTGTCTATGAACTTCCACATAAAACTGCATAGCAAGATATTCTGACGGGGGAGACCGTGTGTGTCTGTGAACTTCCTCATAAAACTGCATAGCAAGACACTCTGAAGGTCCTGGGTGGAAGCATTTTTCAATATGGAGTACTAAAGTTTAACTCTTTCAACAAAAGACAAAGTCACACTTCATACCATTCATCTCTAAGCAAACCTGCCTAGACCTAACTTAGTCATCTCTTAACAGTCAACAACCCCAGTTGTTTAATGTTCAAGTTTACTAATCATTCCAGAGCATTTTCAAAACCTGGACTAAAGGACATAGTTCAAAGGGCTGGATTGCATACTTTTCCTGCAGGAATTCTAAATTCAATCTCTCTCTGCATGGTCCCAAGTTCCATCCAGAAGCCTTACACCATCCAAAGAATTCACTACTGTGCTGAGGGGTAGAGGAAGTAAGCTCACCCACACCAGCACTACTGAGTATGACCCAAAAGCAAACAAGCAAAATGAGATGAAGGCAGAGGTGCTCATTACATAAACCAGTTACAAACTGGTCACTAGTTTAGAAGTCTATTAGAAAAAAATTCAGGGTCAGAGTGATAGCACAGCGGTAAAGCGTTTGCCTTGGATGCCACCAATACAGGATGGACCCTGGTTTGAATCCCGGCATCCCATATGGTTCTCTGAGCCTGCTAGGAGCAACTTCTGAGCACAGAGCCAAGAATAACCCCTGAAGACCGCCGGGGTGACCCAACAAAAATAAATAAATAAGCAAACAAAAAAAGAAAAAAAAAGATCAGCAGCTTCTCGGGCATATACCAAAGATACTGTTATTGATCAAGCATGCTCAACAAAATCAGTAATACTAAACAGATAAAATTACTACGTACACCATACTGGGAATAAAAATCAAACTTTAAACTGCTATATTTCTCAACTGTTCTTACAAGGAAAACGTATTACCTACTCAACGTGAGTATTACTTTCATTTTTTTTCTTTTTTTGGTTTTTGGGTCACACCTGGCAGCGCTAAGGGGTTATTCCTGTCTCTAAGCTCAGAAATCACTCCTGGCAGGCTCAGGGGACCATATGAGATGCCAGGATACGAACCACCGCCCTTCTGCATGCAAGGCAAATGCCCTACCTCCATGCTATCTCTCCGGCCTCCTATTTTTATTTTTTTCATTTCAGAGCCATACCAGGTATACTCAGGGGTCACTGTCAGCAATGTTCCAGGGACTGTATTGTCAGGAATCGAACCAGAGCCTGCAGCATGCAAAGCAGGCACTCAACCTGCTGAGCTAACTGTGGCCCCTATTCCCTACCACAAAGTGAGTCTATCTTAGAAGAACTGATTTTTGTCCCCAGTGCAGATGGAATGACCCTGTTCATTCAAAATCTACATAGAAACATCTCTAGTTTGAAGACCAATTAAGTAATAAAAGATTATACCGCCCACTTATTATGAAAGTTTATAAGAATGTATCTTAAAACTGTGATAAGAGGCCAGATCAATAGTAGAGTGAGCATGGCATTTGCCTTGCACACAGCCAATACTGGCTCAATCCCCAATATCCCATATGGTCCCAGAGCACACCAGGAATAATTCCTGACAGCAAAGCCAGGAATAATTCCTGAGCACTGGTAGGTGTGGTCAAAAACAAAAACAAAACAAAACAAAAACTAGGAGATCACACTTCAGTAACTTGGTATTAAGAATTAGTAATTAAGTCAAGATTCAATAACTAAAAGCAAATGTGTCGAATTACTTAAAGGCCCAGTTACATTAATTCAAGATGCTCTAAGGCTAAGCACTGATATTTGTATCTGAGAACATGGTTGAATCTGATAAGCAAAACCCCCAAAGAGAAAGAATTCAAAGTAGATATAGTAACTAAGAAAAAATAAGAATAGGAAAGAGAGGGGCCTGAGCAACAGCACAGTGGTAAGGTGTTTGCCTTGCACATGGCCAACCAGGATGACCAGGGTTCAATTCCCGGCATCCAATAGGGATCCCCAAGCCTGCCAGGAGTGATTTCTGAGTGCAGAATCAGGAGTGAGTTCTGGGTATGGCCCAAAAAATTTAAAAAAAAAAAAAAAAGTAAAAAGAGATTAGGAAAAAACAATCCCACTAGTAATGTCACACAATCTACCTACTGTATATTATCTTCGCTAAACCACAAAAAATAAGAATGCCTCTTTCTTTTAAAAGTATATACACTAACCACTTGAAAAATGTCTTCCCTACTGGCAGTAATATTTTCCAAGCCTTTCTGAAAATACTAAAAATTTGTTGACAGAATTCTGAATAGAGATCATTGGAGGTTTCACACAATGTAAGTCAAAAGACATGTGCAATATCTCTTATGTTAAGTAGAGGCAAAATGATATAGACTGGAAACTCATCTATGCACATCCTTCATATCTGCCAAAATCCACTTAGCAGTTCTACAATGAAGCTCGTCTCCTATGTGCAAATAGATCTGAAAGGTGAACTCTGGTAACCTAGTTCCATCACTGCAACAGCATGAAAATTCCACATACAGGGGCCGGTGAGGTGGCGCTAGAGGTAAGGTGTGTGCCTTGCAAGCGCTAGCCAAGGAAGGACCGAGGTTCGATACCCCCCCCCCCCCGGCGTCCCATATGGTCCCCCAAGCCAGGGGCAATTTCTGAGCGCTTAGCCAGGAGTAACCCCTGAGCATCAAACGGGTGTGGCCGAAAAAAAAAAAAAAAAGAAAGAAAAAAAGAAAATTCCACATACAGTACTATTAATTGCATCACCAACACTACATATCCTTTTGCTCTCCTACCTCCGCCATGAGGTTAAGCTAAGCCATCATCTGAACTAGATCTAGCAAAAAGCCTTCTACCTGAGTGCCACATAATAATCTATCTTTCTTAAAAATCGTTCGCCATATGGGTGTCTCCACAGACACAACTAAAATTAACACTGATGGGGGGACAAGGTGGAATTATTCGGAAAAAACCTGACAACACAGGACAAGACTTAGAAAGGTTGAAATGAGGGCCCGGAGAGATAGCATAGCGGCATTTGCCTTGCAAGCAGCCGATCCAGGACCAAAGGTGGTTGGTTCGAATCCCGGTGTCCCATATGATCCCCCGTGCCTGCCAGGAGCTATTTCTGAGCAGACAGCCAGGAGTAACTCCTGAGCATCGCCAGGTGTGGCCCAAAAACCAAAAAAAAAAAAAAAAAAAAGAAAGGTTGAAATGAGAAGCCTGGTTTAAAAAAAAAAAAAAAAAAAAAATATATATATATACATATATGGGGGGGGGGGGCGGGAGCAATAGTGTTTGCCTTGCCTGGTGCTGACTTGGGAGACAGACCCGGGTTCAATTCCTGCAATCCCATATGGTCCCCTGAGCACCATCAGGAGTGATTTCTGAGCTCAGAGCCAGGAGCAAACCTTGAGTGCCGCCGGGTATGGCCCAAAAATTAATAATAATGATGATAATAATAATAATAAAATAATGATAATAATAATAAACGAGTTTTTCCAAGCTCGATAAACAGGGAACCGAGTAAAACTTCTGTTCTTTCTCTCCCATTCCCCTCCTACACACACAGTCTCTCTCTCTCTCACACACACACACACTCTCTCTCTCACACACACTCTCTCTCTCTCTCTCTCTCACACACACACACACACACACACACACACACACACACACACACACACAGTGAGGACATACCGAGCTAGGATGGAAAAACAAAGTCACTTGATTACTAAGAAAACGGAAAAGGACAAAATGACAAGGTGACACCTGGAGCTGACACACAGGGCTGGCACCGTGACCATCCTCTGCGGCTGCCCAATTTCCAGCACATTTCTCCCCCACCCCCAAAAGCCTCCTCTGCCCAGACCCGGCACTCCTCGCCCTCTCGTCCTGTCCCCTCCCCACCCCGCTTCCTGGGCAGGTGAACGCCAAGCCCAGTCGCCGGTGGACGGTGGACGGAGGGACGCTGCGCCAGCAAGTCTCCGCAGTGAGTGGGTGGGTCAGGAAATCAAGTGATCGCGAAATAAAAGACAAGTTGGAGGGCTGAAGGGCGGGGTGGGGAAAAAGCAGTGTCTGGCCAGGGAATGCAGGGATCCAATAGAGGAGTAGAGCTCACCATAAAATTAAATTAAATTAAATTAAAATATAAAATAAAGTAGGGGACTGAGAGATAGCACAGCAGCAAGGCATTTATTTGCCTTGCATGCAGCAGATCGATCCAGGACAGAGGGTGGAGCTGGTTCGAATCCCGGCATCCCATATGGTTCCCCCCTACCCGTGCCTGCCAGGAGCAATATTTCTGAGCACAGAGCCAGGAGGAAACCCTGAGGAACCGCCGGGTCTGACACAGCAAACCCAAAGTCAACAAGCACAGAATCTACAGCAAGCTGCACGAGTGGGGAGACCAGTTACACTAGTATTCTGGGGAGATAAGTGAGGGATATAGGGGGTGCTGGCTGCGAACAGGAGGTGGAGGGAGGGAGGGCCACCCTGGGGGTGGGAATGCCCCTGATTCATTGTCACTAGGGACCTTAAAATAGGAAGGGAAAGAGTTGTCATGCACGTCGGCCACAATCAAAATCAAGAAAAATAAAATAAAATAGAGCTAGAGATAGCACGGAGGTAGGGCATTTGCCTTGCATGCAAGTCGAAGGACGGTGGTTCGAATCCTGACATCCCAAAAAGGGTCCCCCCTGGTGCCTGCCAGGAGCGATTTTGAGCAGAGCTGGGAGGCACAAAACAGAAAACAAAACAACAAACGAAATGAAAAATAAAGTCATCAATTAAATCGAAAATAAAATAACACATTAAATGTAAAAGAAAAAAAGGAAGTAGAAAATGAACGAATGAATTAAATTTTAAAATAAATTAAATTATAAGATGAAGTAATGAATTAAATAAAAATAAGAGAATGAGTTCAATGAAATACTAAAGTTAAATTAAAAAAGAAAAGAAAAGAAGAGGGGGCTGGGGGCCCAAGGGGGCGCCCGGAGTCGCAGCCCGGCCGGCCTCCCCGGGCCTTTAAAATGACAGCTGGACCCCCAAGCCGGAAGTGCCCTCGGAGAAGACGCTGGAAGAGGGGGCCGGGCGGGTCCCCCCGAAGAGCCGCGAGAGAAACTGAGGCCTGGCGGGGGGGGGCGGTGGGTGTGGACGTGGGGTTCCGGAACTCACCACCTGGTAGCGGCCGGTGCCCGGCTGGTGATGCTCCATCCTGCCCGGCTTCCGAGCCGGCGCGTCCCCGCGGGGTGCTGCGCCCTGGGCCACCCGGTGGGCTGCCGACGTCGACGTCGAGCTCGAGCCGCAGCGCCGCTTCCGCCTCCCGGGTGCCGCCGCGCTCGCCCGGCTCGGCCGCTTCACTCCACTTCCGGTCCCCCTCCTCCCGCAGGCGCCGCCGAGAACTCGGCGTCAGACGCGCTTCGCCGACGGGAGGGGGGAGAAGCGCCGGAGCGGCGCCGCCGTGCGCTACTGAGCATGCGCGGCGGGGGGGTTTGGGGGGGCGACGCGCATGCTCCCTGGGTTCCCTCCGGCGGCTCATCCGCCCTGGGAGCTTTGAGGGTGTTTTTTTTTTTTTTCCACTGGGTGGGGAGGAAATGGAAGAAATCAAGCCTGGCCCAGGGAGTGAATTGTCTAGGTTTGGGGCAGCTCGTTGGGATTATAGGCGAGGGCAGAGAAGAGGAAAGAAAAATTAAAATAATAATAATAATAATAATAATAATAATAATAATAATAATAATAATAATAATAAGATAAAAGAAAAGATAACCCAACCTTGATGGGGGGTTTTAAAAGTCTCAGAAGGATTTAGTTGCAAGACCTAGGCCTGTCAAGACCCAACTGCCTACCAGAGGTCACTAA